>NC_056692.1:54743496-55373496 GCF_018350215.1 Panthera leo | reverse complement strand
AACTATATAATTAGGGAGTTCACGTTGAACTTGATTCTTTAAGAGCAGGAAGTAATTGGAGGATGTTAAGCATGGAAATAACGTCAGAGTTTCATTTTAAGAAAGAAGTTGTAGCTGAGTGGTAAAGGGAAATCAGTGAGGATATTCCACTGTGTAGAGATGGTGGGTGTTTCTGTTGAGGAGGATGCCTATTTAGATAGAAGTAGACTGAGGGGCGGGTCAGGAAGAAGTCTGATTAAAGCAGCTTGGTGCCTGGGTGCTATTCATTGGGAAAGGTAATATGGGAGATAGAATATTTTTGGGAACATCCTGAGCTCCATTTGGTTATGATTAAGGTGCTTGTGAGACATCCAAGGAAAGAGATTTATTGGATAGTTAAATAGGTTGGTCTGGGCTAAAGAGATTTGTGCATATCCAAGTAGAATGGAGGCACTAATGAGAGTTTGTGCAGAGGTGAGCTTTTTCTAAAGTGAAACCGTAAGGTTAGACTAGTACCAAGAAGAGAAGCTGGAGGAGTGTTAGACATCCGAAGGGGAGTTGGCACAAGCGCGGGGGGGAAGCACTCCTGCCGCCTGAAACCGAAAGAGGCCGTTGTAAAACTGTACCGGCAACATCTTAGGTGGATTTTCGGTGTGCGGTCAGTATGTTGACTTTCTGGTACATACCACGTCAGCTCTCCGTTCTTTAGCTGATTCGCTCTTAGGGCAAGCTTAACAAATTCAGAGTTGTGATTTCTTTCTTTCTTTCTTTCTTTCTTTCTTTCTTCCTTCCTTCCTTCCTTCCTTCCTTCCTTCCTTTTTCTTTCATTCTTAATATTATTTTGGGGGGTGAGAACGCAAGTGGGGGGTGCAGAGGATCCGAAGGCGGCTCTGCTCTGACAGGCTGACAGCAGCAAGCCTGATGTGGGGCTCGAACTCCACGAACCGTGAGATCGTGATCTGAGCCAAAGTCGGACGCTTAACCGACTGAGCCACCCAAGTGCCCCCAGAGTTGTGATTTCTTAAGAATGAGACTCTGTGTAGAGCATTTTGCAGATACAGCATTCTTTGTGTCCACTGAACTTTTGGATTCCGGAGATAAATGATCAAACGAAATATCACTGTCTTCTTCTACACAAGCCACATAGTTTTCCAAAGTGGAAAAGATCCTCCATAGAGAAAGCTTAGAAGCCGAAGGCGCTACCCAGAGTGGAAATGATAGTAGCCTACCCCTGGAGCTGATTTTAGAGGTTCGCAAAGTGGAAGATCTGGCAGGTACTTAGTAGTGGGTGGGTGTTGGGACACAGGTTGACCAAAGAAGATAATTTAGGTATTCAGACCCTTTAAGAGAGTTTGTCTTGATTCTTGATGTTAGAAACCAGGAGACCTTTGTGATAGAAAATAATCTTTCCCCCCAAAACAAATAGGACATACATACTTTGTGACAGGAGTAGATTACAAAGTATGGTGTCCGGAGCAAGCCGTCAGCTGGGCACCTCTGTTTTCATTTGTTCCTTCCTTCTTCAAATGACCCAACTCGAACGATTCTCATTTCTTTTCCCGTCTATCCTTTAGACTTACTATTCTTCCTTTTTTTTTTTCCAAAAATTTTTAATGTTTATTTATTTGTGAGACAGACAGACAGGGCATGAATGGGGGAGGGGCAGAGAGAGAGGGAGACACAGAATCCGAAGCAGGCTCCAGGCTCCGAGCTGCCAGCACAGAGCCCAACGCAGGGCTCGAACCCACGAACCGTGAGATCATGACCTGAGCCGAAGTCAGACGCTCAACTGACTGAGCCACCCAGGCGCCCCACTCTTCTTCTTTCTTATACTCAAAGACGAGGAAGCCTTTAGCTTTTAACTGTAGTGCTTTATTTGGCTGTCTGTATCTGTCACATTAGTAATTGGCTGATCTTGGCTGGAGGTGGGGGGCTGTTCTGCCCTTTTTAAGGTTGGCCCACACACCATTGTGCTCAGATGCCCACACAGGAGCGGAGGCAAGCTGGCTGGATTTTGAATGCAAAAAGCATGATACTGTGAGTGGGAGCATGTATAGTTTTAGAATTTTTAAAGGCAAGACAAAGCCCCATGCACCTAATGGGGCCAGAGGATAAACTTTACAACACGCAGAACTTTTATTTCTGTTTTTCTTCATCCAGCAATTTAAAATACTAGGAACAGAAATAAAGTGAAAATTATTCAGTACCTGTATGTATTGCTTATTGCTTAAAAAAATCAGCATATTAAAAAATATCTGCTGGCTCCCAGATTGTTAATACTTGCTGACGTGTATGCATTCTGAGTAATTTAGTGGAGGAAATGAGCTGGATCCTGCATTCTCATCAGGGATGACTTCTTCCCTCAGGGGGTGAAATTTGGTAGTTGGAGGATGAAACAAATCTTACTCTTTTTATGCATATATTACATAAATAGACATAGTATATTTTTGGTAACAAAAGTTTCATGGGGGGGGGGGTGATTTTTTTTTTTTTTTAAGGCTGTGGGTCACTGGGCTACCCCATTCCAGTGCCTGTCATGCTCTGAGTCCCTGTGTCTGTGAGGGTGTTAATGCACCTTCTTTATTTTTCTCATCTCTAAAACTGGTCTGAGGTGGTAAACTCTGAATAACCTGAAGTGTTTCCAGAATGCCTATGGGTGCTTTGAGGACTTATGTGATTCTAACACTGTATATGTAAGGATTCAAAAAGGTTGATTTGTATAGTTCACCTACATCAAGGAACTTTGAGGTTGGTTTAAACATGAGAAAATCAGAAAAAAATACCAAGAGTGGGAAAACATGAGTCCTAAAATATTTCCGACATTATAATTTACGATACCAATGATCTGTATGAGTGGAATTGTTCAGTTAGCAACAGACGTCTAATTGGCATAATACATTTTGCTCATGACGTCTTAATGTTTTCAGGGATGGTAAAAACTACTAAATTGGGAATTTTTTGTGTTCCAGTTTGGTGAGGAGTTTCTTGTTCTGCACTCTCTCCCTGCCCTCCTCCAACTATGATATTGAGGATGGTTCCTCGCCGTGTTTGAGGTATTAAGCTCTGCCTTCATTCAGGAGGTAGTATTTTGCAGGTAGATCTGTGAGACCAGTAAGATGGTATTTCCCAATAAGTGAAGCGACTGGTAAAGAAATAACATATTTATAATGACATTTTAAAAGAGCCCAGTGTTTCGGCCCATTTTTCTTCTATTTCCCTATCCCTTCCCATGGCCTGGTACACTGTCCTGACCTATTTTTCTGCCCTTACACTGCCTGAAGGAAAACACTTATTTGTATCTTTGCCACTGTGTCGTTTTGGGTTTCCCCCCCTTTTCCAGGAGACAGATGAGCAAAATGTATTGTAGAACAAGAGAGACGTAAATTTGAGGGCCAGTTTCATTGTTTATCAACTGTGTTTGTGGTCAGTGAACCTCTTTGAGCCCTGCTTTGTTCATCTATAAAATAAAAATACCCTCTCTGGGAAGAGTTGTTTCTCATATACATAGAAAGGTTATGTAACAGACACACAATATACTGTTAAAAAGTTAAAAAAAAAAAAAAAAAGGCAGCAGTGACCGCTAGCATTGGGCAGCTCCAGTCCAGCACTCTTATTTTATGAGGGATTTGTGTGAGGCCCAGACGAGTCAAGGGACTGGAGCAAGGTTAGAGGGAGGGACAGCATGGATGCCACTGGCTCTGGTTCTTCCGGCTCCGCTGCACCTTTCTTTTCTGTGACACCATTCCTTTCCGGGCGGACACACGTGGTAATGGTGAGGGCTGTGTGTGAGCTAATGCCGATTGAGACCTACATTGCATTGGCAGTGATTACATTTGTGTGGATTCCTAAGGATAGTTCTGTGGAAGCCTCCTAAAATAGGATTACTTTGTCCATATTTGTGACTTCATTTACTAGGCTTTATAATAGGAAAATGGATTGGAAGATCTCCTAAAAGCCCATCTGGTCCTTTGAGTTTTATGTGTGAAGGGCTTACAATTACCAGGAATTATTCCAAACACATAGAAAACCAGTCCCTGTTGTCCAGAGTTGTCTTTTTAAGATGTGGGTGGGTGGAAGATGGGGGTGGGGGAAGAGTGCGCATGAACGAGGTGGGGGAGAGAGACAGAGACACATGCACACACTAAATGCCTGCAATCTGTTGAAACCATATTTTTGAGACTTAAGCTATTGAGGCATTTGCTTATTATGAGTAAAAAGAAAACCAGCCATAAAAATTCATTATGCAATAATCACATTTTCTCATTTACATTTGGGAGATAGGTTGTCATTTCTTTTAAGAGAGAAAGAACTAGAATATTTCTGTAGCACGCTGTTTCTCCAACAAAGGTTTTAGGTTTTTCCTTGTAAGACAAACCATCAAACCATCACTGAGTGCCCTTGAGGGATACCAAGATTTATAGTTGAGGGACCTGCCCACAAGTAGCGCAGTCTAGTAGAGAAGACAGATCGTTAAAATACATTGAGACTGTATGACGGTAGAGCTGAGATAATGCAAAGATCAGCGGTAGCAAAGAGGAAGTGATTCTGAAGTTGAGCCTTGAGTTTGCCATTTTAAGTAGAGGAAACAGCATATACCAAGTCTGAAAATCATAAAACATCCTGGCAGTTGGGAAGCACTTGTAGCTTTAGTATTTGTTGGAACTTGGAGCTCAAGGCAGGAAGTAACAGCCGCCAAGACTGGAGAGCCAGGCGGGGGCCTGATAAGGGAGGAGCTGTGCCCTTGATAGCAGTCTGGAAGCACTGGGAGCTTGTACCAAATGATTGGTAGTGTTTGCTATGCCAGTTAAAGGCCAGCTCCCTGAACTTGATCCCCAGCTTTTCACTTGAGTTATCAGATTCCCTGCCTATAGCTTTTTAGAAGTAAGTAAATATTTAAACTAAGAATGTGGTCATGGGCCTGTTAAGATGAATGATTCCAAATTAGATTTTACCTACATCGGTAGGGGAAAAGTCCTTACATTCAACATTTTGACGAGAATTTTGAAGCTCTAACATATTTGACCAAGTGTCTCCTACATTGCTGTGTTGCTGGTTTTTAATCCCAATTTAAGCTGTGTGGTAGCCCTTCTTCCTTGTTCATCTGTGGACACACTCATTCCCCGTTCCCTTTCAGTGCTCGTTGCGTGTTCAGTAGAAAATACAAAGAACAGTGAACAGGATCTGTAATTTAAAGGGAGGTCACAATGTGATGAGAGGATTTATCAACAAAGGTAGAACTGTCATTGAGAAAAACAGACAATGCCGCTTTTGCTAAATTGTCTCCAAAAACTCGTGCATTGGAAATGGTACTCAGCCAGTCTTCCCAACGAAGAGTCCTAGCTACACCCCTGCTCACTCCTTCTGAAGCAAAGGCTTACGTTGTCCAGCCTCACCCACTTCCAGAGGAGGCTTTTGTATTGTCTCAGCTTAAGATGTGAACACGCAGCTAGGGAAGACCGGACCTTAGAGGAATGGGAAACCACTGAAGTATCTTAAACAGAATGACAGTCTAGCTTAAAAAAAAAAAAAACTATTTTCAGCACGTTTTAGATTTACTAAAAAGTTGTACAAAAGCTCAAGTACACCTTACACCAAATCTCCTCCAGAACTAATATCTTATGGTAGTATGGTGTATTTTTTTTCTACGATTAGTGAACGAATATTGTCACGTTATTATTAACTGAAGTCCACACTTTATTTAAATTTCCTTAGTTTTTTTTTTTTTGTTTTTTTTTTTCCTAATGTCCTTTTTGTGTCCCAGAGCCCCTTCCAGGTCCACATTACCTTTAGTTGTCATGTTTGCCTGGATTCCTCCACTGACTGAGCTGGTTTACATTTTACCAATGTTACTCTGGTTTGCAGAATTGACAACATTCTGAAAGGGAGCAGAACAAAAGTCAACAGGACCGGTTAAGAAGTCACTGTAATAACCAAGCAGAGGTAATGCCAGTTGGAATGATAGAGTGATAGCAGTAGAAGTGAAGAGAACATTCTGATTTGTAAAAGCCATGAGACAGGATGAGAAAATTAAGGCAGTGAGTGCAGATAGAGCAGAAAGTAGGTTAGGGATGGCTATAACATTTAAAAGTTAATGAAAAGGAAAAAAAGCTAGCAAAAGAGATTGAACCAGAGTGGCCAGTTGGACAGAAAGAGAACCTAGCAAGTGTCACGTCCTGAAGGCCAAGGAAGTATCTCAAGGTAAAGGAAGTGGTCACCCCAGTTATGTGCTGCTCATAACCCAGGTCAGATAGGGATGGGGAACTGACCTTTGGATTCAGCAATAGGAGATCATCAGTGACCTCTCTGGATAGTTAGAGTGGAGTAGTGAGAGCAAATGTAGGCTTGGAGTGGGTTCAGAGAGAAGGGTGGGCCCGGGGAAAGGGGCATGAGGAAACTTGCTAGGGAGTGGCAGTGATTATGTAAACTTTACACCAAAAGAAAACACTGCGAACTGGTACTTAAATGTAGTCAGTAATTGTGTGCGGACGTATTTAGGAGAAAGTGTACTGATGTCTGTCTGCAACTTTGAAATGTGTCAGAAAACAGGATAGATAGTGGAAGAATGTATTGATGGATCAATATGTGATAAAGCACATATTGTTTTTAATTTTTTTAACATTTATTCATTTTTGAGAGACACGGATGGAGTGCAGGTGGGGGAGAGGCACAGAGAGTGCGAGACAGAATGTGAAGCAGGACCCAGGCTCTGAGCTGTCAGCAGAGCCTGACGCAGGGCTAGAATCCACGAACCGTGAGATCATGACTTGAGATGAAGTTGGATGCTTAACTGACTGAGCCACCCAGGCGCCCCATAAAACACATATTGTTAATGATATAAATTAGGTGGGTAGGTAAATGTGTGTTCTTTGTAAAATTATTTTAACTTTGTTCTACGTTTGAAAACTTTAATAGGGACGCCTGGTGGCTCATTCGGTTAACTGTACGACTCTTGATCTCACCTTAGGTCATGATCCTACAGTTCGTGGGATCAAGCCCCATGCCCCGCACGTGGCTCTGGCTCTGCGTCTGGCTCTGCACTGATAGTGCGGCACAGCCTGCTTGGGATTCTAGCTCTCCCCCTCTCTGCCTTTGCCTCTCCTCCGCCCTCTCAAGATAAATAAGTGATTTTTTTTTTTTTTTTTAAGAGGGGGTGGGGATAGGAAAAATGGGTGATGAGCTTTAAGGAGGGCACTTGATGGGATGAGCACTGGGTGCTATACATTAAATGATGAATCACTGGATTCTACTCCTGAAGCCAAGACTACACTGTATGTTAACTAACTTGAGAATTAAGGAAAAAAAAGAAAACTTTGAAAATCTAACGCTGGGGGTGGGGGAGGGAACAGGAGAAAAGAAATTGGGAATAGAGACAACTATTCCGGGGAGTTTTGATGTAAAGGGAAGGAAAGATAGGAGGTAGTCGAATCAAAAGAAATCTGTTTTTTACCCCAGTCCCAAAGAGGGGAGAAATAATGGCATTTTTATTTACTGATAGCAGAGATCCAGTAGAGACAGAAAAAAATTGGTGGTACAGAAAGAAACAAATATTACTGGATAAGCGTCCCGGAGGAGGGTCAGAAGAGACGAGATGTGGCACAGAAGTACTAGCATGGGCAAGAATAATAGGAGGCAGAGGAGAAGACTATAATGTTTGTTTATTTTTGAGACAATGCGAGAGACAGAGTGCAAGCAGCGGAGGGGCAGACAGGGAGACACAGAATCTGAAGCAGGCTCCAGGCTCCGAGCCGTTAGCCCAGAGCCCGACACGGGGCTCGAACTCACGAACCACCAGATCCTGAAGTCGGACGCTTAACTGACTGAGCCAACCAAGCGCCCCAGGATAAGACTGTAGATACAGATGATTGTGTAGGTGTGGCAGGAGCTTATTAAGGTGTCTTCTTTTAGCTTCTGTTTCGTCAGTGAAGTGGGAAGGATGGTGGACTCACTGCTGAGACTTAGGAGGAAAGGAGACTTTCCCTCTGGGAAAGGGTGACTGTAATGAGAGCCCCCTTGCGGGTTTTCATAAGGTCTGATAACTGACACAGTTAAAGATTCAGAAGGAGAATGGTGCAAATGGAAGGAAAGACATGATCGAAGTTTTAAAAAAAGAAGGAACTTCTCACAGCTGATAGATGTGAATTTTCAGACGGAAGGGCCTACCCACCAGGCACCCAGCGTGATGAAAAAAACCAGATCCACACTCGGATACATTGTTGGGAAATTTCAGAGTGGCAGTGAAAAAGAAAAAGTTCCAAGAGCATCTAGAAGAAACAAGTCTGTATAAAGAACTGATAATCAGACTGCCGGTAAATAAACTCCGCATGAACAGCTCCAAATACCGAAAAACAGTGTCCTTCACGTTCTGAGGGGAAGCGCTGTTCAGCCGAGAATTCTGTGGAGTTGTGTGCCTAGTCGGACAGGGCTTCAGGTAGAAGCATAGAATCAAGGCGTTTTCAGGCATGCCAGGACTCAGAAGGTTTACTTCCCAAGCACCCTTTCTTGTAAGAGTACTTAGAGCGCACTACAGTTAAAACCAAGAATGGGGAAGACATGAAATCTAGAAATCGATACATCCAGCTGAGAAAGGTATTGGAGGAAAACCCCAGAATGATAGGCCTGTTGAAGAGGGGAGTGGGTATCCCAGATATTTTATAGCATTCTTGAAAAGTTGTAATAACTTAAAAGTGAAATGAAGCCAGGAAAAAAAAAATGTTTTAAGGCCCACTTGAACTCTAGGAAAAGCAGAAGGCCACCCAGTAAAGGAACTGTAATTTTTTTTTTTTTTTTTAACTAGCTTAACTTTCTCTCCCAGAGGTGCAAACTATGACCTTGACAATGAAAATTCAACTGTAGAACATAGCATTTTGGTTCTAGTCAGTTCAGATTTGACAGCTTAATCACTACAGGTCTGTTGTGTGCAACCAGTTGTGACATTAAAACCCTTTTACTGCATGGAGGGGGTTATAAAGGCCTAACCAGAGCATCCTGCAGCTGCAAACAGGAGTCATACCTGAGTTGATGGCAATATGTCAGGTCATTTGGGGGGAAACTACTTGTTATTGTTGACAAGGGAGGGAATCCCGTATGGCTGCTTCCCTCTTGCATTTCCAGGCAGCACGGATTACTTCTGCACTCAGTTGGTTCTGTGGCTAGGCCAGAATCGGGGGGGTTGGGGGCACACAAGTTTCCCGCCTTAAATGCCACATACAAGCAGGAAGTTGTTCTTGTAGTCTGGAATTGAGGGTCTGACGAAGCCATCGTTCGCATTAATACATCCTATTACTTAGTCCTCAGTCCCTGTATTCTCTGCAGGTTGTGACATTTCCGTGGGACGAAAATGATGATTTTCCACACAGAACAGTGTGTAGGTGCTTAGAGAAAGAAAACTAACAGGAGAGCAAGGCTGGGCTTGTCATCTCTGATGGTCCCCAGCAGCAGCTTGGTCGTTCCCCAGTGGCACCGCCCCCCAGCCCTCCCTGCCAGCCTGCTCTTTCTAGCGGTGCAGGTGCCTGAAAGAGGCCACAGAGCTAGTTAATTACTAGAGAGGGAGGCCTGTGCTCCATCAGCAAAAGGAGGGGTAGTCAGTTTAGCCTGTCTGTTAACGGTGGCGGTTTGTCTTCAGTTGCATTAGAGGTGCTTGGAGAAAGTTGTCCCATCCTGGACTCTCGTGTCCGTTTTCTTCATGAAAGTGTCCAATTTGAGGTCTTTTAAGACTTGTAATGTCACTTCTGGAAGTTAGAGAAAGCTTAGTAAGTAAGTGACTAAGCGTGGGTCAGGGTGTACTCGTTAAAATGGAGTATTTTCATAGATTCTAAAGTTTGTCTTCACGTTATACCTGTTTGAATTGGTTGTCTGAAAAAGTAATGTCAGTTTTGTCGATTTTTAATTGTATAGCAATAAAATATGACCTGTGTTCTCAAAGAACTGAGGGATTATCCCTTTTACCGTTTTATAGATTTTCTTTCTTTTTTTTTTTTTTTAAACTTATGGTGGAAAATACTTTAGCTTTTAAATTAGGTCACCCTGAGAAGCCCATGATAGGACGCCAAGTTTTCTATCACACCTTATACTGTACTATGTTCCCTATCCCTGCAAATGGGGATTTTGCACGTGGAGGAGTACATTCTTAAAATAATGTGTATGGACTTTCAGATATTTATTTTAGAGCTTTTCAAAACCTTCAAAATCCCCCTACCCTACTCTAAATTTCCATCTCCTCCTGCCTGGCTTGCTGCAGTAGCTTCTTCCTGCTGCCAGTTTTGTCCCCACAAAAGCCAGAGTCGTTCTCTCTGAAGGCCTGCCCAGGTCTCTCTCCGTGACCTCCAGCACCTCTGCTTTGGACATCCTCCCTGGGATTCAGTGTCTGAATTCTAGGCTAACCCCCAGGAACCTCCACTCATACTCTTCCCTCTGCTTAGAATATCCCTTCCTCACTCTTACCTGTGTCTTCACCCCACCCCCCGCCTAGCTAAGACCTCCTCATGCTTAGGTTTCGGTTGAAGTTACTGCCCACAGGAGCTTTCCTTGACACTCGTCTCTGCGCAGGATTAGATCATTTCTCCCTGAGATGTGCTCTCCTACAAAGTGCCCTAAACTTTTCATCATATAATTTATCCTACCTGAAGTTATGATTCCCTTGCCTTCCCCACTGTCTGTTCCTTGCAAGTAAGGATCAGTTCTTTGTTGTGTCCCTGGCACAGCGTCTGACTCAAAGTGGGCACTCGCTGCATACTTGTCTGCTCCCTGATTATTTTACTAGGATAGGACCCTAAGAATGGTATTACTGGGTTACTAGGTATGAAAATTCAGATCTTTGATACGTATGGCCAGGTTCCTTTTCATAAAACCATAACACCTTTTTTGCTACTCCAACCGGTAACTTTTTCATCTTTGCCAACATGATCATCCACAGGGAGGGGAGATAAAGGGTGGTCTGTCAAATGAGTGACAGAAACAGAAGACTTGAGCCGCTGGATCTGGTTATCCCAGGCACGCCTGCATGAAATCCTTGAAGTCCTCGAAGATTTCTGGGCTTTAGGACTCTTTGGCCCTTTCGCCAGGTGGAGGCAGCAGCGGAGAGGACAGCTCGACTTGCCTGTTAGGCGGTAGTTTCCCTGCAGTGGAGTAGCGCACCGCCAGAGTGGTTACCTGCAAGAGGTGGCTCTGCCCGATGGAGCCACATCCAGCTATCCGGTGTCTGTAATTCCCATTTGTCATTTAGACACGTGACCGCTTCATCCCCGGAGGATAACTCGTAACCTGGCAGAGGGTCACAGGCAAAATGTGATAAGATAACAGTGGCCCCTGCTTCTAAATATAAGAGGGGAGATTCGTTTGTTTACCATATCCTCTGACATACTGAGTTGCTGTACCTTTAGGTTCTTGCTCTATTCCTGGACTCTTTGAAGTTGTCCTTTTTATAGTTCCCAGACAGGAACTGAATTTTATACATCAGCCATGCGACTGATTTGGAAACCGATAGCTGTGGGTTCCATATTCAATTCAAACTCAGCAATTTCCCTTGTCCCACATTTTACTTACTCCCTCGTTATTTACATATACAGCTCCCTTAGTTCATAATTGTTTCTGAGGGCAAGGACCATGTCTGTCTTTTTTTTTTTTTTTTTAATTCCCATTTTAGCTTCCTAGCATAATGCCTTCAGTGTAATTAGGACACATAAACATTCACTAAAGTGCAATTCAAAGTGGACAGCTACTGTCAGTTATTATGACCATCTAGTAATGACCAGGTAACAGGCTCTGGATTTTCATACCTTCACCCTCTTTCTCAAAAGTTCCCAAGAACTATTTGGATAGTAAATAGAACAATCATTTGGCTGCTTAAGAATAAGGTCCTCCTAAAGCAAGGCTCTTTTATAATTTTCTACTCCCAGGTTAGTTGGTAGAAATTGGATACTTGTATTTTCATTGCCACACAACAAATATCACTCTGTATAACAAAATATCTTTTTAATGAGTTCCAAAGGATACATACAACTGATCTTGAGAGTAATTTCAATCACAGTCCTGGGAGGAAACACATGACACCCTTAATCCAGCTAATTGGAGGAGACTTCATTTATTATTATTTTTTTTATTTTAGTTCACGAGCAGGGAGAGAGGCAGAGTGAGAGAGAGAAAATCCCAAGCAGGCTCCACACTCAGCACAGAGCCCGACATGGGGGCTCGATCCCACAACCCTGGGATCATGACATGAGCCAAAATCGAGTTGGACACTCAGCCGAGCCACCCAGGCGCCTTTAATAATGAGACTGTTTACAAGGTGTAGACAGGGCTTCTCTGGGAACCACAGGGGATGGTGCCATGTCAGAGCAAGGAACTGGGTTGCCATCAGAGGCCTGCAGAGAGTGGGGCAAAGGAAGTGAGGGAAGTTACCAGTTACCTGGGGGAGAAAAAGATTGTGTCAGAGGGGCTAAGACCACAGTTGAGGGTTCAAGATTGTCCACAGAAACCCCCAAATTGCAAGAGACCACTGAGAGCGTGAGAGCCTGTTGATGGGGTCCACACAGGTCCAGGGACGAAAAGACAGAGAAGGGTCAGCTGGATCTGGAGAGGCAGGTGGAAGGTACCAGTACAGGGGTACCATCTACCTTTTAAAATTATTCTTGGGCACCTGGGTGCTCAGTCAGTTAAGCGTCCGACTCTTGATTTTGGCTCAGGTCATGATCTTAAAGTTAATGAGTTCGAGCCCCGCATCGGGCTCTTGAAAACAGTGCTGAGCCTGTTTGAGATTCTCCCCCTCTCTGCCCCTCCCCGACTTGCACTTTCTCTGTCTCTCAAAATAAATAAATAAAAACTTAAAATAAAATTATTATTTTTACTCATGGTGTCTTTAAAAGAAATTTGCCCTATGCAGTTCCGCATAGGTGTTTTTCTAAAATGCTTTTCAGAAAAAAAATCAGTGGCCGAGACACCACTGAACCACATCTAAATACCAAGGCTTTTGGGGAACCTGGGTGGCTCAGTCAGTTAAGCATCCAACTTCAGTTCAGGTCGTGATCTCACAATTTGTGAGTTGGATCCCTGTGTCGGGCTCTGTGCTGACAGCTCAGAGCCTGGAGCCTGCTTAGGATTCTGTCTTCCTTTCTCTCTGCTCCTCCCCTGCTCGTTCATTTTCTCTCCCCCCCTCCTTTTCCTCCTTGCCTCCCTCTCTCCTCCCTCCCTCCCCCCCCTCCTCCCTCCCCCCCCTCTCCTCCCTCCCTCCCCCCTCCCTCCCTCCCTCCCTCTCTCTCTCTGTCTTAAAAATAAACATTAAAAAGAAAAGTTTCATTACCAAGCCCTTTTGATTCCACCTCCAAAAAATGTCTTGAATATGACTTCTTCCCTCTACTGCGCTGCCCCTGCCTGTGTCATGGGTCCCCACAACTATAGTGTCATCACCTGTCTTGCCACCTGTCTTCCCTGCACAATGCAGCCAGCAAAGTGTCACTTTTCAGTACCTTATTGTCATCCCTAGCTACCACTTCTCATTCCCTGATTTGCACACAGTAGCTCTCTGCCCACAGCATCTGCAGAAAGACCCTTTGGCTCTCCCCCCAAATGCCACTCTGATCACCTCCCCTAATGGCAGACTAGATAGTTCCTGTGTTTGTTTCCTCCCTCAGATTATACTTAGCAGTAATCCACATTTTCACCTTAGTATTGTAATTACCTGCCTGACTTCCTGCACTCACCTCCACCATGGGAGTAGGGAGTAGGGATTCACCACTCTGTCCAGTACCTCTGTGTCTGTCTTGTGTTACACACTGGTCTGATTTAGAGCCAGATTCACTGCTTTGGAAGTGGAAATGCATTTGCAACTGGCTTTTTTAGCTCAGAATGTTAACATGCTAGGTGTAAGGACCCCTGGCCTTGAGTTTTTAAGAGACCTAGATCCTTATGTGGCTGTCGGTAAGTAGCTCAGTGGCTATTGGTTTTGGTGTTTTTGTGTTTTGTTTTTCTTTCAGTTACATTTTCTGAGGTAGCTCTCAGGTAACAATGTAAATCAATAGATCTTAGTTCACATCTTGAATCAGTTAAGCCTTAATTGAAATTTAATAAACTCTATTGTCATTAGTTTTTTGGAGGCAGGGGAATTTCTTGGTAGCGCCTGTCCCTGTTGGGTTCATGACACTGAAGCAGTGAGGAGCGAGTAGGTCTTAGACACTGGAATTGGTGAATGGGCGCAGGTTTGCTCATCCTCAGAAAACAGTAACTCCTGCTGCTCTGGCTTGGCTGGCTTTGTTTTTTATTTTGTTTGGTTCTTTGAGGGGAGGGTTGTAGAAATTGACCTAAAATTGAAAACGTTCTGTTGTTAGTAAACAATATGGAAAAGACAGTATCTTTCTTGTTGTTGTTGTTGTTATTGTTATTTATTTGGGGGAGGGGGGTGCATGTGCACTGGGGAGGGGTGGAGAGAGAGAGAGGGCTCTGCTCTCAGCACAGCTCATCACGTGAGATCATGACCTGAGCCAAAGTCAAGAGCCGGATGCTTAACCGACTGAGCCACCCAGGTGACCCAAGACAGTATCTTTTACAAATATATTATTGTTAAATAATGAGCTATAGTTAGAGATTATTTTGGTTATTTCCAGTTGGGAGTTCTGGTACGGCTAGTAAGGTTTTACTTTCAACTTAAGGAAACTTAACCTGTCATTTTTAGTTAATGGCAGCCAAGTGTGGCCAAGAGAATAATCCATCCCCTGTTTGTTTGACAGCAAGTTGGGAAGTGTGTTCCTTCCACTCACAGTTCTGCATGGGCTGAGGAGAACTAAAGATGCAGAGTATAACCTAGTTCACACTTGATCCAGGAAGTTTTCCTGTGTCTTCTAAACTGGACTTGGGTCTTTCTCTTCAGTGTTGGGAACTCATATTTTCTGTTGAGTTGGTCCTTGCTGTAGGTAGTACCCATTACTACCTCCTCTCCCGGCGTCTGTCTCCCTGTGTTGCACTAGCAGGTACCAAACTCCGAGCTCCTGGGGAGGGGTATGCACTGTCTCCTTCGCTCCCCTAGCTCATGGCCTGGCACTCCTGTGCATTGTACCTGCCTAGAGCAGACCGTCATTGCTGAACTTTTCAAATGCGCAAAATTTTCTCTCTTGAAACTCTCTGGTATCTATCGCTGTCCCTCTCCCTCCCCCATCTCTCCCAACACCCTGCCGTTGAAATTCTGACGTTCTGAGAGCATTTTACTTTTCTGTTGAGCAGTCAGCTACACCAGTGTAATACAGCTTCCATGAATCACAGAACACAAAAGACAATTATTTTGAGTGGAAACTCTTGGTACCCTTTTGGTAGAAAGAGTTTATTTTGGGGTATTGCCTGTGCACTTAGGTTTCACTGCCTCCAGGTTTATCTGGGTGGAGTAATAGCACGTAAAGTGTGAACTACCTTCCTGTTTTGTTGAAATGTCACAAGCAGCTTTTAATGACAACTGAACCTTAAGGGGTTGAAGAAAGTGTCTGATTTGTTTTTTGAGTACTTAACCGTTGCTCAGAGAAAGAGAAATATAATTTGGTTAGCCTTCTTGATTGTTCATTTTCTTATATATATAAACATAAAGGAAGTCTTAACATTTAAAAAAAAATGCATGAACTCTTAATATAATGTGTGTGTGTGTGTGTGTGTCTGTGTCTGTGTCTGTGTCTGTCTAATCATTTTTCTCTCCACATCAATCTAGCTGCCATTCAACGGAAGAATAGTTAAGTCCGAGGTCTTCTGGACTGTCTCGTATAAAAATTTTTCTGGAAGGGTTGTAGCTATAAAACAATACCCTGCAAAAGTCTGTCACAAGTCAGACATGCAGACTGAAGCAGGCATGTCAGCATTTCAGGAAGTGCTCCCTTGCTGAAAGGTATTAGTCTGGACAGTGTAGCCTCTACACTTCCTCTATCCCTGTTCCATCCAGTCATCACTCCTTTTCTCCATTCCATACTGAAATTTCTCTTCCCTACCCACCCATTCCTATATACCTGCCTTATATCTTTTTATCTTGGGGAAAGTAACAGCAGATAGTCCTGTGGAAAGGATTTAGCATACCCCCTTTGAGATCTTCACATGGAAGTCTTTGGGCAGCGGTGCCCAAGTAGGACGGCAAGACTGACTGCCTGATGATTCTATTACTTGCTTTACTTTGCCTCTCCGTCCTTGGGGAAACAGACTTGTGATGGTCAGGCTTCTTACTAGGGTCTGTTTAAGAGGCTGTTGTTTTTCATCAAGGAATTTGACGGTGGTGTATCATCTGTGCTTCTCCTTAGACGAGCTAGCTCTGGGTTATGGTATGCGTTACTTATAACACAGCCCCCATATACAAGTCAGTTCCTCAAAATATGCTAGACACCATTCTAAGCACTATGAGGACCACAGATGGAGAATTGGGCACAGAGCCAGCTTCAGGGTATTTGCAGTTTATTTTAGGAGAGGGCCAAAGCACACCCGTACACAGTACAAAGTATAGTGGTAGATAAGATGTTATAAGCGATTATGTTACTGTTGAGCATGATCCTCCCTTGACTACTATAAAAGTAAAACAGAGAAAAGTTGACCAAGGTGGTTGTAAGCTCTGAACTGAATCTTTAGAGCTTATCAAATAGATAAGGAAGAGAACAGTCTAACCAAAGGGAAGTACGGTGTGTTTAGAGGTTGATGAGTTGACTTGCTTGACTGAACTGAAGGGTTCTTTTAGAGAACTAAGTGGGTAGGAAGGCAGTTAAGTGGGTGATGGCCAAGTTATGAAAACTGGAATGCCAAACTAAGGATAACTTGAATCTGTGGAAGGCTACTCGGTACTTTTTAAAGAGAAAAACAGTGGTGTTTCAACTGATTTGGAGCATTCAATACATTGAGGTCAAACTAAGGCAGCTTTAATGCTTGGGCATTTGGTACGCCTCAGCCTCCTGATTCACCACTGTTCCCCTTTCAAACTGATCTCCGTTGGTAGCAGCTGTTTAGAGAGGGTACAGAAATCGAGCTTGAGCAACAGGGAAGAAGATACTATTTCTGGGGTACAACTGGTTCATATTCAAATGGCAGTGTAAAAGCGATGAATGATTTTTACCAGTGGAAAATTTGGGAGTTTGAGTGTTTTTTTCCTCCTTCCCTCCCTTCCTCATTCTCTCTCAATTGTTTAAAGGGCAAAACGGAGCCCCTTTCACCGTGTGTCCCTAGTGGTCAGACGGTAGGCTCAACTAACAAATGCCCATTGGATTTCTTTACTTTGATAAATGCAATCCTCTCTTAAAAGAAAATAACATAAAAAAGTCAAAGATTTCAGACTCCTGGATCCCCAAAGAAATGAATCTTCTAGAAATATCCTTCTCAAAGAGAACTAAAAACAGCTTTTCTTGGCACAAATGTTATACTTTTGCTGAGAGAGGTCCTCACCGTAAGGTAAAATACCTCTTCTCTTGGTATCTTTATGTGAATACTTTTTTTAATGAATAGGCCTTTTTTTTAAATGTTTATTTTTGAGAGAGAGAGAACACTAGAGTCGGAGGGGGGCAGAGAGAAAGGGGGATAGAGGATTCGAAGCAGGCTCTGCACTGACAGCAGCAAGCCCGACACTGGGCTCGAACTCACAAAATGTGAGATCGTGACCTGACCCGACGGACGTCAGATGCTTCACTGAGACACCCAGGCGCCCCTGAATAGGCTTTCTTTAAACCATTTATTTATTTATTTTTAAGTAAGCTCTACGCCCCATGTAGGGCTTGAACTCATGACCCTGAGATCCAGAGTTGCAGACTCTGCTGACTGAGGCAGACAGGGACCCCTCTTTCAACCATTTAATAAATAAAACGGTATAGTTTGATGTTTACACACAAAACTTCATAAATGCATTTCGTTTTTTCTCAACTTTCTGGTCTCTAAAGGCCGACTGCCTGTCAAGTGTCTTGACTGGGCCATAGGTTCCCCGGCAAGTGTTGAAAGGAGCTGTAGTCCTTCAGCCTGGAGACTGACCTGGTGGCTGAACTTGGAGAACTGTTGCTCTGAGCGTGCTTGGGTAAACAATTGAAGGTTTCTGTGGGACCAGGAACCTTAATTATTAAACTGCCTTTAAGTTGGTCATCTCATCATTAAAAGCTGAATAGCTTATCTACAGTGTGGGTGTTTTTCGTGATTTGGCACAGTAGAGCAGCCAGCCTAACTGAGATGTTTTCACATTGACAAAACCCGTAACAGACGGAGCGGTGATTGCAAAGCACTTATCTCAAGTGTTAGCAGTGAATCAGTGCAAGTCTGAGACCGAATCCATAATCCATGCAATGGGAGTCTAAAGTTGAAGAGCATTCTAGGAGTTTCCAATAAAATACTCAACAGACAGCTGAAGACAACTGATTTAAAAACAAAATTCTTTTTTAACGTTTATTTTAGAGACAGAGCACGAGTGGGGGAGGGGCAGAGAGAGCCGGAGACAGAACCTGAAGCAGGGTGCAGGCTCTGAGCTGTCAGCACAGAGCCCCACACGGGGCTCGAACCCATGAACCATGAGATCGTGACCTGAGCCAAAGTTGGACACTTAACCGACTGAGCCACCCAGGAGCCCCTGAACACAACTGATTTTTAAGTGGCTGTCCCAATGCAGTTACCCTAGCCAGGACCCTGTCAAATTTTTTAGGGGTTCAAGCCTTTTAAAAGCGTGTATGTGCATCGTGTGTGTGTGTGTGTGTTCTCCCTTTTCTAAGAACTTCAGGTTAATATGATGACCAGATTCTTGAAATCTGTCTTCACATCATGGCAGTTTTTTAGTATTGTTCCTGTAGCATTGATTGACCTTTGAAGAGCAGAGGAAACTCACTGGCTTTTGTTGAATTTCCATGATGCAAGGATCATATAGAAGTGGTATTTTGGGGACCTTATGTGTAAGAGCCTAAATATGCAATTGTTCCTGTCTTTCACGCACAAGTGCTCTTACATAAGTTGCTCTGTGAATTGATACAACTCTGGATTGGCCTACTGTTCCATAACTGCACTGCATACCTATTTTTTAAAAATCATGTTTTTTGTTGTTTATTTACAAAAAACTGAATATGTTCAGGCAGGAGAATAGCCCCATATTTCAAATTACAATCTAAACTAGCAGTCTATAAACAAAATACTTGTCTATCATTTTCCTAAAAGATACCTTTTTCCATAATTTGTATAGAAAGTTGAGTACAGTTCTTGTCTTCCAATATTGGTATAGAAGAGATGGGGGAAAAGAATTAGCTGTTATTGTAACCCTTGAACTCCGCATTTAAAATCTTTTTTGAAGTAAGCCCAGAGTCTTGTATTTGTGTGTTTTCAGAATAAAACAAGAATCCCTGCGCTCTGTTAATATGTGTCCTGCTGGTGCCCACGAACAGCATTACATGAAATTTAGTAGAGACAAAATTCAGTCCCCCCAGGATTGCCACCTTTTCTATGATCTGATGCTGCTCATGTGTAAGGCAGAGTTAACTGTTGTGAAATTTGTCCACTAAGACAGCTGAAATGTAGCTCTGTACTGATTGCTACACTGTTTATCACATTTTCTCATGAATCACCTCAGTAACCCCGGGAGGTGTAGGTGTTACCACCACTTTACAGGTGGGGAAACCAAAATTAGAGAACAGGTCATTTGCCCAAGACCACATAGTTCACTGGTGAGACTGGAATTTGAACTCATGTGTTCAGCCCCTTGAATCCAGATCAGGTGGATCCTAAGAGGCCTGAGACTGAAATTTTTGACCTGACCTCCCTTTCCCTTTGCCCTCCCTCCCCATCTCTCCACCTCCTCCTTCCACTTGGAAAGCTTTGACTTGGTATAAATGGAAATTTGCATTGCTTTAAGAATGGTGTCAGATTGGGGGTGAGGGCAGCAATGAATAGTATCAAAATCACATAATGGAGAAACGTAGAACCACGTGGTGAAGAAAGCTGTATTTCTGAGAAAATTTTTTTCATAGAGTAGTGATAGTAAGCTATGATTGTGGGAGTTTCTGGAGTCTCGCTGTGTTGTTTTCTGCTTCCCTGTGTATTTTGGGGGTGAGAAGTTTGTGCCCAAAGTGTATGAGGAAGCCCTGGTGTGATTTTCTGATGTGTGAATTGGACCAGAATAGGACTCTGTTCTCTTGACTGAAAGATTTCTCACTATTTTTTCTTAATTAAGTGAACTCTACCCGCCACATGGGGCTCAATCCGATGACCCCAGTGTCAAGAGTCTCCCATGCTGTACTGAGTGAGCCAGTCAGACACCGAGTATTTCTTTTAGTTGAAGTATGATATGCATACAGAAAAGTTCATATGTCCTAAGTACCCAGTTGAGTGAATTCTCACAAACCAAACACCCAGGTAGCCAGCATACAGTCAAGAAACAGAACATTAACGACACCTCGAAAGCCCCTGTTATGTCCCCTTCCGTGGACTGGAATGGTTTTAGGTGTCCTGTATAAACCTCACATCATTCCTCATCTTTTAGGTGTCTTTCTGATTTGGTTCTGACATTATTTTCAGTCTTTGTGCCAAAAAAAAGAAGAAAAAGAAGAAGAAAAGTCACTGAAACTTGTCACTTCCTCCTTTTGTAATCTCCTCTCTCGATCAGTTTGCTTCTGTTAAACTAGAGTGTTTTGTGTGGCTGCAGAGTCATAATCTGAGGGATTATGAGAGTTAATAGAACCTGCAGCTGTGAGGTAAAAGCTGAAAATATTCCTTGGAATGTTCAAGACTGATCGAAGATTTGGTTGTTGAACTCCACCATCTATTTTCTTTAAGAGGGAACGAGTGAATGCGCTTGCCTTCCATCGTGGCGAGTGGGGAGAGGGGCGCTTCCTCATTCTCAGAACTCTGATCAGGCCTTTTAAATTGCTAGCGAAGGATGCGAGTGTTCATGTAAATCCTTAGGAAGTTAAACCCAGTCTTTACAGGTGCAGACTCCTCCCCATATGGTTCTGGTCCCCTTGTCTGCTCCACTGTGGACTCACTTCAGTTATTTTGTGTCCTTTGCTGTTTTAAGCATTTAGATGTGTAAATAAAACTTAGTTTGTAAATATGTGTTCCATCATCCCAGCTGCAGGCTTGCCTGTCGTGCTGAGGTACCAGTGAAGCCGCTGGGTGGGAAGACCTGGTCCGTGCCTCCCAGGGTGGCCCGGGCTGGCAGATACACTGTTTCTCCTGAGCTGTGCCTCCAGCGAAACCAGTCTTCTAAGTTCTAGAGTAGAGAAGTTTAGAGGCATGCACAGCAACATTTTGACTTTCTGGTAAAGTGATATTCAAGGTGATAGAATGTTCCAGAAAACCAAAAATTTTAACTATTCACATACATTAAAAATAATCTAAGTGCATCAATTCCATATTTCCCTGCCTTCCTGGGGAGAAAATCATACTAAACACCAAGTAATAATTTTGTTTTGCAGAAAAAACCGTAGTTCTAAATTGCTGCCAAGTCTGAGAGTTGTCCCATAAATTCTTTTGTTAGGGGGGAGCATTCTTCAGGGGGGTTGCCCTTAGTAAAGGTGATAAGAATGTGCAGCTATATGAACTGGTGTGTAACATAGTTATCCTCTTCTGCGAGGTTATTGGTCACAAATTAAAACTGGTCCTTTTCCGGCAGATTACCTTATTCTGTTTTGATGCCCAAATGGGCCAGAGCCCCCTCCTTGTCAGCCTGATTCTCCTCTTTTTCCAAGAAATCTTTAAGGTAGAGAATGCATCATTTCAGGAATTTTAAAGACATTTTGAAAAACTCTTATTCATAGGCCTACAGGTTTATTACTGATATTATTAATTAGGTAATTACTGGGCCACATTTTTCTATAAGCTCTTCTTTTTGGTAGATAACAGAATACTGCCTTTTTTTTTTTTTAGTGTTTATTTTGAGTAAGAGAGAGTGCACATGTGAGCAGGGTAAGGGCAGAGAGGGCGGGAGAGAGAGAATCCCAGGCAGGCTCCACGCTGTCAGCGCAGAGCCCCGTATGGGGCTCGATCTCATGAACTGTGAGATCATGACCTGAGCCGAAATCAAGAGTCCGTTGGACGTTTAACCCACTGAGGCACCCAGGTGCTCCCTTAAGCAACTTCTGAAATCGCTCCTTCACCCTCATGCTGTTGAATCTTCTGTGACACCGGCACGTTATGGGCTTCCACCCGAGGTCACCGCATCTTGGGTGACACTGGTAGAGTGACCTCACTGTTCAGGGATGCCAGCGCTATCATGGCAGGGAGCACCTTGGGAACACTTATCCTCAGTATGGGCTGTGTGACGGGGCTAGCAACAGAATAACTGCTGGCTGCTGCCACAGTTCATGGTCTTTAAAATGCAGATTTCAAAATTATGAATGTATTTTACATGTATTGGTTTGTAACGTTGCAGTATTTAATAAAACTTAATGATTGGTTTAAAAGGGAAAACAGTAATCAAAAGTTTTCATCGCTGAAACTGCTGGGATTTACCAGTAGCTGGTTTTTTAGAGCTATTCACATTCATTAACTCTTGCGGGATTTGCCCTCTTAGCCTGCCCGCTGAAACTATCTGACACCTAGGGCCAGAGGCTGACGAGCGTCACAGATCAGCACCAGGACTGTAGAACGCGTCAGGTTGTAACTTCTGTTCAGGAGTGAATTTGCTTAGAGCTGTTGCTGATGCAGCTTGGCTGTTTGTTGGGTAGCTGACCTGTCTAAAGTTGTGTCTTACTTTGGAATGTCAGTCCCGTCTTCCTCAACTTACAACTATCACAAATCAAAAATGCCTTTAATATACCCCTCACCTACGAAAACATCATAGCTTCATCCAGACTACTTTCATTGTGCTCGAAACACTAACCTCTACTTGGGCAAAATCATGTAACACAAAGCCTATTTCCATAATAAAGTGCAGATCGTTTCACATCATTTATTGCAAACCGTACTGAGAGTGAGAAACAATGGCTGGGTGTGTCTGGCTGGCTCATTCAGAAGAACGTGCTACTCTTGATCTCAGGGTTGTTGCGTTCGAGTCACACGTGGGGTGTAGAGATTACTTCAATAAAAACAAAAACAAAACTTGCAAACCAGAGTGGCTGAATGGGTACAGAATGGCTGTCAGTGCATTAATTAGTGACCCTCAGGCTTGCATGGCTGACTGGGAGCTTCAGCTGCTGCACATCACAAAAGAGAATAGGACCATGTATTGCTAGCCCAGGAAACTATCACAGTTCAAAATTTGAAGTACAGTTTTTTCCTGAATGTGTCACTTTCACACCATCGTAATGCCAAAAATTCATCAGTCGAACCATTATAGGTCAGGGACCATCTGTACCTACACATCATGCACTCTGAGCAGTCTAAGTTCTAATTTGATAATGAGTACAGCATCGTTCAGCATCTTGAATAAATCATTTGGTGTTTTGGTTGTGGTTTTTATTTTTTAGAGAGAGCATGCACGAGCAAGGGAGGGGGCAGAGAGAGAATCTTTTTTTTTTTTTTAAGATTTATTTTATTTTTAGAGAAAGAGTGTGAGAGAGCAGCAGAGGGAGTGAGAGAGGAGACAGAGGGAATAAGAATGAGAATATCTTAAAGCAGGCTCCGTGCTCAGCGCAGAGCCTTAACACGGGGTTCAGTCCTACAACCCTGGGATCATGACCTGAGCCGAAATCAAGAGTCGGATGTTCAACCGACTGAGCCACCCAGGCACCCCTTGAATAAATCATTTTGTAAAGAATTTTACCAGCTTTCTTGGGGCGCCTGGGTGGCTCAGTCGGTTGAGCGGCCGACTTCGGCTCAGATCATGATCTCACGGTCCGTGAGTTCGAGCCCCGCGTCGGGCTCTGGGCTGATGGCTCAGAGCCTGGAGCCTGCTTCCGATTCTGTGTCTCCCTCTCTCTCTGACCCTCCCCCGTTCATGCTCTGTCTCTCTCTGTCTCAAAAATAAATGTTAAAAAAATTTTTTTTTTTTTTTTTAAAAGAGCATGTGACTCTTGATCTTGCAGTTACGAGTTAAAACCCCACATTGGATGTAGAGATTACTTAAAGAAAAAATAAACTTTAAAAAACATTTTTTTAATTAAAAAAAATTTCTTTACAGAACTTTGTTGTATAGTATAGACTAACTGCCACTCTGCTGGTCCATCTACCTTTTCTTGTGTTCAGCGTTTTGGAGTTGGGTTCATGTTTCTATTTTCTCTTTTAAGTCATTAAAATGCCTTCTGCTCTTTACCTTTTGTTAGAAATCTAGAATTCAGAGGTGGCTTTTCTACTCTATCTGTTCTCTTCTGCTCCTTATACTGTCATGCAGTATCATGGTCCAGCCTATCCATGTAAACTCTCAAGGAACAGTTTGGGATCTGAAAATCAATGTGTGATTCACTAGCTCATAACCTTGGGTAGTCATGTCACATTTGTAGAGGATGTTTTCAGTCATTCTCTAAATGCCGTGTTTCGGTTTTATGGGCTCTGGATCTTCCCCCTGAATTGGGCTGGGTGGTGTGCTTCCAGCATTTTCTAACTCAAATGCATTGTGGCCTTGAGGGTGAGTGAAGTGGGATTTGCTGTGCTTTTTCATTAAAAAACGATTCACGTATGAGGACACAAGGATGTACGTACATGACACACCTGTTTGGTGGCTGACCTGGGATTGGATCTGTGATTCTGGAGATGGGTTCTAGAGAAGTCTTGAAGTTCTTTGCTGCTGCTTCTCCATTCTGCTGTTCTGCCTGCTTTCCTAGAGAGCATCCCTGTAGGGCTCCCTTCATTCTCCAGCATCAATGCCTGCTGTTGTCCAGAATCTCCTTTCCCAAACTGGTACTTTCCCCTCTCATTCTCCCATCTGCATCTAGGGGTTAATGCTAGATGTTTGGGGGCCCCAGACTCTCATTTTCAGAGACCGTTTCTTTTTTTTTTTTAACTAGAATATATAAGAAGTGGCAATAACGTTGGTTTTCTGAATTTACGTGAAGTTTTACGTCCATGTAACTGATCATACTTCAAATAACACCTTATACAAACAAACCTAAATGGCAACATGCATTGTCTTAGTGGCTGCCTTTTTAAGAATGATAAGGAGGAAAAAAAAAAAGAAAAGGAAATGATTGATTTTTTTTCCCCCTTGTTTTCTTTCTTTTCAGGTTTTAAATGAAGAATGTGATCAGAACTGGTACAAGGCAGAGCTCAATGGGAAAGATGGCTTCATTCCCAAGAATTACATAGAAATGAAACCACATCCGTAAGTTGGGCTCTGCTAGTCTTCCAAGGGTCAGACCCATCTGCTCATTTCAAAGAATGTTTTTAAAATTGAGATCCTAGAGATAATAGTCGTATTTTTTATCTTCCCAGAAAATTAACAAAGCATGTTGATTTTGCATGTTAATAGTATGTAATGATAAT
Organism: Panthera leo; assembly: GCF_018350215.1. Lineage (NCBI taxonomy): Eukaryota > Metazoa > Chordata > Mammalia > Carnivora > Felidae > Panthera > Panthera leo. The sequence goes on along the minus strand of NC_056692.1, from coordinate 55,348,203 downwards.
ACTCAATAGTAGTATGTTTTAGACTGATAATAGTTGCTGGTTATCTTTAATGAAGCAATTGTTTCATTTTTGAAACAGTAGTTTATATACTATTACATAATAATAGTACACATTTTGGATTGATACTGTCTGTGATCTTCAAATAATAAAACAACAGTAATGCCACTCCAGGATTCTTTTTCACAAAACCCCTGGGGCCAGAAGTGTTTCATAATTCTACATGTTTTGAGTTTTAGAAAGGGTACTTACCACAGGGTCTTGTTGATACATTTGATTACCCTATAGGACTTTATCTTAATAATCTTTGTATCCCCAGAGCACAATGCTTGGCAGTATAATAGGTTTTCAGAAAATGCTTAGTATCACTACCCTTGCCTACCACTCAGTGTTCCTGCGTTAGAGAAAACAAAATAATCTCCCTACTCCAGGCTCTTGAGAGCAGTGAATTTTTTTCTCTTTTTCTCCCTAGGAACCTCCCCTCCCCCACCCAGTTTATACTGGTAGGTGACATGGTGGGACCCTGGGAGCCCATATAGACCACAGCCTTCCCACCCTCACCCACCATCTCCTTCACTGGCCCTGCTCCTCCCTCAGAAGCAGTCTCTTCCATTCCTTGTACATCGGTGGGAATTGAGGCTTCGTACTCAGACTAGCGTGCCATTGAGACACGAGGGAGGAGTCAGTTGTGTCTACTTCGGTTAACACAGAATGATAAGAAGCCCTTTAGATGACTTGACCCACCTTGAATAGCAGCCCAACTGTCCCTCTCCTTCACTGTCACTGCTCTCATGGGTGCCCGTCATTTCTTTCCTCTCCCAAGCACTAGAGCGAAGATCTTACCCCATCTAATCACACACCCGGCTCGGTGTCACAGAGCCCGAAGGGGCCCTTAAGATCATCTAGTTCATTTCTCTTTATCCTAGAAATTAGGGAAGCTATTTTTATTTCACTGCTATAATTTCAGTAACTTATAAATTTAGTTCTCATTATAAAAGACACTGTAGGAAACTCTAGAGTACATGAGTTTCTCTCTACACACATACCCCTTTCAGAGGTGACCACCACTGGCAGTCAAGTACAAGCCAAATGCTGGGCGCCTGGGTGGCTCAGTCTTTAAGCATCTGACTTTGGCTCAGGTCATGATCTCACAGTTGGTGAGTTTGAGTCCCACATCGGGTGAGCTTTGTGCCCTGCTCTGGGTAAAAACACAAGCCCCAGGTGAACCTCACTTCTCTCTCTCTCTCTCTCTCTCTCTCTCTGGCCCTTCCACACGTGCACTTCCTCTCTCTGTCTCTGTCTCAAATAAATAAGAGCCAAATGCTATCTTTTTTTTTTTTTTTGAGTAGGCATTAAAAAAAAAAAAATACTTCCAAAGGTGTCTGTGAAAGAGATTCCTGGACCCCTGTCAGTGGATTACTAATACTCCTTATTTGAAGTCCCCATAATATTAGATCAGGGGTTTACGAACAGCCATGCCCAGGTCACTAAAACATAGGCACAAATGGTAACCAAAAAACTCCAGAAGATGAACACAAGACTAGTACAGATGTCCTGGAAAGTATACTAAGGACAGCTTTGCATCCTTGTAACCATTTAGTGTCAGTATTTGCTTTGGGGGCTGTGTGAACTTTCCATGGACAGCATCATGGGATGCACTCCATGGGGAAAAGCAGTTGGGTAGTGGTTACCGGGAGTGGGGGGGACTCCTTAGATCACACAGTGGGAGCTCCCTCGGTCCGTATAAGCCAGGTAGTCTGTACACATCTGTTCTTTCAGTTATCCTCAAAATAGATCAAAGGTTGGCTAAACTCTGTGTAAAGGACCAGATGATAAATATTGTAGACTTTGAGAACTATTTGCGATATCTGCCATGTCACATATTTCGAATTTTTTTTAAATAACCCTTTAAAAATTTGTCAAAGTCTTAGATTGTGGGCCATATAAAAACTGGGCATATTTGGGCTGAGGGCCATAATTTTAATTTGCTGGCTCCTGCATTCAATCCAGTCATAACAAAGTAAACTTCAGTTCCTTTTCATTTCCATATTTCCGTGCTGAAAGGGAATTCAGCAGAATATCATACTGCAACTTTTATATTAAATAAAATGCCAGTGGCTCTAAATCCTTGTTTTTCTTCAAATTGTTGGAGGTAATGTAGGCGTTTAGAATCCAACTGTTGGGAAAACACAAGAAAGGCCTCCTTCCTCAGAAGGTACAAGTTACTGCCCCATTGCGCAGTTGATGGTTTAGCCCTTGAGGAAGAGTCCCTATCCTGCCTTGTCCCTTTTCAAGGACCCTAAAGAACTCTGGAATAATAATCTGTCGGGAAGCATCCAGGACAGCCTCCATGGTGGTGGTCTTTGCAGCCTCTGGCTGAAATGCGGGCAGTGCTTCTCCACTGCAGGCTCAGAACAAGGAAACCATATTGCTGAACAGACTGTGGCCATGGGTCTTTGCAGCAGTTGGCCTCATGGACACGTATTCTGTTCAGGACTGCTCTGACTGGTCATCCATAGGTACAGGGTCCACGTCGCTCCCATAGCTGTGGGAGAGCACAGGGGATTAAGCCCCCCTTCCCTCTCCCCTCCTTCCTGCTGTCCCCCTACCTTTAGTTTTTGTTAGGAGGAGGGAAGTTTCAAATGGAGTACGTTCTAATACAGCATTCAGGTTAACAAATTAAACAGACTACCAAGTGATTGGTGGCAGAAGTGTTGCAACACGGGTTGTGTACATACTGGGGGTGGATCCAGATCCGTGCTTTTCACACTGAGTGCATGTGGATGGGAGCCTGTGGGGTATAGTAAAGAATTAAATTGGACATGAGCCACTTCCTCTTGTTAGCTTTCTCCTTTGCTATTTGTGTCAGAGTATAAACCCAACTTTGAAAGATTTAAAAGATTGTGACCGTAGTCATGTTGTTACATATACGTGTCACTATTTAAATGTCGTTAACTGGGGAGACAGAGACAGAGAGAGAGAGAGAGTTAGTTTAGTAAAAACGGAAGCAGATACAAAAGAAGTGTAAAATGGTCTCCAGCTAATTTTCTGTTTTTCCATCTGGGTGCTTATAATGAGTGTGTTTACTTTGTAAAAATCCCAATACAGAGTACTTTATTTCACTACAGTTTATCCTTTTTTTAAAATTATTTTTTTTTAACATTTATTTATTTTTGAGAGAGAGAGAGACAGACAGAGAGAGAGAGACAGAGAGACAGAGCATGAACAGGGGAGGGGTAGAGAGAGAGGGAGACACAGAATTGGAAGCAGGCTCCAGGCTCCGAGCCATCAGCCCAGAGCCCAACGCAGGGCTCGAACTCACGGACCGCGAGATCGTGACCTGAGCTGAAGTCGGACGCTTAACCAACTGAGCCATCCAGGTGCCCCCGTTTATTTGTTTGTTTTTGAGACAGAGACAGAGCATGAATGGGGGAGGGTCAGAGAGAGAAGGAGACACAGAATCTGAAACAGGCTCCAGGCTCTGAGCTGTCAGCACAGAGCCTGATGTGGGGCTCGAACTCGTCAACTACGAGATCATGACCTGAGCTGAAGTTGGACGCTCAACCGACTGAGCCACCCAGGTGGCCCAAGTTTATCTTTTTTAACTGAAAACAAAACTGAGTTAGTTTTAAGCTGGGGCAGGAAAACACTGGCCAGATCTACGAATTTGTGCGTCGGAAGCAAGGGTCTAAAATCGACCCCCCATAACTGCTGACAGTTGCTGCTGTGGGGACTTTGAGGGAAGTCTTGCTTTTTATTTTTACTCGACGAATATCTATGCTATTTAAAATTCATATTATTTATACTTTAAAACGGGAGGAGAAGGGACAATATCTGCTTGGTGGGAAGATGTGGGGGATTAGGAGGAAGAGAGAGCGGCTGTTGAGTGACCCCCCCCCCCCAGCCCCGAGTCAGATGCTTACTGCCTGCAAGTGCATCCCACATTTGAAAGCACTAGAGATTGAAATAGAAAATGTGTTAATGGTCTCAGTACAGTCAGCTGCCCTTTCATAGTTGGAGATCATTCTGTTGTATTAATATGTGACGTCTCTCGTGCGGCCTGACTTCCAGGCCTGGAGGACTTACCCTTGAGTTACTTGTAGGAGCCAGAAGCTAGCTCGTAGCAGCTCCTCAGCAACCTGGCATTATAGTACTCAACATGAGGAAGACACAGGAAGGTAGGTTTAGGAGTGTTTAAAGGTGAATCCAGCTAATAGCAGCTTCGGAACATATCTTCCCTAGCAGCTCACTCTGTTTGAATATCAGTATAGTATGTTACTTTAGAGGGGCGCCTGGGTGGCTCAGTCGGTTAAGCGTCTGACTTCAGCTCGGGTCATGTTCTCACAGTCCGTGAGTTTGAGCCCCGTGTCGGGCTCTGTGCTGACAGCTCAGAGCCTGGAGCCTGCTTCAGGTTCTGTGTCTTCCTCTCTCTCTGCCCCTCCCCTGCTCATGCTCTGTCCCTCTCTGTCTCAAAAATAAATAAAAACATTAAAAAAATTTTTTTAGTCTGTTACTTTAGAGATTCCGTACTTGTAAGGTAGAAGTTAGATTTATTAGTTTAACGGACTTTTTGGTACCTTTGTTATTACAGCTTGTATATATAAACAGACTTCCAAAGTACCATGTAAAGAGTCTGATGAAGCAGATAGATCTTTATTAGCTCTAAGTAATACCATTGCTTTTTATTTTTTTAAATGTGTGTTTGTTTATTTTGAGAGAGAAAGCGAGCCAGGGAGGGGCAGAGAGAGAAAGAGAGAGAGAGAGAGAGAGAGAGAGAGAGAATATCCCAAGTAGGCTCCACACCTCCACACCGTCAGCATGGCGCTTGATCTCCCAAACTGTGAGATCCATGACCTTAGCCGGAATCAGGAGTTGGATACTTAACTGATTGAGCCACCCAGGCCCCCCTATCATTGCTTTTTAAAATAATAACACGTTAAAGACAAATTTGAAAAGAGAGTATTGTTTTCACAGTTCACTCATCCTAATTAGTAATGGTTTTTGTGTGAAATAGGCAGCTATGACTTTAAGCTCTTTTCACCGGTGGTGGTGGTGGTGGTGGTGGTGGTGGTGGTGGTGGTGGTGGTCGTCGTCGTCGTCGTCGTCGTCGTCGTCGTCGTCGTCCTCGTCCTCCTCCTCCTCCTCCTCCTCCTCCTCCTCCTCCTCCTCCTCCTCCTCCTCCTCCTCCTCCACAGGCCAGATACTCCCATAGTTTTGCATGAATTCACCCACTTTTTCTTGTGGCCAAGGTGAATTAGCATTGAGAGCAGAAGAATCTGTAACCTCCAAATGAAAAGCTGAATTTTGCCACTAGCTGCCTCTGCATAGGATAAATTATAATGTTCCTGATGGTTCCTAGAGGCCAACTCTGAGCAGTGATGGCAGAGAGCGGGGCCTCAAGAGGAGTGCCAGCCTTTGTGATAGCAGAGGCTGCTCTCTCAGAGCCTGACTCTCTTTGCCTTGGGCCATTACAAGAAGTAGCCCTGTCTCGAGTTTCTGGGCCTTCCGGTTTCCTACCTCCATTTCCCTTAATCCCACTGTAGCAAAACCGTGACCTTGGCAAATGGCTGCAAGTAGAGGCCTGTCTCTCCTTATGTGGTTCTTCCGTGCTTCATATTGACAGACCCGGGCTTTCCCCAGTGCCCTGCTGATGAGTCAGTAGGGAGCCCAGTGGGCTTTGGCCCGGGAGGCCCATCTTTAAGTGTCTTCCTCTATAGGAAGAGTGGCCCACGATCATGCCTTATGAGTCACTTTCTGGAGAGTAGGGTAGGGAACAGTCATTTGAAGGGAGATGGTCCATCTCTCAAGGGAGTAGCTGACTTGAATGGCTTTGTGGGGCATGTTGACACTAGAGGGTAAAGAGGGAGGCCCCTTCCTTTGGCAAGGAGTGTTCTGTTACTCACATTTCGGAGGCTGGATATCCCGTTTCTTTGTGGGGAAGCAGATGTTGACTGGCTTGTCTTCCTTCCTTAGGTGGTTTTTTGGCAAAATCCCCAGAGCCAAAGCAGAAGAAATGCTTAGCAAACAGCGGCATGATGGGGCCTTTCTTATCCGAGAGAGTGAGAGTGCCCCTGGGGACTTCTCCCTCTCCGTCAAGTAAGTACTTCCCGCTCTGGTCTCCTGGAGTCCTCTCTCTGATGATCTGAATTGTGAAGCCACAGGCCGGGTGTCTGGCTACACACACCAAAGGTTGGCAACTGGTAAAGGATAGGCCTAAACTGTGTTTTACCGAATCAGAAAGTTTTACATTAAAATAGTAATTTCTGGCTCCTCTTAAAAATTAGTTCTACCAGCACTGAGTTTAGAGCCCCGTGACTCTAGTGTTCAGTTGGTGATGCCTAGTTTGAGTCTACACCGTCCTGGGCCTCTCACTTTACCTTTAAAAGGTTAACACAAGGGTTTGGGGGTGTTTTGCTTTCCCCTGTGGTAGATATAAATGTGAAGGGGAACTGGAAAGCAGGGAACGAATGGGGAAGGTGGGAATTTTACCACTCAAGGAATCATGGAGGCTAGAAGTTGGAACCTTGAGGATTCAGAGCAAATCGCTTCTCATCTGTGAAATAAGGATTTTTAATCAAACTGTCATTTCCATATGTGTTTTGACTCCATCTTTTTCCATTTAATGTATTATCATAGGCACCCCTGCCCTGGGAATCTTACACATCACTTATACATCATTTATACGACAGTGTGATTAGGTCACATACAGACCCAGATCACTGGGTGTTGTATGTAAGTGATGAGTCATTAAATTCTCCTGAAACTAATATTACACTATATGTTAACTAACTAGAATTTAAATAAAAACTTGAAAGGTTAATTTTTTTAATGTGTATTTATTTTTGAGAGAGAGAGACAGAGCATGAACAGGGTAGGGATAGACAGGGAGGGAGACACAGAATCCTAAGCCTTCAGGCTCCAGGCTATTAGCTGTCAGCACAGAACCCGACATGGGACTTGAATTCACAAACCATGAGATCATGACCTGAACTTAAGTCAGATGCTTAACCAACTGAGCCACCCAGGCACCCCTACATTGATTAGTTTTAAGCGAAGCCCGTAAGACGATTTATTTGCCATTTGCACAGAATGTAGATATTTCAGTTTCCAGAATCAACTGAATATCTTGTTTCATTTTAGGAACCAGTACGATTTTTGGAAATGTAGATTTAAACTGAATTTTTGTGTTCCTTTCCTCACTGAAGGTATGGGAGGCAGTTTTTTGTGATACAGTACTTCACAGATCAGTGTCCTATAGAGTGAGTTTTTTTAGTGCCAACATGAAAAAGTCAAACCGGGTCTAATTATTATCATCAGAATTTTCCTCTTCTACCAATGCCTTTTTTTTTTTTTTTTTTTTAAGTTTCATTTATTTGAGAGAGAGAGGCAGAGAAAATCCCAAGCAGGCTCCGGCTGTCAGCTGAGAGCTCAATGTGGGGCTGCATCCCACGACCCTGGGATCATGACCTGAGCCGAAATCAAGAGTCAGATGCTTAACCCACTGAGCCACCCAGGTGCCCCCTAGGTGTTTGTGTTGTTGAAGGTAGTAATAACATCTGTTTCAAATTTTATTTTTGAAACAGTAAATGCATGGGCTCTTTAAAGTTTGGTTTTTTTTTAATTTTTTTAACGTTTATTTATTTTTGAGACAGAGAGAGAGCATGAATGGGGGAGGGGCAGAGAGAGAGGGAGACACAGAATTGGAAGCAGGCTCCAGGCTCTGAGCCATCAGCCCAGAGCCAGACATGGGGGCTCGAACTCACGGACCGCGAGATAGTGACCTGAGCTGAAGTCGGATGCTTAACCGACTGAACCACCCAGGCGCCCCTAAAGTTTTATTTGATAAAACGGAATTGTTTCAGGAGATTGCCAGTGGCTACCGCATGAGCATGCACAGTACTTACTGGTAATCAAGGCCTCCAACCTCATACCACCTGCCATGGTGGTGGCCGTCACTCAGAACTAACCCACGAGTAACTACCTGTCCTCCTCGTTTGATAGTGTTTGATTTCTACTCAGATCAGCATAAAACGTAAGGAAACAGATGATGAAACACAGGATAACAAGAAACATCAAGGTAGTAATTGCACCTCAAGATACTCAGGGCCATGGTCTCACGGTTCATAGGATCAAGCCCCACATTGGTCTCTGTGCTGCAAGTGCAGAGCCTGCTTGAGATTCTCTCTCTCCATCTCTCTCTGCCCCTCCCTCTCTCTCTCTCAGAATAAATAAACATTGAGGAAAAAAAAAAAACCTTCTCAAAGGAGATTCAAGAATCCACAGTCTCTGAGATGTTTCTCTTGTCAAGATGTGAGTCAGTGATGGAAAACACTGTGGTAGGTAACAGCTCACTGTCTGGGACCCAGTACACCTTTTAGAAACTGTCTGCCTCACACCGGTGGGGGGTAGGCTTCTGTGGCTTCTGTGGAGTCAGAAGTGTCTCTTGAATGTGGCCTCCTTCCTCGCGGCACACAGGGATTCCCATGAAATAGCAACACGGTTTCTGAACTCATGGAATCCCCTGCTTGAGGCCCAGTGCTGCCACCTGCTGGGTGGTTTTTAAGAAGTTTTTCCATTTCTTTCCCCCTTTGAGACTGAAGGAGAGAAGAGACGCTGTCCTTCATTTACAGATGTTCATCAAGTGCCTGGTGAGGGCTGAGGACCCAGCAGTGAGCAGGACAGGCAGAGCCTTGCTGAGCTGCTGCTCCCAGCCACGTAGCACTGTGGTCAGGGGCGGTCAGCACCCAGTCGCGGTCCCACTTCTGTGGGCTGATGGAAGAGGGTGATAGGCAAGCCTCTTGGACTTACTGTTCTGCTACGTTCTTTTGTTCTGATGCTTTTCTCCCATGAGTAGAACTAAAATCCCTACGCAGGAATCATGACTAAACTGTCCCAGTTCCGGGAAAGTTGTTGAAAGTATGTCCAGTCCCTCCTCTCTCTCTCCTTCCTGTCCCACCTTTTGTCATCTTGAAATCTCACATAAGGTTTTAATTATTTTTTTGCTTGAAAAGTTAACGAAGTCACATTCTTTGCCTTGAATGAGGTTCTGTTTGATGTGGTACAGTGCAGGGCATGCAGAGGCATGCCATAGGTTAGGCCATTCTCTTCTGTTTTACAAACATCTTCAGAATTGACCTGATGGACAGGGTTTCCCTATCTGGCCAGGGTACTTCCTGTCATCACTGGTAAGCATCAGTCCCCTAGAGGCTTCTCAGGAGCACTTGGTGTCCTAACTCTCCAGCGAGGGAGTCTTCTTGTGCCTCAGCCTGTGAGGAGTGTTGCCAGAATGCTAGTCCTCACGAGACCCCTCCTTGATCTGATGGGCCGGTGACCCCCAGGGAGCCAGGACAGAGCCCTCTGACCTGTTCTCTGCGCCCCCAGGTTTGGGAATGACGTGCAGCACTTCAAGGTGCTCCGAGATGGAGCTGGGAAGTACTTCCTCTGGGTGGTGAAGTTCAACTCTTTGAATGAGCTGGTAGATTACCACAGATCTACATCCGTGTCCAGAAACCAGCAGATATTTCTCCGGGACATAGAACAGGTGCCGCAGGTAAGCCTCACCAGAGAGACTGGGATCACTTTGAGCGATTCAGAGTAGCTCCTCGGGCAGGCCAGTACCTTCTCAGAGGGTTACCGCCAGGGCTTCTGTGCTCACTGTTCAAAATACTCCCTTTAGCTCATGTTAAAGGTTTGTGGTTGAAACAAAATAGCTTTGCCTTTTCCAGAGGCTCCCTCGGCTGAGGCAGTGCGTTGCTGGTTACCACCTATGTCTCTCTAGGGAAACGGTCTTTAACACTGTCCAATATTGTATCGCTGGAAGCAAGTTAGGAGGGAAACCTCGCTTGTTGAGGGAGTGGAGTCCACGCTCATTCCTGTATTCCTATGTTACGGGGAGCTCCACTTTTGTTTGTTTAAAACAAATTTTTTTAATGTTTTTATTTATTTTTGAGACAGAGACAGAGCATGAGCAGGGGAGGGGCAGGGAGAGAGGGAGACACAGAATCCGAAGCAGGCTCCGGGCTCCGAGCTGTCAGCACAGAGCCCGACACCGGGCTCGAACTCACGAGCCATGAGATCATGACCTGAGCTGAAGTCAGACGCTTAACCGACTGAGCCGCCCAGGCGCCCCTGTTTCTTTTATTTATTTATTTAAAGTTTTTATTCTGAAGAGCGTGAGTGGGGGGGAGGGGCAGAGAGAATGCCAGGCAGGCTGTGCACGGACAGCACAGAGCCCGATGTGGAGCTCGAACTGACCTAAGCAGAAATTAAGAGTCGGACACTTAACCGACTGAGCCACCCAGGTGGCCCTCCACCTTACTTTATTTAAGCTATTGACTCTGTAAAACCTTAAGGACTTCATAAGCAATAAAGTGATGGGAAGTAAAGCCTTTTCAAAGCCTGGAGTTGTAAACCAAAGCCTGATTGCTGTTTCCCAAGTTCCTTCCCTGAGAAAGCAGTACTTGCTTCGATGGTGTGGTGCCCTGGCCGCCGTGGCGGAATAGACTCCAGCGTGTTCTGGCGTGTTGTGGGCTTTGGTGAAAGTACTCTGTACCCACGAGAGTAGATGTAGGACCTATAAGGATAAATGGAGGGGGAGGAGAAATGGGAGGTCATCTCAGGAGACATAAAGAGTCACACACATCTGTTGCGCCCTTGTGACCAGCCCCACCTAGCAGGGGGCTGGCTGTGAGCAGAGACCCAGCATGTGCTCTTTCCCTGCCCCTCTTCTGCAGCAACCAACATACGTCCAGGCCCTCTTTGACTTTGATCCCCAGGAGGATGGAGAGCTGGGATTCCGTCGGGGAGACTTTATCCACGTCATGGATAACTCAGATCCCAACTGGTGGAAAGGGGCCTGCCACGGGCAGACCGGCATGTTTCCCCGCAATTACGTCACCCCTGTGAACCGGAACGTCTAAGAATCAAGAAGAGATTATTTAAAGAAAGTGAAAAATTTAAAACACATACAAAAGATTTAAACCCACGAGCTGCCTTAACAGCAGCCCGTGAGGGAGCTCAGAACACCTGGCTGGGTCACCTGGTGACCCTCTCACTTTGGTTGGAACTTTGGGGGGGCGGGAGGGGGTGTTGGATATAAAAATGCCAAAACTTACCTATAAATTAAGAAAAGAGTTTTTATTACAAATTTTCACCGCTGCTCCTTTCTCCTCTTTTTCATCCTTTTCCTCTTCTGTCCATCAGTGCATGACGTCTAATACCACATATAGTCCTAGCTGATGCCAATAATAAAAGAAAAGAAACCAAGCAGGCTGGTATTTTCTCTATGCAAACTGTCTGTCGTAGTCGGAATGACAGAAGAAAGAAAGAACAGCCGTCGTTGTGCTCCTCGTCGATGCACAGAGGAGAGGGCAGTGGGTGGCAGCCCCTGCTGGTCACCTTCTGCCAGAGGGGCGGCCCCCAGCCCCAGCGTCTTGTGACACAGTTGGAAATGGAGCAGGGCAAAAGGAAGGACTGTTGGCCCCTCACGGCTTCCCGAGAAAAGTCAACCTGAAAACCTTTGTCTCTTTTCTATGTTGTTTTCTCTCCACGTGGTATCATTAAGCACGTTGATTTTTCATAGTGCCTTTTTCCTTATTTCAAGAGTTGCTTATGAGTGGTGTTTTGTTGTTTTTTTTTTTTATTTGTTTTAAAATAAGTTAAAGACAGTCCAGAGCTTTTCAGCCAATTTGTCTCCTACTCTGTGTACATCATCCTCCCTGGGTAGGGGGAGGGAGAGAGGAAGTGGGGTAGAGGAGAGGAGGCCAGCGCAGGTGGAGGGTGTGGGCATTTCTGCCTGTCCGCAGCCACGAGCCTGGAAGGTTCAGCTTTAATATTTGTCAGCCCTCTGGGGTCTGCAGTGGCGCCTGCTGCCGGGGAAGGAGGAGAGGTTACAGCTTCTCCCACATGGGACTGGATCTAACCTAGGGAGGAGGGGGGTCAGAGTCCTTGACCTTGTGATCTAGGCTGTTGTCTGCCCCTCCTCAACTCCAGAGCGCCCACCGTCCCTCCCCCCACCCCCTCCAGACACAAAACCCTAGAGCCAGCAAGTTCCAAACAGGAAAGCCCAAGGAGATTAAAACGTCCCTCTGTGACTGTCCTAGGTTGTACTGTGTTCCAGCACTGGGGTAGAAAATGAGAGCTTCCATTTTTCTTGCTCTGAAACAGAGGTGTCTGTTCGTGGCTTTCTTCGTTTGTGCTGCCTCCCTAACCTGCCCAGGCGAGCACTGGGGCAGCGTTGATGAAGTGGCTGGGTTTTCGTGTCTCTGTTCCCAGTGGGCTGTGTTTATAGCTGCTCCCCGCCCCCCCCCCCAAGGAAGTGTCTCCGTGAGGCAGGGACTGTTTGGGGAAGGACAAGTGGGAAATGTAGGAAGGCCGTGTCCATGGCAGAGCTCTCTCTGCACGCCTTGTCAGCTGCTTGCCCCTCATAGTGATGTGCCTGTGAACTTTCTCCACCTGATCCCATTCCTGCAACAAAAAATGGGGCTGCCCGGAGTTGGTGACGGCCTTTGGATTCTGAAGTCTCCAATTGGTTGGAGGTTGGAGTCTTCCCTGGACTTTGGTTATGGAGCGGGACTCGGCCCGGAGTACTCAGAGGCCCCGGAGGCGGCTGCTCTTCTGGATGGAGCATCTGCCACCTCACGCCCTTTCTGGTAGCTTCTCCTTTCCTTGGTGATGATAAGAGGAATCTCTGGCATTCTACACCTGGACCATTTGATTGTTTTATTTTGGAATTGGTGTATATCATGAAGCCTTGCTAAACTAAGTTTTGTGTGTATATATTTAAAAAAAAAAATCAGTGTTTAAATAAAAAGACTTATGTACTTAATCCTTTAACTCTGCGGATAGCATTTGGTAGGTAGTGATTAACTGTGAATAATAAACATACAATGAATTCTTCACTCTGTATCTTTTCTCTTTTTTTCCCCCTTTCGTCTTAAAGTAAAAACCTAAAAGCTACGTCCGATGTCAGGACTCCTGTGTCCTGTTTTCTGACTCACCTAGCCCCTTGGGGAGCATGTGGGTTTTGCTGGGCCCCTGAATTAGGGATGCCCATACTCAGCTGTTCATCAGGGTCCCTGGGGGGCTTGTTCACAATGTGGATGCCTGGACCCCACCCTTGGGTGCTCCGAGATGCTTGAGGGCACAGCCAGGCATGCCTGGTGTTTTGGGTTTTTTTTTTAACGTTTATGTTTGAGAGCGCGTGAGCAGGGGAAGGGGCAGAGAGATTAGGGGGAACAGAGGATCTGAAGCAGGCTCCTTGCTGACAGCAGAGAGCCCGATGTGGGGCTTGAGCCTGCGAACTGTGAGATCATGACCTGAGCCCAAGTCAGATGCTTAACCAAAAGAGCATGGCTTCTTTGGTTCTCATCCCCTCTCCCCCTCCCTTAAATAAAGGACAGAGGCACAGAATGCTGTGTGTTGAAGCAGTCTCCATGTGCTAAGTAGCTAAAAAAAGCGTCTGTTCAGCTGGCTGTTGCAAGGTGAGACCAGGAGTGTCTGACCACATCATGCTGGCTGTCCTAGACCAAACAAGTGTTGTTTGGGGAGAGCCTGATGGAAATTGAACCCAAGGAATTTCTTGGTCTGTGTTGTGTGTGTTTTATGTTTGTTGTTGTTGTGTTTTGTTTTTGAGAGCAAGAGATAGGGAGACTGTGCCAGTGGGGGAGAGGAAGAAGGAGGGAGACAGAATCTTTTTTTTTTTTTTTTAAGTTATTTATTTTGAGAGTGAGAGAGTGTGGGAGGGGCAGAGGGAGAGAGAGAATCCCAAGCAGGCTCCACACTGTCCATGCAGAGCCCCGTGCCGGGTTCAAACTCATGTACCATGAGATCATGACCTAAGCCAAAACCAAGAGTAGGACGCTTAACCGACTCAGCCACCCAGGGGCCCCGTGTTCGTGGTCTAGTTCTTAAATACAGTTCAGCACACTACCTCATTTGTGGCTGCCCTACTTGTGCAGTAGTTTTCAACTCGCATTTCTTCGATGACCTCAGTGGATACTGGACCGCTGGTCTCCTGGACCACCTGTGCTGGCTACTCCGAAGCTTGAGCAGTTGTTCCCAAAGTGGGGCCATTTTAGTGAGGACTTAAGGCCCTGCCCATCAGCCTCCTTGTGGCTTTTTGCTCTGTTTGACTCATTGCGTCAGAACAGCACTGGAATTAATGGGAACGGTGATGCTTTTGCAGAGTTTGGTCACAGGTTTCTTGGTGTTTGGATCCCCTTCCACCATGAATGTGTAATTCCTGGGGAGGCATGCACCATGGACAGCTCAGCTGCGTTTGATGCCTACGAGTTAGGCGAGTTAGGCGAGTTAGGCGGACAAGTGGCCTTGAGACTTCCTCCGACTGCACTCACTGCGGTGGCCCTGCAGCAGCAGGAGGTCCAGTACGCCCTGGCTCACTGGTAACAGGCTCATTTTCAAACACGATCGCAGAGGGAGCAGTGCTGACAGCTCCCATCGAGGGCTTCAAGGCAGTCTCTGTGGCACCAGACCCCACCTTCAGGTACTCCAAGATGGTGCTTGAGGGCACAGACACTGACGTCATGGAAAGAGATAAGGCCAGGGGCACAGGAAGTCTGCCTTTCCTCGTCTTGCCCCCTTGACCTGCTTACACTCGGCGATGTGTGGATGGAGCTCTGCTTTACCAGAGCGCCTGGATAACTGGGAAGAATGAACATGGAATGGTATCTGGTGCCTTAGAAATGCTTTCATTCCCCCAAGACACCATGTTTCCATGAAATGCACATTCTCCAGGCCTGAGCCCTGTTTTACACTAAAGAACAGGGAGACGCTGTATATGCTCTTGAAGCGTGCGTTCATTTGGTGGTTTTGTTTTGAGTTTATTTTGAGAGAGAGTGGGAGCATGAGTGGCGGAGGGGCAGGGGGCTAGGGAGAGAGCGAACTGTCAGTGCAGAACCTAACTCAGAGCTTGAACTCACAAACTGTGAGATGAGAAATGTGAGAGGAGAAGATGACAGCCAGCCTCTGCCGCAGATGGACAGAGAGGAGAAACCTGTATTGAGCAAATACCCTATTTCTGGTATCGTGCTTGACATCTTATGTATTACTCACTTCTCCCAAAACCCTAGGAGGCAGACTTTGTATTCCATCATATTGATGAGGAAATAAGGTCCGAGGCGTTGGGTAACTCGCCCAAGGTTACACAACTCGTAGGATCCGGAGCTAGGACTACGAACTTTGCCATGGACTGAATGTGGGTGTCCCCTCCCCCCCCCCCATCCAAATATTGAAGCCCTAACCCCCAGTGTGATGGTATGAGGAGGCAGGCCCTTTGGGAGGGAATTAGATTAGGTGAGGTCATGGGGGTGGGGTCCTCATGTTGGGTTAGAGCCTTTATAACCAGAGCTTTCTCTCTCCACCTTGTGAGACAACAGCGAGGCCGCAGCGTCTCAAGCCTGGAAGAGAGCCCTCACCAAGAACTGAATCTGCCAGCACTGTGATCTCAGACTCGCCAGTCTCTGGTATTTTGCTCTAGCAGCCTGAGCTGACAGAGACAGACTTCAAAGCTTTCCCCCACCACATCCAGCTGCTTTAGGAGTCTTCAAGGGTAGAAGGTTGGGGGGAAGTCCAGCCATCTTCTTCTGAAGTTCAGACCTGCCTGCCAGCCCAGAAAAGGCAGCAAGGATTTGGAGGAAAACCAATTAGTAATGTTTTTTAAATGCATCTGCCCCTTGTTTTCACCTCTTAGGGTAAGGGGTGCGGCTGGAGAGTAGGAAGACCGTGTTCTCTCTGGTCTATACCTACTAGCACTGAAACAGGATGACTCCACAAGGAAGTGAGGCTCTAAGGGCTTGGACGAGACCCTCATTACTGCCTCTGGGCGTCTGATCCGTGGCCCATCCTATCAAAGGAGGAGGATGGGCTAGAGCCAGTCTCATCCTGCAGTAGAATCCTCCGGGAGCTTTGCAAAGAATTGTTTTCCCTTAAATGTGTATTTCCCACTTCCCCTCTTCCATGAGCTTCCAGAACCAGCTATTTTAGCCAACAACGTTTGTTTCTTTTTTTTATTGTGATAAGAAAACTTAGCACAAGATCTCCCCTCTTAAATTTTCTTTTTTCTTAATGTTTATTATTTTTGAGAGAGAGACAGAGCACAAGTCGGGGAGAGAGGAATGAGAGGGAGACCTAGAATCCAAAGCAGGCTCCAGGCTCTGAGCTGTCAGCACACAGCCCGACGCAGGGCTCAAACCCACAAACTGCAGGATCGTGACCTGAGCCAAAGTCAGGAACCTCAACCGACTGAGCCACCCAGGGCGCCGCTCCCCTCTTAAATGTTCATGTGTACAATACGTTATCATTGACCGATAGGTACCGTGTTGCATAGCAGATCTCTAGAACGTACTCATCTTGCTTAACTGAAACCTAATGCCTGCTGATTAACCATTTTAGTCTTTGATTCTATGAATTTGATATTTTAGACTCATGTAAGTGGAAGCATCCACTATTTGTCCTCCCATGACTGGCTTGTTTCACTTAGCACAGTGTCCTCAGTGTTCATCCCTGTTGTCCCATATTGCAGAATTTCCTTTTATTAAGGATGAGTAGTATTCCATTGTGTGTGCGTGTGACGTGTTCTTTATCCACTCGTCTGTTGATGGACATTTAGGTTGTTTCTAAGTCTTGGCTACTATGACTAGCCTTGCAATGAACACGGGAGTGCTGATATCTCTTTGAGATCCTGAGTTCAATTATTTTGGATAAATACCCAGAAGTAGGATTACTGGATCATTAGGTAGGCCTATTTGTAATGTTTTGGGGGAAACTCCATACTGTTTTCTGCAGTGGCTGCACCAATTTACATTCCCACCATCAGGACATGGGGGTTCCTATTTCTCCACATCCTTGCCAACACGTGTTGTTTTGCCCTTTTTAAATTAATTTATTTTTTAGCCTGACAGTAGTCATCCTGACAGATCTGGCATTTTGTTCGGAAAAAGGTAATCTCTCCTCACAGGTTACTTTACTCAGGCTACAAAAGTGATTGAAATTTTATGGGCAGAAAGCATTTGTAAAAGAACTTGTCTCCCTTAGAACAAAATGTTTTGAATAAAAAAAAAAAAAAAAGAGGGGCACCTGGGTGACTCGGTTAAGCATCTGACTTCAGCTCAGGTCATGATCTCGCAGTTCGTGAGTTCGAGCCCCGCGTCGGGCTCTGTGCTGACAGCTGAGAGCCTGGAATCTGCTTTGGATTCTGTGTCTCCCTCTCTCTCTGCCCCTCTCCCACACATGCTCTGTGTGTCTCTCTCTCAAAAATAAATATTTAAAAAAAAGAATTTTGTGGGGCGCCTGGGTGGCTCAGTCGGCTGAGCGTCCGACTTCGGCTCAGGTCATGATCTCACAGTTTGTGGGTTCGAGCCCCGCATCAGGCTCTGTGCTGACTGCTCGCTCAGAGCCTGGAGCCCGCTTCAGATTCTGTCTCCTTCTCTCTCTGCCCCTCCCCCGCTCAAGCTTTGTCTCACTCTGTTTCTCAAAAATAAATAAAATGTAAAAAAAAAAAAATTTTTTTTAGTAAAAAAAAAAAGAATTTTGTGCAAATAAGATGTTGGCACAGATTTAAGGCGATTTCATGACAAGGAGTCATCAAACATCCCATTTAAGCCCCCCATCTCTCAGTCTGTCATCTGCTCATTAAACTCATTCTGTGGGATCCCGGTGCAGGGAGATCTAGAAGCAGTGGAAGAGCCTTCTTAGAGCTCACCTAGTTGTGGGGTTTAAACTTGAGATTTAAAAACAATTTTATCTGTATGACACCAACTGCCAGACCACTTCAAACAGTCCAGGAATTCAGGAGGAAAGTGAGATAAAAACCCGTATGGAGAAATCGATACCTTCCTACGTGTAAACACCCACCAGTGAGATGGTGTGTTGGAAGAGAAGGTCTGATCTCCAATGTCAACAAAACAGATAAAATATCTGGAAATAAACATCACAAGAAACGTGCAAAACCTCCCCGAGGAAAACTCGGAGACATTCCCAAAGGACATGAAATTGAAAAGGCGAAGCTGTGTTCTTGGCGAGGAAAACCCAACGTCATAAAGATGTCAATTCTTCCAAAGGTAGTTTATAAATTGAACACGATCCAAATAAAAACACCCAGAGGCTTTTTTCCTGGAACTATCTGAAGTTTACATTGAAAACATGAACAACTAGAAGAGCCAGGAGAACTTGAGAAGGGAGAGCAGTGGGAGAGGGGTGGCGCATCGGACACCCCCACCTCCTGGGAAGACTCAGGAATGAGCCTGGCGGCCATGCCCAGCAGGGCCACTAACAGCAACAGAACGGAAAGCCCAGAAACAGGCCCCCAGCATATGGAAACTCAGAGTGTAAAATGCATCCTCTCAAATCTCAGAGCTGAAAAGGGACCTTTCTTGTTTTTTTTAATGTTCATTTGAGGGGGGGGGACCCCAAGCAGGCTCTGCCCTGTCAGCAGAGCCTGAAGTGGGGCTTGAACTCACGAACCATGAGATCCTCGCCTGAACCAAAATCAAGGGTCAGACGCTCATCCGACTGAGTCACCCAGGCACCCCAACAATGGACCTTTTAATAAATATAATCTGGACAACGGGTACCCTTCTGAAAAAAGACAGCTGGGTCGAACCTCACAACGATCACCAGGGTAGCCTTCAAATGGGTCAAAGGTTGAAACATAAAAGAGGGAAACTATGGATGAATTTCTTAGCCCTCAACAAGAACAGAAGCCGTGGGTGGGCACAGGGCTGACCGGAAGTGGGCTGGCATGCATGCATGGATTACCAGGTGTGGGAGCTGGCATCGAGGAGCCCACAGTATCCTGGGCAACCCTCACATAGCTTTTCAAACTTTCTTGAGGCTGAGAAAGGTAGCTTGTACAAGGTCACCTCCTGGTTACTCCCAAAGCATAGGAGGCAAACTATCCAAGGTCACCCAGAGTCTGGGTCCTAACCACTGCTCTGCGGCTCCTGACTGCAGATGAGCCCCGCCAGCAGGTGGCTATTGAAACGGGGTGCTGGGCTTGGTGGTGGTGGCCAGAGGGCAGGGCCACAGGCAGGTCAAGGAGGGGTCCTGACTTCAGGGAGCAGCTCCTCAGTTGGACGAAGAGACCAGCGACATCAATTGGAGCGAAGGCAGGCATGTGGGGTTTTGAGGCTGTGGCAGAGCAAGAGCTCACGGGAAGCTGGTCAGGAAAGGCTCCTCGGGGGAGGGAGGGGGGGCGTGGGTCAGTTGTGGCGTCAGGCTGAGGATAAGTAGACAAGCAGAGAGGAAGAGAGCCCTTGGCCTCAGATCAGAGAGAAAAGTGGATGCTGGCTACAGCCAGGGACACTCAGAAGGAACTTAGGGGGCCAAAGAGTTGAGGAATTGGCCCAGAGAACCAGGCTCAGACTGTAAAAGGCCTTGAAAGCCAAGATCGTAATCAGTACCGGTTCCATTGCACTTCATAGTTTGAAAACACCAGGGTGTCTGGGGGGCTCCGTCGGTTAAGCATCCAGCTCGTGGTTTAGGCTCAGCTCATGATCTCACGGTTCAGTGGGTTCAAGCCCTGCATCGGGTTCGGTGCTGATAGCGTGGAGCCTGCTTGGGATTCTCTCTCTTGCTCTCTTTCTGCCCCTCCCCTGCTCATGGTCTCTCTCTTTCTCAAAATAAATAAATAAGCTTTAAAAATTAAAAAAAAAAAAAGTTTGAAAACACCTACATACAATCATGGATCCTCAGGCCAACCTGGCGGCGACATTGGCTTTTTTTTTTTTTTTTTTAAACAGATGGACAAGGGAATTGGAGTTTAAGGCCCTGCCCAAGGTCACACAGCCTGGAATAAAGCCCTGGGCCTCCCCGCTTCCCCCTACATCACACCTTCCTGAGGGTCAGGAGTCTGCACTTGGTCCTGGAATCTGGGAAGGTTTCTCAGCAGAGGAGGGAAAGTGTGGCAGGGCAGGGGGGGCCACAGTCTGGGTGGGGTGGAGGCTGAGGGGCTGGCTAAGGATAGCCTCGGGGAGGGTCCTCACAGCACAAACAGGCTGCCTGAGCACCTCCAGCGCTGGTTTGCCTCCTGCCCCTTCTGCCGCCGCCTCTGTTGCTTCCTTCTCTCCCCTTGTCCAGCCTTCAGGGCCTGGCCTTCCTCAGGCTCAGCAGAATTCGGCCCTGTTTCCTCACCGAGAGTGGCAAGTGTGGGGTCTCAGCCGGGGCCATGGCTTCAGGGCCGCCTCCATGCCCACAACCTCTCTTCCTGGGTCCCCTGTTCAGATTTATGTCCTGAGCTACAGGGGAGGAGGCCATGCTGCTCCTAGACATTTGCCCACAAGCACCTCAACTTCCACTAGCCCAACATCCTCCCCGCCCCCCCGCTCTGCTCCCCTGCCCTCCCTACCCCAGGGTTACCCAACTCAATCAGCAGCCTAGGGGTCCTAAGGGTCCTTGTAAGCCCCAACAAGTTTCCTCTCTTGTAATGCAAGTGCCTGACTTAAGATTTGCTTGCCGATCTGCTTCCCAAGGCTATCTGGAATAGCACAGCTCTAGCCCCAGGGCCAAGGAGAGATGAAAAGCCTGCTGCTTCCCAGCACTGAGGCTCCTTTGAATTTTTTTTTTTTTTTTTTTTTTTTTTTACTGTTTATTTATTTTGGGGGAGAGGGGCAGAGAGAGACAGAGAGAGAGAGAGGATCTGAAGCAGGCTCTGTGCTGACAGCAGAGAGCCCGATGCAGGGCTCGAACTCACAAACCGCAAGATCATGACCTGAGCGGAGGTCAGACACTTAACCAGCTGAGCCACCCAGGCGCCCCTGAGGCTCTTTTGTTTTAAAGATCTTGGGGCGCCTGGGTGGCTCAGTTGGTTAATCTTCCGGCTTCGGCTCAGGTCATGATCTCGCAGTTTGTGGGTTTGAGCCCTGTGTCAGGCCCTGTGCTGACAGCTCGGAACCTGGAGCCTGCTTTGGATTCTGTGTCTCCCTCTCTCTCTGCCCCTCCCCTGCTCACACTCTGTCTCTTTCTCTCTCAAAAATAAATACACATTTAAAAAAAAAAAAAAAGAGAGAGACCCAGGAGCTATATAGAAAAACAGTGCTGTCAGGAAGAGAAAGTGCTGGAATCGAGGGGATTACTATTTGTATTTCGGGAGGGCTTCTCTGAGAGAGGACTCCTATTTGAGCAGAGGCCTGAACGAACCACAGGACGATCTCCACAAACATGCGCCCAGTGACTGACCAAGGGCACAAGAGGTAGGGTCAGAACAATTACGAGAGAACCTGCCAGCCGTGCCCTCCTGAGCCGCGAGCCTGGGGAGGGGGGCGAGGCCCCAGGGAACTGGCGGAGGCGACTGGAGGACTGCAAGGTGCTGGTCTCGGGGCAGCGGCAGCGTCGCTCTCTTGCTGCTCATTTAGCTCGTCGCCCCCGACCCCAGTGGTACAGCACGTCAAGTGCATCCAGCCAGCGGCGGGGAGGAGAGAACGTGGGGGGCCTCATGGGCCAGCCAAGCGTAGAAGTGGCGCATATCACGTTCCAGCGCAACGTCACGTGGCCACACAGACCCGGAACGCACACAGTCCAGCTGACTGTGAAGGCATGAGACTGACCCGAAGGCATGAGGACCCGGCTGGGCTGTGCCGTAACTCTTCACGCCCTTGAACTGCCCTGGCCCCATCAGCCCCTTCCAGGTGATCCTGGTTGGTTCTGGGCACCGGTGCTTGTCCTCCCCAAACTCACCCTGCCTCATGCCACTCATCTACAAGACCGGTGGGACCCTCGGCGTCTGCTGCGAGGTGGCTGTTGCTCCGTCTGTGTTAGAGGCCGGGAAGACCCACCGGGAGTCTCTCCGCCTTGCAGGAGGCTGTCCGGGTTCCTCTCGAGCAGCGTCCCAGCCCCCACCTCTCCTAACACTGCACCTCCTGCTGCTTCGGGGAGGGCCCGCTTGTCCCTGGTGGGGGCCCGAGACAGCCTCCTGCAGGAGCTGGCCCACGTCCCATCTGCCCCCCACCGCCCACCACGCACAGACCGTGAAATCCTCTCACGCGCTGGCTTGCATATCAACAGGGGAGTCACTACGGAGATCGCACTGGTGTCACACACAGACGCCCCGAAGTGGGGGAGTTTCCAGGTTCGGGCTGACCGAGAGCAGAGCGGAAAGGAGCGGCGGATGGTCTCGGGGAGGGGTGTAAATGGGCTCCCCTCAGCCTCTAGCTAGAGCGACAGGTGCCGCCAGTTCCAGAGTCAGAAGGCCACACACCCCAGGAACCAGGTCGACCACGGAAATCGCTGCCAGGAGTGCTCAACGGGCCCGAACGGGAGTGAACAGATGAGGAGGCACCCGGTGCCCTTCGATTCCCAAGCGCAGGACAGGACCGGGGGAGGAGTGAGGGCAAGGGCCAGGTTTGCACCCATTACGCTTCGGGGCACTTACATGAGCTCAGAGCGAACACACCAGTTGTCATTCGGGAGGCCTATCAGACTCAGGAGAGCTACGGTGACCTGCTTTCCCAGCCCGAGTTCTGGATCCAGCTGACAAGGGGGTGGGATATTTAAAAATAAGAAAATAATGGGGCGCCTGGGTGGCTCAGTCGGTTGAGCGTCCGACTTCGGCTCAGGTCACGATCTCACAGTTTGTGGGTTCGAGCCCCGCGTCGGGCTCTGTGCTGACGGCTCAGAGCCTGGAGCCTGTTTCGGATTCTGTGTCTCCCTCTCTCTCTGACCCTCCCCCGTTCATGCTTTGTCTCTCTCTGTCTCAAAAATAAATAAACGTTAAAAAAATTTTTTTTTTTTTTAATTAAAAAAAAAAAAATAAGAAAATAAGACTGTCCATGGGGCGCCTGGGTGGCTCAGTTGTTAATCTGACTTCGGCTCAGGTCATGATCTCATGGTTTGAGCCACGGGCTGTCATTTCCTACCCCCACTCCCTTCCCTCCTCTTCTAGAGTAGTGGAACACTCAATTTGTAGCCTGTACATGACTTTTTTTAAAAAAAATTTTTAACACTTATTTAATTTTTTTTAATGTTTATTTATTTTTGAGAAAGAAACAGAGTGGGAATGAGGGAGGGGCAGGGAGAGACGGAGACACAGAATCCGAAGCAGGCCCCAGGCTCCGAGCCGTCAGCACAGAGCCGGATGTGGGGCTTGAACTCACCAATCGCAAGATCATGACCTGAGCTGAAGTCAGACGCTCAACCGACTGAGCCACCCAGGTGCCCCTCAGCCACTCCAGCTTTTAGGGTGGCCCTGTGACTGAATGCTCACCAATAGGATTCAAGTGAAAGTCTCATGGGGGAGCTCCACGTAGCCCTCCCAGAATCCCTTTCTCCTCCGAATCCTTCCTCCATCCTGTTGCTAGAATTCCAGCCGCTGCCTGGGGTCAGACAGTGAGAGCCACGCCTGGGATGGTGGCTTGATGAACTAGGCCCCTGTGCCCGTGGGACATTCGTGAAGACAGTGGCCTAACCAGCCCTGGACAGTGTCCCCTGCCCTTTGATGGATTTAACCGCTGTTACTGTAGGGGCCCGTCACTGTCATGGCTGAATCTAATCCTGAAACCCTACCATTCATGCATGTCTACCAAGCGTTCATCCTCCACATTCTCGGACACCTCTTTTTCTCCAGAGCTCAAGGGGCCTCAGAAGCAGGTGTATCCCCACCCCAAAGGGGCGCAAAAAAAGACGTCCAAAGAGGCCCCGCGGTCTTTCTCCATTCAACTCTCCTCCGTGTAGAAAGCTCCCCCGTAGCTTTACCGACTGAGCAATCCGGGTGCCCCAAGTGTTGAGCATTTTGAACATGGATCTGTGCTAGGTGCTGGAGACAGAAGAGTGGGAAGGTTGGCAAACGCCAACCTTCAGGGAGCTCAAAACGTAGGGAGGAAGCTGACCAGTGATCTGTCTCAGGACAGGGATAGGGTATGGGGGAAGCGGGGGAGGGGGGGGTGAAACACAGACTCAGATGGGGTCAGGAAGGGCTTCAGAGAGACGCTGGGGGAAAGAAGAGAAAATTGTGTATGCAAAAGCACGTGGCATCAGGCAAATAGAAAAGAAGTATTAACAAGCATGTAGAGACGTTGGAACCCTCATACATTGCTGGTGCGGATGTGAAATTGCTGTGGAAACCAGTTTGGTGATTCCTAAAAACAAACAAACAAACAAACAAAACTAAACATAGAATTACAATATAACTCAACAATTCCACCTCTAGGCACGGACCCGATGAAAGAATTGAAAATAAGCATTCAGATACTTGCAAGCCAATGTTTGTTGCAGGATTGTCCACAATTGCCAAACTATTCAAATACCCATCAAAAGACGAATGCATGAACAAAATGAGGTGTATGCGTGCAAATGGAATATTGTTCAGCCACATAGAAAAATGAAGTTCTGGGGTGCCTGGGTGGCTCAGTCCATTAAGCACCTGACTCTTGATTTCAGCTCAGGTCATGATCTCGTGGTTCGTGTGTTCAAGCCCCTCGTCTGGCTCCACACTGACGGTGCAGAACCTGCTTGGGATTCTTTCTCTCTCCTTCTCTCTCTGCCCCTTCCCCCTCCCAAAATGAATAAATAAACGTAAAAGAAAAAAGAATGAAATTCTGATTCGTGCTACAATGTAGATGAACCTTGAAAACATTATGTTAAATGAAAGAAACCAGACACAAAAGGACAAATATTGTATGGTTCCACTTACATGCAATATCTAAAAGAGGTAACTCCATAGACCTGGAAAGTAGATTAAAGATTCCTATGGGAATGCAAGCTGGTGCAGCCACTCTGGAAAACAGTATGGAGGTTCCTCAAAAAACTAAAAATAGAACTACCCTACGACCCAGCAATTGCACTACTCTGCATTTATCCACGGGATACAGGTGTGCTGTTTCGAAGGGACGTGTGCACCCCCATGTTTATAGCAGCCCTATCAACAATAGCCAAAGTATGGAAAGAGCCCAAATGTCCATCAATGGATGAATGGATAAAGATGTGGTATATATATATATATATATATATATATATATATATATACACACACATACACACAATGGAGTATTACTCGGCGATCAAAAAGAATGAAATCTTGCCATTGGCAACTACGTGGATGGAACTGGAGGCTATTATGCTAAGTGAAATTAGAGAAAGAAAAATATCATATGACTTCACTCATATGAGGACTTTAAGAGACAAAACAGGGGCACCTGGGTGGCTCAGCCAGTTAAGCGTCCAACTTCAGCTCAGGTCATGATCTCATGGTTCATGGGTTTGAGCCCTGCATCGGGCTCTGTGCTGACAGCTCAGAGGCTGGAGCCTGCTTCGGATTCTGGGTCTCCCTCTCTCTCTCTGCCTCTCCCCTGCTCATGCTCTCTCAATAATAAAAACATTTAAAAATTTAAAAAAAAATTAAGAGACAAAACAGATGAACATAAGGGAAGGGGAACAAAAATAATATAAAAACAGGGAGGGGGACCAAACAGAAGAGACTCATAAATATGGAGAACAAACTGAGAGTTACGGGAAGGGTGGTGGGAGGGGGATGGGCTAAATGGGTAAGGGGCACTAAGGAATCTACACCTGAAATCATTGTTGCACGATATGCTAACTAATTTGGATGTAAATTTTTAAAAATAAAAATAATAATTAAAAAAAAAGATTCCCAGGGGCGCCTGGGTGGCTCAGTCGGTTAAGCGTCCGACTTCAGCTCAGGTCACGATCTCGTGGTCCGTGAGTTCGAGCCCTGCGTCAGGCTCTGGGCTGATGGCTCAGAGCCTGGAGCCTGCTTCCGATTCTGTGTCTCCCTCTCTCTCTGCCCCTCCCCCGTTCATGCTCTGTCTCTCTCTGTCTCAAAAATAAATAAAACGTTAAAAAAATTAAAAAAAAAAAAAAAAAAAAAAAAAAAAGATTCCCAGGGGCCAGGAGAGGAGGGGAATGGGGAATTATTGTGTCATGGATACAGGGTTTCTGTTTGGAGTGAGAAAAACATTTTAGAAAGAGTGGTGATGGTTGCACAACATTGCAAATGGAGTGAATGCCACAAAATTGGACACTTAAAAATGGTTGAGGGACGCCTGGGTGGCTCAGTTGGTTAAGTGTTCATCTCTTGGTTTTGGTTTGGGTCATGATCTCGCAGTTTGTGAGTTCGAGCCCTGCATCAGGCTCTGCGCTGACAGCACAGAGCCTGCTTCAGATCCTCTGTCTCTCTCTCTCTCTCTCTCTCTCTCTCTCTCTCAAAAAGAAATAAACGTTTAAAAAATAGTTGAAAATGGGGTGCCTGGCTGGCTCAGCTGGTGGAGCACAGGACTCTTGATCTCAGGGTTTTGGATTTGAGCCCCATGTTAGGGGTAGAGATTACTTAAAAATCATCTCTGGGCCGGAGTTCCGGTTGCCCCACAGCTTTGCTAACGTTTGGTGTCATCCGTCTTTTACACCTTTAGCCACTGCGGTGGATGTGCAGTGGTGCCTTATTGCCATTTCAAATTTGCACTTCCTTTGGGCTCATGCTGTCGGGTGCTTTTGTGCTTTGCTTATTACCCATTTGTATCTTTCTTTGTGAAATGTCTGTTCAGCTCTCTTGCCTAATTTGTTTATTGGGTCGTTCGTCTTTTTTACTGTCAACTCTACGTCCAAGTTTGAGGTTCCCAGAAGTAGTCATTCTTGAGTCTGGTGAGATCAGAAGTCGTGGAGGAAGAAGACGTGGTCTGCAGTTGACCTGGGGCACAGCAGCCTTTCGTCTGTGATGGAACTGCACCCACTCTTCCTCTGCGCGTTACGCGGTGACTGACGACGGGCTTCCCACAGACACAGCAGGAAACGCCTTCTCAGGGAAGCTCAGAAATGAGTAATGGGTGAGGTGTTGTCACCCACGAAGGCGGATGATCTTGTCAGAGAGAACCAAATGCTGGAAACCACAGAAAGCTGGAAGCCCAGAGACCCCTCCAGCAGACTTGGAAAGCTTTCTCCTGGGGCTGACATTGACATTCCTGATAGCTTCTTGATGTTTGGCTCTGCTGACAAGAGCAGAAGAAAGTTGAAATGCATAAGAAATCAGCTCTTGAAAGCTACTGGTCAGTGAATCCTCTTTCTTTCGTGTGTGTGTGTGTGTGTGTGTGTGTGTGTGTTTTCCCACCCTTTGGTTAGTACGCTGGTGTTTGAATCATTTACTGAATCTGAAAGGACAGAAAAGGGAACTTGGTCAAACATGCCCCTATCTTTGGCCCCTTGCAAGCTGCCCCAGCTTCCTCCAGAACCCTCCTACAGTTGTTGGTCTTTGATGATTTTCTCAAACTTATAGCCCCAAAGTTTAAAAAATAAGTAAATGATAATGATGGAAAGTTACATGCACACAAAAACCTACACCCAGATGTTTACAGAAGCTTTATTCATAATCACTAAAACGTGGAAGCAGGGCACCTGGGTGGCTCGGTCGATTAAGCGTCCACCTCTTGGTTTCAGCTCAGGTCATGATCTCATGGTTCGTGAGTTCGAGCCCCTGGCGGTAAAGAGCCTGCTTGGGATTCACTCTCTCTCCCTCTCTCTCTCTGCCCCCTCCCGCCCATGCTGTCTCTGTCTTTCTCAAAAATAAATAAATAAACTTTAAAAAGGTAAATAAAATGTGGAAGCAACCAAGATGTGCTTCAGTATGTGAATGTGTGATGCATCCAGACAGTGAACTATTGGTTCTAAAAAGAAGTAAGCTATCACACCACAGAGAGATATGGAGGAAACTCAGGTACGTATTACTAAGTGAAAGAAAGCTCCAGAAGGGAAGAAATTCTGATTTGCTCATTGCTATATCTCCAGCATCTAAAAACAGTGTCTGGGGGCGCCTGGGTGGCGCAGTCCGTTGGGCGTCCCAACTTCGACTTCAGCTCAGGTCATGATCTCATGGTTCGTGGGTTCGAGCCCCGCGTCAGGCTCTGTGCTGACAGCTCGGAGCCTTGAACCTGCTTCAGATTCTCTGTCTCCCCCTCTTTCTGTCCCTCCCCCACTCACACTCTGTCTCTCTCCCTCTCTCTCCAAAATAAACAAACATAAAAAAAATTTTTTTTAACGGTGTCTGGCTAGGCAGGCCCTCAATAAATATTTGATGGAAAAAAATGATGGGGAATAGAGGCCCTTCATCTCACCCAGAGTCATAAGAAAGGAGAAAGAAATAAGGAGAGCCTGGGATGATCCACTAAGATGTGTACCCCTTAATTCAATCTTCCTCCAAACATGGGCCACCAACCAAAATGCTTATTCCTGGGCCACATGCTAGACCTGCTTGATCAGAATGAGTATCCCTAAGGAGGCGTACCCGCATTTTTAAATAAGCACCCCAGATGATTCTGGCATCAGCTGAAGTTGAGAACCCTTGGGATGCCTACTAAAAATGCAGATATTTTTATACCTTTGGAAGCACAGAGGCAGCAAAGCTTGGACACCCTGTAGTCCAACATTTCCATCTCGCCCTCTTTTTTTAATGTTTATTTATTTTTGAGAGAGAGAGAGAGAGAAAGCGCATGCAGGGGAGGATGGGGGGGGTGGACAGAGGATCTGAAGCAGGCTCTGAGCTGACAGCAGAGCCCGACGCGGGGCTCGAACCCGTGAACAGCGAGATCATAACCTGTGCGAAGTCGGACACTTCACCGACTGAGCCACCCAGGTGCCCCTAACACTTCCATCTTCATAGGTAGAGAAACTGTGGCCCAAAGGAAGGCGTGCCTGGCTACAGAGCCACAGCAAATTACCTCCTGGCTCTCAGGACTCTTCTTGGTGGCACAGCTGACGGCTCGGGCAATAAGAGATTCTTTTGCCTGTGATTGGACAGATCATTGGTGGAGGAGTTGATAAATACCAACCCTATGTGGTCAAGGCCAAGGAGGTATTTACTTCCTCTGAGAAGGCAGGGGAAATCCAAAGAAGCTTTTAATAGGTCTCTTTAGGGTAAATTTTGATGAGGTCACAGAAGGATTCACTTCCCCAAGCTGACGGGAACCGCTTTTCTCCGGTTTCTCTTTCCGCACGATAGGATATACTTAGTATATTTAACTTAAAATGAGATGACCAGATTTTAAATATGCAAAAGCCGGAGCCAAGGTGTGAGCCCAGGAAGGCTGGCACCTGCCAGTGATCTCATTTCCGCTGGGCCGCGAATTTGCCATCTGCCTTTGAAGGACCTTGGGCACACCGCCTAGCCCCTCTGGGCCCTGGCTGGACTACGTGATTTCCATGAGTCTTTCCGGTTCTTGCGGTCTGTAGTTCCCTGAGTCTAACTCACCCTACAACTAGCCAGTAGCCAAAGTCCTGCTGCCTTACCTATTGAGTGACCGTCGGGAGACCTGTTCTAAAATGTGGGCTTGTTCTAGTCCAGAACAAAATAGAACCAAAGATCTCCATAGCTGAAGAGATTATGTGGGAGAGGTAGCCAGTCAGTCCACAAAACTGATGAAAACAGAGATATAACAGAGGCTGGGCTTTCATGGCAAAATAAGGCAATCTAAGCAAAGAGACAGAGGAGGTGAGTGAGGACCGGGGGTGGGGGTGAGGGGGTGCCCTGAAGGGCAAAGTGGAGAACATTTTCGTGAAGGACAAAATGTCAAATTTCTGTACCTGGTTTTGCCCACTGTGGGCCACCATAACATTTATAACCATCCACTTCCCATGTGGACAATGCTTGTCAAAGGAAAGCAGAAGTCAAAATTCTGCGTATATATGAACAACTGATGTTTTAAAATGTTTATTTGTGAAAGAGAGAGAGCATGTGCAGGGGAGGGGCAGAGAGGGAAACAGAGGATCCGAAGCAGGCCCTGCACTGACAGCAGCGAGTCCGATGCGGGGCTCAAACTCACGAACAGTGCGGTCGTGACCTGAGCCAAGGTCAGGCGCTCAACCTGAGCCACCCAGGCGCCCCAGAGCAACTGAGTTTCAACCAAGTTACAAAAGGTAATTCAATGGGAAAAGAATAGACTTTTCGACAACAACAACGACAACGACAACAAAAACCACAGTGATTTCCAGTGCTGGAACAATGAACTATCCAAAAAAAAAAAAAAAAAAAAAAAAGGAGGAAGAACTTCTGTCCATATCTCATGTCATACACAAAAATGAACCCAGGGCTGCTTGGCTGACTCAGTCAGTAGAGCATGTGACTCTTTTTTTTTTTTTTTAAGTTTATTTATTTTTTTTTAGTAATCTCTAGACCCAGTGTAGGGTTCAAACCCATGACCTCTAGATCAAGAATCATATGCTCTTCCTGCAACCAAGCATCCTGCATGTGACTTGCGGTTGTGAGTTCAAGCCCTAGGCTGGGCCTAGAGCTTCCTTAAACAAACAAGCAAACAAACACCAAAAGGGATCAGAGACCTAGATGTAAAACCTAAAGCTATAAAATTTCTATTGGAAAATGTAGAAGAAAAATGTTTTGGTTTTTTTTTGGCTAGGCAAGGAACTCTTAGATATGATATCAAAAGCATGATCCGTAAAAGAGGAAAAGAATCAATAAACTTGACTTTATTAAAATTAAGAACTTGGGCTCTTTGAAAGACATGAGTGAAAAGACAAGCCACATAGCTCATGAGAAGCTACATATATTATGATAAGGGGCTTATATCCAGAAAACAGAAGAACTCTCAAAATTCGACACTAAGAAACAAAGCAATCCATGGGCACCTGGGTTGCTCAGTCGGTTGAGTGTCCGACTCTTGATTTTGGTTCAGGTCACGATCCCAGAGTTATGGGATTGAGCCCTGTTTTGGACTTGGCACTGGGCATGGAGCCTGCTTGAGATTCTCTCCCTCTCCCTATCTCTCTCTCTCTCTCTCCCTTTTTCCCTCTCTCCTGCTCTCTCTCCTTTAAAAAAAAAAAAAAAGGCAATCCAATTAAAAATAGGCAACAGAGTGGTGCCTGGGTGGCTCAGTCAGTTAAGCATCTGACTTTGGCTCAGGTCATGATCTTGTAGTTCGTGAGTTCGAGCCCCTCATCAGGCTCTGGGCTGACAGCTCAGAGTCTGGAGCCTGCTTCAGATTCTGTGTCTCCCCCTCTCTCTGCCCCTCCCTTGCTCACGCTCTGTCTCTCTCTCTCTCTCTCTCTCTCTCTCTCAAAATAAATAAACATTAAAAAAAAAGCTTAAAAAATGGACAAAAGATTTGAGCACCAAGGGGATGTAAGGATAGCAAGTAAGCATACAAAAAGATATTCAAAAGATATGGCACTAGGGAAATGCAAATTAAAACCACAATGAGATACTACTACATACCTGTTAAAATGGATAGATTCATAAAGAATCACCTTACCAAGGAGGTAGAGGAACTAGAAATGTCATCCTGCTGGGGTGGGGGTGGGGAAGTAAAATGGTACAACTACTTTGGAAAACACTTTGGCAGTTTCTTACAAAGTTAAATATACACCGACTCTATGATCGAGCCATTCCACTCTGAGATTTGCACCCAAGAGAAATGAATGCAGATGTCAATACAAAGACTTATATGTGAATATTTATCGCAGCTTCATTTGTAATTGCCCCAAACTGGAAGCAACCCACATATTCATCAACAGGTGACTGGATGATCAAAGTGTTGTATATCCATACAGTGGGATACTACTCAGCCAGAAAAAGGAATCAACTCATGATACGCACAATGTGGATCAATCTCAAGATAATTATGCTGAGGCAAAGGAGCCAGACAAAAAGGACATCATATATAAATCCATTTATAGAAAATTCTATGAACTGCAAACTAACCTATGATGACAGAAAGCAGATCAGAGAGTGCCTGGGGAAGAGGGAGGGAGAAGAGGGTGGGATAGTGAGGGAGCACAAGTAATCTTTTGGAGTCACAGACATATGTTCGCTATTTTTGTCGCGATATACACCACACGTCAGAACATAAAATTGTTGGGGCGCCTGGGTGGCTCAGTCAGTTGCGCGTCTGACTTCAGCTGAGGTCATGATCACACGGTTTGTGATTTCGAGCCCTGCATTGGGCTCTCTGTGGTCAGCACAGAGCCTGCTTTGGGTCCTCTGTCTCCCTCTCTCTCTGCCCCACCCCTACTTGTGCTCTCTTTCTCAAAACTATAATAAACATTTTACAGGTCATGATCTCAAGGCCTCGTGAGTTTAAGCCCCGCATCAGGCTCTGTGCTGACAGCTCAGACCCTGGAGCCTGCTTTGGATTCTGTGACTCTTTCTTTCTCTGCCCCTCCCCTGCTCATATTCTGTCTCTCTCAAAAATAAACACTAAAATATATATATATATAATATATATACACATATATATAATATATATAATAAACATTTTTTAAAAGACACATAATGTCAGTTATACTCCAATAAAACTGTTTAAAACTTGTGATGAGCCTAGAACACCAGAAAGCCTGTTACACCAGAAAGTAGGAAGCTAGACATTTTGCCAAAAGGATTCAGGGGCGCCTGGGTGGCGCAGTCGGTTAAGCGTCCGACTTCAGCCAGGTCACGATCTCGCGGTCTGTGAGTTCGAGCCCCGCGTCAGGCTCTGGGCCGATGGCTCAGAGCCTGGAGCCTGTTTCCGATTCTGTGTCTCCCTCTCTCTCTGTCCCTCCCCCGTTCATGCTCTGTCTCTCTCTGTTCCAAAAATAAATAAATAAAAAAAAAACGTTGAAAAAAAAATAAAAAAAGGAGAAAACCTCATGGGAGAAATTCCTGTTTAAAAAAAAAAAAAAAAGGATTCATAGGCAACTTGAGTAGGCACCCACTAGCCAAATATGGTTCTTTATTTTATTTTATTTTTTAAGTGAATTCTACACCCAGATGGGGCTTGAACTCACAACCCCGAGATCAAGAGTCACATGCTCTACCAACTGAGCCAGCCAGGTGCCCCAAGGACAAATCTGTTTAAATCCATATGTTCAAATGATAGATATAAAATATGTCCTATGTGGGGGCGCCTGGGTGGCTCAGTCGGTAGAGTATGTGACTCGTGATCTCAGGATCGTGAATTAAAGCCTCATGTTGGGGGTAGAGCTTACTTAAAAAACAAATAAAAATGTAAATAAAACATGTTTTGTGGTCATAATGATAATAACAATAAAAAATCTCATTGATCAATCACCTTTGAAAGATACTAGGGAACCAGTTAATTATTTTGAAAACTGCTAAAAATAAAGAGTTACGCATTTATCCTGCCTTTCTTCTATGAAGTGTACTTCATATAATCAATTAACCAATGAAGGGATATTCCTCTTACAGATAGTCCAGCTAATAAATGCTGAAATGATGTCACTATTTACAACCCCCAGGCAGTGTGGTGATATTAATGACTGCAAACATCACAAAATGAGAGACACGCAGGCACTGTGATTCTCCTTATACAAGTCCGCAATACCGCATAAGTAATCTTGTAAAATAAAAAATCAAACCTGATCCGATCAGACCTCCTAGCAAACAACACAGGAGGCAGAGAAAGATGTTAAAACAATGCCATGCGGATGCCACAAGCCAGATCCGGACTGGGGAAAACGCTACGGGATAAACCACCTAGGTTCTTATAAAACAAATCGAGAAAGAAAGGAAAAGAAATGAGAAGAACATGAAAGAAATTGCAAGCAAAAATCAGAGAAGAGGGAAACCATAGATTTGAAAAGACTTGAGACATACTAACCAGTTCCAGTGTATAGCCTGGATAGCAATTAGCCCAACTTTTAAAAAAAATGACATTTTTAAATGTCATTAAAAATGATAGGTCAATCAGGGAAATGTAAACACTAATTTGAGATTTGATAATATTAGAAAAATTATAGTTAATTTTTTGGGGGGTGGGGATGGTAAGTTTGGGGGATATGCTTTAAAAGGGGAGTGCTTGTCTTTTAAAGATACATTCTGAAATGTTAACTGGTGAAATCATATGTTGTCTGGTATTTACTTCAAAATAATGTTAGGGGGCGACATCGGTGCAGGGATTAAGGGACACAAAATTGACCTTGAATTGGTTCATTGTTAAAGTTGAGTAATGATTGTATGGTGTTCATTAGGCTATTTTACTTTTGTATATGAATGAATGTTTTAACTTGTGCAATGAAAATGGTTTAAAAGTGTGCGTCAAAGTGATTGCACTAATGTGGAAAATGCAATTTAAAAATCGGGAATACGGTCCTGCAAAAAACGCTGATGCTACTTGGCTTGAGTGGTAGTATGACTCACTTCCTCCCTTCGTTTCTACATTTTCTGTAGGGTCTGTAATGTATTTCTATATCATTTTTATAATGAGAAATTATGCATAATAAACTCTAGGGGAAAACAAAACCTCTACATTTTTGCCGTCTTCTTCCTAGTTTCAAAAACCCATCTAGTCTCACTCCTAAGTCCTCCAGGTTTTAGCTAAACTTCCCGCCATCTCTCCCAAGTTTAGATTGTCCGGGTTCTGAGACTACGAGGGTTTTGAGAAAAACGGGTCAAGTTCAGCGCACCCCAAGCTTCCACCTGCCGGTTGGACGACGAAAGCCACACACCACTTGGCGCCGAGACCTCCAAGGGCGCAGCCTGACTTGGGGACGCGCCACGCGCGCGGCGAGACTACATCTCCCAGAAAGCTCTACTTCTTGCACGGGGACCCGCCTTCGTAGCGGCGGACTACATTACCCAGCTACACCTTGCGAGAGGTGTTGCGGTTCTAAGACTGTACAACTATTGGTCCGGCGTATGTCGGAAGCTGAGCAGTGATTGGCCCCGGAGCCCGTCAGTTACTGCCGAGTTCAGTTAGGGTTGCTGTGAGACTGCTGGAGTAGATAGGAAGAGAAGCGCGCGGAGCCGGGCCGCGCCCTTCGTGCCGGGTGAGTGGCCTCTACCTCTTACTTCCTCACCGTGCGTTTGGGGACCCGGGGGTCGCACACGCGCGCCAGCACTCACGAGGGAGCAGGGTCTGTACGCACTCGTGTCACGCCTGACCTAAGAAGCATCTTCAGCGGCGCAGGAGGCAAAACCGCACACACGCGGGACACCCATACACGTGGGTGTCTGTTTGGCTGGCATCTTCTCGGACTCGGGGAGAAGACGCTCCGAGCCACTCCTGGACACCTGCGTCCACACGCGGGGACACCTGCGGGGACATCCCCCCCCCCACCCCCCACCCCCCACCCCTCCCCGTTGAACACTTGGGCACACGGGCACCCGAGCTCACCATTCATATCCGATCTCAGGGGCTTCCGCAGTAAGAGAAGGGGGATGGCCTGGCCAAGGCAAACTCTCACGCACCCCATCCACCCTGCCGCTCACTCCAGCGGCCCCCCATCCTCTGGGTGCTCTAGTCTACATATCATGCGTATAGCTCTATTTCATTTTTATTTTGTCTCTAGATAAATATCAAGGCTTACTGGTACAAGAAGGAAATCCAGCAAGCGGGAAACGTAAGGTCACTACTGAACTGTATTTAACCAGCCCTTTCACGTGTATAAAACTTTTACCTTTTTTTACAAAACTTTACCACATATGTTATCATGCATGATCCTCCCACCAGTCTGGGCTGGGCAGGGCGGACATCATTCTCATTTTCCAGGAGAGGGATGGGAACCCAGGTTAAATAAGCCTCTGGGGGTACTAGGGAGGCAGAACTTAAACTCAAGTTTATTGATATGAGATTTAATGTTATGTCCAGCTATGCACAGCAGCTTATTTGTAGAAATACCTCATTCCCTTCCTGATGGCAGAGAGCTCACCCTGCTCAGTGAGACGTCAGCAGTCGAGGTTTTGCCTGTCAATCATCTGTTTCTCACAGGTGCCTGGAGAGAAGCAGCTTGAATTAATGTCTCAGAAGTTGGTGGGCAAGACCAGATCTCCCTCCTCCTTTGAGAGTGGGGGGAAGAAAGTGCCGAGAAATGGACACATTCCTGGAGGGGTGGCAGTTTCACATCATGAGGCTTTTTTTGTTTTTGTTTTTGTTTTAATATATGTTTATTTATTTTGAGAGGGGCGGGGGAGAGGGGAGGGACAGGGAGAGAGGGAGATAGAGAATCCCAAACAGGTTCCACACTGTCAGGGCAGACTCTGATGCAGGGCTTGATCCCATGAACTGTGAGATCATGACCTGAGCCGAAATCAAGAGTCAGATGCTTAAACGACTGAGCCACCCAGGTGCCCTGAGACTTTTTTCTTTTTAAGTAGGCTCCGCGCCCAGTGCGAGGATTGAATTCATGACCCTGAGATTAAGAGTTGGATGCTCTACCGACTGGAGTCACCCAGGTGCTCCCATACCATTAGACTTGTAATAAAATATTTTAGAATACTTTGCTGAGAGAGCCCCATGGAAATGCCTTGTTAATTTTAAGGATGGATTGGAGCACTACTTTCCTACTTTCAGAAGCGTGAGTTTGGGGCTCTCAGAGTTCCAGAGGAGAAAAAGAATCAGTGGTGGGGTGGACCTTGTCTCTCTGTGGGCACTGACTTTATTGTAACTGTTGGTATTCAAAAACTAGGTTGGTTCTGCGGTCCCTTCTAAAATCATTTATATTTAGTTTTGTAACAAATTCGTATGATATAGAATTGTGTAAACAAAAAGGGAGAGGAGTGCCTGGGTGGCTCAGTCGGTTAAGCGTCTGACTATGGCTCAGGTCATGGTCTCATGTTTTGTGAGTTCGAGCCCCACATTGGGCTGTCTGCTGTCCGGAGCCCACTGCAGAACCTCTGTCTCCCTCTCTCTCTGTCCCTCCCCTGCTCACGCACGTGCACGCACACACTCTCTCTCCTCTCTCTCTCTCTCTCTCTCTCTCTCTCTCTCTCTCTCTCTCCCAGAAGTAAGAGAAACATTAAAAAAAAGAAAGAGAAAGGGAGAGATGTATTTTCTGTCTTCCTTTCCCAACCCTTCCCGTAAAGGTAATCTTAACCAGCCTGTTGGCGGGTGCGCTGTTCCAGACTTTACCCGGTACTCTCTACTACCATACACAGTGTCCTAGGTCTTGCTGGTTTACTTTTGCAAAAATGGGGTTTTGCTAGACATGCTGTTCTGAAACCTGCTTTTTTTTTTTTTGCCTCACGTTTCAGTGTATTATGGACATCTTTTCAAGTGTGCGTATCACTCTGGCTCATTCTTAATGGCGACGTACGAGTCCATTGCTTGGATGTGACTTAGTGTATTTATGCATCCCTTTGTGTTATATCCAGTTTTACAAAGAGTGATGTAATGCATGCCATTTTATACACCATTGCTAGTGTTTCTTGAGAACAGTGGTTCTCAACCAGAGCAAGTGCTGTGAATGCTAGAGAGGACGTGAGTCCGGTCCGTGGCGGGGATGCTCTTTAGCTGAGCCCTGATGCAGGGGGAGGAGCTATGGGGGAAGAGTGAGTGGGGGCATATGAGGTGGGGAAGAGCCACTGTGTTTCAGACATGGGGGACAGTAGATGCAGAAGCAAGGCTGGCAGTAGGAATTCAAGCAGTGTTTTCCAGAAACTTGTCCGGAGCGGAGCCTACCCTGATTGAAGTGGCTGAAGAGAGGTCCAGGGTGAGGTCGAGGAGGTCGGTAGGGATCGGGTGGGCCGGGAAGTATCATTTCAAAGCCTAGCAGGCCCCCCCGCCCCCCACCATTGCTGCAGCTGGGGAGGCAATGGAGAAAGCTAAGGAGTCTCTGGGCTCTTCCTTGGGATCACGTTGGCTTGTTGGAGAGTCCCATGGGCCGCTCCTGGAGCCTGCGTGTCTGACGTCTCCCTCCATGCTCATCTGCTGTCATGCTGGCTCAGCCTGGGACTTTACCTTAGATGGGAGTTGGCCATAAAGCCAGGTGTCTTGGAAAGCAAGCTGATCTCTGGAAGTGAATGATTTCCGCCCAAGCCTGTTTGTTCATTCAGTTAACAAATATGACCACTCACCATGCTGGGCTCTGTTCCAGGCGCTGGAAATACAGGGATGGGCAAATGGGAGCCAGGCCACATTTTCACGGGCTCACATTCCAGAGGGGGAGGGTGACAAGAAGCGTGCAGAATAAACATCCAGTGTGCTAATGCCATAAAGAAAACTAAAGCAGGGCGAGGGGACAAGAGGGCATGTAGGTGCTGTTTTAGATGGAATGGTCCGGGGGGACTGCTCTGAGGAGGTGGCATATGAGCAGAGACCCTAAGACTTGCTCTGGTGTTTACTCCACGTCTCTTGCTTGCAGCCTGAAACTGATGGGCGTTGTATGGGCCAGGGGCAGGGATGGTTGGCTATGACCCCCAAGCTGATGGCAGGAATATCTCCAGTTCCGAGGTGGCGGTGGCTGGGTCTGTGTCTGGACTTGTCACGCGGGTGATGATCAGCCCCTTGGATGTCATCAAGATCCGTTTCCAGGTACCTTTTTCCCCTCATTCCACATAATGGGCTAGAGGGCAAGTTCTCTCTTCTTGGAGTTTTGTCAAAGAGAAGCACTTAGCTGCCTTTGTTAACCTTTTCTGAAAGTTCTCCTTCTCACCCCACACCTGCTCCTGTTGTCCTGACTTTTTCAATTTTGATCCCTAGCTTCAGATTGAGCGCCTGTCTCGCAGTGATCCCGGTGCAAAATACCACGGGATCCTCCAGGCTGCGAGACAGATTTTGCTGGAGGAAGGCCCGACAGCATTCTGGAAAGGACACATCCCAGCCCAGCTTCTCTCTATAGGCTATGGAGCTGTCCAAGTAGGTGGCAGGGGAACGGGCCAGGCCCCTGGGTTGGAGTTGTTCAATAGAGGAACACAGGGAGGGTGGGGCCTGCAGGGACCCTGTCTGGGTAGGGCAGCAGGAGCGGTCACCACACTTCTTACTTGTCTTAACTGCGAAACTACCTGAAGTTTGAAGTCTGAAATTGAAGACAGTCAGACTGAGTTATACCACGGGTATTCCCTTGCGCACCTCCTCCCCACCGCGGGCACTTTGCACCGACTGAATATTAGATGTTGCCCCTAGGAGACTGTCTTGACGCCATGCTTGGCAAAGGGCGATACAAATCTTTGCATTTTTTCAAAATAGCATTTTCACATCTGTGCTTCCTTTAGACTTCCCAGCAGCATTGTGAGGGAGGTAGAATAGACGTTACGTGGATCACAGAGAGGGTCAGCGAGCCTCCAGAGGCCACACAGCCTGGAAGTGGTGGGGCCAGGATGAGAATTCAGGCTCCTTGACTTTTGTTCACACATTCGTGCGGCTGGTGCCGGTTGATTTCGTGGCGGATGGCTTGCAGCCGTACGGTCGGAGTGGTGGCAGTAGGCTGCCTGCGTGTGGTGCTAATGGTGAGCCAGGCTCTGCTTTAAGCGCTTTGAGGGGTGTTCTGTGGTCACTCCTGTGTTATAGACGGAAGACCAGGCAGAGAGAGCTTAGGGAATGACCCCAACCAAAGTCACTAGCTGGAAAGGCAGCCGAGCCGGGATGCCCACCTGGGCAGCTGGGGCCCGAGCAGTCCCTGCCTGCTTTTCCTATGACATCACAGCGATGGCTCGGGTCGGGAGCTCATGAGTTGACGCGCCCGTGCCTTTCAGCCTCAGCGGCTGGCACTCAGGTACCGCAGCGTGATGAGTAAATACAGCAGCGTGCTCTCGGGACCCTGGCCCATCTGAGTTGGCTGGGGAAGATCTGAGCAAAGCGGGTTTACGCCATAGAATGTGGAACATGTGGAATTCTCCCAAGAGAATTTCTGCTCCAGGGCAGAACGTCTGTCAAACGGTGCCCCCGCCAGGTGAGCCCCAGGGTTGCCCACCGAGAATCAAATAAGGGCCTTGCTTGCCTGGTTCTGAGGAAACTCAGTTGAGGAGTAGAGCTTTCTGATGTAAAATTTTTTCTCATATATTTTCTTAACCCTTTGGATATTTGGCTCTCCTCACAGTAGAAAATGTGAATAGAAAATGGCATTTGTGCTCTGAACAAAATCAGATATTTATCGTGTCCCGTCGCTGCCTAAGAATATTTCCTCGCCTGTAGAACCGGGCCGCGCGTGGATCATGGTGGCGTTTTGGGTGGGGGGGTTGTCAGTAACTTTGTCACGTGCTCTTGCAGTTTCTGTCGTTTGAACTGCTGACCGAGCTGGTGCACAGAGCCAGCAAGTACGATGCCCGCGACTTCTCTGTGCACTTTGTGTGCGGAGGCCTGTCTGCCAGCACGGCCACCCTCGCCGTGCACCCTGTGGACGTCCTGCGCACCCGCTTTGCAGCTCAGGGTGAGCCCAAGGTGAGTGGCCGGGCCAGAGGAGGCAGGAATGAGTCGCCGAAGGTGGTCCAGGAGGTGGGGCTCTTTTCCTTAGAGGAAACAAAGTGGGAGCACCCGGGGTTTGCGTCCCCTCAGCTGGTCCATCTGTGACACCCGTAACTGTGCTGAGCCCCGTGCAGGGTGCTCACAGCCTCACGTGGGAGACAGAACAAATCCTGAACAGCAGGCTGGACGGTGAGGGCGTCCGGGAGAGTGAGACTTGAGATCGTATTGCTGGGTTATTGTGAGAGTTGTTTTTGGTTTACGCCGAAAGTTTGAGTCAGATTCCAGGAAGAACTTACTGAGTGAAAGGGAGGGATTAAATCCTGAAATAGAGCCCCCCACCGTAATCTCCGTTTCCTGGACTTACATAAGAACAGCAGTACGTGTGCGTGCACGTGTATGTGCGCGTGTGCCCATGCTCAACCCGATTCTTCTCGACGGAAGAATTTTTCCATCTCCCTTCTGCTTTAGGGTGGGGAATGATGCTCTGCTTAAGAATAACTGTGGTTTCAGTTCTGCTGGTTCTTGGTGTTGCCTGGGCTGGAGATCCTGGGTTGGTGAAGCCCTTTTGTTCAAGAGACATCCTGATGACTTTTGTGGTTCAGAAGGGCAAAGTGCCCTGGGAACAACCTGCGAGCTCATGAATGGAGCATGAGAACTAGATCCCTCTGGATGGCACTTCAGTGGGAAATAGAGGTTTCTCCTAATGGGGAAATGAGATGAGGGGCCCTAGGCACTGAGCAGAGAGATGGGGACGAAAGGTGTTTGTAGATGGAAAAGACAGACAGACCTCAGCAACATGGTGGCTGCGGGGATGAGGAAAAACGAGGGATGACACTCCATCACCTTCCCTGCTCTGGGATGCTAGAGTCCTCTTCCGTGACTGCCCAGCCTTTAGGGGAAAAAAAAAATCTATGAGAAGGTGCGCCTTGAAACTAATATAACATTGTATGTCAATTATACTTCAGTAATAAATTAACCAAAGAAGTCTGTGAGAAGGAAAAAATATAAGAGAAAAGAGAATAGCTCATTACCTCTAGCTAAGGCGATTGAGATGCGGATTCTAGATTCTGGAATGATCAGGAAATCATCTGTGTGCAAAAGTGAATGGAAAAGATCTATTTAAGAGCTGCAGATCAGGGGCGCCTGGGTGGCTAGGTCAGTTGAGGGTCCAACTTTGGCTCAGGTCATGATCTCGCGGTCCGTGGGTTCGAGCCCTATGTCGGGCTCTGTGCTGACAGCTCAGAGCCTGGAGCCTGTTTCAGATTCTGTGTCCCCCTCTCTCTCTGCCCCTGCCCTGCTCATGCTCTGTCTCTCTCTCTCTCTCTCTCAAAAATAAATAAAACACTAAAAAAATTTTTTTAAAAAAGCTGCAGATCAGTAGTGGCCATGGTGTAAATCCTCAACTTTAAAATGTTTCTGGTTTTTTTGGTGACATCTTTTTTTTAATGTTTTTATCTTATTTTTGAAGGAGAGAGAGAGAGACAGGGCACGAGCAGGGGAGGGGCAGAGAAAGGGAGACGTAGAGTCTGAAATAGGCTCCAGGCTCTGAGCTGTCACCACAGAGCCTGAGGTGGGGCTTGAATCACAGACCACGAGATCATGACCTGAGCTGAAGTCAGATGCTTAACCGACTGAGCCACCCAGGCACCCCTAAAATGTTTCTTAATCAGCAATATAGGTTAAAAAGTCTGGTGGTTCTGCATGAATTATAAAGAAAACACCAGCCACCCTGATTCCAGTCCCCAAGAGGCAACCAGTTTAATACTCGTGCCTCTTCTTCCATTATTTACTTCCTAATTCTTCATAGCATGCTTAACCTTCTACATCTCTGTCTCTTTTTCTTTCTTTTTTTATTTTATTTAAAAAAATTTTTTTAACGTTTATTCATTTTTGAGAGACGGAGAGACAGAGCATGAGCGGGGAAGGGGCAGAGAGAGGGAGACATAGAATCTGAGGCAGGCTTCAGGCTCTAAGCCATCAGCACAGAGCCCGACGCGGGGCTCGAACTCACAAACTGCAAGATCGTGACCTGAGCCAAAGTCGGTCACTCAACTGACTGAGCCACCCAGGCGCCCTGTCTCTTTTTCTTTCTAATTTTTAAATTATAGACAGTAACTCTTGATGGCTACTGTGGAAGATGAGAGTTTACCTCTTTACCATCACCCTCGTGTGCTTGTGTTTCCTCCTTTGTCTGATTACAGTATACCTGATTTCTAGATTTTGGCTAGATCAATATCAGTGTCTTGCAGATATGATTATGTAAATGTTATTGCTGAGCCTTGAAATACATTATGATTACATTTTCTTTTATATTTTTGTCTTGCCTGAAGTTAGTGATTGCCTTGTATTTTATTTGTTTAGCTTTCTGCATGCTCATCACGAAGTTATCCTCTTGATAGGGTCAGCCTGTGGTCATCTGTCCCACTTTATTACAGAGCCTCTTCTGGAGCCCTCCACTCTGGCAGCCTTCACCCTCTGGCTTCAGTGTGGACTCTTTGTCCCAGGACTGTTGCCAGCTGTTCTGTTAGAAATTCTCTTGCTGGGTCCTGTGTCTTCTCTTGATTAATCCCTCATTTTGGTGGAGCACAACATGAGATATGGCTTCTTTAGAGAAGCCTTGATAGAAAATGCCTTAATTTGACCCTTACTTACACTTGACTCATGATTTGGGTATAGAATTCTAGGTAGCTCTCAGTGTTGCTGGGGAGAAGTCCAGAATCACTCTGATTAATGACCCTTTATATGAAACTATCACCCTTCCTGCCTTGGGAGCTTTCAGGATCCCTTCCTGATTCCTGACATTCTAGAAGTTTACCAGTGACGTGCACTGGTCCCTCTGTCATTTGTTGTGTTGGGTACTTCCTGGACCCTTTAGTCCAGACCTTTTTCCTGGACACACTGGACAGAGGATCTGAAGTGGGCTTTGCAGCAAGCCCGACGCAGGACTCGAACCCACAGACCATGAGACCATGACCTGACCCGCAGTCAGATGCTCAACCAACTGAGCCACCCAGGTGCCCCTGTCTCTTATAGTCTCTTTTGAAGATGCTTTTAATTTGGTAAGGTCCAGTTTATCAATTTGTTCTTTTATGGATTTTGCTTTGGGTATTTTATCTAAGAAATCTTTGCCCAATTCAAACTCACAAAGATTTTTCTCTCAAGAGCTTGTCTTGTTCTCTGAAGCTTACCTTTTTTTTTTTTTTTAATGCTTATTTATTTTTGAAAGAGAGAGAGCACGAAAGCTGGGGAGGGGCGGGGGGGGGAGGGGGGACAGAGGATCCAAAGTGGGCTCCGCACTGACACCAGACAGTCCGACGAGGGGCTCAAACTCACAAACTGCAAGATCATGACCTAAGCCAAAGTCGGACGCTTAACCGACTGAGCCACCCAGGTGTTCCCCTTACCTCTTTTAAAAATATCACGGAGGTGATCCCTTCTCTGTGGCCTGAGAATATCACTTCCAATTCTGTGGTTGGTTTCCATTTCCCTTAGTTTTCTTCTTTTGTCTATACTGTTTCTTCCTTCCAGATGATTTCTGTGCCTCCCATCGATCATTATGTTTTCTGGGTTTTTTATTTTTGTTTTTTTTTGTTTTTTTTAAGTCATCTTTATGCCCAACGTGGGTCTCCAACTCATGACCCTGAAATCAAGAGTTGCACACTCTACTGACTGAGCCAGCCAGGTGCCCCTGGTCTCCGTTGTTTATGAAGGCTTTCCTCAGATGTGTGTGTCCCTTGGCTGCCAGCCTGGTGTTAAAGGGGGCACAGGGAAGCAGAGTGAGACTGTGGGTGCATGGCAGGCTTGTTGCCTCATGGCCTTCCTCTGAGTCCTGGCCCTTTCGTGGACATCCCCCGGGGCGAAATCCTTCAGTGTGGCTGCCAGCGTCTGGGAGCCAAGTGGTGAGGAGGCGGCCAGGGTCCTCCCTTCTCCGTGCAGAGTAACTCCCTCAGCTGCCCTGTCTGGGCCGTGCCTCGCTGCGCCCACAACCCCCTCTGGTCCACTGCAGAGAGTATATGTTGAGTAGAAGGAAAATCCGTGTCCTGTTGTCTTCCTACGTGGAGATGGCCTGCTGACAGTTCACGAAAGGTTAAATATATGCACCTGGCAAATACCCAGAGAATCTAAAATGGTGAATCTCCCTCTTCCCCTGCCCCCACCTTTCCCCGCATGGAGGTAATGCTCGCCCTTCCTTGCTTCCTGTGGATCTTTGTGCAGGATAATCTCTGCATAGTTTTTTTCCTCCACAAGCACCATACCTGTTCTGCATCCCGCTGTGCTCATTTAGCTGTCTGTTTGGGGGATGATCCCTTATCAGCCGCATAGATGGCGTTTTAACAGCTGCTCTGTGTTCTTTTGACGTCCTGTGCCCAGGGGTGGACATTGCGTCTTTGCTCTTGTGCGGGACACTGTGGCAGCTGTCTTTGGGCACATTCTTGTGTGCACTTGTGCAGACAGACGAGTTTTGTAAAGAGCTAGAAAGGTTGTTGCTGGAAAACCCCACCGTTGAAGTTTTTGTCCAATATTTTCTCTGTCCTCTTGGCAGGACAAGTAATGCTCCTGGCAGCTGGGATTTTCGATGAGGGGAGATGCATGTGATGGGCGGTGTTCTAGGGCTAAACCGGCACCCACGCTCACTCGAGCTGCACATGTCTGTCCAGGTGTATAAAACCCTTCGAGACGCCGTGGTGACCATGTACAGGACCGAAGGCCCCTTGGTCTTCTACAAAGGCTTGAACCCCACCTTGATCGCCATCTTCCCCTA
This sequence comes from Panthera leo, assembly GCF_018350215.1. Taxonomy (NCBI): domain Eukaryota; kingdom Metazoa; phylum Chordata; class Mammalia; order Carnivora; family Felidae; genus Panthera; species Panthera leo. The sequence goes on along the minus strand of NC_056692.1, from coordinate 55,303,368 downwards.
CGCCGGCTTCCAGTTCTCCTTTTATAACGCCCTGAAGCACGTTCATGAGTGGGTCATGCCTGCCGAGGGAAGGAAAAACGGTGAGACAGCCCTCACACGAAGGGAAGCTGGGTCTCCGCTGCACCCCCTCCCCCAAGCCAGAACATCTCCTTCTGAACCACCTGGGAAAGAAGGGCTTCCTGTCAGAAGCTAAGACATCCCGCTCTCCAGACCTTGCTCTGTAATACACCCAGCCAACCAAACCAGTCCCGCTGCTTGTAGACCCCCCCTCGCTTTCGGATCTTGCCACCCCATCGGTGGCACCGTCAAAGTTTATTTCTGACTTTGGTCATGGTTTTCATTTTTGTCTGAGGTCCCACTTACACGCAGCCTGGTTTTGGTTGTGTCTTTTGTTTGGTTCTTGTTTGAGGAGGATGGGAAGAGCGGTGGGCGTCCTGGTCCCTCCCGAGCCTTGAACCGAGTCACACGGCAGACGGCAAGCCCTCACTTCTGTTCCATTCTCATTGTCACTCTTCCCCAACATGGCTGTGTGTGGTTCTCCTCAGAGACTCAGGGTGCTGGTGGGTCTTTGTTTCACGGTGGAGGGCTAGGCTCTTGACCTTGAACTTGTCTGCCCCCGATAACACTTCTCTCCTTTATCCCCCTCAATCCCACTTTGATTCAGAGAACCTCAAAAACCTGCTCTGTGGCAGTGGAGCCGGAGTCATCAGCAAGGCCCTCACGTACCCCCTGGACCTCTTCAAGAAACGGCTGCAGGTCGGAGGGTTTGAGCAGGCCCGAGCCTCCTTTGGCCAGGTGAGCCGTCCCCCTCAGAGAGCTCTGAGTCTTGTCCCTCACCTGCCCATTGGGCAGCATTAGCCCCCACAGCTCTGTCATCCCCGACCTGTCCCTGGGGACCCCCAGAAATGCGGGAAAGCCACACACAAAGCCCCGTGCATGTTGGGCACTGTGGGACGATCCAGGTGAAGGAGAGCTCGGTGTTTGCTCTTAAAAAGTGTTCGATTCAGTTTGGGCCAGAGAAAGGTCCCCAAAATACTAAAGAACACGGAGAAGGAGACTCCCACCGGCACATAGAGTTGTTTGCTTTATTCTGTAGTGGTTCCTGGAGAGGAATGAATTAAATCTGATCGACTCATACATGGATTCATTCTTCACCCAGAAGAGAGGGGTGGGATGGATTGGGAGTCAGGGAAGGGCGGGAGCATTTCTTACTCGAGGGAAGGGAAAGAATGGAGTTAGTTGTAATATATCTTTGTAGGAAATTCAGAGAAGTCTGCTAGACGGAAAGATTAAAATCACACATAACTCCCAACACCACCTGCCCACAGGTAGCAATCATGCAGAATCTTTGGCTCTAGGTTTGTTTCTTTGCATAAACATACGTGTATACATTTTAACAAATATGTTTTAACAAACAAGGTTTTTATAACCTCCTTTTTCCATTGTCCTCCTTTTTCCTCCTTGTCCTGAAAGGACGGTTTGAGTTTGGACAGTTGGCGAGAGCCCAGGGCAGAGGACCTAGGCCCTGCTTCTAACAGACTGTGTGGCTGGTTTTGTGGGAGGACCGGTGGTGGATGACGACAGATCAGGGAGGGAAGTTGAGGCCAAATGGAGCAACACTCTGAATACAGGCCACGGAGTGTGGACTTGATCCCTTCCCTTCCTTCCCCTTCCCCTTTCCTCTTCTCTTTTTCTTTCTTTCTTTCTTTCTTTCTTTCTTTCTTTCTTTCTTTCTTTCTCTCTTTCTTTCTTTCTTTCTCTCTTTTCTTTCTTTCTTTCTTTCTTTCTTTCTTTCTTTCTTTCTTTCTTTCTTTCTTTCGTCTTTCTTCACTTAACGTGGGGCTTGAACTCACAACCCTGAGATTAAGAGTTGCATACTTTACCAACTGAGCCAGCCAGGCACCCCTTGGTTCTTTATAATACCACTGCCAACACCACGGGGAGTTACTGGAGATTTGGAGGGAGCTGTGTCTTGGGGACGCGAGTCTGGCAGCAATATGTGGTCAACTGAGAAGGCCAGACTGGAGGCTAAAGCTAACAAGGGCTAGATTCAGATCAACCACCCAAAGGGAACCAGGTGGGATGGGATAAAGGGTTGGAGGCGCCTTTGGGAAGAGGGTCCTTAAGAGGCGCAGTCAGTAGGAGCTCTGTCCAGTGCTGATTTCTAGGTACATCTGTTCAGTCTGAATTATTAGTCCACTTGGAAGAGAAAGAAAAGGTCTACTTTTCTGTCCTTTTTGCCTTGTCATCTCTTTGTCCAGCAAGTGTTTATTGGGAGCTGTGATGTGCCGGGTGCCGGGCTGACAAAAGAGTAGAGCCAACACCCACGTGTTGAGCTCTTCTTCTGCCCTCCACCAAGTACCCTCCCTGTTCCTCTCCCCAGGTTCGCAGCTACAAGGGCCTCCTGGATTGTGCCCGGCAGGTGCTTCGAGAGGAAGGCCCAAGGGGCTTCTTCAAGGGCCTGTCCCCCAGCCTGCTGAAGGCTGCTCTCTCCACCGGCTTCGTGTTCTTCTGGTATGAGCTCTTCTGTAACCTCTTCCACCACATGAAGAAGGCGGACAGCTAGGCCCGAGGGCAGGAAGGGCAACCTCCCGAAGGAAGGCAGGCTCATCTACGACCTTGTGTTGCACTGAGAGCTGCCGCCCGCTCCATCCCTGCCAGCCAGCGTGTCTGTCACCAGAAGGGCAAGGAGAGCACACGGGACTTGGTCTGTGGGGACACGGCCATGCTGGTCCGAGGAGTTTGCGGTGGTTCCTCTGTAGCCCATGCTCACAGGAAAGGCAGCAGCTGCTACCCTGTGTTCTTAGCCCCTTCCACCCAGAGAACTGTCCCTGCTCTGGGCGGGGCCGTGGCCCGAGCACGAAGGCTGGCATTGGGCCCTTGGCAGAGGCCTGGTCCTCACGTGTAGGCTCTTACTCCCACCAACTAATTTAATACACATTGAAGCTACAAGCACATTCCTTAATCTCACTCCCATCTTCCCTTCCTCATCATCCCTCCTCACAAAGTGTGAGGGAGGGGACCGTTGCCTTCCTCAGATGCCATTTTTCTAAGTAGTTGCATTCCTCACACAACCTTGCTTCTAGTTCTGGGGGAAGAACTGGTCACTTTATAACCGCCCCCCCGCCCGCACCCCATGCCCAGATCTTCATGTCTCAATTTCCACTCAGGCTGTTCTCTCCCCTGGACAACGGAGCACAGCTGAGGGCCTCTGGGGGCGGCGGGGGGGGGGGGGGGGGGGGTGGTAGGCAGGTCCCAGCAGCCTGAAGGCAGTGGGGGGTTGTGCTGATGGGAAGGACTGTGGGTGAAGATGGGGGCCCTTCTCCCTAGTCTACCTGGGATCACTCCTCTTCCGCGGGGTGGGGGGAAGCTTGCAGCTGAGCCAGTTGGCATCAGCTGCCCTCTCAGGGTGCCCCAAGGTGCTGTGTGCATCCTCTGTCATCCCTGAAGGGCCACAGCTCTGAAGCAGCCGTGTGAGCAGATGGTAGAAGGAAAGGGTTGGACAGACAGCCTGCTGAGGGCACAAGTGGGGGCGGGGGTGTCCGCACAAGAATTCACATCTGCTCCTCTGTGCACAGAGGAGACACTGCACTTAGGGGGACGGGGGTGAGAGGGAATTTACAGAACACAAGCACCACCCTTTCCGCCCAGCTCTGCCCCCCTACGGACCCACCCAGGGCAGCCCAGCCTGCAGGGTTGGCTGTGCAGGGGAGGCCAGCATGGAGGAGCACAGGAGTCCCCTGCAGGACTTTACCCTGCTCTGAGACTGGGAGCTGGCTGCAGCCTTTGCAATGACTCAGGATGAAGGCACAGGCTGGGAGCAAGCCTGTGTGGGTGTCGTGGCCCTCGGACTCCTGTCATAAGAACTGTTTGGGCTCTGACCTGGGGCTTTGTGGTATGTTTGGGACCCCGACTCCTGAAGCTTCCCTGCTCTCGGCTGCTAATTCTGAAGATCTAGGCTGTGGGTAGGGTTTGGGGCACTGGAGGCCTGGGTTGGGGCTGCAGGAAGGCAGCTGCCTGAATGTATTTTTAAAGAAATTCCACTTGAGTGGAATAAAGTACACTTTATTCTTTTCATCTCTTCTACTCATTACTTTCTTTTGCTGCAGCCGTCCTTCCTCATTTTTCTGGTGACCACTCCCGCCAGCTGTTTTAATCAGAGGAGAGAACTCTGGCAACAGGAAGTCGCCATGGACACTTCTTGTCCACACCATGAAAAGAGGCAATTCTCTTCCAGCCCCTTCTGGTTGCCCTTCTGCAACCCAGGGCCGACCTCAGGGAGGGCCCTAAGCTGCTAGGCCTATGCCTCTTTCCCAGCCCTAGCCAAGACCAAGCTAGGAGCTTAACCAACTTCGGGGTCACCCCCAGAACTTCGCGGGTCACAGGCTAGCAGGGGGATGGGGTTCTTGGGCTGGTCCACTGGTTTTCAACTTATTTTACCAGTACTGTTTGTACTCGGAGTAGGAGAGAAGGAAAGGGGAGCAGTGATCCAGCCGTTACAGGCACCCCTGCCTTCTCGCGTCGGGGGCAAGAGGCCACCACCTGTAAGTTCCTGCCCCCTCCAGCCATCACTGCCCTACCTCCACAGGGTCTCTTTAAGTCTCCTCTTTGGAACCCGTTTTAGCCCGAGCCCCAGGCGTTGGGACGGGGTAGGGCGCCACCACTTGCTACCAATGGCTTCCTGTGGGCCGAGGAGTAGGTCTCGCCCGGCGCGGGCGAGTCGAGTGAGGACAGGGTGGGGACAGCGTCGCGGATGTTCCCCGTGCGTGGTACCGCCACTGACCTCCGAAGGACGAGCGGTGAGGACAGCGTCCCCGGGACTCCGGCAGGTGGCGCTGGCGAGACTGCTCCCGCCCCGCCCCGCCCCGCCCCGCCCCGCCCCTCCCGAGCCGGGCCGGGCCGGGCCGGGCCCCGCCCCATCCACGCCGGGCTCCGCCCCGGCGCCGCGCTCGGAAATGACCTAAGCGGCTTCGAGGCCCGACCAGCCACTCCAGCTGCTGCTGCGCGGCGGCCGGGGTCGCGCGCACCATGCTCTCCGAGCAGCCTCCGGGCACGCGGGCGCGGCGCCGGCCCGGCAGGTGGGTTCCGACGCTCGTGCCGCCTCTCGCCCGCGGGACTCCGGACGGCGACCCTGCGCCGCCGGGCAGGGTGTTCCGGGTTTGGAGAAGCTGCCTGGCTCTGGAGACCCCAAGGTCGTCTCCTTTGACCAGCGGGGAGGCACCGCGTCCGGAGAGGGGACTCCCACAGGGACCGCCGCTGGGAGACGCGTCATCCCGCTCCTCTCTTCTTTAAGAGGAACGGTCCAGAATGGAGCTCAGGAATTGGGAGTCCTGAGTGGGCAGGGCCGGGTTTCGGCCGCTCGGGGGGCGAGTTTAACCAGTCCGTCCCTGGGAGAAGTTGGCCGGGACGGCGGCAGTTCGGGCTCCCGCCCCCGCCCACACAGGCCAGGCCGAGGGCTGGAAGGGCGGGTTTGGGGACTGAGAGGGACTCTGATTAAAGCCGAAGGAGGGGTCGGAGACGGGGCTTGGAACCCTGCTGAGACAGCTGCCCGGTGTCCCCAGCCCGGTCATTCGCCGAAGTCTGCTGGGCCAGCAGCTTCCAGGCTGGCTTATATAGACAGGGCAAGTGTCTGATATGCCCCCATCCACACCCCCAGCGCTGCGCACCCCACCCCAACATTGGTATGAGCTGAGAATAACCCTACCTCCTGTGGAGACAAGAGGGTAGGCACGTTCACCTTCACCTCTTTACGCTTGTGTAATCCCAGAAGCTACAGGGGTTCTTAAACTGAGCAGCAGGTGCCTGGCTGGTGCCCAGTCTCCACCAGAAGCCAAACTTGGTGGGCGTTCAGCCAACCGCCCAATGCAACGGACTGGCTGGGAGGACCTGTCTCAGTGTGCCGGCCAGCCCTGCCCGGGGCGTGCAGGATCGGAACCTGGCCCCACAGTGCACACCTGAGGCCTCTCCCTTGCCCCTCTCCTCCTCCCTAGGTGCTGTCATTAGTCCCACCCCTGTAAAGAGCTGCTGGGGCTGAATGGTCATGGGGGAGCCTGGTAGAGAGGAGTATAAAATCCAGTCTTTTGACGCAGAGACTCAGCAGCTGCTGAAGACAGCACTCAAAGGTGAGCATGGGCGCCCCCCTGAGCTGTACAGAATGGTCCAAAGTGTCAGGCCTGGAGACCTGAGTCTCAGCCCAGAATGCCCAGCTGTCCCTTTGCTTTCTGAGAGCAGGAGTGAGTAAGTCACTCTTGGACTGGAGGACAAGCTACATTTAGACCAGCATTTCAAAGTGTGAATCATAGAGTCACCTCTCAGGCAGTAAAGCCATTTTTTAAAGTTCAAGTACCCATGAAAGGGGCTGGAGCACAGAGAAGAGAGTCGTCTCCTGAGCCCTGACATTGGACCAGGTTTCAGCCACAGGAGGCTGTCTTGAATGTGCAGAGCTGGCTGACTTGGGACAGAGGATGGAGCGTTGTGCTTGGCAGAGATGTAGTAATTGGCCTGGATCTGTGCCTTCTGCAGCACCCAGAAGTTTGACTCAGCTAACAATTAGTAATGCCCATCACATGCCAAGCTAAGCCTGTTGGGGAGGCCCTGCCTGGACCGCTCTTGTCAGGGTTCATGTATTATAAGAACACTGTGTATTGTTAAGAACACTTTCTTCCGTGAAATTGCTGTCAAGTACATCGCCGTTCAGTGCTCCTTCCTCAGCCTAGTGCCAGGAAATGATGTGTGCCCTAAAAAAACTGGCATTCTTTGATTAGTCTGTAGTGGCCACATAACCCTTCTGGTTTCCTCCGAGTGGGCCACCAGGCTCACGGGAGAGCTGCTCCTGTGTGTGGTTACTTCTCCATGTATCTTCTGGTCTCTTTACACGTCAGGTTTATAATGGGAGTGCTCTTTTGTAAGTATCTCCCATCCCTGTAGAAGCAAGTAGAGGCAAATGTGGTAATTCAGCAGCTCTGGATTCCCACCTGTCTCTACCCCAGATCCAGGTGCTGTGGACTTGGAGAAGGTGGCCAATGTGATTGTGGACCATTCTCTGCAGGACTGCGTCTTCAGTAAAGAAGCAGGGCGCATGTGCTATGCCATCATTCAGGTTGGCCGGGACTGGTAAAGCGGAAGATGCTTTGAGAAAGACCTCAGCACAGGGCAGAAAGCCTGGCCAGCAGGGCAGAGATGCACAGGGCTCCCCTCGGGTGGAGAGAGATGGACAGGAGGGTCCTCTGTCACCGAAGCTTGGGTGAGGGTTGCCATGGCACCGCCCTCTGCTCACCATCCTTTCCCTGGCTCACAGGCTGAGAGCAAGCAAGCAGGCCAGAGTGTCTTCCGACGGGGACTCCTGAACCGGCTGCAGCAGGAGTACCAGGCTCGGGAGCAGCTGCGAGCCCGGTCCCTGCAGGGCTGGGTCTGCTATGTCACCTTTATCTGCAACATCTTTGATTACCTGAGGGTGAGGCCCCGGTAGTCACCCTGTGCAGCAGAGACAGCCTGTCTCCTTCAGCCACTAAACCAGTGCTCCGGTCCCCACTCTCCCCCCACAGGTGAACAACATGCCCATGATGGCCCTGGTGAACCCCGTCTATGACTGCCTCTTCCGGCTGGCCCAGCCTGACAGTCTGAACAAGGAGGAGGAGGTGGGTGACCCGTTCGGACAGCTGTGGAGGGGGGGCAGTCTCAGATGCCTGTTGTCCACGGAGGCAGCCGAGAGCATCACTTCTTAGGGTAGGAGCCTGGTGGGGACATGCGAGGCCTGCCTCAGTTCCAGGATAAGCTGCCAGGCCTGGAATTTATCCAGAACAGAGCAGCCAAAACCTACAGGCTCAGAGGCTTTGTCCCCAGTAGGAAAGCTAACCTGTGATAGGAATCCAGCTGTTGGATACACATGGCCCAGAAACCCATCAGTTAGGCAGGTGAGGAGAGGGGTAGAAAGGTTGGGTTAAGTGGCAGCTTACAGAGAGGGCCTGCACCCAGCCTGGCCCAAGAGACCTCAGGTAAGTCCTGAACTGGTCTTTCACGTAAAGTGTGGCTAATACCCACCAGGTGGTGTGAGGAGGACAGGAGAAAATGAGCATATGGGGCCAAGCACGGAACCCTGCAAGCGCTCCGTTCACGGCTGCTCGGTGATGGGCTGGCACTGCCTTGGGGGTCACCTCCCACTGCCCTCCCCCACAGGTGGACTGCCTGGTGCTCCAGCTGCATCGGGTGGGGGAGCAGCTGGAGAAGATGAACCGACAGCGCATGGATGAGCTCTTTGTCCTGATCCGGGATGGCTTCCTGCTCCCAAGTGGCCTCAGCTCCCTGGCCCAGCTGCTGCTGCTGGAGATCATCGAATTTCGGGCAGCCGGCTGGAAGACGACCCCGGCTGCCCACAAGTATTACTATAGCGAGGTCTCCGACTAGGCCTCCCAGTCAGGCTGCCGCACCTGAAGCACCGGCCTCTCACCTACCCGACTTCCTGCCTCTCCCAAAGACTGTCCTTCCAGACTTTCAACAGCTCCTGAGCGGTTTCCCACTTATGCTGTGGTCCTGCCCCGAGCACCTTCCCTCCTGGATTCGGGAACTGGGGAAAACACCAAACAGACTTGCCCCCCACTGTCCCATCACCTCCAACCTGGGCCAGGCAGAGAAATGCAGCTTCTGAGAACCACTGCGTTGTGAAGCCACTGGTGCAACAGCCATCTTGGTGCCTCAGTTTCCCCATCTGTAAAATGGGTACCCATAGCTACTGGTGGGATACTTTGGGATATCAAGGGGCAGAGCACAAGTCCCACCAGAGAGTGCTTTTTACATTTTGTACAAGGACCACTTCGGAAACAAACATATTTCTAGTCGGTTTTAGTAAATGGCAGCACCCCGTCACATGCTACACCAGTTCAGGGTGACAGTTTTCTAATAAAGCTTTTCTAACATTAAAACTGCTTCCTTTCATATCATCCTAAGTTCTACCCCCGAATTGAGGGGAGAGACTGGATGGGCCCTAAGTTTCCTGCAGGAAATCTAAAGTGGTATGTTCCTTCATTGTAAGGAGATGGGATAGGAAGAGCAAGTTCTAGGCCCGAAAGGACGGACTAACAAGCAATACATATGTTGCTCCATCCTTATGAGGCCTGCCTGCCCTGAAAAAGGAACGACATCCTTAACCCTTAAGTGTTTCATTACTTCTTGCAGCAAAGAGCCCCGGGCTCCTCCCAGGGCCCCTACCCTCCCTCTACCACCAGCGGTAGTGAGCCAGCGCACGGTTGGCCTCGGCCATCTTGTGCATGTCATGCTTCTTCTTGATCACAGGGCCCTGGTTGTGAAAAGCCTCCAGCAGCTCATGGGACAACTTCTCCGGCATCAGCACCCGCCGGTGCTTCTTCTCCCGGCACTCAGTAATCATCCACTTCATGGCCAGGAAGCGACGGCGACGGTCGGCTAGTGGCACGGGGACCTGAAGGAGACAAGACGTGGGCAAGTTAGTCCAAGAACTTGCCAGGCCTGCAGCCTCCTTCCTCCCTAAGCTGTAAGGGGTAGCCACAGGTTCCCTCTGACCCAGCCCTGGCAACGCTCCTGAGAAGAAGGGCCTCGCTTCTCCTCTTGTGAGTTACCCACACCCGAGTGACCTCAGTGTAGCAGACACAAAGGCGTTCATTGAGCAAACACTCATTAAGCACAGACCTCTTTCACCTCTAAATGGAACCTTAGCCAAGGTGATATAAACATCAACTGGGAAAAGCCCCATCGAGCTGGGGTGACTCAGCTAACTCAGATCACAGGTGCCTATAAACACAATCCTCTTGTCCAAAAATTATCTGCTAGACCACCACTATATACCAGGTACCACACAAGACCCCAGGGACACAGTCATTAACGAGAGTCTCTTCCCTTGTGAAGTTTATGTTACAAAAGCAGATGATGGGTGCCTGGGTGGCTCAGTCGGTTAAGCGTCCGACTTCGGCTCAGGTCATGATCTCACGGTTTGTAAGTTCAAGCCCCGCATCGGGCTCTGTGCTGACAACTCAGAGCCTGGAGCCTGCTTCAGATTCTGTGTCTCTTCCTCTCTGCCCCTCCCCCACTCATGCTCTCTTTCAAAAATAAAACAAATTAAAAAAGAAAAAGATGAGAACACTGGCTTATAACAATGATGTATAATTAAGTGCAGTAACAGACCCCTCATTCAGTTCAGGAAATGGTGATGAAGCATCAGTTACGGGTCAAGCGCTACTCTAGGCACCGGGAGATGAAGAGGAGTTATAAACACAGTCCCTCACTGCAAGAAGCTTACAATTTAGAACAGGGCACAGTGGACAGAATGGGGGTGGGGTGGGCTTCCAGAAAAAGTAATTCGGATGATTCTTTGCTCTCTTCCCCTCCCATCTTCGGCCTGTGAGTTTTACACTAGGACTCCGACGAGCAGATTCTGACAGAACCTAGTCCCTATAAAACTATCAATCTTGGCCTTGCTCTGGACCCTCCCCCTCGCAAGCACCCCCCAAACCATCTTGTTTCATGGGTGGGCAGCCCTGCGTTCCGGCCCTGACCACTCACTTGGTAGAAATGGCCGCCTCTGAGGATGGGTACCAGCCCAATCACAGGCTCACAGTTTTTCAGTGCTTGGTGGAAGATGGTATAGGGGTTGCGTTCGATGGATGCCCGTTCCTCTGCAGAGGCAGCGTGGTACTTCTCAAACTGCTTCCTTTTCACAGCTTCCAGAGTCTGCAAAGGCATACATTGAAAGACACCGCACCAGCCTCCCTAAAGGGTTTTCCCAGTTGAGCTAGTACCTTGCCCTTTACTCCTCCCATCCTGCTCTCCTACAACAGTGCAGCTCCTCTCTCAGAACTTCAAAGGCAAAGTTCCTAAGTGCCTCCCTCTTTCTGAGCGAGGACCAGGCAAACAGGCCAAGATTTGTGATTGGGGGAGTGAATGGTGGTGGCCGACTCCTGCAGGATATATTAAAGTCACCACCTCCACCCATACATAGGAAGGTCATTCTAATGGCAGGTATGTGAATTTGTACTTTTTTATGCTAAAGTGAAAGCCACACACAAAGCTGTAAGAAAGCAGACGGGAGACGAGCTGCTTACCTGCGCCATGAGGGATCTGGCCAGGACTTTGTTTCCTCCTTTCATTATCATGTTGGTGAATTTACTTCAAGAAGAAAAGCAACACGTTTAGGTTTCCAAGGCCTAGGATTCCACAGAATCCTAACTGCAGACCCTCCCTGGTATAGTCCCAGTCTGTGGAACAGAAGTATTTGCTTCCATCTGACCTGATCACTGGGTCTTCAAACACAGAGCTTGTTTTCGACGCTGGGGCAGCTTTGATATGCTGAGTCTTCCTGAGTTCCCGCTCATACTTCTCCTCCTCCGTCAGCTCTGCCAATGGCTTACGGTAATATTCTTTGTCAACCTGTGGATCCTTGTATTCAGGACCATAGCGGCTCCCCCTCACCTGGGTTAGCCTAAGAGGGGGGAAGAGGAAGAGGCGGGCAAAAGTTGACCCCACAAGAGAAAAGGCCTTACTTAACAATAGGCATGTTTGCCAACCCGTCGAGGAGAGAGGCAGGGAGAGCGTTAGGCAAACCTGAACGCAGTAATTCTGGCTCTTGTCCCAAGAGGTAAGTAAGCTCCCCCCAAAAAGGCCAGGAAAGTCTCCCCCTGTCAAGTGCCAACGGTAAGGAGAGCCTCCTGAAATCACAGGATAGGCGCCCCGCCTAGGCAGCTCTCCCCCCACCTCTCCCAACACAGCAAATCCCAGCGCTGAGCTCTTCCGTAAGACCGTGCTTTCAGCTTCCAATCAGAACCCCATCGCCGGGAAACCTTCACACTGGCCCAAAGTCACGCAGCTAATTCAGAGTCTTGGACCCAGGTGTCCTGGCCCGCAGGCTCTCTCCAGGTCCCCGCACGGTCCGCTCGTGGTCCTTTCCTTCCCTGCAGGTCTCTCCGTGAAGACCCAAGCGGCCCCCCGGCTTCCCGCCGCCCTCCTACCCTGGAAACCGCAGGAGACGATTCCGTACGCCCAGCGCCAGAACCGGCCACCCTCGCGCAGCTTTCACCGCGGGCGCAGCCATCTTGGCTGGCCACAAGGACCCCAACAGGGCCGTCCTCGGCGTGCCTGAGCGAGGGACGGCAGGCGGGGAAAAAGCTCCACAGGGTCCTAAATCTGTGCGTCACCCTATTAGTCCGGGCGTTAAGAGTCTCTCACTCCGAGGTCCAAAGGGAAGAATCGAAAGGAAACATTCGGCTTCTCATCCGTCGCAGTCTGATTCGACCGTCGGCGGCGGGGCTCTCTCCTCTCAGGCCCCATGCACGCCCCGCCCCGGCTCATCTCTTGCAAGTTCTCGCGAGGTTTGAGGCCGCAGGGCCGGCCCGGGCGGCTGCAATATGGCGGAGGCGGAAGGGGAGAGCCTGGAGTCCTGGCTGAGTGAGTAGCCGCGGCCGCTTCTGTCTGTCCTCGAGCCCCCTCGCCGCCCCCGCTGCCCCCCCTACACCTCCTCCCAGGGTCCAGTGGCGGCGTCTCCTAGCAGCTCGCGCTTCGGCTTGCCCTCGCCGCAAGCTGTCAGCGATCACGCCCCTTCCCCAGCAGGGCGCCGGGTCCCCCTCCCGGCGCCTCCTCCCACTGCTGCGCGCGGCGGCGGGAGCTGCGTACTGTCCCGGCCCCGCGGGCTGCGGAGAAGCGTCAGCTAAGTGCTCCCGGCTGACATGCAGCGGCGATTTGGGGACATTGTGGTGGGGCCCCGCTTCTCAGACCCCCGTGCCTCAGTCTCAGACCGAGGGAAAAGCCGCGGATTGGGGCTGAAACTTCGCGAGCGGTGGGCACCAGTGAGTATACACATACTGCTTCAGGATTGCGACCATGTATTTGAGAAGTGGCCGCTTCGCTGAGGCAGAATGTTTGAAGTGAGAATAATCCAAAGTAGGGTAAAGAACAGAGCTCTATTTTCCTGCAGCGGCCAAAGCTTGGTTATGTCTGTGTTGGGAGACACACACACTTGAACCCCTTAACGAGTCATCGTCCATAGCGTACTCTGAGCAAAGCTGAGGAACACAGCCTAGTGCTGTAGTTAGAGCGGCCTTTGCTCTAATTGCTAAATCGTATTTCTGTTAAGGAAATACAGGTTAACCTTGTTAGCAGGTAGTACTCTGCTGAAGGGTTAATAAGTTAACTTTCCTATGGGCTAGAAGAGGCCCTTGGAGGCCTCTTTAAGCGAACACACATTGGGCAGGATGGTGACAGGTAGGATGCCTAGAGATTGCCTTGCGCAGAGACCTCTTATGTACTGGAGCCTCCAGGCTGTTTCCTCCAATGGCCTGAGCTACCCCCCTTCAGGTTGTTGAACCCAGGTTACGTTTGCAAAATCTGCAGTTGCAGGCAGGTCACAGTCTTCTGTATATATGGAACTGTTCTCTGAGGAGCTCAAAGCACTCCAGAGACACTCATTTAATTCATTTATCAAGTATCCTAGTGAAGCAGGTACTAATGCACCATTTCACAAAAAGAGGACACCCTGACTCTAATCAAACCACTTGTCCAGAGACATCTAACCGATATAGATATAACTACACTGGAATTGGATGTTGTTGTTGTTTTTTAAGTTTATTTATTTTGAGAGAGAGAGAGAGAGAGAGAGAGAGAGAATATCCCAAGCAGGCTCTGTGCTGTCAGTGCAGAGCCCATCCCAGGGCTCAATCCCACGAACCGTGATAACATGACCCGAGCTGAAATCAAGAGTCAGATGCCCAACTGACAGAGCCACCCATGGGTCCCTGAAATTTGTTTGATTCATGAATATGAATAGGGACGTTGAAGTAATTTGACTTAAGCTGAGTTTAATAGACTAGATTTAGAGTTATATTTTGAAATAGGAGAGGGACAGACCTGTTTTTGAGGGAGAGTAGAGATTGTGAGTGGGGGAAGGACAATGGTGTCTGTAGACTTTAGAGCTGCTACTGGCCTTTGATTTTTCCCATTAGAGTGACATTAGGGGCAGTGTTCAGATTCCTTCCATTCTTATCATTCACCTTCACAGTTCTTGTGACTTATTGGTGTGAACTTGGCCGGGTGAACGAACCAGTGCTTGGGGTTTAGCACTATTTTAGTCTAGGTCCTTGTCACTCTGTGGATTGCCAGAATTATTATAGAAGCCTCTACTGGGCCCAGTGCTTCAGGTGTCTCCCCACGTCCCTTCTGTCCACTTGGCATTCTGCTCCCAGAAGAGCACTTCTGTGGAATCAGGTCGTCCCACTGTCGCACGTCTCCTGCTGCCTCTTGGTGGCTTCCTGAGCGTCTTCTTGCTTTGCTAAGTCAGATGTGTTCTTGTCCCATCAGCACACATTGCTCTCCTTCCCTGGAAACCCTGTTCTCCTTTGCTTAACTAAATGCTTTAAAACCCATCCCAGATTCTCCTTGTCCACGGACTCTTGATGACTTCAGCCTTTTCTGAATTCCTGTCATTACTATAATCAGTCCATAAGAAATACCTGTTATGTGGGGCGCCCGGGTGGCTCAGTCGGTTAAGCATCCGACTTCAGCTCAGGTCATGATCTCACAGTTGGTGGGTTCAGGCCCCCCATCAGGCTCTGTGTTGACAGCTCAGAGCCTGAAGCCTGCTTCGGGTTCTGTGTCTCCCTCTCCCTCTGCCCCTCGTCTGCTCATGCTCTGTTTCTGTCTCAAAAATAAGTAAACATAAAAAGATTTTTAAGAAGTACCTGTTATGTGAGGTATTATGAAAATTAATTAAGTTCAATCTGTCTTTGCCTTAAGTTCGGTAAAGGTGATCCTGGAGTGGATAAAGCATTACTAAAAAGATACAGGTACAAGGCAAGAACTGTAAATGCTAAAATGCAGGCAGTTTCTTCAGGAAATTGGGGAGAAGTGGAATGGAAACATGATTCTGTCAGTGAGGAGGTAGCATTTGATCCAGGCCTTAAAGACTGGGGAAAACTGGCTAAGAAAACACTGGACGGTGATGTAAATAGAGAAACCATATAGGAACAGGTTTTTGGCTGGTTCAGGCAGGAAGTTCCAGTAGGAGTGTGGTGGGAGAGAAACCTGGGAAGTTAGAACCAAATTCTGGAAAAGCTGGAATTCCAGCTCAAAAAGCTTAAATTTCGACAGTTATCAGGTCCCCGTTCTTACCATCTCTCGTGAAATCAGTGTTTTACAAGGGTTAGTATAGGGGTTTTATATAGGATGGCCAGGAGAAATTCAAGAAGCAGGTGAAGAAGGGGTTGGGGTAGGGGCAGAGGTAAGAAAGGAAGGAGAGATTTAAAAAGATTTTGAGGGGGGACACCTGGGTGGCTTAGTCAGTTAAGCGTCTGACTTTTGATTTTGGCTCACTGTGAAATCAAACCCGATGTCGGGCTCTGTGGTGACAGCATAGAGCCTGCTTGGGATTCTCTCTGTCTGCGCATTCCGTGCTTGTGCTTGCTGGATAAATAAATAGACCTTGAGAAGGAAGGGACCCTAGGTTGATGGAAATGGGTAAGAGGGAAGGAGTCAGCAATGGGGGTTCAAATCCGGATGCCTGGATGTGGGGGCAAAAGGAGTTTTTGAATGATGGCACCATTTTTCTTTAATTTTTTTTTTAATGTTTTATTTATTTTTGAGAGAGAGACAGCGTGAGAGGGGGACAGAGGATCCAAAGTGAACTCCGTGCTGACAGCAGTGAGCCCAGTGTGGGGCTCGAACTCATGGACCGTGTGATCATGACCCGAGCAGAAACCGAGTCGGATGCTCAACCAACTGAGCCACCCAGACACCCCATGATGGCACCATTTATAGAAATAGGGAAGTCAGGAAGGAGAAGTAATGAGCTTGTTTTAAAACTTGTTTCTGTAACAAATCATATACTCTAATTTTTTGCTCTGGTTATTTTGCACGTGTTGCACCAACGAGTATAACCTCCTCAAGGCTAGGCTCTGAGTCTTGGACTTTTTCTGTAGTCCCTCTATGGCCAAATGCTCTGTAGTTAGTTTTCCTTTAGTTACGTTATTGATTGATTGAATAATATAGTACAATACACTTGATCTGTGTACTTAATTTTCTGTGAGCACTTAACAAAGACTTGGTGACTAAGGCCCTCTTGATTCAAGACCCTAGCACTGAAGGCTGACTCTTGATTGCTTTTCCGTCCTGTATTCTTGCCTCTCTTAATCTCTAAGTAATATGTTACATAGAATTTGTCATCTGTGAAATGTTTGAGCTGTGTTGGGATTGGGTAGCCAGTGTTGCCCCTACTTGAACCGTCCCCACTTGACCTCTTGAGGCCCCACAACAGTCAAAACTAGTGTTGGAACTAAGCTGAAAAATGAGAGCAGAAAATCTAGATGCACAGACACACAAGAGAATAAGGCTTTCAAGAAAGACCTGAAAATAGAAACCTTGAGTCAAAGTAGAGTCCAGGGCTAGTTCTAGAGGGTGGGGTCGACAGGTGAGGCTGTAGTGTCACCTCTGTGCCAGGTAATAGAGCTTGTTTTGTGGGTGGAAAGTTGTGTGCATCTGCTGGAGGGAGGCAGCGGGCAAATGGAGAGATCGAGTCACCCAGAAGTATCCCCAGAGTTTTCTTCCAGTTCCTAAGGGTGCTGTGGTCGGCTTCCTGAGTAGGCTGGAGAGCTGGAGCAGATACTCAGAACCAGGACTGACCATTGCTGAACAGGGGCTGTTTGTGCCCACATGCAGGCAGAGCGCTCCCTGCAGAGTTGCAGCGGAAAGGTCTGTCCAGATGAAAGGAAGTGGGATTCTGGAGAAGTTGAACCCAAGTGAGAAGGGAGTGGGCGTATACTTGGAAGCAGAAGTGCTACAAGAATTACAGGAGGCCTGGGGAGAACACGTGTGGTGACGGTCCATTGCTCATGCACGTGTGGGGGCAGGGGAGCATCCATGCAGCACTCCCCGCCGTCCTTTTCCAGTTGTGAACGGTGCAAATGAATGCGTTAGTCTTTCTTACGCCATGAAGTACGTGACTCTTCTCAAAATGATAATAGCAGCGATGGGAGGGGTATGGCTTCTCAGACCGTCTTATTTTTGCATCCTTCAGCTTCTTGATGTCACGTGAGAACTTTAAGCATCTCAAATGATGGGGATTAGTAACACAGCCATGCTAACACCTGAGAAGATATCAGGCAACTGATGGGAGAAACATGGGGCTTCTGGACGGTGACAGCTTGTAGGTCACCGTGGCAATAAATAGCCACTCTTGACGGAATTAAATTAATTTGCTTCCTTTCTAGCTTGACATTTTAAAGGGCCTGCTAATTCTCTCTTCATGATTGAGGACAGACATTTCTCTTTTCCTCCAAATAGGAGCTCAAAGCATCAGAATCTTCTTGCGATCAGAGCAGAAACACTGCCAGGCACGCGCGCTGCGTCTGTGGGTCCTGCGCGCCTTCCCTCCGCCTCCGGGTGGCGTCTGCTGACTTCTAGTACCTCAGGGCCCTCTTTGGGGCAGGGTGGGGGTGGGGAGGTGCTGGGAGGCCTTGTTAGGATTTGGTCACGGAGCAAGTGATTTTTGATATTAGGAAACAGGAAGTTAAGAAAACACAGTCACGAGAAACCAGAATTCAAGAACTTCTGACAACACCCCTTGTGTGGAGGGGCTTTTTCAAGGTTCTCTTGCTCTGCTTTTGGCACTTGTGGAAACGTGTGGGAGTATGGGGATTTAAAAACGATTTACGCCTTCAGCCTTCCATTCCTCTTCTGAACCTGAAGTCCTAAATTTAGCAAACAGCTTGAGAGTGCTTTCTGGAAGAGGCAGGCTCCAAGATCTGAATCAGAGGTGGGAACACCCTTAACCTCCCCTAGCAAGGTTCTGGGGGATCACAGGGGAGAGGGGACCCCACCAAATATTAGGAGACTTGACATTTAGCACGTGGATTTTAAACCCTCAGTGATCCCTCTGAGAACTCTCCAACACTTGTCTTTGTCCTTAATCATAGGAGACCACTTATTTTTTTATTCTTTTATTATTTTCAAAAAAATGTTTCAAGTTTATTTCTTTATTTTGAAAGAGAGAGAGCGAGAGCGAGCAGGGAAGGGGCAGAGAGCGAGAATCCCAAGCAGGCTCCTCACTGTTTGCACAGAGCCAGATGTGGGGCTCTAACTCACAAACCGAGAGATCATGACCTGAGCTGAAATCAAGAATTTGATGCTTAACTAACAGAGCCACCCAGGTGCCCCATAGAAGGTCATTTAAACTGTAGGGGCGGTCTGTATCTGCGGTCCTGGGGACGGAGCACGATGATTGGTGTTCAGTAGGGGCTCATTAAATATTAGTTTAACTTAAAAGGATGACATTGTGGGGGTGCCTGGGTGGCTCAGTCGGTTAAGCGTCCGACTTCAGCTCAGGTCATGATCTCACACTCTGTGAGTTCGAGCCCTGCTCGGGCTCTGTGCTGACGGCTCAGAGCCTGGAGCCTGCTTCAGATTCTGTGTCACCCCCTCTCTCTGCCCCTCCCCTGCTCATGCTCTGTCTCTCTTTGTCTCAAAAATGAATAAAAAGATTTAAAAAAAATTATTTTTTTAAAGGATGACATTGTGTACAATTTAAAAAACATTTAAAGCGTTAAGGAAAGTTAGGTCTTGAAAAAACGTTTGAAGGGTACATAGGAAATACATTTCCTAAGTATATATATATATTTTTTTATCAAGTATCACCTGACTTTAATTTCTCCAGGAAACACTTCCTGATAACTCCTACTTGCTTAATAGCTTATTTTTATGTAACTAGAATTATTTATACTTATTTGTTACATTAAACATTTTTGCGGATATCAGTTTGAAGATTTTTATCATTTGTGTTTATAATTATTCATCTGTACTATTGACCGTGGTCAACTCTATGTTTTGCAAGGCTGAGAATTTGTTTTCCCTTTCATCTGTGACTTCCAAAATACTGGACTGACCTGTTGAGGATTCTCTTATCAGAAAAGAAATGTGGAAACAAACTTAGCTTCACATCAATGCCTAAAAATTGTTGGAACACTTTCCATTGTGTCCTCAATTGTCCTCCGCTTTGCTCTGTCCCAAGATAAAGCCACCAATCCTTCCAACCGCCAGGAGGACTGGGAATACATAATTGGCTTCTGTGATCAGATCAACAAAGAGCTTGAAGGGTGAGTCTCAAAGCTGTCGGGAGGCAAGTGGGAGAGAGCTGACTGTAGAAGTAAAAACTGGCCAAGGAGGGCCAGTCACGTGGTCCCAGGGTCAGTGCCTGAAAGCGGGGTCTGCTTGTCTCCCAGGCCACAGATCGCTGTCCGACTGCTGGCCCATAAGATCCAGTCTCCACAGGAATGGGAGGCAGTCCAGGCCCTGACGGTATGTGGTTTCATTGCAATGGTGGATTTCAGTGAGCCCAGGCCTTTCCTCATGCGCCCACTGGGTTCTCTGGGGTTTTCATGGCTCACGTCCTAAGGCAGCTGGAAGTCCCTGATACTAGATCTATCTGGAGCGCGTTCCGTAAACTGCCCCACGAATGCGTATGACTGAAGTGCAGTCCCTGCACCATGGCCACCGGTCTTGTGGGAGAAGCTGAGTGGCTAAGGGAAGGAGCCAGAGGCAGGAGCCCTGAGCCCAGGGTGGAGCCCAGAGGCGGCTTCTTGAAGTGATGCTAACAGCTGTGTTGCCAGTTAAGAGTTAGCCAACTAAAGGAAAATGAGGCAAGTAAAAAGTTGTTCTGTAGCTAAAAGTGATGCTAGCTCCTGCTGAAGGCACCACCGACAGGTGGAGCTTAGTGTTTATTCAGAGGGGACAAGTGCGGCACTGAGCCAGAGGTGGCTGAGCTCACAGGATTCCTAGGTTCTCCCCGACGTCAGCCGGGTCATGCACGGGAAGGGCGCTCAGACGGCTCACGTGCACACCTCTGTTGCGTTCACTGCAGAGAGAAGGCCCTATAAAACAATGCTTCTCAACCTGGAGTGGGTTTCCTCTCCAGGAGACATGTGGCAGTGTCTAGAAGCACTTTTGGGTGTCACGTGTCATGGGGCATTACTAGTATCTAGTGACTAGAGGCCAGGGATGTTGCTGAACATCTTACAATGTACAGGACGGGCTTCCACAACAAAGAATGGCCCAGAACGTCAGTAGCGATATGCTGGAAAACCCCTGCTTTACAAAGTCAGAAGCCAAAAAAGGGAACACTGGGGTGGAGCTCTCCTGGGCATAAACCGCAGGCCCCAGGGCCCCAGGAAGCACCGAAAACTTAAGGTAGTTTATGTGCCTCGGAAGGAAAATCGATGGGAGCAGGGAGGGAAAATATGTCTTTGAAAAAGAAAACTGTTTAAATATTATCTTCCATCTTCCCCAAACATTGATCAGCTTATAGCAAGAGCCCTGGACCCAGAGTCGGAGAAGCTTTCTGTCTCTGGGCCTCAGTCTCCTCATCGAAATGATGAGGGCGGAATCTTGTAAGCAGGCACTTTCTACGACAGACATTCAACTGTCTTGGTATCTGGGTCCCAGTGCTCTGTTCTTTAGTCCCTATTCGGCTTCCCCAGAAGAGGTTTAAGGGGCCCAAGGTGTCCGTGATCCTGTTGCCCTGATGCTCCGGGGGGGGGGGGGGGGGGGGGGGGGGGGCAGTGCACACAAACTTCCTGATCGGTTTCTTCCTCGTGGAGGTCTAGTCACTGTGATCTACGTGCAGGGTCCTGGCTGAGTGCCAGCTCCGACCCTCACCCGCACTGAGCACCTCCCCTCCGTGTGGCTGTAGGTGCTGGAGGCGTGTATGAAGAACTGTGGCAGGAGATTTCATAATGAAGTAGGAAAGTTCCGGTTTTTGAATGAATTAATCAAAGTCGTCTCTCCGAAGGTCAGTCAGTGGTGGTTTTCTCATTTCTAGGAACTGCTTTCGTGTCCCTCCCCCTCTCCCGTCTTACTGGCTTCACCTTGCAGCCGGCATCTCCACAGAGCTGTCTTTAGAGAGCTGTCCACATCTTGTCCTTAGAGAGCTAGGCCCTGAGTGGAGCCGGGTGACCGTGAGGCCACAGGGACAGGCAGCCCTCTGATGGACTCCTGGCCTTAATGTGACAGGTGACGTGGCAGCAGGCGTTAACGCGCACCCTGGCTGGGGGCGGGGGGGGGGAGGGGGGCTCCTGGGACCGCGGTCACTTTTCTTTGGTCCGTCTTCCGGAGGTCTGAGGAGTTACTCTTCTCATCACTCAGCCGCTCAGCTTCTGTTGCTCGCTGGTGTTGCTTCAGCTCTAGGCACCGCTTAAAGCGCGGGGAGCAATTTTTCATACTTCAGACATTCTCATTAATTCCTCTGAGATAAATTGCCATTGTTTCTGGGAGATTGTGCCTGGAAGCGCAGTGAGCTGCCGACTCCCTGCCCAAGCACAGACTGTAGCCCTGATAGATCCTGCTCGGCCACGGCGGTGTCCTTCTATGTCACACACACCGCACGCCTGCCGCTCTGGGACAGGCCCGAAGACTGGGGCCAACCGGCCATCTGTCCTTGCCGTGAAGAGAGCTTTCCCGTGGTCTCTGCCTCTGACACCAGTTACGAGGTTCTTCCCTATTTCCTTTTGCCTCTTAGTACCTGGGGGACAGGGTGTCCGAGAAAGTGAAGACCAAGGTGATCGAGCTGCTTTACAGCTGGACATTGGCCCTGCCAGAAGAAACAAAGATCAAGGATGCGTATCACATGTTGAAGAGACAGGGTATGTGCTCACCTTCCCTCGGCCTCCGAGCAGCCCCAGAGGCTGGTTGAGGCCAGGAAGAATGAGGGGGTGTCTGCCACCCCCTCCTGAAGGGAAGATCCTGGGAAGGGCTCAGCTGCGGTTCGATAGGTTGAGATGGTCCTCACCCCTTGCGGGTCCCGGTCACAGGGCTGTGCCCGCCCTCGTTGTGTGAGGAACGGCAACAAGGTGACCCCAGCCTGAGCAGACACTCCGCCCCCTTATGTTCCCTTTCAGGCATAGTGCAGTCTGACCCACTGATCCCCGTGGACAG
Source organism: Panthera leo (assembly GCF_018350215.1). Lineage (NCBI taxonomy): Eukaryota > Metazoa > Chordata > Mammalia > Carnivora > Felidae > Panthera > Panthera leo. Next base: position 55,281,438 of record NC_056692.1, on the reverse strand, counting down.
GACACTGATCCCCTCTCCACCACCTCGTCCCAAAAACCCTGTTTTTGATGATGAGGAGAAATCCAAGGTAAAGTGCATCCCAGCCGACGGCGTCCTCAGATGAGGCGTGGGCTCGCTCAGTGCCACAGGAGCTCCAGTTCCGCTGCGGTCCCCCGGGTGGGGTGTTACCTTTCCCTTTACCTTCGGTACCTCCTCTTCCAGCTTTTAGCCAAGTTGTTGAAAAGCAAAAACCCAGATGACCTACAAGAGGCCAACAAGCTCATCAAGTCCATGGTGAAGGAAGTGAGTGGGCCCTGGGCCTTGGGGCGGAGGAACTCTTGACCACAGAACAATAGTCCCTTCCCCTGGTGTGAGGCCTGCTGCTTGCCCTTGCCCCCAGCCCTCACCTGGAGAGGCCAGAGAGCGGGAGGCACACTGGAGCTTCTGGGGGGAGAATGGACTAGAGGAGCAAGCCTGGATGGGGCCAGCCTGGGGGGCAGGGTGGGCCGTTATTTTAAAAGAAAAAGTGCGTCAGGACTGGGATTTGTGTTTCCCAAGAACCGTGCATGAAGAGGAGCCTCCACTGGGACTGGCCTCTGCGCGTGTCCTCTGGTGCAGTCCTTGCTGTGGGGCATCAGGGGCTGTGGGATGAGTCTAGGTGAGCTGCTTCTCCTTGATCATCTGCGATACAGGACGAGGCACGGATCCAGAAGGTGACCAAGCGTCTGCACACTTTAGAGGAGGTTAACAACAACGTAAAGCTGCTCAATGAGATGCTGCTTCATTACAGCAAAGAGGATTCTTCAGAGGCAGATAAAGAGCTCATGAAGGTAGGCGCATCTCCGGGGGGCTGGGCTCTGGGAACGGGGGCCAGCCTTTGCTCAGTACCTGCCATTCCTCATTAATCAGCACAGCAGCCGGGTGGCGGTGGGAGCAGTGACACCCCCATTTTACACGAGCTGTGGCTAACTCAGGCTAGAAGAGCTGTGTGTACGCCCAAGTCTGTGTGACCCCGCGGACCCACCATCAGGGCTCACTTCTCTCTGCCTCAGGGACATTTGGGTAGAGAGACCCACCCTGTGCCCCTGACGCTGCTGCACCTTAGTCCTTGGTCACATAGATACTCTGAATTCTGAGGCATGTGCTCACCTCGGGGACAGGAGGGGACACACTCCCACTGGTCCTAAGCAGACCTTTCGGGTGATCCACCGTGGTGAAAGCTGGGAGCAGGAAGATGTGTGCTCTGAGCCCAGTTCTGCCGGTAACTGACCATGGCACTAGAGGAGCCCCCTGAGGGCCTGGACGTGAACACCGCACCGGAGGATTTCCAAGGGACTTTGTAGCTCTCATTTTTAGGTCTGGGACTCTTGCAGGAGCTGTTTGATCGGTGTGAGAATAAGAGGCGGACATTATTCAAACTAGCCAGTGAGACAGAGGACAATGACAATAGTTTGGGTGAGTTCAAGAGTAGTTGGCAAGGATGACCCAGGAATGTGGGTTTGGCCCGGAGGCGTGGAGCGGGGGAGTGTCGTGGCCTGGAGTGAGAAGTACCTCTTTTCTGCTCTAGGGGACATCCTCCAGGCCAGTGACAACCTCTCCCGGGTCATCAGCTCTTACAAAACAGTCGTTGAAGGGCAGGTGGTCAATGGTGAGGTAGCCACCTCAGCCATTCCAGACTCTGAAGGTAAAGTGTTCCAGTTCTCCATTCTGGACCCGTCCAGACCAGCCGTGGGCCCCGCCACCGAGCCATGAGCCCCGAGTGCTTGACCCACAAGCCATCCTGCAGGGCCCGAGGGGATTCTGAGCCACTCCAAGTGGTCCTCCAGCTTCCCAGAGGCCAGGAGCTGTGGATAGGGTTTTCTTTGCTTGCTTCTTTTCAGCGTTGCCCAGGCTGGAGGCCGCGCTCAGGGTTCTGCTTCCTTCTGTGCAGCCACTAGAGTGGCCCCTAATCAGTCCCGTCCCCCTCCATTCGCCCATCCAGGAAACCACTCCAGGGACCAAGGCACTCTCATCGACCTTGCTGAGTTGGACACACCAAGCAGCTCATCCTCAGTGTCGGCCCCGGCCCCTGCCCCACCGTCCTCCGGCATCCCTATCCTCCCTCCACCCCCCCAGACCTCGGGCCCTGGGCGCAGCCACCCATCCAGTCATGCCGAGGCCGCCCTGGGACCCAACAGCACAAGCAATGCCCTCTGCCTGCTGGACGAGGAGCTGCTCTGCTTGGGTGTGTCCCGGAGGGGCCGGCAGAGCAAAAAGGCGTGTGGAATCGGGAGGAGGGCTGAGGGGTGGCTGTGTACTTAGCAGAGGTGGGGAAGGGGGCTCCAGGTGGAGGGACAGAGTCAGGTCCAGTGGCCTTCAGGGCAGTCTGCACCCAGGCTCCAGCATGGGCGCAGTGGACTGTCTTGCTCTGCTCCCCACCTCTGCGCCCCCCGCCCCCCACCACATACGGAACATAAGGACTGAAGAGGACCCGTCTCCCCCTGGAGGCTGCCTGGGGGAAAACCTCCCCACCTGTCACCCCTTGATGCTCATTTTGTCGTGTGACCTTCCCTGGGTGAGGTGGGACTGCCCAAGGCAGAGCCCCTTCTCACCATCATCTTCTGTTTTCAGGCCTTGCTGATCCAGCCCCCACCGCCCCTTCCACAGAGTCAGCTGGAAACAGCCAGTGGCCCCTGTTCCAGGTAGGGACACAGGGGACGTCACTAAAATGCTCGACGAGCTTCACTTCTCTTTCCCGACTCATCCTCAGCCCCAGTTGGCTGCAGCCAACTGCGGCGACTGTCCTTACTCCTTGGGTCACTGCCCTGCGTGCATTTGGGAACGTGGATCACATCCAAGGGCTGGCCTTGGCCTCAGGAAGCTGCTCGTCCAGTGGTGGGGTCACAGGGCCCCCAGGGAAGGGGGCCAGAGTTGGAGACCCGAAACCTGCCGTCTGCGCCAGACCCCTCCACAGCCTTTGCTCATGCACTTTCCATCCCTGACAGAACGAGCAGCTGGACCTGGACTTTGGCGGCCCTGAGCCCGGGAGTGCTGCCGCCAGCCCCTCGGACGGGCCTCTCGTCCCGCCCTCGGCACCGTCCGCGGGCAGCTCCCAGGCTCCGCTGCCGCCCTCCTTCCCGGCTCCTGCGGTCCCAGCCAGTGTTCCCGCCCCCAAACCAGGCTCCTTCTTGTTCCCAACTGGACCGGCCCCAGCCCTCAAGGCTGAGCCCACAGCCCTCGGGTACCACGGCTCAGCCTTGGGCGATAGCACCCTGCACCAGCTGGATGCCCTTGATCATCTTCTCGAAGAGACCAGAGCGTAATGAGTGGGGGAGAGCTGGGTTGGGGAGGGCTGGACCTGGGTTTGGCAGAACCAGGGGCAGCTCCAGAGGGTCTGGGGATGTGCCCTTTTGGCCTACTGAGGCAGGTGGGAATCTGGAAACGGTGGGAGGTGGGGTAGTAAGAACCGCTCTGCCTGGCGGGAAGGGGAGATGTGCTTTGAGGGGTTGGCCCTATAGCTTCCCCAGGTCTCTGACTTGCCTTGTCCTCCTTCCTGCCTCTCAGGACATCAGGTCTGGTGAAACCCGTCTCCTCCATCTTCTTCCCTGGGGCCACCACCTCCCCTCTGGTCCCCGCCAGCACCACTGCTCGGCCTCTGCTCCCCTTCTCCCCTGGGCCCAGCAGTCCTCTCTTCCAGCCCCAGGGCAGCCCCATGAAGGGGCCAGAGCTCTCCCTGGCCAGTGTCCATGTGCCCCTGGAATCTATCAAGCCTAGTAAGTGTCGGAAGCATGGGGCGGGAGGGGATGTGGGGCCCAGCCTGTGGGGTCGTAGGGAATGAGGGGCGGGCACAGGCTGTCTGCCCAGGGCCCTTAGAGCCAGACATGACCCGCTTCCCTGCTGTCTTGGGTCTCTCCTTGTTGCCACTGGACTCTTGGGAGGTTCTGAGAGGCTCTTTCCCAGATTCTTGCAAGGAGCCTGCTGGCCACAGGGTTGCCCGGTCCTGCCCACTTGGCTGTGGCCAACACCCTCTGGGCTCTGTGAGGTTTCTCCTTCACCCACATGATCTCTCCTCACAGGCAGCGCCCTTCCTGTGACAGCCTATGATAAAAATGGCTTCCGCATCCTCTTCCACTTTGCCAAGGAGTGTCCGCCTGGACGGCCTGACGTGCTGGTGGTGGTGGTGTCCATGCTGAACACAGCTCCCTTGCCCATCAAGAGCATCGTGCTGCAGGCCGCAGTGCCAAAGGTACCCCTGGCTTCCTGGGGCCTCTAGAGGCAGAAGTAGCCTTATCTTGAACCCACTGGGTTGAGGGGCCCTGAGGCCAGCAGGCAGCAGCCATGTGTCCATTGTGACTCCAGTAGGCTCCCTCCTAGGGGCACCTGCCATCTCTCTTCAAAGGAGCTTCTCTTTTTCTTCAGTCAATGAAGGTGAAGTTACAGCCACCCTCTGGGACAGAGCTGTCTCCATTTAGTCCCATCCAGCCGCCTGCAGCCATCACCCAGGTCATGCTGCTGGCCAATCCGCTGAAGGTGAGCTGGAACCAAGGTCCATCCTGAAGCCCTAGCTGCCCCAGATTAGGACCTCTGCCTCCCAATTTGAAGTGCCGTGATACCGCAGCATTAACTGTGTCCCTTCCCTACCCTGGTTCAGTGGCTGAGTGAGCCTGGGGTGGCGAGGGGAGCACAGAAAGGGCCCCAAGGTTTGAGGAGAAGAGGAGGTCTCACACGCTTGCCCCTTTGTCACAGGAGAAAGCGAGGCTTCGGTATAGGCTGACCTTCGCCCTGGGAGAGCAGCTGAGCACAGAGGTGGGCGAGGTGGACCAATTCCCTCCTGTGGAACAGTGGGGTAACCTATGACCCCAGAGGACTCCGTGTCACCTCCGCATTGAAGCTCAGGCAGGCTGCCACAAGACAGGAGGGCTCTCTGGTCCAGTCATTCTCCACATCCTGACTGCAGTGCTTAGAGCTTTGATATGGAACAGGGGCCCTGGGCATTGCTGCTGGGAGCCAAGCTGCTGCCGTGATGATCTCTCATTGGCCCCCTAAAAGGACCTGGTTTTTTTGTCTACCTGTGTGACTTGAAGTGGCCATGTGCTGTCAGGGGTGGGGAGTGGCTCCAGACTCTGCACTATTGCCCTGGGAACGTGGACCCAAGGCAGGGGAGTAGGTTTTTTCCTCCCATGCTGGCATCCTGATGCCATAAGGGGGGAGGGCTCTAAAGAGACTTGGCACCCTCCCTCAAGGACCGTGTTCTCACACACACACACCCACCCCCCCCCCCCCACCCCCGGAGGCCTCAGCCCCCTCGTCACTACTTTGTGCTTCCCCTGCTGGCAGGCTCCTCTTGGAAGGTAGGCAAAGCCCAGTGGTCCCAAGTGGCCCTGGGCATAGAGAAGTTGACGTACTACCGAGTCTCCAGCCCTGCCTTCCATGGGCAGCAGCATCCTGGAATGGCCGCTGGGTGAGTTGCGTGCTCGTCTCTGGTGGTTGCAGGCTGTGTCCTATGGACATTGCAGTGGGATATGAAACTCAGCCTATTAGAAACAGAACTTGGCCTTGTGGCAGCCAAAACTAGGGATACAAAAGAAAATGGAAGAGAACCAGTGTCTCCCCTTCTCTGGAAGCAGGTACTCAAAGCTTTCTGGGAAAAGTGTGCCTCCTGCCTTGGGAATAGGCCATCCTACTCACTACCTCTTGCTTGGCATGAAATAAACTGCTCTCCTGCCCTTTGAGTCTCTGAAGGAGAGGACAACTCCCATCATCCTCTGCATTCTCCTGCTTAGGCTTCCCCCTCTTCCCACCATTTGGCCTGTGGTATGGCATGTATTTGGGAACAGGCAGCCTCAGGGTCAGGCGTATTGCACTAGACTTCTGACCTGTTGCCTAGGACTTGACTGTCCCCAGCTGCTGAGGGGCATGTCCGCAAGATACGGGGTCTGGAGGTGGTGAGATTAGGAGCCGTGCTTGAATCGAGTCACCAGACCCTATTGCTTCGGCAGTGCTCAACCTCCGACCGCTTGTCCGAGTTGCTCCTTCTACCAGATGCAAGTGGGCCAGGGACTCCAGGCCTCACAGGGCAAGAAAGGGACAACCACCAGCTGAGGAAAGAGCACTCAGCTCATCTGGGCTTAGCCGGATGGCTCCAAGCCATCTCCGGGGAAAGGTGGCACATGCCACAATCCCTGATCCCTCCCTGCACTTTGCCAGGTTTCCTTACTGTATCAGAAGGTCCTCTCCTGCTTCCTTTCCAGCTTCAGCCAGCAGAATTCACTGCTTGATTAGAACAGGTCAAAAGTGAATCCATTCACAACATACAGAGTAAATCCAAGAGCTTTCCAAAAGCCAGCTGCTAGCAGCCCTGGGAAGGTTTATGGGATTACTGTGTGAAAATACACCTTTATAATAAGCTTTAGACATTAAAATTGAGTGTTACTACTGAGGTCACTGCTTTGTGACAAATGGCTGTATACGATATCCCAACTCTGCTGCCCTTGTTCTGCTGCATGTCAAATAAAATCATTTTTGCCGTAGCTGGAATCCTAATACCCATTCACCCCACAGTGGACAGAGTACCATTTATGAATTCCAAATGTAGACACATCTGCTGGCATCACCTGAGGTTTTTGTTGATGAAAGTACAGGTTCCCGGACCTTTTCCTTTTTTAAAGGACAGAACAATTAACATAATGTTCCAGTTGATTCTAAAATGAGGCTCAATTTCAGAAGCCTGTGTAAACCACTGACTGCTCTCGTTTGACTTTCAAATAGGAAAGAGGGCACTGCACTCACCATCATAACTTCCAGGAGTGGCTTTTTCTTTTGGGAGACCAGGAAAAAAGTTCCATGCCAAGGAGAACAGAACGCGTACTTTCTAACACCTTAAGTTCACAGCAGAGGTAGGAAAAAACCCCTAGCTGAACTTTTAAGAATTTGCCTTCTATTTGAGGGGGAAGAAATGTTTTTATTCTTTCAAAAATTTATATACATTGTCATACAAAGATGCCAGGCTACAGCAGCTCTTGGCTAGCCTCAGGAGCCTTCCAGTGAGCCTTCTTTTATAATGGCCCGGGCAAGATTTCGCGCAAGAGCAAGTCTCAGCATTTCCAGCTTGGTGTTCTCTATGTCCTCCTAAAAAGCAAAGAAGGCCAGCATAAGGTATGGCAGGAAGTGTTCCTTCTTTAAAGTTCTGCAAGGTTCTATGTGACCCGGAGGCAGACCAAGGGCATTTAACCCTTAATAGCTTCTAGCAAGTGATTTATCTGAGGGAACTGCATGCAAAGAACCTCTGCGACTGACCAACAGACGAGGAGAGACCAGAACACTAGGATCACCCCACTTTCTCCTAAAACAAGCTGGTGTGTCAATTACAGGTTAAGAGCCAAACCAAGAAGGACAAGTTTGTAAGGGGCCAGCGTTTCAGGAGGGAAGTAGGGGAGTCCAAGATAGAGGGAGCCTTTTCTTCTCGCCATTATAGAATCAACAACCCAAAAGCTAAAATGACCTGGAGTCGCTGAGCACCAGGCTCTCCCCGCACTGGCCTTCCTGAGGCCAAGTCCTCCAGACATCTCATCAGCTCATATGTTTGCTCTGTTGTAAAAATCACCTAGAAGAGAAAAAAGAAGCCGTTTTGCTTAGATGCTTCCCAACCAAGGCCTGCGCTGATCTGGGCATGTGCCCGGGTTCAGAGATTGCCTTCCGTGCATGCCCTTTGGAGGGGCAGGCTTCATATATCAGCCCTGGAAGAACAGCACCCGTACTGTCACCCCCAGCCTTTCTCATCAGGGCACTAGGCTGAGTATTGTTAGTAGACAGCTGCCTCATTTCAAATTAAGTAGCTTTTCTCGTCGTAGATACTCTTATTTCCAGGCAGGGCATTACGAGAGAATGCCCCCCACACAGGGCTCTACTTGGGAGATGATGTGTGGATGTGCAACAGCTACAGAATGAAGCATTCTGTCAAAGACTATAAAACACAAAATCACTGTGGATTAAAACTGTACCTGTTTCTGTTCCAAAAGGGGCAGGGCATCTGTTAGTAGTGTTACCCAGAAACATCGTGGAGCAATCTGAGAAGTCATCAATGACAGGAGAAGAGAAGCCGCATCAAAAAAGCGCTTCTCCCCATAAAATCGGTGGAACTCACGGTACTTTCCTATTGTGAAGAGAGAACACTAGGTCACCTCTCGCCCTAAACAAGCCAAGAGAAACCCCAGACCAGCCACATGAAAGCAGAGAGATTCTTTCAGAACTGACAACAAACGTCCTGGACCAATGAGAACAACAGAATTAAAAAAAAAAAAAACAAAAAAACAAAACATGTTTTGGGTGCCTGGGTGGCTCAGTGGGTCAAATGTCCACCTCTTGATTTCAGCTCAGGTCATGACATCGCAGTTTGTGAGTTCAAGCCCTAAGTCAGGCTCTGTGCTGGCTGTGTGGAGCTTGCTGGGGATTCTCTCTCCCTCTCTCTGCCCCTCCCCATTCACGTAGATTATAGAGAACGTTCTATAAGAAAGCTGAACAGATTCTTCAAAAATGTCACAGTGAAGAAACACCAAGAAAGGCAGGGGCACTAAAGAGACAGGACAACTGAATTTGTGAACATGGAGTTGATAAAAGACCTTGCTGGGACAGCGGATGTAATCAGAATGTAGATTACAGATTTGAGGAGAGCATTCTGGTAACTGGTTATATCGGAGGATGTTCTTGTTCTTAGAAAATACATGCTCAAGTATTTATGAGGAAAGGGAAACAAAGTCTCCAACTTACTTTCAGACTGTTCCCTAAAAACCTAATAAAATAAATGAGGCAAAATATAAATGGTGAATCTGGATAAAGTGTATACATGGGAGTTCCTTATTCCTGCAACTACTTTTGCACCTTTCTCTTTAATTTTGAAATCACTGGGAAATGTTAACCAGAAAGTATGCTTTGCAGAGTCTGGCACACAGGGTTCTATGTGGTTTGGAATTTGGGCTTAACAGGAAGGAAACACTGGAGAAGTCTAGATGGTACCTCCCATCTCCACCATGCCGAAGGTCCAGGGGACAGAGCCCAAAGACTCACCTAAGAAGGTCAGTCGATCACTGAGCATCATGGCTGGCCCAAGGTTGTCAATGAGATCCAGATCGGAAAAGCAGCCTCGCTCACAGTAATCCCTGAGGAACCTGCAAGGCCAGGCCCAGAGGTCAGAGCGGCAGTCCCAGGCCCCACTTCCTCAACCTCCCAACTTCCCATACAGCTCCCAGAAAGCCAAAAGGGACTGACTGAACCCACCTGTCTGACACCAGCGTGGCAAAGGCTGCATCCTTGGCTCGGATGCTCCAAGACAGGGCAGAGCCCAGGCGATTGTTGCGGACAGCTTTCATGGCTAAGATCTTACAAATGCTGCGAACTTGGCAAGAAAAAAGAAAGAAGGTTAACTTTCCACCCTGCAAGTCACTCCATTCATAACCCTTGCTGGACAGAAACAGGCTTCCCGACTCCTCTGAGCTTTCTGCAGCCTGTCCACAGGCTCCAAATACAAGTTGGTCGGTAACACTGGGAACTTTGGGGTTTATAAATTGTCTCCTGGCTCTGATCACACTATGACCCACCCTGGCAGGACTGGCTTTGTGAGTGGGTTTGATTTCAGGGATGGCAAAAAGATTTTTATTGCTCTCCAAAGGTCAGCTCCTTCATTATCTGTCCAGGTGTCAAAAACACCCTTTGGGTCTTGAATGCCATGTGCTTTCAGAGATGGTCATACGCAAGCAAATGCCTTGAAAAGAAAACTTGAGTTTTTGCACTCAACGGTGAGGGGAGGAGGAACAAATAACACTGCTTTCCTTTCTGTGCTCCTCCTGAGCTGACTCTGGTCCTACTTCTTCCCCACTGAGCAGCCTTAGCAACAGCAATCCACCTGGGAGAAGCTGACCCCAACCCTGAACTTAGAGTAGGCAGGAGACAGAAGTGAGAATCTTTTTAAAAGGTAATGTGCTCCATTGCTTTCTAAGTCTCGGTGGATCCCCAGCTCCTTGTCCTTCCTTCCTCAGTAATTTTCCTGTTTTGGCTTATCTCTTGGCACGCGCTGCCCGGCCTCTCTCTAGTGTGGCTGGCACGGCATGAGCAGAAAGTATGTCGGGAAGAGGGCAGGCTCACCTTGCTCAGTCATCTGCCGCTGCTCGCAAATCCGCAGCACCTTAAGGGCTTTCTGCTCAGTGCTCAAAGGGATCCGCTCAATGTGCAGCTCCAAGGAAACTCGGCCCAGCTCAGGGCAGTAGTCGAAGTAATCCACTCCCAACTGCCAGAGGCTGCAACAGTCCGAGGACAGACATGAGGGCCTGGAGAGCCCAGGTGCTGCCCTGGAGCTCAAGGACTGGCACTGAGATGGCTCCTCCCGCACGCCCCGTAGACTTCAGGGAACCAGATGGGAAAGAACACCATCTTGCATGCTGAAAAGCACCGTTGGGGTCTTCCTACCTATGATGAGCAAACAGGCCGGAGGCATATTCCAGCAGGAGGAACTCTCTCATGTTGGATCCGAAGCTGGAATAAAATGTAACATGAGACCAAAACCCATGGCCTGCTCCATTCAGGGCCCTCCCACAGCCAACCATGCTTCCTTACAGTGGACCCCCCTCCCCGCGCCAAGTCCCAAGGGCTGGCCTGGCTGCCACATACTTACTAGAGGTTGTGTGACTGGAGGAGCTTGCAGTGATCCAACAGGTCTGTCAGATGGGCCACAAACCACCAGTTGCTTAAGGCAATGCTGTGGGTTCAAACCCAAGGAGGAGAGTCGGGGTCAGAGAGTAGGATCCATATGAGCAGAGCATGAGCAGGACCCCTCATGTTCTTTGAATAAAAGGATAGGTGGGACAGTGACAAGCCGAAATCCGTTTGGAAGAAATTTCTCTGTGTTGTGTGAGGACTGACAGTGCATACCCAGAAGGAAGGTCAACCCTCAAAGTGGCAGCCAATAATCTGTATCTATGGAGAATGTCACAGTGAAAATAAAATTCAAGGATCCAATCAGATGCAGACAATGTGGATACAGAATAATGTGTAAGAACAAAAAGAAACAGATTTATAAAAACAGAACTGGTGGTTGCCAGTGGGGAGGAAGGTGGGAGGATGGGAGAACTAGGTGAAGAGGTACAAACTTCTAGTTAGAAAATAAGTCAATAAGTCAGTCGTGGGGATGAAAAGTACATCACAGGGAACATAATAATCTTTGTGTGATGACATAGTAATTACACTGCTGGTGGGGAGTATTTTGTAACGTACAGAATTGTTCAATGTTGCAAACCTGAAACTAACACATCAACTATACTTCAATTAAAAAAAAGATGGGATGGTTGTAGGTTAAGTGTCTGACTTTGGCTCAGGTTATGATCTCATGATTCGTGAGTTCAGGCCCCACACTGGGCTCTCTTACTGTCAGTGCAGAGCCCACTTCAGATTCTTTGTCCCCCTCTTTCCCGCTACCCTGCTTACGTGCTCTCTCACTCTTGCTCGCTCTCTCATAAATAAACTTAAAGATAAAAAAGTAAAGATCAGGGCACCTGGGTGGCTCAGCTGGCTGAACGTCCAATTTTGGCTCAGGTCATGATCTCATGGTTCATGAGTTCAAGCCCCATGTCCAGCTCGCTACTGTCAGTGCAGAGCCCACTTCAGATTCTCTGTCCTCTCTCTGCCCCTCCCCCACTCATGCTTTCTCAAAAATAAACAAACACTGGGGCACCTGGGTGGCTCAGTCAGTTGAGCATCTGACTTCCGCTCAGGTCATAATCTCACAATTAGAGAGTTTGAGCCCTGCATCAGGCTCTGAGCTCTGTGGTGCCAGTGTGGAGCCTGACTGAGATTCTCTCTCTCCCCCCTTTCTCTGCCCCTCCCCCACTTGCATGAGCGCGCACGCGCTCTCTCTCAAAAAAAAAAAAAAGACTAAAAGATTAGTGGTTTCTGATGCTTCAGGAAACATGGAATTCAGAGGAACATATTTTCATTTGGATTCACTGTTAATGTTTCTCATTGTATAGCTTTTGATTACCATACTTTATGAATACAACTGTATACATAAGACAGTTTAAAAACCATCTTGTGTTCAGGTTTAATACTTTGCATGAAGAAATTTTTGTTCAGTTACAAGATTTGTAATTTTATTGTATTTATAGTCTGACCAGGATGAAGGTTAAGTCCTTCCCCAAACTATACTTCACATCCCCCCCCCCCCAACCCAAATCAAACTTTTAATCAAAGCCTAGAATCATCTAGGGCCCTTGTGAAAAATGCAGGTTTCTAAGGCCCTTTGAAGGTCTGATTAAGTTCCTTGGAAATCACTGTTTTACATCATCAATGTTTGTAAGCTCCCTAGCATCCTTTTGTACAGTGTACCAGCACACTTATCAGTGTGCCTCCATCATTTCGGGTTAGGTTATTCATTTGTTACTTGGCATAGGCCTTCTGTATCTGATGCCTATTTTCTAAATCTTGGGAAAAGGGAAAAGAAGCTTTAATGATTGCTTTCTGTAACAAAATCAAGCACAAATGAAAGGAGCAGACTACCAAGGCAGACACAGTCTCGGAGGTGTAATAATGCATTAAGGTAAAAAATGCTGCTTTCGTGATATAAAAATAGGGATTGGCTTACACTGAATTATTGGACAAATGTTTAAAACTTCTGCCTCATTCTTAAGGATGTGGACATACTCAGAGACTCCATCTGTTCCAGGATTCCACCATTAGGGAATAAATATGCTTGTTGGCCTTCCTAACATTCATTTTGAAGATTAGCTATTTTCCAACTTTATTAATAGCTCTGTATTATTCATTCAAAAAACTGTGTGTGCTGGGGTACCTGGCTGGCTGAGTCAGTAGAGCATGAGACTCTTGATTTCAGAGCCATGAGTTTGAGCCCCATGTTGGGCACAGAGATCATTTAAAAAATGATCTATGCTGGGGCATCTGGGTGGCTCAGTTGGTTCAGCATCCAACTTTGGCTCAGGTCATGTGCTCACGGTTTGTGCGCCCCATTTCAGACTCTCTGCTGTCAGGGCAAAGCCCACTCTGTCCCCATCTCTTTCTGCCCCTCCCTCCGTCTCAAAAATAAACATTAAAAAAAAAATTATCTGTGCCAAATTTCAAAGATTTTCCTCTATTTCTATCATCCTCCAATACTAAGTTCTAAAAATTCATTACATGCTACATGAAGTCCTAACATGCTCAAGTTTTTACAGAGTTCTCTCTTGGGGCACCTGAGTGGCTCAGTCAGTTGAGCAATGGACTTGATCCAAGTTCATGATCTCATGGTACATGAGTTCAAAGCCCATGGGCTTTGATCTGGGATTCTCTCTCCCTCTCTCTCTGCCCCTCCCTGCCTCTCAAAACAAATAAACTAATAAGCAAACAAATAAACAAAAGAGTACTCTCCTGGGCCATGTTTTCCTTAGCTATGGCTTTACTAATTTTGTTATTCTGTTATGTTCCTTCCTGACCTTGTCCTTTCTAGACAAGAATTCCAATAAATAAGATATCTGTTTATGGCAGCCCCCTAAACAAAACCCCAACTCATCAGATAATGTTGTTGCTCTTAACTATTCTAACTTCGTCATACGTCCTTATGTATCAGTAATTCAACTGAACACTGTCATTGGGTTAACTAGACAGTGCTTTCGTGGAAAAGATACTACAAATGGAACTTGAGACCACCATTTCAGTCAGTCCTTACCTCTCTGTCCCTGTCATCTGGAAAATGGAAGTAATTTTATCTCTTGCCTACCTGGACTGTTTAAAGAAAAAAATGGGAAAATGGATATAAAATATCTTTAAAAAATTCTTTTCAGTAGTGCTCTATAAATACAAAAATCAGTAAATCCAAGCTTGAGGTTAACACATAAATAGTGCCCTACTAAACTGCTTAGAGACCACCATGGATGTGCTCTAGCAGCACTGCAAATTGGTTCAAATCCAGTCCTGCTAACTCAGTGACTGGCCAGTTATTTAACTTCAGCTTCTTTGCCAAAGTGGAGGAATTATGATGGTCAGTACAGCTCTCTGAGACTCTGAAGCTATCTTTAGAGACTGAAGTTCTAAAAAATTCAAGGGTAACAGATGAAATCAGAAGTGGCCAGTCTTAAGGAAGAATATTAAATAAGGTGAGCAAATGTTAACCCAGAAGATCTAAAAACAAGTTGCCTCCCCTACTCACAACTACAGGCACAGTCCACCCTCCTAGAATAAGGACCATAGAGAACATTAATGACGAGGGACTAGTTCTTAGAACAGAGGGCTGGAGGAGGAGGGAGAACCTGCCACAGGAAGACAAGAGAAAGGAACAGCCCTGAAATAGAGCAACAGTCAGTGTAAAGGCTCTGGAGCAGGAAGTCAGTCTCGTTCCTACTTCAGACTGAAGCCCCTATGACTCAAGCTTGAAGTCAGGCAAAGGCCAGCTCACTTAGTGCCTCGTGATGGGAAGCCACTGGGACAGAAAGCAGGAAAAAATGGCTTAACACTGAAAACAAGCAGCAAATCAAAACTACAATGACATATCACCTCACCCCTGTCAGAATGGCTAAAACCAACAACACAGGAAACAACAGGTGTTGGCAAGGATGCCCAGAAAAGGGAACCCTCATGCATTGTTGGTGGGGAGGCACACTGGTACAGCTACTCTGGAAAACAGTATGGAGGTTCCTCGAAAAGTTAAAAATAGAGGGGATGTTTGGCTACCTCAGTCAGTAGGCACGCAACTCTCGATCTAGGGGTCATAAGTTCAAGCCCCACATTAGGTGTAGAGCTTAGTTTAAAAAAAAAAAAAAAGTTAAAGATAGAACCACCTTGGGTCACTAGATCTCTTTTGATTTCCACTCAGGTCACGATGCCAGGGTCATGGGCTCCATGGGGCATTAGGCTCCATGCTCAGCATGGAAGTTGCTTGGGATTCTTGGTTTCTCTCCCTTTGCCCCTCCCCACCTCACTCACAGGTGTGTGTGTGCGCACTCTCTCAAAAATAAATACATGAATAAATAATAAATATAGAACTATCCTATTATCCAGCAATTGTACTTCTAAGTATTAACCCAAGAGATACAAAAATACTAATTCAAGAGGATACATGCACCCCTATGTTTATTGTAGCGCTATCTACAATAGCCTAATTATGGCAACAGCCCAAGAGTCCATGGACTTATGAATGGATAAAGAAGCTATGGCAGGGACACCTGGGTGGCTTGGTCTTTTTAGTGTCCGACTTCAGCTTAGGTCACAATCTCACAGTTCATGAGTTTGAGCCCCACTTCAGGGGTGGAGCCTGCTTGAATTCTCTCTCCCTCTCTTGAAATAAATAACAATTTTTAAAGAAATGCTTCCTGGGGCACCTGGGTGGCTCAGTCAGTTGTGTCCAACTCTTGATTTTGGCTCAGGTCATGATCTTGCAGTTTGTGAGTTCTAGCCCCACATCGGGCTCCATACTGACAGTGCAGAGCCTGCTTGGAATTCTTTCTCTCTTTCCCTCTCCCTCTGCCCTTCCCACTCTCTCTTAAAAAACAAAAACTAAAAAGCCTGGCTGGCTCAGTCAGCAAAGCATGGGACTCTTGATCTCAGGGTTGTGAGTTTGACACTCACCTTGGGTGTAGAGATTACTTTAAAAAATCTTAAAGGGGCTCCTGGGTGGCTCAATCGGTTAAGCGTCCAAACTGATTTTGGCTCAGGTCATGATCTCATGGTTCATGAGTTCAAGCCCTGCACTGGGCTCTGCACTGAACATGTGGAGCCTGCTTGGGATTCTCTCTCCCCCTTTCTCCCTCTCTGCCCTTCCCCCATGCTCTCTCTCAAAATAAATAAACTTAAGAAAAATAAACGTTTAAAATAAAATAAAATCTTAAAATGAGCAAAGAGGGAATAAAAAAGAGCGAGAAAAGAGGCAATCCAAGAAACAGACTCTTAACTCTAGAGAACAAACTGATAGTTACCAGAGGGGAA
Source organism: Panthera leo (assembly GCF_018350215.1). Lineage (NCBI taxonomy): Eukaryota > Metazoa > Chordata > Mammalia > Carnivora > Felidae > Panthera > Panthera leo. Next base: position 55,265,526 of record NC_056692.1, on the reverse strand, counting down.
GGAGGTGGAGAGATGGGTTAAATAGGTGATGGGGATTAAGAGTGCACTTGTGATGGGCGCCGGGTGTTGTATGGAAGTGATGAATCACCATACTGTACACCTGAAACTAGTGCTATACTGTGTGTTAACTAATGGGAATTTAAATAAAAACTTAAAGACTGAAAAGAGTACTCGAACGGTTGTGTCCAAATGGACAATGTAGAGATGGGGACGGTGGTGAAGCCAGTCAACCTGCAATAGTTCAGGCTGTTGATAATGGTGGCTGGGCTAAGGTGGCAGCTGAGGAGGGAACGAGAAGTAACCAGTTGAGATAATTTTGAAGTTGAGTTAATAGAACTTCTTGATGGCTTCATTAGTGCTTAAAAGCTCAGCAAACTGTATGGGCTTTAGCAAGTGGCTTTGGGGCCAAATAGCCACAGGGCCCTTGTTAGCTGGCAGTGTGACTTTACCAGGGCTCACTTCCCTCATATGTGAGATAGGCTTGGAAAAAACAGCACTTTTGGGGCGCCTGGGTGGCTCAGTCGGTTGAGCGTCCGACTTCTGCTCAGGTCGTGATCTCACAGTCTGTGAGTTCGAGCCCTGCGTTGGGCTCTGTGCTGACAGCTCAGAGCCTGGAGCCTGCTTCAGATTCTGTGTCTCCCTCTCTCTGTCCCTGCCCTGCTCATGCTCTGTCCCTCTCAAAAATGAATAAACATTAAAAAAAAAAAAAATTAAAGAAGAAAAGAAAAAAACAGCACTTTTTATCTCAGGGCACCTGGATGGCTGTCGGTTAAGTGTCCAACTTCTGATTTTGGCTTGGGTCATGATCATGAGATCAATGCCCCACGTGGGGCTCTGTGCTGTGGCACAGAGAGAGGAGAGACAGAATTCCAAGCAGGCTCCACACTGCCAGCACAGAGCCCATTGGAGGGCTCCAACTCACAAATCATGAGACCATGACCTGAACTAAAATCCAGAGTCAGACGCTTAACCGACTGAGCCACCCAGGCACCCCAAAATAAGTAAATAAACTTAAAAAAAAAAAAAAAAAAAAGGCACCTATCTCAAAGGTCTGTTCCAAGATAAATTGAAATAATCCATTAAAACTTAGTCTAGTAAATCTTAACTATTATCACATTACTGTAATTACTAACCATTTTAGTAATTTTGTTAAGTTACCAGCTGCCAGCCTTGCTGTCCTCCACACTCTTCAGACTGTTCTTTCTCAAATACAAATTTCACAGCACTATCTTGCTAAAATCCTCAGTGGCTCCCCATTTGGATACAATCAAAACTACTGGGTACAGTGTATCTGGTCCTTGATAATCTGACACCTTTCTGACCTCTGTCATTTCAACCCCTCACTTAGTGTTTTGGTCCTAAGAGATGTTTACAGTTCCTTCAGCAGGTAACAGGCCTTCTTTCTTTCCTGTCTTTCCGTATGTTTTTGTTTCTGCCCAAAATGATGTTTTTGGCTGAACTTTTCAGGACTCCACTTTGAGTGTAGCCTCCTTTGAGAAGCTTTTCCTCACCTTACAATCTGATATAGGGTCCTCTCTTAAGGGGTTCCACAACATCTGGCCTAGGTAATACATTCAGGAATACAAGAAAAACTGCTATAATCGCAAAGCTTGGCACAGTGTGGGGCATAAAGGATGGGTGAGGGGAGATGGTACCTCGGCCCTCCTGAACAGCTGCCGTTGCCCAGACTGATGTGACAGTTAGTGAGACAGCCAGTGTGGTGGCCGAGGAGCCACAGCATGCCCTAGTCTGGCAGCCCTCAAGCATCTCCCAAAGGGATACAGCAGCCTCCAAGGCCACAGGGCAGCAACCACTGAAGGCAGGGTGCTAATGACACTGCTCGAGTGACCAAGACAGGATGGAGTGTTGAACAAGGCCGCCATACCCTCCCTGCAAAGCCAGACAAGTCTCAACAACAGATTTTGGAGCTCACACACAAATGATGGAGAATTCCCAAGGCAACCTCTACACAAACCAAGCAAACAGCCTCATTGTTCAAAAATGTTCGAGGAAGACTCAACAGCTCTGGAGTGGCCTCTGCTAGAAAAGAGAAAATTGTGGAGCTGGGAAGACCAGCCATGCCGAAGGCCCCACCCAGAGGAAACAAGTGTAACTCTCCACGGGACTGTTTGCCCTGCACTGGGCCACTGTTGCCCCCTTACCCCAACTCCTGTATCTTGTTTTGGCACCTCTGCAGCAACCACTACCTAACTGAGCTCTGGCGGCTGTGGACCTTCTTCTGTAAATGGTGCGTGAGGGTCTGCACACCGCCATAATCTGCAGCCAAAGTTATGGGCCGGGACAAAGTTCTAGCAAGAAGATTCTAGATTAGGTAAACATTAAACTGGACCTCTTCTTAATTTTTGAAGGAAGACCTGTTTCCTTCTAGTTCAATATTGTGACAGGACTTTAAGGGCACAAAGCTGCCGTCCCGCCTAGCTCCCAGTGAAGTACATGCCAGCTCCCTGTTTCCTTTTGCCAGGTAGCAAGGAACCGGCTTTTAGAGGAAGCTGTAAGCCAGAGAGGAGGAAATGAGTACTTGGAGGATTCCCAACTTCTCCTTCTGGCTGTGGGGATGATAGGCTGACATGCAGCTCTCCAGCAAGGGCTGATGAACTATGGCCTCTGAGGGCCTTTATGCTCCACTTCGGCACCCTTCACTGCCCTTTGTGCCTCTTAGGGTCTGGCTAACATGGGGATCATCGAATACTCATTTAGAAATCTCCTTTTTAGCACCTTTAGAAAGGATTCCCTTCATTCCCCTTTGCAGGGTAGTCATGAACCCAGTTGACGTCATACCCAAAGAAAGCGGCGAGACTTGCCTACATCACCAGCCCACTGGCCCAACACCAGACGTTCCCCACTTTCCCAGGAACCAAGCTTGGGTCTGACTGGTACAAACCAAGAGAAACCAAGTGTTCGTAAAATGCCAAATCCAATCCTTCCCCATCCAGGAGGGCACATTCCTAAAGCTCTACTACTCTCTCTAAAGGTACTTCAGCCTTTCCTCCAGTTTCTGGGATGAGGTTTCAAGACTTGCATTATGGTGCCTCTTTCAGAACAGAGTAGGAAGTAGCTCCCGGATCAGAAAAACCCAAGCTCCAGGGGCGCCTGGGTGGTTCAGTTGGTTGAGTGTCCGACTTTGGCTCAGGTCTTGATCTCGCAGTTTGTGGGTTCAAGCCCCAAGTCAGGCTCTCTGATGACAGGTCAGAACCTGGAGCCTGCTTCGGATTCTGTATCTCACTCTCTCTGCCCCTCCCCCACTCACACTCAGTCTCAAAAAGAAAAAAAAAAAATGTTAAAAAAATTTTTTAGAAAAACCCACACTCCAAAGTTTATAGCAAACAGAAATACTTTAGACTCTTTCCTGCTTGCCAGGAGAGAGAGGTGCTCAGACTGAGGGGCTGAGAGCCTGATCCCTATGTGTGAGTGGGAGGAGGGTGATGCCATTTTCTGGGGCATTCATGAAAGCCACTCCTCTTCTCTGGCATTCCCCTTTTTCTTCTACTGTCACTGCAAAGAACAGGGTGTTTTCCCTTTTCATTATCCTTCCTCCTGGTTCTGTTCAAATCTGATTTGTTCCTAAAAATTCAGATGTGGTTTATGAAGGAAGCCTTAATGGAAATAACCCAATACTATAACAGACAGTATATTTGGGAATGCCTATTACTCCGAATTATAGGCTGAGGCAATGACAAAGCCAAATAATGACACGTGTGTGCCTTTGTAAGTGATTCTCACTAACGGTTCCGTGCAGATGCCCCTCATCAGCTGGATTCTGTGAGTCACCTTCCAGCTCCAACTACAGGTCTGTGAAAAGGATATAGACATAAAACTCGGTTTTCTTTCTCCAAATCTAGCACCATTTTCTTCAAGCCCTGGTTCTCTTTTCGCTCCAACAGGAGCATAGCAGGAAAGGATCCCTTCCCACTGCCCAGATCTATTAAAAGTTATCCAGTCGAGATCAGTGAATTTGATAGTTGAGCAAGGTCATCTGCTGTAGTTCCCAACTCTCTCCCTTCCGGGAGTCTTCAATTCAATACCCACTTGTCCAGGATGCACAAGAAGGGAATATAAATTGTGTCTGACTTCCTATGTATGGAAACTCCTAGTAAGCTTTACCTGTGATTCATTATGTCTGATACTCCTTTTCCAGCCTTGCTGAAGGTTCAATGCGACGACAAGATACCCTTTTGAGGAGAGGGGTGGTGTAGAATCCCTGCTCTAAACAGACTCAACCAGCAGTTTGCTGGGGTGGTAGCCCTTGGCTCACTAGAGAGGGAAACTAATGAGAAGTACTGTCCCTTAAGGTGGTATGCATATCCATCAGGTTCCAAGAAATAAGTCTGCTGGCTTTTTATGGATTTTAAATACCAAAGTAATTTACTGCAATGTTGTTCAAGTAAACATCCCTGAAATGAAAACTGCTGTAAATACAGTAGCCCCCAAGCCTTAGGAAGGTCCCCAAGCTTGTCCAGAGAGAAGCCAGGATCTACCTACATGTGGCCTAGGAGAAGAGCATGTCTGTGGGAAGAAAGTTAAGACACCAGTGAGAAGGAACAAGACATTCTAAAAAAGGATGGTGGAGGGGCGCCTGGGTGGCTCATCGGTTAAGTGTCTGATTCACAGTTCTTGAGTTCCAGCCCTGCATCGGGATCTGCACTGATAGTGCGGAGCCTGCTTAGGATTCTCTCTCCCTCCCTCTCCCCTGCTTTCCTGTGCACATGTGCACTTGCGCATGGTCTGTCAAAGTAAAATGAAACTTAAAAAAAGAATGGTAGTGATGGCTGCACAACACTGGGAATACACTTAATGCCGCTGAACTGCACACCTCAAGACAGAATGGTGGGGGTGTAGCAGGTCCTACCTGCACTCCTTGATCACTTGGTGGATGTCAAACTCAAAGGCCGCCATCAAGATGTTGTCCAGGGGTTCTGGGCTGCTCTCTCCTCCCAGAAACAGGTCAAGGCTGGACTGTGGAAAGGTGGTGACCAACTCAATTCCCAGATGTAAGCAGAGACTCAAGGGGGCAGGTAGGGCTTCTGTGTAGGGAACCCTGGAGAAGGATGATGGGTCCCTCAAAAAGGGCCAAAGTAGGGGATGCTGAGCTAGCTCAGTTGGAAGACCATGCAACTCTTCACCTCTGGGGTCATGCTTTGAGCCCCATGTTGGGGACAGATGACTTAAAAAATAAAGAGGGGCACCTGGATGGCTCAGTTGGTTGAACATTCAACTCTTGATTTTGGTTCAGGTCACGATGTCAGGGTCTTGGAATTGAGCCCTGCGTTGGCCCCTGCACTGAGCGTGGAGCCTGCTTAAGATTCTCTCTCTCCCTCTGCCCCTACCCTGCTCACGCATACATGCCGTCTCTTGCTCAATTAATTGATTGAGGCTGGCTGGCTCAGTCAGAAGAGCACGCAACTCTTGATCTCTGAGGTCATGAGTCTGAGCCCCAAGTTGGATGTAGAGATTACTAAAGAAAGATAAACTTAAAAAAAAGGGGGTGCAAAAGGAAAGACCTTTCCTGTTCTCCAGGGAGGTTCAACTCAAAGAGGCCACACACTGAAAATGACCTACCCCCATGATTCCTACTCCCTCCTCCCACTCCTTAAAGCTCAGGCTCACCTGGGCATAGAAGTGCAGGTCAATGGGTTTTACTGTGGGATGAGAGTACAGGAGCCGGGTCACTAGGAAATGATACCAGTTATTCAGAAGTTCCTTTTGCTCCAACAAGGCAGCTTCATCTCCCAGCATGATCTAAGGAGAGAGACATTTTCCTTTAGTTCCAGGGGCAACTTTTCTATTAACTCTCCTAATCTCAAGTAGAGCATATGGTCTGAAAGCTCTCTCCTTCATGGCAGAGATGATGGACAGCCCTGTCCATCATGTTCCTGCTATTGCTGCACTGGAACCACAGCTCCAACTTGGACCCCAACCTGAACTTCCTTCCCACACACCTTGCAGAGAGACTCCAGGTGAGGACTGGAGGCGAACGTGCCATCCTGGAGATGACGCTCACATTCCTCATGCCAGTGCTGCCACTTCAGCTCCAGCTCTGTCAGCGTCTGGGTGTTTCCAGGCTAAGGGGAAAGACACAGTGAGATGCCATTGCCACAGAAACCCCTTGTGCTTAGTGAACGAACCCGTATCTCATGGCCCAACAGAGCAGGTCTGCTCCCACATACACTGAGAACGGGCATTGTCCTCATCAGGTCCCCCAGAATTCGGCACATGCCCGCAGAGGTGGGGCTGACGTCGGCTTCTTTGGAGAGCATCTGCCGGGCCTCATCCAGCCGGCCCTGTAGCACCAAGATGGTCACCTGGGAGGACATCAAGAACATAAGCATTCGAGTAAGGCCTGGAAGTCAGTCTCCTCGATCCACATTTTAACTTCCTACATTGGGGGAGTATGATGGTTCCTTTCCTCCAGAGGTAATCTAGCTCATCTAGTCTCATGGTTTTAACCTAAACCATACTTTTCAAACCGCATGTTGTAACCCATCACAGATTGCAACCAACATACTTTTATATATTATATATTTTATTGTTTATTTTATATCTTAAAAAAAAATTTTTTTTTTTAATCTTTATTCATTTTTGAGAGAGAGACAGAAAGACAGAGCATGGGCAGGGGAGGAACAGATAGAGAGGGAGACACAGAATCTGAAGCAGGCTCCAGGCTCCGAGCTGTCAGCACAGAGCCCAACGCGGGGCTCGAACCCACGAACCGTGAGAACATGACCTGAGCCGAAGTCAGATGCTCAACCAACTGAGCCACCCAGGCGCCCCCTTTTTTTAATTTTTAAACAATATTTATTTTATATCTTATATTTATTTAATTTTTATTTTTCGAGAGGGCACAAGTGAGCGAGGGACAGAAATAGAGAGCGAGAAGCAGGGATCGAACTCACAAAATGTGAGATCATGACCAGAACCAAAGTCAGAGGCTTAATTGACTGAGCCATCCAGGCACCACTGCAACCAACATTTTAAAAATAAATGATGGGGCGGGGGGGGCACCTGGGTGGCTCAGTAGGTTAAGCACCCAACTCTTGATTTTGGCTCAGGTTATGATCTCGTGGTTCATGGGAATCAAGCTCCGCGACAGGATCCGCTCTGACAGTGCAGAGCCTGCTTGGGATTCTCTTTCTTTCCCTCTCTCTCTGCCCCCTCCCCTGTCCCTGCTATCTCTCAAAATAAATAAACTTTGAAGAAAAAAAAAAAATGAAAAAATGAAATAAGGGCGCCTAGCTGGCTCAGTCAGTAGAGCATGTGATTCTTGATCTTGGAGTCACGAGTTCAAGACCCACGTTAGACGTAGAATTTACTTAATGAATAAAACAGAAAATGGCAGAGTATAAATAAGATTGATTCATAAATTTCAGTTCAAATAGATGCACAGATGCATACACTCAATATAGTCAATCCTGTTTATTCATAGATTTCATGTTTCTGAATTTGCCTCCTTGTAACCCCCAAATCATCATATGATGTACTTTCACCATTACTTGTGGACATGTGTAGAATGGCAAAAAATTTGAGTCACTTGATATGCACATTTGCAGCTGAGGTTAAATAGGTGGTGCTCTACCTTCTTGTATCAACTCACACTAAACAAGTATCTTTTCCAGGATCTATTTAGTACCACTTTTTTTGTATATTTTTTTCAGTCTTTTTTTTTTTTAAGTTTATTTATTTTGAAAGAGAGAGAGTGTGAGTGCGGGAGGGGCAGAGAGAGAGAGAGAGAGAGAGAGAGAGAGAGAATCCTAAGCAGGCTCTGTGCTGGGAGCGCAGAGCCCAATGTGGGGCTCGAACTCATGAACCATAGTAAGATCATGACCTGAGCAGAAACCAAGAGTTGGATGCTTAACGACTGAGCCACCCAGGCTCCCCTGTATGTCTGTGCTTTTTCCTGAGCCCCTGAGCATAGTGCTGAAGTGCTATACAGTGTTTTAATTTTTTTTTATTTTATTTTTTTAATTTTTTTTAACGTTTATTTATTTTTGAGACAGAGCATGAATGGGGGAGGGGCAGAGAGAGGGAGACACAGAATCGGAAACAGGCTCCAGGCTCCGAGCTGTCAGCACAGAGCCCGACACGGGGCTCGAACTCGCGGACTGCGAGATCGTGACCTGAGTCGAAGTCCGACGCTGAACCGACTGAGCCACCCAGGCGCCCCTATACAGTGTTAAGTGCTAATGAAGGCCGATAGGGAGAAAATACATGTCAGATAAGCTTCATTCAGGCATGCATTACAAGGGTTTTAGCCATGAGTTCAATGTTAAGGAGTCAGTGATATATATTAAAATTTTCTTTTAATGTCCACTTATTTTTGAGAGACAGAGTGCAAGCGGGTGAGGGTCAGAGAGAGGGAGACACAGCAGGCTCCAGGCTCTGAGCTGTCAGCACAGAGCCTCACGCAGGGCTCGAACCCACAAACTGTGAGATCGTGACCTGAGCCGAAGTTGAACGCTAAACCGACTGAGCCACCTAGGCACCCCAGGAATCAATAATATATATTTAATAAGGTATCTTTAAACAAAAACATATATAACACAAGGTTACATACTGATCAGCTGACAAAAACATGATCAGAGGCCAGAAGAACCCTGTATTACAGTAATCAGTAATACAATGTTCGAGGCAACTTTACAGACCCCAACCATTATGAATAATGACAATCAACAGTAATATACACACAAGTATATATATAAAACATACATAGTAACATTCTCCCTTACTAAGTCATGCTGAAAAAAGCCAAGGATATATAGGCTGACGAATCCCCAATTTCTCTAACCTGGACTACCTTCTCTGGATTCCAGACTTGTATATCTTACAGCCTTAGTCAGTGTCTCCACTTGGATTTTATAGGCATCTTAAACATAGCATGTCTAAAAGTAAACACCCAGATGCCTCCAACTCACCAACCTGATCGTCCTACCTTCTCTTCTTACACACACACACACACGCACGCACATCCAATCTATTAGCAAATCTCACCAACTGTATCTAAGCTGCACCAGAATCTAATCAATTCTCACGACCTCCTCTGCTCAGCTCCTACACTTGTCCAAGTTCCCAACATCTTTGCCTGGTTTAGTACCATAGCTTCTAGACTGGTCTCTGCTTCTGCCCTTGCTCCGTCCTCAGTAGGGCAGCCAGAGAGCCTTGAAAACCTACATCAGATCATGGTGTACCTTTGCTCAGCTCTCCAAAGCCCCCCTCACCCCACCTGACTCCAAGGTAAAACAGGAGCTCTGTGTCTATCAACCAGCTTACACACATTTATGTGCTTTAATTTCCTCATTACATGATCTTAAACACGATCTGATCACTATCCCTGTTGCACAGAAGAAACTAACGGCAGTTAAATAACTCATTCAAGACCCCACAGCTAGTTAGAGGCAGAACTGGGATGCTAACCCAGGCAGTTTGGCACCACAGACCATGTTCTTACCACTCTGCTCTACAGCCTCTCTTAAAGCTAAAGTCCTAGGACAGTCCAGGGGGCCCTATGATCCGACCCTTTGGCTCTCTGCCCCTACCTCCCCAACTCCAGCTCTTGCTCCCTCTGCTCCTCGTCCCACTGTGCCTCCGGGTCAGAGCGCTGGCAGGTCTCACTGCCCGCAATGCTCTTTCCCCTCCTTTGGCCCAGCGCCCCTCCTCCCAGATCACCTCATGAGGGTGGCCTTCCCGGACTCCCCTGCTCTCCATACCACTGGGCTTCACTGTGAGGCAGGCTACATCTTTTACTTGTTTCTGTATTTATTTTCTGTCTCCCCACCCAAGATGTAAGACTCAGAAGAGCAGGAATCTTTGCCCACTTTGGTCATAGTTGTTTCCCCCAGTGCCGTGCAAACGGGAGTGCTTGATAAATATTCAGTGAATGAATCAGAGACTCAAAATCTGGGCCCAAGATTTCCTGTCTCAAAGGCAACAATTCTTTACCTGAATTCCGTATTTTATAAGTAAATCAACCTTCCATTATTCAGGTCAACTGCAATCTTCTCCCCAGGCCCTCCCAAATGGGTCACAAGTCAGGAAAGGTAAATGGAAAAAAGCATTGCTTTCATAGGCACAGAATACATACATACGTACGTACGTACGTACGTACGTACATACACACACACAACACCAAGAGACATGCTGACCTCCTTCACGGTTGTTGTTTTTTTTAAGTTTTTATTTATCTTGAGAGAGAGAGAAAGTGTGAGTGGGTGAGAGGCAGAGATAGAGAAGAGAGAGAATTCCAAGCAGGCTCTGTATTGTCAGTGCAGAGCCCAATATGGAGCTCGAACTCACGAACCACGAGATCATGACCTGAGCCAAAGTTGGACACTTAACCAACTGAGCCTCCCAGGCGCCCCTGAGACCTGTTGACTTCCAAACTGATAATCCAAAATGACTTCAGGATCATCAATCTTTAATAGCTGTACGGACCTATAATTTACACACCACCAACATTCACCTATTTAAGTAGTAAGTTTACAGAGTTGTGCACCATCATTACAATCCAGTTTTATAACATTTCTATCACCTCAAAACCCCTCATGCTTATTTACATTAAGCTCCCACCCCCAGCCCCTATCAATCAGTTTTGTATTACCCCATCTTTTCTTCTCTTCCTTAGATTCACAAAGAAACTAAATTTCCCTGCTCACCAGAAAGCCTACAAAGCATTACTTTTTTTCACATGACAACTTAGTTCTAAACTCTTCTGTGGATCAGGGAAGCAAAGATCTAAGAGCATCTCCATAATCACAGACCCAAAAGCCAGTCTGAGTGTGAGCAGGCTCAGCAGGCAACCCTCAGGCCTGCCTATGAGTACTGGGAAAACACTGTGAGGTGAAAGTCAGGAAGGCCCAACCTGCATGAGGTCCTTACCAAGTTCCAGAAGCTCTCATGCTTGCTTGGATTCTCACTGCCCAGGACATCTGCCAACAAACTGTCCACCTCACATACATGCAGTCGGACCCAGTCAAGGAGGTGGAGGAGGAGAGGGCCGGCTAGGAGGAAAGACTCTTGTCACACACAAACCTCAGCTTCATCTGTAGCAAATTCCACTTTCCCACAGTACGGACAGAAAGTATAGGGCAGAGAAGAGAACTATGGAGAAGTGGTTTATCCCTCGCAGGTGGGCACACATATGGTCCTGAATAAAGGACTGGGCTGACAAATGGACCTTTAGGAATACTTCCTCTGAGCCAGGCAGCTCCACCTTTCACTGAATCTTTGATAGGGCTGAATCTCACCACTTGCACCACCCCCAATTCTTCACAACGATGCAGTGTGCAATGGCCAGGTAAGGAACAGCCACTTAGGGACTGGTACTGATTAGGTGCTAGGTAAGCAACAATGATAGAAACACAGCAACAGCCCTCAAGATATACTGGAGGAAGTAAACATAGAAACAACTAATTTTCATTTCAAGTTGCTCAGGACTTTAGCAGGAATAGGAGTAAAAAGCTAGGACTACAGAGATTACTAACACTCATTTATGGGTAACAGCAAACATAAACTATCAAGAGATACAAAAAAAAAAAAAAAAAAAAAGCCTGCAGCACCTCCACAGAGAGCAAGGATACCGTACCGCCCACAATTTCGTTCAAGAACATGCAATAATTCAGAATGGACAGTTCACGTGTAGTGCTGCCCCTGCCCCAATCACTGGTGACAGAATTCTCCAAGTGATTTTGCCTCCCACCATATAATCCCTCACATCCTTAAGTTTCTCTTTCTTTTAAATTTTTCAACAACAGGCCTTTATTATTTCACACTTCTGGAGGCCAGAAGTCTGAGATCAAGGAGTAAGCAGAGTTGGCTCCTTCTGAGCCTAGGAGGGAGAACCCATTCCATGCCCCTCCCCTGACTTCTCCTAAAACTTTCATAAGCTCGACCAGTCCACAACAAAAATACTGACCACCCCTGTCATACAGCAGTTTAACATGTTTTACTGGTGTTTTTCAGGGGCCACCAGCCTAACATTTTAGGTTTTCAGGAGGCATTTTCTAAGAGGTGACAAAACGGCAGGCTTCTTTGGGTGTTACGTACAACTTTCTGATGGTTACATTGATGGAGAGTGATGAAAAGAGCATTCTGGGCAATTAAACTCTCATCATGACATGCAGGAAAGGTAGACACCTTTGATGTTGGGAAGGGATGATTCCATGCTCACCTGGGGCTACTTCAATAAAAAGAATCTCACAAAGATTCCAAATAAGCTCCATTGCTGACAAAATGGAGACCTAAGGAAGAAACGGAGACAAGGTTGTAACTGAAAACATTCCTGATATTTGCTCTCAGAGCAAAGGAATGAAGCACATGATGGTCATTCATTATTAACCCAACATTTACTGAATATTCCTATGGAAATCCCACAGGATTTCCCACAGGGAATTCAGTGAGAGAATTTTAGGGGATGGTAGGCAGACTAACATTTTTTTTTTTTAATAGTTCTCATTTTAGTTTAATGTGCGTTATAGAAAAATATAATTAGCCCATCATGCCCACAGTCTTGATGAATATTAGGATTTAGAAAGAGGCTCTGAGTAAAATGGAAGATGATTTTTAGAAAAATTTATTCAGTAAATAATATTAAGAGTTCTATAGATATACCAAAAATCATGAAGGTGGTATTCAAGGGACTAAAGTTTAAGAAAGTCTATTAAAAAGCAAACCTAATATAAAACCCAAAAATAAGTCAGGTATGGACCCTGCCCTAGGAAATATTCAGTCCCCTTCCCCACCATCCTTTCATACAAAAACACAGACGACCTTATTCAGAGAAAATAAATGCTTTGCTGCACCAATCCCTACTCACTACTGAGCTTGAACACTATCAAGATTCTACCAAAGAAAGAGAATTCTTTCAGCCATCTTCCAGCTCCAACAAAATAAACAACTCAGTAAAAATGCTGGGTCATGAGCTGAGTCCAATTTATAAAAATAAGCAGTGGTTCCAAAAGCTCAGTTCACTACCTCAGGTGACACAATGTGGTTAGGACTGATATTTCCCCATAAGAATTGTAAATTCATACAAGTACTTATCAGGCACACCCTTGTGTTCCAATGCATTATGCCTTGAAGGGGGCACCAAGAAGTTCAAGATGATCCTTACCACCCCCAAGGAGTTGCCTGTCTACCTGGTAAGAAGAAAGACTTGTACATAACAATGACTGCAAAGCCACCCCAGGTGGGTGCTGAGGATGCAGAAGGACAGAACGGTGCCAGGACAACAAAGGCAGGCGGCCCCCCTACCTGGCTGCTGAACTGGCGACCACTGGCTGGATCTTTAGCAGCAACTAACAAAACACAAAACATTTTGAAGTAAGCAATGAAACTTTTAGTCTCATAGTTATAGCTTCATATAAAAGGTTCTTTGCTTGTGCCTATTTCCTCTAATGACTACCAATTTTCACTGTAAGTTTTTAAAAAGTGCTTCATATCTCTTTGTTGCAGATCAATGATTTGCAAACCCAATGCCCTTAAGTTACAAGCAACACTTTCAACTGCAACAGAACAGAGACCATCATGTTATAAAAGACTTTACTCAGCACCCAGAAATCACATGGCTCTCAAGGTTATGGTGACTTTAAACTGTGAAAGTAAAAGAACTGGGAATATGATTTTCAAAGATCTTTAATTTGGTCGTTAGTCTCACACCTGTCAACTCAATATGTTCTAACTTGAAAAACGTACTCAAGACGATTGCCAAAATATTAGGTTACGTAAGACGGGAAAGTAAGATTTTTGAACTGTAAAGTCAAATAGACTTTACCTTGCAGCATTGACAAACATTTCAATTACTGTAACATGTACACACACAAAATCCTTACTTGCAGCCTGGTGCATTTCCTCCATACAGGCTCTTATGACTGATCGGTAGTTCTTACTCACTCGGACCAATCTACAAAAATGAAATGACATACAACAGGAACATGGAGCATCTTTTTTTTTTTTTTTTTTTTTTAATTTTTTTTGACGTTTATTTATTTTTGAGACAGAGAGAGACAGAGCATGAACAGGGGAGGGTCAGAGAGAGGGAGACACAGAATCTGAAACAGGCTCCAGGCTCTGAGCTGTCAGCACAGAGCCCGACGCGGGGCTCGAACTCACGGACCGCAAGATCGTGACCTGAGCCGAAGTCGGACGCTTAACCGACTGAGCCACCCAGGTGCCCAACATGGAGCATCTTGTAGTGACAAAAAGCAAGAAAGTCTGCAATAGAAGATAAGAGCTTGCTCAAATACAGGAGCCAACCTGAAGGAGTTCCTAACGGCCTAAGCTGGAACAACTTTAGCATCAAAATAAGTAACATATAAGATAACCCATTGAGTACAAAAAATATCCCAGAGGGGCGCCTGGGTGGTTCAGTCAGTTAGGTGTCCGATTTCAGCTCAGGTCATGATCTTGCAGTCTGGGAGTTTGAGCCCCGCGTTGAGCTCTGTGCTGACAGCTCAGAGCCTGGAGCCTGCTTCAGATTCTATTTCCATCTCTCTCTGCCCCTCCCCTGCTTTCACTGTGTCTCTCTCTCAAAAATAAAATAAAAACATAAAAAAAAATTTTTAAATAAATAAATATCCCCGAATCCATAGTGATATTAATTGTTGCAAATGAGATCTACTGATAGACACTAAAAATAATGGTTGAAAATTTAAAGAGAAATAGAATTTGCATAATCTCAAAGTTTCTCCTCCAAATACCCATTAGTTACAAAGGAAAGATGGTAATTTTACAGTGGAGAAACCCAGTAGAAACCACATTAACCAAGTGATGAAGGTCAATAAACTCAGTAATAAAACTTCAACATGATAAACCCCATAATATGACGTACTGAAGACACACCATACCAGTTCTGTGGTATTCTTACTAAAAATGCATTATCTCAAAAACGATACATAACCTTTGTCCAATCATGAGAAAACAGACAAACCCAAATGGAGGGACAGCACCATAATAACTGGCCAATATTTTTCAAAAGTGTCAAAGTCATAAAGAAGACTATGGGAAAAAAGTTAAATGCAACCTCAGTCACAGAAGAGAAAAAAAGGACATTAGGGTAAAAACTGGTGAAATTCAAATGAAGTCTTTAAGCATACTGCATTGATGTTTAAGTTTCCTGGTTTAAGTGACAGTAATATGGTAACATATAGATATTAACATTATAAAGCTAGATGAAGGATATGCAGTAATCCATTATTCTTGTACCTTTTCTGTAAGTCCAAAATTACTTCAAGATAAAGTCTTTTTAAAAAAGGAAGTGACAAGGCACCTGGGTGGCTCATTCGGTTAAGCTCAGGTCATGATCTCATGGTTAATGAGATCCAGCCCCACATTGGGCTCTATACTGACAGCACCAAGCCTGCTTAGGATTCTCTCTCTCCCTCTCTCTGCCCTTCCTGTGAGCACACATGCACGCACGCTCTTTCAAAATAAATAAATAAACATTAAAAAAAAAAGAAAGAAAATGACAAAACATAACAAACATCCACAAGAAAGTAACTGGTTTAGTTACCAAGATGCAGTCCTTAGCAACAAAAACAGTTCTAGAAGAAGAGCCTAAAGACCACCTATTCGTTCCATTTAAAAATGAACAGCATGCTTACTTCAGTAGCACATATACTAATATTGGAACACTATAGAGAAGACTGGCATGGCCCCTGAGCAAGGATGACTTTCAAATCTGTAAGTGTTCCATATATTTTTTTAGAACATATAGAATTGTTAAATCACTATATTGCACACCTGAAAATAACATAACACTGTATGTTAATTATCCTGGAATTAAATCAAAAAAGAATAGCAACATTCTGCATATGACCTACAACAAGACTGGCAGGAGGTAAAGCAATCTGCACGTATTCCCTCACCCAATCCTCACTACCCTACATCCCCTTTCACTGCCAAGATTCAGGTCCAGATAAATAATTCAGCCAAAAAAATAAGGTGATATGCTAACCCCAATACACAGAACAGGAGCTATCACCCCACCATTAGGATGGCATTCATTCATTCATTCAACATTTTATTTTATTTATTTATTTTTTTTAACGTTTATTTATTTTTGAGACAGAGAGAGACAGAGCATGAACAGGGGAGGGGCAGAGAGAGAGGGAGACACAGAATCCGAAACAGGCTCCAGGCTCTGAGCTGTCAGCACAGAGCCCGACGCGGGGCTCGAACTCACGGACCGTGAGATCATGACCTGAGCCGAAGTCGGACACTTAACCGACCAAGCCACCCAGGCGCCCCACATTCAACATTTTAGAGCATATATTTTATTTTCTTATGTTTACTTATTTTGAGAGAGAGCAAGGGGGAGGGTCATAGAGAGAGGAAGAGAGAGAATCCCAAGCAGGCTCTGCGCTGACAGCACAGGGCTCAATCTCACATACTGATCTCACATATCATGAGATCAAGACCTGAGCTGAAATCAAGAGTTGAATGCTGACTCTTGATTCTGTCTGAGCCACCCAGATGCCCTTAGAGCACATACTTTATAAACGTGCAAGGGTATGTGGGAACAGAGGGCCCACATAAATAAGACAAGTTCCCTGCCTTCCAGGAATTACAGGACCTTCGACATGTTTTTCTCTTAGAATAATGATGTTTGAGTCACCAATATTCTGTTACCAGAGCCTCTTGAAACCAGTGATTTCCCCTTCTATCCTTCCCTCCCTCTCTGCCATCCCCCCGAAGCTGACTAGGGTATCCTCCAGAATGAGTCATTTGTAAAATTTTACGAGGAAGTAAAATACTGTGATACTGTGATTTATAAGAAATAAACATCGGGGCAGCCGGGTGACTTAGTCAGTTGAGTGTCCAACTTTGGCTCAGGTCATGATCTCCCAGTTCATGAGTTCAAGCCCCCAAATCAGGCTCGCTACTATCAACCTGTCAGCACAGAGCCCACTTAGGATCCTCTGTCCCCCTGGGGCACCTGGGTGGCTCAGTTGGTTGAGTGTCTTCAACCAACTTCAGCTCAGGTCATGATCTCATGGTTCATAGGTTCAAGCCCTATATCAGGCTCTGTGTGGACAGCCTGGAACCTGCTTTGAATTCTGTGTCTCCCTGTCTCTCTGCCCCTCCCCTACTCATGCTCTTACTCTCTCTCAGAAATAAACAAACATTGGGGGACCTGGGTGGCTCAGTCAGTTGAACATCCGACTTCGGCTCAGGTCATGATCTCACAGTTTGTGAGTTCAAGGCCCGTGTCAGGCTCTGTGCTGACAGCTCAAAGCCTGGAGCCTGCTTCAGATTCTGTGCTCCACCCTCTCTCTCCGCCCTACCCTCTGCTTGTGCTCTGTCTCTCCCTGTCTTTCAAAAATGAATAAACAGGGGCGCCTGGGTGGCGCAGTCGGTTAAGCGTCCGACTTCAGCCAGGTCACGATCTCACGGTCTGTGAGTTCAAGCCCCACGTCGGGCTCTGGGCTGATGGCTCGGAGCCTGGAGCCTGTTTCCGATTCTGTGTCTCCCTCTCTCTCTGCCCCTCCCCCGTTCATGCTCTGTCTCTCTCTGTCCCAAAAATAAATAAAAAACGTTGAAAAAAAAATTAAAAAAAAAAATGAATAAACATTAAAAAAAAAAAAAAGAAAGAAAGAAACATTAAACAAAATTTAAAACAGGGAAGCCTGGAAGGTTAAATAGGTTAAGCGGCCAACTTTGGCTCAGGTCTGATCTAGCAGTTCATTAAGTTCAAGCCCCTTGTCAGGCTCTGTGCTGACAGCTCAGAGCCTGGAGCCTACTTCAGATTGTGTCTCTTTCTCTCTCTGCCCCTCCCCGACTTGTGTGCAGACACTCTCTTAAAAATAAACCACCTTAAAAACCTTTCTTAAAAAAAAAAAAAAGGAAAGGATCCTCCGTCCCCTTCTCTCTGCCTCTCCCCATCTTGCACTCTCCCAAAAATAAGTTTTTTTTGTTTTTTTTTAAAGAAAGAAAGAAAGAAACATCTAGTCTTTATCCTAGTCCCTGACACAAGATTCCTATAATCCTTGTGAATTCCTAAGTGATGAGAGCATCAGGAGCACCTTACGTTCTATTGAGGCCATTCTGGGTGGGCTCCTGGATTGGGGTTGGTCAAAGAACGACTCAGCCATCAACAGAAGACCGAAATCTTCTGCTGTGCTAGGGTGGCCTGGGTGGCTCAGTCAGTCTAGATCTCAGCTCTTGATCTTGGCTCATGATCTCGGCTCAGGTCAAGATCTCCTGGTTCCTGAGATAGAGCCCAACAGGCTCAGGTCAAGATCTCCTGGTTCCTGAGATAGAGCCCAACAGGCTCAGGTCACGGTCTCCTGGTTGAGATAGAGCTCCATGTCAGGCTCTGCACTGAGCATGGAGCCTGCTTAAGATTCTCTCTCTCCCTCTCCCTCTGCCCCTTCCCCAATCACACACTTTCTCACTTTCTCAAAACCAAATAAAAATAAAAAAAGAGAGGTGCCTGGGTGGCTCAGTGGGTTGAGCATCCAGCTTCAGCGCAGGCCACAATCTCACAGTTCATGGGTTCGAGCCCTGCGTCGGGCTCTGTGCTGACAGCTTAGAGCCTGGAGCCTGCTTCAGATCTGTGTCTCACTCCGCCCCTCTCCTGCTCGTGCTCTCAAAAATAAACATTTAAAAGTATAAAATTAAAATTAAATTAAATTAAAATAGAAATTTTCAGCCCTGTACCCTACCTCTCTGGAGAGGGGAGAAGGGCTAGAAATGGAGTTAATAATTGATCATGCCTCCCTCCATAAAATCCCAACAGTATGGAGTTCAGAGAATTTCCAGGTGGGTATATAAATCCACGTACCGGGAGGGGGACACACCCAAACTCCACAGGGACAGAAGTTCCTGTACTCCAAACCCTCCCAAACCTTGTCCTATTTATCTCTTCACCTAGCTGTTCATTTGTATCCTTTATCATATTCTTTAATAAATTGGTAAGCTAAGTGTTTCCCTGAGTTCTGTGAGCCACTCTAGCAAATTCATTGAACATGAGAAGGTTTGGGAACCTCCAATCTGTAGCTGTGCCAGACAAATACTTTAAGTAACGTGGGGATGCACTAACTGCAATTCACATGTGAAGCGGGGAACAGTCTTGTGGGACTAAGCCCTTAACCTATGAAATCTGATCTCCAGGTAGATAGGGTCAAAATTGAGTTAAATTATATGGTACCCAGGGGACCTGGCAGGCTGTCAGTAAAGCATGTGACTTTTTATTTTTGAGAGAGAGACAGAGAGCAAGTTGGGGAGGGGCAGAGCAAGAGGGAGGCAGAATCCCAAGAGTCAGATGAGTAACCAACTGAGCCACCCAGGCACCCCAAGCATGCAACTCTTTATCTTCCGGTCGTGAGTTCAAGCCCCATACTGGGAAATACAGCTTACTTAAAACAAAAAACAAAAACAAAAAATTATAGGATACCCAGCTGGTGTGACAGAATTGTCTGGTGCCATACATCTGGCATCAGAAGTGAGTATGGGGGTGCCTGGTGGCTCAGTCAGCTCAGTGTCCAACTCATGGTTTTGGCTCAGGTCATGATCTCACTGACAGTGCAGAGCCTGCTTAGAATTCTCTCTCTCTCCCCACTCTGCTTGGAATTCGGTCTATCCCCTTCTCTCTGCCCCTCTCCCGCTCATGCCTTCTCTCTTTCAAAATAAATTTAAAAATTTTTAAATAAACAAACAAGAGGCGCCTGAGTGGCTCAGTCTGTTCAGCGTCCAACTTTGGCTCAGGTCATGTCGTCACAGTTCATGAGTTCGAGCCATATATCGGGCTCTCTACTGTCCAAATGGACCGAGGACTCCATTTCAGATCCTGTCTCCCTCTCTCTCTGCTCCTCCTCCACTTGCATGCACTCTCTCTAAAATAAACATCTAAAACAAACAAACAAAAAAACAAAGAAATGAATATGGCAGTAGTGTGTAACAAAGGAGACACACAACAGGAAGGAAAAACTTTTTTCCCCCAATACAAATACCAACACTGCCCATGCTCTAACTGTATTTATGGACACTGATAAAAAACTAACATAAAGGCACTCCATGGTGCTTAAGACTCACCTGGAGATTTTAGATTTGAGGATCCACCCCAAGAAACTTTAATTTTTATGATCTGAGGTGGGGCCCAGAAATCTGCCATTAACAAGTATCTGATATTGATGCAGTTATCTCATGAACCACACTTCAAACAACCCTAGTCTATATACAGTATAATAGTTTTCTGGTCTCTTACCAAAAATGCCCTGAGTACAATTCTTTAAAGATACAACAAAACTACTTTTTTAAACTCATTTTTATAGTAAGATAATTCCAAAATCTTCCCACAGTGGGACTTCTTTCAGTGATTTTCAGGTGCTTATTTAAGGCCTAAATTTTCTTCTTTGCAGGGTAAATGAAACAGGAATATAAACAAACAAAAAGTTTATCAAGCCACCAAATCGATCAACAGCCATTTGCACAGTCCCTGAAAGACATTTCATCCCTACCTACCTCCACTGCCCAGGATAGAAGCCTCAAAATAGAACCAGGAGCCCCTTATTTCTCCAGGCACTCCATCCATCATGCAAAAGGATGAGGCAGTTCATTTGGCTTTCACGCTTTAGTTGTGGAATGCAGTACCTACCAGCAGCCTACTTACTGAGCTTTTCTGGATTTTCCAGTCAATTCTTCTTCAATTCTCTGGAGGCCCACAAAGATTCCATGGGATTCATTGAAGAGTTTTCTCAAAATCTGAGAGTAAACATCTATATCCTTTCGGATGATATAGATAAAGGGGCAGCCTGGCACAGTCTCTGATTTTTCTGAAACAGGAAAAATTTAACATCGATCACCATTACTCTAACGACTCTAAAATTTTTAAATTGAGTTATCTAATTACAACAGCTTCAGCTACTTTGCTAGATTTCATTTTTTAAAGTATGAATTATTTATCAATTATCCACACATCAATTATTTAATATACATGTTTACTTTCAGACTTTACTCCTCAACTGACTGGCTTATTTATTTTGTTAATGTAACTTCTAGGCCTGGAGTGCCTGGCTGGCTCAGTCAGTGGAGCGTGCAACTCCTGATCTTGGGGCTGAGTTCAAGCCCCATACTGGGTATGGAGATTACTTAAAAATAAAATGTTTAAAAAAATAAAGTAAGCTCTAGGCCCAAAATGGGGTTTGAACTCACAACCCTGATATCGAGAGTCACATGCTCTACTGACTGAGCCAGCCAGGTCCCCTCTCACTGGCTTATTTTGGAACTAACTTTTGCCTCCATCAGTTGAAATATACTAAAAAAATTAAACTCACGTTATATTAGCCTAAATATAACTCAAAAAATATGATAAATCTACAGACAAAATTTTACATAACCTCAAATTCAAGTAAATATTTCTTTATCACTTTGTACTGCCATTACTCCTAAAGCAAAGAATCAAAAGTTAACTGAACTATTTTGCAACAGTGATAAAAAGGCTCTATAATGATAAAATATAAACAACCAATTTGTGGAAATTTCTTATGCAACAGCTTCTCAGACAAGCTATGATGATGTTCAATGGCTCATCTCTGATGAGATTGCAAGAGATGTAAACAACCTCACGTTTTCAACAATTGAGGACAAACTATCAAATGTTGACAAGCCTTCCCATTAAGTATGAAAAGAGGACAGACATATTCAAAGAAGGTTCTCCTCTGAGCAACTGTCCCTTTGGCAGCTTCTATAGCTCTGCCAACCTTGAAATCTTTAATACCAAAATATCCCAGAAATAGTTAGCAACATCAGGGACAATTCTTAACTACAAAATCAAGAAAAACTACATCACTTAAAAATTGCACGAACTGTGCTCACTTCAGCAGCACATAAAGTTCAAACAATACAGAGAAGATTAGCATGACCCATGCGCAAGGATGACATGCAAATTCGTGAAGGTTCCATATTAAAAAAACAACCAGAGCACCTGGGTGGCTCAGTCAGTTAAGTGTCTGACTCTTGATGTCAGCTCAGGTCTTGATCTCAGAGTCATGAGTTCAAGCCCCACACTGAGCTCCACACTTAGCATGGAACCTACTTTAAAAAAAAAAAAACAAACAAACCAGGGGTGCTGGGTGGCTCAGTCAGTTAAGTGCCCGACTCTGGCATAAGTCGTGATCTCACAGTCCACGAGTTTGAGCCCCATATTAGGCTCTCTGTTAGCACAGAGACTGCTTCAAATCCTCTGTCCCCCTCGCTCTCTGCCCCTCCCCCGCTTGCACGCAAGTGCTCTTTCTCAAAATAAATAAATAAACTTAAAAAATAAATAAAATCAGGGTGCCTCGCTGGCTCAGTTGGTTAAGCATCCAAGTTTAGCTCAGGGCACGATCTCATAGTTGGTGCCCTGCGCTGGGTTCCACATTCTCTCTGTCCCTCTCTCTCTTCCCCTTGCGCACTCGAACTCTCCCATAAATTAATTAAATAAACAAATAAATAAATAAATAAATCTGCATGAACTGCACATGATTTGCCAAAATTTTAAGACTTTCATTAGCTCCATCTCCTCTCTATAATAAAAGAAAGCCTCCACATTTGAATAACCTGTCAAAGACCTGCACAAAAATATCTTCAGCATTTCCCAAGACTCGTCTTGAAAAGAAGAAAGCAAAATCAAATGTCAAAATTTAGTTTTATCTTACTAGAGAAGTCTATATCAGAAAGAGAATATCCAAAAAAAAAGAAAGAGAGAGAGAGAGAAGATCCAGGGTGCCTGGGTAGCTCAATTGGTTGAGTGTTGAACTGATCTTGGCTCAAGTCATGATCTCATAGTTCGTGGGTTCAAGCCCCACGTGGGGCTCTGCGCTGGTGGTGCTGAATCTGCTTGACATCTCTGTCTCCCTCTCTCTCTGCCCCTCCTGGCTCATGCTCTCTCAGGGAGGAAAAAAAAAAGAGAGAAAGAGAGAGAGAGAGAGAGAGAGAGAGAGAGAGAGAAAGAAAGATCGATCCATGTCCAAAACCTGATGGAACTTAGAGAATAAGGAAGAGCCATTTCACTCTCCAAATCCTCTGTGCTTTTATCAACAGCCTACAGAATTCGATTAAGTTCACAATAATAAAAGGTAAGGACTTCAAAGTCTTCATAAATCTGCAGTTTCACAATAAAGGGGCTGCTGTAAAGGGAATTTAAGTGATTCTGGACAAGAAGGGGAAAAAAAACTTCAAGTTTTTAAATACACAGGAAACATTTCAGGGTGCATGGCTGACTCAGTGGGTAGAACATGCTACTTCTGATCTCAGGGTTGAGTTCAAGCCCCACGTATGTTGTAGAGATTACTTAAATATATTACATAATAATAATAATAAATAAGAGAAACCTTTAACACCTGGAAGATTAATTTTTTTCCCTGGACTCAACATCTGCCAGGCCTCATAAGTTAATGAAAAACTTAAATAGCTAAAGTTTCAAAAGTGAAAATGGTACAAAATAAGTTTAACTGTTTCTTGCCTCAGTCAAATCTGAGAGAAGAAAACAACCAAATGTGCCAAGATGGATAATCTGGAAGAAAAAAAAAAAAATCTACCTTTTTTGTTGAAGGAGGTTTCACACACCAGCATCTCTCCTGGACCCCAGTCAAAACACATTTGCTTCTTCTTGGAATTCACTCCTGGAATCAACTAGTAAAAAAAAAGCCAAAGAAACTTATTTTTACTAAAAGCTTTGCTTTCAACTGATTTGCAAGTATAACCCTAGAAATCAATGTTCATGAAAGTTAAGTGCTACTCTATGTATACAGCTGAGTGTGGTTGAGATCAAACCAATCTGTTCAAGTCCGAATAAGCAAGTGAGCTTTGTCGGGCACCTCAACCCAGCCTGCCACTTAACAATCAATTACTATACTATAATTTAGTGATCTGCAGTTCAGAAAAAGGGGATTTAAAAAAATAAAGAAATTGAAGTGTTTGTTACTAAAAGGAGCCCTCCAATCCCATGGCTTCTGTGCCATCTCTTAGATGAGGACTCTCAATTTTTCTGACTCAGACCAATCCCTTTGAGTCTCAGCTTCATACATCCAACTACCTAATCCACACTTTTATAGGTTACCTAACCTAGGTATAGAGCTATATCCATAACATAAGAACCAATAAAGGACTCTTGATGCTCATCTCCAATTCTCCCCCCACTGGAGGAGCAAAGCCTTCCCCAATTGTTAGGACTGATCTGTGATTCTTCTCTTTCCCTTACCGCCTTTGTCCAATCTATCAGTAAATCCTGTTCTGCTCTTAAAGAAGCCTGAATCCAACCACTTACCGCGTCTACCAGTCTAATCCAAGCCACCATCAACTCTCACCTGACTGCAACAGCATTTCTCAGTGCCTGAAATGACTCTCCTACATGGTTATTGCCTCTCCCTGTAAATAGATAAAAGCTCACAAGGGCAAAGGACTCCGGGATTCTCATTCACTGCCTAGAAGAGAACGTGGCACAAAATTGGCACTCCATAAATATTTTTGGCAGACGATAAATTTGGTATCAAGACAAATGCACTCAGTTCTTAGGAAGAAGTAATGCAGTCATTCAACAACTAAGCAATGTTTAGTAAGCCTTTTTCTGTACTGGGCTCTAGGAATACAATGTGTAATACAATTTCTGTCCTCCAAATGCTAGCAGTCTACTGAGGAAGTCCAATAAACAGGCAGTAAAAAAAAAAAAAAAAAAAAAAAAAAAAAAGTGGAGAAATGCCAAAGCAGAGAAAAACACAAAAGAGGATGTTTTAGTAGACTCTTAATGGATGAGTGGGCAAAGCAAGGGGGAAACGTTATACACAGTGCTGCTGAGGCAAATGGGTACCCACATGCAGAGAAAATAAACCTGACATCATAGACAAAATAAAAGTTAGAAACAAATGTAGAGCAAAATCTGTAAAACCTGAAAAGCACAGTAGAAAACCTTTTGATCTTAAAGTAAGCAAAGAGAGGACAAAAAAGTACAAACTACAAAACAATTTATAAATTGGGGCTTCGTCAACATTAAACTTTTGCTCCTCAAAAGACACTGTTAAGAAAATGGAAAGACAAGCCACAGGCTGGGAGAAAATATTTGCAAAACACATATTTGATATCTAGAATATATAAAGAACTCTTACAATTCATTAATAAAAATAACCCAATAACAAAATGGGCAAAAAATTTTAACTGCCACTTCACCGAAGATATACAGATGACTCACGTATAAGCATATAAAAAGATGCTCAATATCTGTCATCATTAGGGAAATACAAATCAAAGCAATCATGAGGTCCCACTATATACCCACCAGAATGGCAATGGCTAAAATTTAAAAAGATTGACCACACAGGGGCGCCTGGGTACTCAATTAAACATCCGACTTTGGCTCAGGTCATGATCGTTTATGAGTTCAAGCCCCACATTGGGCTCTTTGCTGACAGCTCAGAGCCTGGAGCCTGCTTCGGATTCTGTGCCTCCCTGTCTCTCTGCCCCTCCCCAGCTCTTGCTCTGTCCCTCTCTCTCTCTTTCTCTCTCTCAAAAATAAATGTAATTTTTAAATAAACAAAGAAACAAATAAATAAGTAAAAAGACTGACCATACAAAGAGTTGATGAGGATGTGGAACAACTGGAACCCACATGTTGCTGGTGCAAAAATGGTATTTGAAGAAATGAGTTTATTTTAGCTAAATATGAATCTACCCTATAACACAGCAATTCTACTTCTAGATATTTGTCTTAGAAGAAAATAAAAAAGGCAACAAAAACCAAAACTTACATTTCTTAAGTATCTTTGAAACAAAAGGATAAAACCACTGGTCTAGAAAAAGAACTAAAAGATTATTCTACCCTCTACTTTGAATCTATACATAAACATCTTTAAATGTGATTACTAACTGGCCTTCACAGGCCTTAATGATAAGTAAATGGGACACCTGGGTGGCTGAGTCGGTTGTATCCAACTTTTGATTTTGGCTCAGGTCATGATCCCGGGGTCATGAGACTGAGCCCACATCGGGTTCCACACTGAGTGTGGAGACTGTTTGAGATTCTCTTTCTCTCTCTCCCCCTCTCCCCTGCTTGCTCTCTCTAAAATAACTGAAAAGAGGCGCCTAAGCAGCTCAATCAGTTAAGCATCTGATTCCAGCTCAGGTCATGATCTCACGGTTCTGAAGTACGAGCCCCGCATCAGGCTCTCTGCTGTCAATGCAAAGCCTGTTTTGGATCCTCTGCCTCCTTTGCTCTCTGCCTCTCCCCGACTCATGCTGAAGCTCTTTGTCTCTCAAACTTAAATAAACATTTAAAAAAAAAAAAAAAAAAAAAAAAGGTTGAAAGAGGGGCACCTGGACAGCTCAGTCAGTTAAGCATCCAACTTCAGCTCAGGTCATGATCTCACGGTTGGGTTCATGACTTCAAGCCCTGCATCAGGCTCTCTGCAGTCAGCATAGAGCCCGCTTCGGATCCTCTGTCTCCATCTCTCTCTGCTCCTCCCCCACTTGTACTCTGTCTCTCTCAAAATAAATAAATAAACTTAAAAAAAAAAAAAAGCTGAAAGAAAGGAAGAAAGAAAAAGTTCCATTGAGGGAGGAAAAAAAAAGTAGAAGTTTCAGCAACTCTGATATTCTAATTTTTCTTCCTGCGGACACTGACATAGTCCCTCCCGATAGATATAAAATATTTCAAGTACTTTATATAGATCTTCAAATTTTAATACTCTACAGCAGTAAACTTTTTGGAGTTACAACCCATGTTAACTGCTATTTAAGATCTCAGGTCTCATTTTGTCCAGTTAGCTTTGAGAGGACCCCCATCTTTAATTTTCGGTTTTCTCAGACACTGCTTTGCAATCTGATGGCTTTAGCTCAAAACTGGAGGCACATTTCGACTTTCTAAAAAGCAAAGAGGGGCGCCTGGGTGGCGCAGTCGGTTAAGCGTCCGACTTCAGCCAGGTCACGATCTCTCGGTCCGTGAGTTCGAGCCCCGCGTCAGGCTCTGGGCTGATGGCTCGGAGCCTGGAGCCTGTTTCCGATTCTGTGTCTCCCTCTCTCTCTCTGCCCCTCCCCCGTTCATGCTCTGTCTCTCTCTGTCCCAAAAATAAATAAAAAACATTGAAAAAAAAATTAAAAAAAATAAAAAGCAAAGATACAAGATCAGGCAACCCGCAGTTTAGTGAAGCTTACAGCTTACCAACAGCTAAGAGGGGCAGAACAAGCCAATGATGGACAAACATATTTTACCTAGCCAGGGAGGGAAGGGAAGGCTTTCCTGAGAAAGAGGATGCAGGTTCTTGCATTTGAAAAACGAGGAGAGAAACCTAATAGAGAAAAAGAGAGGATCCCAGGCAGAGGGAACGGTAGGTGTCTGCGACCTAAAGCCCATGAATCTCTTCATGGACATCATAGATCATTCACATTCGACATATGCTCTCGCCAAAGTCCAGACAGAAGTGGAAGCAAACGGCAATAAAGACAAGAAGTCTCCGGGGAGAATATGTACTTTCAGCAAACCTCGGGCCAGTACGGCACACGAAGCAGAAGCCGAGCTCACGGTGTCGCGATGTGAAGCTGAGCTCGGCGGACGAAAAGAAGCCCCAACTGCTCTACTTGGTCCGAGCCCGCTCACTAGAGCACTAGCCCAACGGGAGAAGCTAGGCAAAAATGGGATGGGAAGGCGAGGAAGACAAGACAGGGTGAGGGACGGAGTGAGGCCCTCCGAGCCAGGCATTTCTGAGTACACGAAAGAGTAGACACCTAGCGAACACCACGACCCAAACACAAGCACCTGGCTAATGGGACCTCCGAATTGTGGCAACTGAGCTGAGGGAAGGGGAAAGGAGCGTCGAGGGAGCCTGCAGTGACGAAGCAGACACACTCCTCGGACAGCGAAGGCAACACTTTTGCAGGCGCCCTTACAGTGACCGTCGGCTCGCCGTCGAGTTCCTCCATAGCGCTCCGCTTCAGCCACCAAGAATTTCCACAGCCGCTAAACCTCCCAGCTCAGGCCTCCCGCTCACAACCGGCTGCGAGAGAAGACCCCTCCCGAGCGCCTCCTGCGCTGCCTACAGGCCCCAACCCCCCACCCCCCAGGTAGGGGCCTCTCCTCTCCGCCACGATCCTCCTTCTGCCGCACTCTAAACGTGTCGTCCCTTCCTTGCCGGCGACAACACGTCAGGGAAAACAGCGCAAGGGCAGCCTGTCAACCCAGTTATCTTCCAGCCGGATCAGGCGCCGCCGCGGACAGCCCCGCGCCGGGCAGGGAAAAGGCCCCCCCGAGACGGCGGGAGCAGCGGCAGTGCGGCTGCGCGTGCGCGGGCTGGGGCGAGTGCAGGGCCTGGTCTGGGAGCCAGCGAGCGAGTGCGCGGTGTTTCCAGACTCTGGCAATTCTCTCCCTTGTGGGTCTGCAAGTCGCAACTGCTTCGCTGAATGGTGTCCAGGCCGTGTCCAAGCCCCGTCGGGCCTCTGGGCTGTGTACGAAGGCGGTCGCCACCACTCCCACCCCGAAACGCTCAAAAGGCACGTGGACAGAATTGTTGCAGCTGGGAACAACTGTGAAATGGAGACAGCTGGGCTTGCTTAATTAAATACAAATACTGGTTTGTTATCTCACCAAAGAAAAGCAGGAAGGGACACTCAAATCAGGGAATCCCAGCATTTGTTATGGAAAACTCAAAAGTGCTCCAATAATTTAAAGGAGTCGTTTGTTGTAAATGTCATATTCACAAGTACATACACGTACAGGGAAGAAAATAGGAATGCTTCTAAATTTCCAAATAAACTTTTTGAGCAAATTGAAGATAATTGGAAATTTAAAGATAAGTCGTAGGAAATTCTGCCTGCAAATGTAGCTGCTTTTATTTAGAAAAGAAATTTGATCTGAAAACAAGACATAATTTCAAGATGCTCCTTTCCCTGAGGTGCTGAACGGCCTGTCTGAATTGGTTTAAAAAAAAAAAAAAAAAAGGCGACGGAGTGGTTAGGAAAATCCCGTCTCCCCAATAGTTTGTTCTTTTGAGATACAGACTGTTGGGCAAGGAAGAAAAATCTCGGGGCTATCAAAATTTAATCCAGATCCTTGTCTCTGAAGACAGCCATCCAGAGGATGAAATTTAATTTAGTTTTGCAAAAAAATTCCACACTGTCCTACCAACTATGTCTTCCTACAATGTTCCAAATGTTTCAGTTTCACTGATCTGTTTCTTTTCTTTTTTTGATTATTATTATTTTAATTTACATCCAAGTTAGTTAGCATATAGTGCAATAATGATTTAAGGAGTAGAATCCAGTGATTCATCCCCTACATACAAACCCCAGTGCTAATCCCAAGTGTCTTCCTTAATGCCACCTGCCCATTTAGCCCATTCCCCCACCCACAACCCCTGCAGTAACCCTCAGTTCTCTATATTTAAGAGTCTCTTATGTTTTGTCTCCCTCCCTGTTTTTATAGCATTTTTACTTCCCTTCTGTTCATCTGTTTTGCATCTTGAATTCCACATATGAATGAAGTCATGTGATATTTGTCTTTCTCTAATTTCACTTAGCACAATACACTCTAGTTCCATCCACGTTGTCGTAAATGGCGAGATTTCATTATTTTTGATTGCCGACTAATACTCCATTGTATATATATATACCACATCTTCTTTATCCATTCATCTGTTGATGGGCATTTGGGCTCCGTCCAGGCTTTGGCTATTGTTGATAGTGCTGCTATAAACATTGGGGTGCATGTTCCCCGTTGAAACAGCACACCTGTATCCTTTGGATAAATACCTAGCAATGCAATTGGTGGATCATAGGGTAGTTCTATTTTTAATTTTTTGAGGAACCTCCATACTGTTTTCCAGAGTGGCTGCACCAGCTTGCATTCCCACCAGCAGTGCGAAAGAGTCCCTCTTTCTCCGCATCCTCGCCAACATCTGTTGTTGCCTGAGTTGTTAATGTTAGCCATTCTGACAGGTGTGAAGTGGTAATCATCTGAGGTGTTTCTAACACCAGTGGTATGACTATGAAGTATGAGGAATGCATTCATGTCCATTTTCCAGGGAGTAAAAAGAGGCTGCTGCTATTTTCTGAAAGTAAAATAAACATTCGGGGGTTGCCTGGCTGACTCAGGAGAGCATGCGACCCTTGATCACATTGAGTGTAGAGATTACTTAAAAAAAAAAATCTCCTGGGGCACCTGGGTGGCTCAGTTGGTTGAGTGTCCAACTTAGGCTCAGATCATGATCTCACAGTTTGTGAGTTCGAGCCCTGTGTTGGGCTCTGTGCTGACAGCTCAGAGCCTGGAGCCAGCTTTAAATCCTGTGTCTCCCTCTCTCTCTCTCTCTCTGCCCCTCCTCCACTCACATTTCCTCTCTCTCTCTCTCTCTCTCTCTCTGTCTCTCAAAAACAAATAAACCTTTTAGGGGTGCCTGGGTGGCTCAGTCAGTTAAGCACTGGACTTCAGCTCAGGTCATGATCTCACAGTTCGTGAGTTTGAGCCCCGTGTCGGGCTCTGTGCTGACAGCTCAGAGCCTGCAGCATGCTTCAAATTCTGTGTCTCCCTCTCCCTCTCTCTCTGCCCCTTTCACGCTTGCACTCTGTCTCTCTACCTCTCTCAAAATAAATAAACATTAAAAATAAATAAATATTTTTAAATAAATAAATAAATAAATAAATAAAATATTTTAGAGGTGCCTGGGTGGCTCAGTTGGTTAAGGGTCCAACTCTTAATTTGGGCTGAGGTCACAATCTCACAGTTGTGGGATCAAGTCCCATTGGGCTCCATGCTGGGCATGAAGCCTGCTTGGGATTCTCTCTCTCTCTCTCTCTCTCTCTCTCTCTCTGTCTCTCTCTGTCTCTCTCTCCCTCTCCCTCTTCTTCTGACCCTCTCCCACTCTCATGCATGCACATGGGCGTGCTGTCTCTCTAGAAAAACAGTAAGAAAAATAAAATCTTGTTTAATGTTTGTTTATTTATTTATTTTGACAGAGAGAAAGAGAGAGAACGCATGTATGGAGCAGGGGTAGAGAGAGAGAGGAAGAGAATCAAATCCCAATCAGGCTCTCCACTGTCAGCACATAGCTGGACGCAGGGCTCAATCCCATGAACTGTGAGATCATGACCTGAGTCACTTAACTGAATGAGCCACCCAGGTGCCCCTAAAACAAAGTTTTTTAAAAAATTAAAAATGGGGGTGCATGGCTGGCTCAGTCATGGGAGCATGTGACTCTTGATCTGGGGGTTGTAAGTTTGAGCCCCATGCTGGGTTATAGAAATACTTAAAAATAAAAATCGTGGGGCACCTGGGTGGCTCTGTCGGTTTAGCACCCAACTCTTGATTTCAACTCAGCTCATGATCTCACGGTTTGTGATTTCACGCACTGTATCAGTGCAGAGCCTGCTTGGGATTCTCTTTCTACCTCTCTCTGCCCCTCCCCTGCTCTCTCTCTCTCTTTCTATCTCTCTCTCTCATCCAAAATAAATAAACTTTAAAAATTTTTAATAAATTAAACATTTAATTTTTTTTCTAAACTTGGGGTATCTGGGTGACTTAGTTAAGCATCCAACTTCAGCTCAGGTCATGATTTCACAGTTCCTGGGTTCGAGCCCTGCATCAGACTCTGTGCTGTCAGCACAGAGCCCTCTTTGCATCCTTTGTCCCCCATCTCTCTGCCTGCCTCTCTCTCTCTCAAAAATAAATATTAAAAACATTGTAATGTTTAAAATTAAACATTTAGTAGCAGATCAGTTTTTAAAAACTGGTTATTATATCTTCTCTGGCTATTCAAAATTCTTCCAGCAGCAGAAGTTAAAGCCACACTTAGTAAAACAATGATAGAAAACATGCTTAATTTCCTTCTTTTTTTTTTAATTTTTAAAAAATGTTTAATTTTCAGAGAGAGAGAGAGAGAGAGAGGGACAGAGCACAAGCTGGGGAGGGGCAGAGAGACAGGGAGACGCAGAATCCAAAGCAGGCTCCAGGCTCTGAGCTGTCAGCACAGAGCCCGATGTGGGGCTCAAACCCACAAACTGCAAGATCATGACCTGAGCCAAAGTCGGACCCTCAACTAATTGAACCACCCAGGTGCACCCATTTTTTTTTAAATGTTTATTTTTGAGAGAGAGAGAGCACAAGCAACAGAGACGCAGAGAGAGAGGGAGATACAGAATCCAAAGCAGGCTCCAGGCTCTGAGCTGTCAGCACAAAACCCAACACAGATGCCTAATTTCTTTCAGAGAAAATTATTCTGGGGAACAGGATTAGCAGAAGAAAAAAAAATAATAGGATGAAAGATCAAAAAGGAAATCAACCCTTTCAAAAGGAGATCTGAGGAAAAAAATAATTTGAATGACAAAAGACCTTAGAGAATTTTAGTACTACAGTTTCTTGATATTTTAAGACTGTCACTTGAAAGGGCACCTGGCTGGCTCACTCAGTAGAGCATGCAACTCTTGACCTCAGAGTTGTAAGTTCAAGCCCCATGTTGGATGTAGAGATTACTTAAAAATAAAAATAAAAAAATCTCAAAAAGAAAGGCTGTCATTTGAAGATAATAAAAGTAGTGAAATTGTCTGACCTAGGGCTAGGTAATACGGGGAAAAAGTATTGGAAACATTTTTTAGTCTAAGTGCACTATGCACCAGCAACTTTACACAATCATTCAAAACCACTTTTTAAAAAAATGTTTATTTATTTATTTGGGGCGGGGGAGGGACAGAGAGAAAGAGAGGGAGAGCGAGAATCCCAAGCAGGCTCCACACTGTTAGCACATAGAGTGGGGCTCAATTTCACAAATCCTGAGATCATGACCTGAGCCAAAACAAGAGTTGGACATTTGACTGACTGTGCCACCCAGGTGCCCTACTTTTTTTCCCCCCTAAGAAAACTACAACCAATGGAGCTATTATTATTGTATGTATGGACCTTTTTCTTCCTTCTAATCCTTCTCAGTATACTTCCAAGAATGAGGTTTCAATTACATAGTTTATGTATCCTCCTTTTCTTACATATAATCCCAAAGGAATACTTTTGGAAAAACAAATTAAATAACCAGCATGCAAATCTTTTTGTCTTCTTTGCTCTCCATAGGCTCTTCCTCTCCCTATATTGGTTGGTTGAACTCTAGAATTCCTGTATCTATTCTGAAGAGTCTTGAAATATGCAAGAGACACTTCAACCTGAGGTATATCAGAACCTGAGAAAGATAGTAAAATATTTCTGGAATCAGGGGTGCCTGGGGGGCTCAGTCTGTTAAGTGTCTGCCTCTTGATTTTGACTCAGGTCATGATCTCATGGTCATAAGATCAAGCCCTGCATTGGGCTCCATGCTGAATATGAAGCCTGCTTCAGATTTTCTCTCTCAGGGCGCCTGGATGGTTCAGTTGGTTGGGCGTCCGACTTCGACCCAGGTCATGATCTCACAGCTCGTCAGTTCAAGCCCCGCATCAGGTTCTGTGCCAACAGCTCAGAGCCTGGAGCCTGCTTCAGATTCTGAGTCTCCCTCTCTCTCTCCCCCTCCTCCGCTCATGTCCTGTCTCTCTCTGTCTTAAAAATAAATAAACATTAAAAAAAAAAGATTTGGGGTGCCTGGGTGACTCAGTCAGTTGAGCGTCCGACTTCGGCTCAGGTCATGATCTCACAGCTCGTGAGTTCGAGCCCTGCGTCAGGCTCTGTACTGACAGCTCAGAGCCTGGAGCCTGTTTCTGCTTCTGTGTCTCCCTCTCTCTCTGCCCCTAACCCACTCGCATTCTGTCTCTGTCTCTGTCAAAAATAAATAAACAAAACAATTAAAAAAAAAAAGATTTTCTCTCTCTTCCTCTCTCTCTCTCTGCCTCTCCCCTGTGTTCACATGTTCTCTCTCTCTCCCTCTCCCTCTCTCTCTCTCTCTCTCTCCCTCTCAAATAAGTAAGTAAATAAATAAATAAAAATATTTCTGGAATTAAATAAAAACCTCCTAAAACAAAACATATATATTGCACAACAGTCAAACCAGAAATCACTTTCAGTCACTCCAAAGTCAAACTAAGAATCATTCTCAGATCAAGCCAGAATTGTGCTAGAGATGTGACCTATGTAGTAAAGTACTAAGCGGAGGCATATAATGCTCCCTAGCCTGCAGAGAAAGAAATACATAATCATTTCAAGAGACATAACTATTTTGGAAAACAAGGTAGACATCTATTATCAAGAGACCTATCAATATTTGTGCCCTTTGACCCTGCAAGTCCTCTCTTGAAAATTGATTTCAAATAATTCCAAAACAAAAGAGGTATATGAATTTTGGTATGTGCTATATATAATACAAAAACAAAGATTTCTCGAGCTCCAGGCTATTGACATTTGGGGCCACAAAATCTATGTTGTGAGAGCTGTCTTCTGCATTGCTGGATGTTTAGCGGAATCCCCAGCTTCTACCCACTAGATGCCAATAACAGCCCTCATCCATTGTGAGGACCAAAAATGTCTCTAGATATTATATTCCCAATGTCCCCTAGGGGACAAAATCACCTCTGTTAAGGGTTGCTGGTGTAGAGGTGCCTGGCTGGCTCAATTGGAAGAGCATGCGACTCTTCATCTTGTGGTTGTGAGTTTGAGCCCCTCGTTGGGAGTAGATATTACTTAAATAAATACAATTTTAAAAACAATGAATTACTGGTATATATGTTCACACATAGAGGAATAGCTAAGAAAATATAATAGCAATGGGATTATTCAGCTATTTCAAAGAACTATGAAAAACATGGAAAAGTCAAGAATTTTAAAATGTTCACGTTTTTTGTACCCATAATTGTAATTCCAGGAAATAATCAAGAAGTACATTTTGAATAATGATCCCCCCAAAAGGAAGTAATTTAAATGTCTCACAGTATGAAAAAGCTTATGCAATCATTAAAAGGTAACTGTAGCAAAAATTTTTTAAGCTAAAACTCAGGAAAATTTTGTAAAAAAGTAAAAGTATCTATCGATATTTATGTAGGAAAACAAAAAGACTAGCAAAGAGGGGTCCTGGCTGGCTCAGTCAGTGGAACACATGACTCTTTAACTCAGGGTCATGAGTTCGAGACCCATGTTGGATGTAGAGATTATTTAAAAATAAAATCCTGAGGCACCTGGGTGGCTCATTTGGTTAAGCACTTGACTCTTGTTTTAATTCTTTTAATGTTTATTTATTTTTGAGAGAGAGAGAAAGCACAGGTGGGAGAGAAGCAGAAAGAGAGGGAGATACAGAATCCGAAGCAGACTCCAGGCTCTCAGTTGTCAGCACAGAGCCTGATGTGGGGCTCGAACTCATAAACAGTGAGATCATGACCTGAGCCAAAGTCAGATGCTTACAGACCTAGCCACCCAGGTGCCCCTAAGCATTTGACTCTTGATTTCAGCTCAGGTCATGATCTCATGGTTTGTGGGATTGAGCCCTGTGTCAGGCTCTGCGATGACAGTGCAGACCTTGCTTGGGATTTTCTGTCTCTATCTCTGCCCCTCCCCTGCTTGTTCTCTCTCTCTCTCTCTCAAGATAAATAAACATTTTTTTATTATTTTTTTTTTAATTTTTTTTTTCAACGTTTTTTTTATATTTATTTTTGGGACAGAGAAAGACAGAGCATGAACGGGGGAGGGGTAGAGAGAGAGGGAGACACAGAATCGGAAACAGGCTCCAGGCTCCGAGCCATCAGCCCAGAGCCTGACGCGGGGCTCGAACTCACGGACCGCGAGATCGTGACCTGGCTGAAGTCGGACGCTTAACCGACTGCGCCACCCAGGCGCCCCAAGATAAATAAACATTTAAAAAATAAAAATAGGGGCGCCGGAGTGGCTCAGTCAGTTAAGCATCTGACTTTGGCTCAGGTCATGATCTTACAGTTTGTGAGTTCTAGCCCCACATTGGGCTCTGGGCTGACAGCTCGGAGCCTGGAGCCTGCTTTGAATTCTGTGTCTCCCTCTCTCTCTACCCCTCCCCTGCTCACACTCTGTCTGTCTCTGAAAAATAAATAAACATTAAAAAAATAATAATTACAACAATGGCCAAAGTATGGAAAGAGCCCAAATGTCCATAGATGGATGAATGGACACACACACACACACACACACACACACACACACACACACACACACACTGGAGTATTACTCGGCAATCAAAAAGAATGAAATCTTGCCATTTGCAACTACATGGATGGAACTGGAGGGTATTATGCTAAATGAAATTAGTCAGAGAAAGACAAAAATCATATGACTTCACTCATATGAGGACTTTAAGAGACAAAACAGATGAACATAAGGGAAGGGAAACAAAAATAATATAAAAACAGGGAGAAGGACAAAACAAAAGAGACTCATAAATATGGAGAACAAACTGAGGGTTGCTGGAGGGGTTGTGGGAGGGTGGATGGGCTAAATGGGTAAGGGGCATTAAGGAATCTACTCCTGAAATCATTGCTTCAATATATACTAACTAATTTGGATGTAAATTTAAAAAAATAAAAAATAAAGTTAAATTACAAAAAAAGAAAAAATAATAATTAAAAATGAAATAAAATAAAAAATTAAAAAATAGAGATAAAATCTTAAGGGGCATCTGGGTGGCTCAGTTGGTTGAACATGTGACTCTTGATTTCAGTTCAGGTCATAATCTCATGGGTCTGTGAGTTCGAGCCCCGCATTGGGCTCTGCACTGTCAGTGCAGAGCCTGCTTGGCATTCCTGTCTCTCCCTCTGGCTCTGCCCCTCCCCTGCTCATTCTCTCTCTTTCTCTGTCTCTATCTCAAAATAAATAAATCAACTTAAAAAAATTTTTTAAATCTTTTAAATACATACATGTATACATATACTGTTTATATTCAAATACATGAATAAGGCTATATTTATGAAAACACCTGCTTTCTAGCCCTAGTAATGTATATCAGGCCACATAAGACTTCAAGTTGAGAAATAAAATTACGAATGTGACAAATTTAATATTGGAGGAGTGTAAGTTGCTCTGACTCTGTGGCTCTCAACCACAGCTTCAGCAAACTTCAACAAACTTCAGAATTATCTAGAGAGCTTGTTAAACCACTGACTCCTGGGCTGTATCTCCAGAGCTTCTAATTCAGTAGGTCTAGGGTGGGCCCTAGGTATTTGCATTTCTACCAAATTCACTAGTGAAGGTAATGTTGTCGCCCAGGGGACCACCCTTTGAGAACCATCCTTCCAGCTTCCAGTTATCTTCTCCACCTCAGGCTGAGAGTGATCAATCACAAACAGGAGCTTGAAGGGTACACAAATTATCTATATTTGGCATGACTGTGAAATACAAGCTTTGTTCACCTTGTTTCTGTTCATTTTATGAAACAAACAGCCTCAAGTCACTGGACCCTGCTTGAATCCAGTAACGGACAGAGAAGTAGAACTGGAGTGTTAATGGGATTAGAGGAAATTCCAGTGTAGAAGCTGCATTCAGGATGCCCAATTTAGGCATTTTTGGTGTTCTCATGACAAGTATTACGTTACTATTGCATCAATAAGTCAGTAAATATTTATTGATCCCTGGCTATCAGGACTTTGTTACTTGCTGAGATTACAAAGTTGAACAGCAGTGATACGTGCCCTCAAAAAGCTTATAGGGCCATCCTCTAAGTTATGTTTGTGTAATATGTACATTACTAAACAGTGATGTATGGTATTATGAAGTGGGACAATATTTCCCTACAGTTATACCCCAGCTGACACATTTAAAGTGTAATATAGCAGGTTCTTGGCTTTGACTGTTGGCACTATCTTGAGTCCCATCTTTGCCATGACGCAAAGATAGAAAGCTGGAAGTTTTCTATAATATCACCATTCTGCCTCCAGATTTCCTGCAGTATTTAGGCATTAAACATTCAGTGTTCACAGAGATAGCTCAAGTACTCAACTAACCTTTGTTAGAATGTGAAGGAAATTTGATGGTATAAAGTACACACTTTGGTTGTCTGTTATAAATTCAGTGATGTGTTTCTCGGTGTTTTTGGCAAAGACTTAAAGCTCAAACAAGACTCTCTGTGATTCTTGCTTTCCCACCCCTTGTAGGAATAGTGCTTTTTCTTTGGCAGCTGACCCTGAGGTCACCCTCTTCTTACCCTCTTACACAAATTATTGATGTTTAATTCGATTTCTGGAGAGGGCTTTCTTGACCAAGTTCCTACTCAACCACTAATGGTGAAAACACTCACCACACAGCTTCCTCCTCCCTCTCTTCTTCTCTTATCCTTTAGGACCCAGGAGCTGAGCAAGCAAGGTGTTGGGGATAAAACTGCCAACAAGGCACACAGGTCTCTGCTTTCATGGAAATTTTATTCTGCCGGGACACAACCAAACAAAAATTTAAGTCAAAACAACTTAACTGGTGCTCCTGGCACTACTCCAGGATTTTTTTCTGCGTGTTTTTTTCTCTTCCTTCTATAGGGATCTGTTATATGGTCCTGCATTAACTATGCACTGGGCTCTGAGCCAGAAAGCCCAAGTTCAAAAGGATTCTGGCTCTACCACTTCAAGCTGGGTGATCAAGTTGCCCAAACTTTCTACGTCTCATTTTCTTCTT
The DNA here is from genome assembly GCF_018350215.1 of Panthera leo. Lineage (NCBI taxonomy): Eukaryota > Metazoa > Chordata > Mammalia > Carnivora > Felidae > Panthera > Panthera leo. The sequence continues at coordinate 55,227,041 of NC_056692.1, read as the reverse complement.
CATCTGTAAAATGGGGATAATAATAATAATAATAGAGGTTTCCTGAAGATCTAGAACTTAGCACAGAATCCCTAGGTTATAATCACTCCATTAACATCTGCCATTGCTCTTCTTTTCTGTATTTACTACCCCTTCTACTTTCTTATTCTAAAGCACCCTTTTCCAGTGCACAGCCATCTCCTTCCCACCCCTATAAACACGATGAAGGGAGAAACTTTATTTTGGGAAATTTCTATCTTTTCACATTCCTTCCCCCCCACCCCCCGCCTTGGAAATTGGAAAGAGATTCTCAGTATATAACTTCAGTAGATCCCCTCGGTTCAGCTCACACAATCCCAGTCTGCCATTGGAATATATATTGCTCACACATTTGAATATGCTTAACTACTTTTTAAAGGAGCTCCTCCTTCGCCTGAAGGTGATTTTGTAATTTAGCGTAACTTTGGAAAAGAAGGATGTGGTAAGATACACCTGTCGCCCAAAAGCTAAGGACTAAACAGTCATTTGATTATCGGAGGCCCTCATATATTAATAAGGGTAAGTTTAACATGACCTATTCCTCTTTGATGGTTCTGCAGTTTTACAAGGTTGGGAAGGTATGTAATGGCAACAGAAGACCTGGGTTCAGCAGACCAAGGATAGCATCTCTCTTTCTTTCTCTATAGTACTTGGCATAACACCCAGCATGTTCTTTCCCAAGCATGCCATAGAAGCTCAATCAACGCTACTTGCCAACTGTCTGATATTGGGCAAGTTACCTAACTCTTTGACCCTCAGTAGCAAATAAATACCACACCTTTTTTGTAAGTGTGTGTAAGGAGAAAATGAGCTAATATTATTAAAGCCCCCCTCAGTGCCTAACACACAGCAGTTGATTCTCTTCCCCTTTCACTTCTTGTGTATTTCCTACCCACCACCAACTCCCCCCACCCCCACCCCCACCCCCCGACTGATTATAAGTTAGTTCAGTGAGGGACTTTTCCCAATGCCTAGCATAGGACCCTACACATAGTGATAGCTTTAATATATTTACTCATTCAGTGAGTCTTTGAATACCTACAGTGGTATTAGAGTTGGTAGAGAGCGCACATTTAGGAACCCTGGGTAATTCAATATGACCGAAGCAGAGACTTTCCGGGAGGAAATGATGAGAAAGCTAGAATGGTCAGCATGGATTAGCTTTCAAAGGGCTTTGTAGGTCTTATAAGACTTTTGGACTTTACACCATAAGGCAGAGGATTGCCACTGAACCAAGGAGTGGCAGAAACTTATTTTATTTTGTTTTTATTTTAGAATGGCTTGTGGTTCTCAGGTCAGTGTGTGAAGAATCACCAGGGAAGCTTCTCAAAAAAAAGGGGGGGGGGGTTCCAGAGCTACACTGCCTGAGAGTATGCATTTATTTTATTTTATTTTTCTGAGAAAATGCATTAAACCAGTACCCTAGGGGCACCCGGCTGGTTCAGTTGTTAGAGAGCATGCAACTCTTGATCTCAGGGACATGAGTTCAAGCCCCACGTTGGGCATAGAGCTTGCTTAAAACAAAACAAAACAAAACAAAACAAAACAAAACAAAACAAAACAAAACAAAAAACAAAAAAAGGGGCACCTGGGTGGTTCAGTCAGTTAAGCGTCCAACTCTTGATCTCAGCTCAGGTCTTGATCTCAGGGTCGCGACCTCAAGCCATGCATTGGGTTCTGCACTGGACATGAAGCCTACTTAAAAATACCAACAAACAAAAAACAGTACTCTAGGTGACTCTGATCCATTCACATATTCAGACACAAGAGGGACATACCTTACTGTAACAACAGCAAAAAAACAAGAGGCTATCGCAGTCGCCTTGGCGTAAGCTGATTTGAATTCGGGCTTCCCCTGTTTCCCCTGATCAATCTGCCTTCCTTGGCCTGTCTTACGTCTAGTAGGGCCTTAAGCTTCTTCTTCCCCACAGAGGATCAGCTGGAAGCTCAGCAAATGTAGACTAGCCCAGAGACCAGACATAGGTTAAAGAGAAGTAGCTACCTTTGCTAGACATTTGGAAAATGGAATCGACAAGACTCAGAGATCCATTGCAGGGGGAGGGGCCAGGGAGAAGAAGAGCCAGGAGTCAAGGAGGCTCCCTGGCTTTCTGGCTTGGAGGAACAACAGTTGTATTGGTGTGCCATTCAGTGAACTAAGAACTCAAAGAGGGAAGGTGAAGTGGGGAATTTTAATTGAGATTTGCTGAGTTTGGGGTGCCTCTGGGACATCCAAGTGGAGATGTTCAGAGGTCAATTGGATTTATAGGTTGGAAGCTGAGAACAAGATCTAGGTTAGAAACACATTATTTGAGAATCGTTAGCTAATCAATGGTAATAGAAGTAGGTGAAATCATCCCAGGAGAGACAACGGAATGATAAAAGGATCTAAAGCACGATGCAAGGAACATTTAAGGGAAGGTCTGAGGAGGAAACAAAAAATGGCAGTGGGATCAAGGACAGGCTAGAGTCAACAGCCCAAAGTCACAAGGAGGGAATTCAAAGGGGTGAGAAACTGGGAAGCACACTGGATTCAGCACAGAAGTCTGTGGTGACCTTGCAGAGAGCAGTTTCAGTGGAGCTCCGGGGACAGCACCAGATTGCTGTGGATTGAGGAGTGAGTGGGAGGTGAGGGAGTGGAGGCAGCTGGCATGGACAGTTTTTCAAGATGTTTGGCCAAGAATGGAGCGAGATTTGGTGGTAACTTAAGAAGGAAATAGAATCGAGGGAGAGTCTTTTTCTATGCTAAGGGAGGAACGCAAGAGAGCATAGGGACCAAGGAAATAATCAATAAAGCCTACCTAGAGGAGCGGGAGGTATCCGCTGCACTGGAGTCTGGATTGTTTGTTCTTAAGACAGGAGGGACCTACTTCTTTTTTAACTTGACTGATTGGTTTGGAAGCTCGATATGGGGTAGTTCTCTGACGGATCCTGTTTGCTCTTGGAGGCTGGGAGCCAGGCCATGAGTAAGGGGTTTGTAAGGTGAACATCTTTCCTCAGCTAGCGAAGGACGGGTTTCCCAGCAAGACACAAGTAGGCACCGCACTGAGGCAGGAGACTGGTGGGAAGCGGGCTGAGGCTGAAGCTTTAAAATTCAAAGGATGAGAGGCTAAGCATGATGTTCCCACAACCGTGTGGAAAGCTGCATTTAGGCCACTAAACAAGAGGGTTTTTTCCAGAACCTCATGCTAGGGCTTTGACTTAGGCTCCCCCTTTCTCCTCTAGTCAGTCTGCCTTCCCCGGCCTGAGTCTCACGTCTAGGCCTCAAGCCTCCTCGTCCCCACCGAGGACCAGCTGGAAGCCATTTTGATTAAGCTCCACCACAGAAGGAGGACAATACAGCCCCGCCCAGAGCCAGGCGCGCCCCCGCGGCGGGCCGGGTGCGCGTGTCCGCGCCTCTTCCCGCCGGCCTGGCGGGCGCCGGGCCCAGGCCGGGGCGGTGCGAGGCGGGGGGTGGGGGTGGTTATGTAAGCGTTGCGCGCTCCCGCGAGCTGGCAACCAATGGGAAGCCCCGGCGGCTCGTGCTCGCGCACGCAGGGTGGGGGGAGGGAGCGCACGACGTGCGCGCGCCCTCTCCCTCCTCCACCGCTGCCGCCTCCTTCTTCTGCCGCTCCTGGTGCTGCTTGTGTGCTCGTTCGGTGCGGACCTGGTACCTCTTTTGTGAAGCGGCAGCTGAGGAGACTCCGGCGCTCGCCATGGCCGACGAAAAGCCCAAGGTGAGCTCGGCGCCGGCCTCCTCGCCTCGCCGCGCGGTCGGGGTCACGGCGCGGGCTAGGGTCCGGCCCGAGCCCGCCACGGGCTCCCCGCGCCTTCCTGGGCCCCCCACGGGGCTGGCCGCGGCTCAGGCCCGGGCGCTCCGCGCCATTTTCCTCCCTCCCCTCTTCCTCCCTCCCGCGCCGGAGGAGGCCCCGCCGCCCTCCCCCGCCCCCGGCCGCCTCGGAGTGCGCGCCGGGCGCGAGTTGGGCGGGCGGATCGCGGACGCCCGCGGGCCCACCGGCCGCGAGCGGGGCTCGTCGGGCCCGGCCGGCCGGGCGCGCGTGCGGAGGGGCGTTAGGGCGCGCGGTGTCCCCACCCTCCGCGGACCCCGCGCCGGGCCGCGGCGGGTGTTGCCGCCTTCGCGGTGGCGGGGAGTTCCCTCGGCCCGGGGCTTCCCCCTCAGGGGAGGGGGTAGCCGGCGTCTGGGGACCCCTGCCCCGGGCCGCGCTGGCCTGGTGAGGGCTCGGGGCGAATCAATGGGCTGTCGATGGGTTCCCCATCGGGCCGTCGCGAGTGGCCGGGGTTTGGGGGACTCCCGGGGAGTGTTTCCCACTTTGATGGCCTCAGGGTCCCCAGGGGGTCAGGGCAGGGGCATTTCCCTGCGTGCCAGATAACCCCTAACCTGCGGAGACCATGCGGTTTCGAGAAGTTGGGAGGCAGATGTGCGAGCAGAAAGACTTGGTAGGGCTTAACTTTTTAACGCGGGTTTTGAGGCACCGGGAGGTTCTTTCCGTGAGGACTAGGGCACACTTCTTCCTGGCACACGGCACTTTCGTTTGATTTGTTTTGTGACACCCCCTCCCCCTTCCTTTCTGAAGTGATTTGGGGGCTACAGATTTCGATCTACTCTTGGTTTTTGTGAACTTCAGGTAGGGTCGAAATTTACAAGGAAGAGTTGCAAGAAAACCTGCATTTGACCCATGACAACAAAGGGGAGGGGAGAGTAAGAGCTCTGAACTGAAAATAAACAAAAATGAGGCTGCTCATAGAGGCGAACATTAATAGTGGTTCTAAGTTATTACCGCTGCTTGAAGAGAGAACCGACGGGTATTCATCAATTAGGTTTTTTTTTTAATGTAGTTGAGATTTAAGTTCCTAAACAGAGTTTGTAACTTTTTAACAGGAGAGTTGTAATGAGTTATTAGTTGCAAGTTCTAGATTTTTATCCTTGCATTCTGTACTTAAAGCGCTTTATAAAGGGAAAAGACACTTATTTTTAATCTTTCCGGGGCAAACACATATTTTGAGAGAGATGCAAAATACGCTCTTTTAGAAAATTCAGATTTAAGAGTTCTTGACAGTAAATTGAGTGGGACCCATCTTTAAAAATCGATTGTTATCGCTGATGGTATTACATGTTAAGGCTTCTTTTCTGTTTCTGTGACAGCTATTTAATGTCGTTGCTCCAGGATTTTTCATCTTTCAGATTGATTTCAGCGGCCGAAAACAGCTGTATGCTCTTTTATCATACAGAATGAGAAACCTGTTGATTTCTGAAGCAAGTTGGGCTGCTGCTACTTTAAAAGGTGTTTGTTTTTCACATTTTCCAAATTACACTTTTATTTTTCTTTCAACAGGAAGGAGTCAAGACTGAGAACAACGATCATATTAATTTGAAGGTGGCGGGGCAGGATGGTTCTGTGGTGCAGTTTAAGATTAAGAGGCATACACCACTTAGTAAACTAATGAAAGCCTATTGTGAACGACAGGTGAGGAAATGACATATGCACTTCCCATAAAACGTGTTTTTAAAAAAACCTTATTTTTTTTTGAGAGTAGACACTAGACTGGCATAATATTGTAATAGACTTCTTTGGTTGAATGAATGCACTTATATACTTAGCATATCAATTTTATCATACCCTTGGTATGTTGATGCTTCATGAAAATCCTTAGGATGGTTTGGCTAATATGCTCTATGATTCTAGTACTGTGCCAGAATGCATCAAATAATGATAACATGCGATTAGTTCCCGAGGGGATGTGATTTTACTTTTATAAAAAAAATAAGGATGAACTTGATAAAATTTCTTGTCAGGCTCTCTTCTCTCTCTTTTTTTTTTTTTTTAAGTCTATTTAAAATTTGTGTGGTGTCAAAACAATTTATTTTGAGCATTTATACCAGTTTGGAAGTAAAGTTAAATTGTGAGTTTAGCGACATTGCAGTTTTCCTGAAGTATATAAAATTGTTATATTTTTTTAATAGTAGAGGTCAAGAAAGAAAGTTAACCTCCTGAGTCAGACAAAAACATTCCTATGTTATAGGGACATTTGCATTTTACTCAGGAATTAGTAAATAGACAGCAAAAAGAGGAAGTAATGAATAGATGCTGTGAGTTGAATGCCGGGTTTAAAACAAAGAAGCTTCCTTTAGTGAGGTTGAGTCTGTAACAATACAGAGGCAACTTTAAAGATGACTTTTGCAAATATAACAAAAACTCTGGTACCTAGATCAGTTAATTCAACAGTAACCTGGAAGAGGTATTTTTTTATTCAACCCTGAATACATAACATGTAAAAGTTGGGAAAATCATTCTTTTACACTAAAATCAGTTGTCAGCATTGCAAATTGTCCTAAAAATAGGCTCAAAATAGAGTAAGATTTAAACCTACAGAAGTTGAGAGGTTGAGTTTGAGCTCATAGTTGGACTTCCTCCATGAGATCTAAGGGTATTTGGAAGAAACTGAAAATAAACTTCTTTTTGAGATTGAAGCTTTATTTTATGTCTGGTGTATTTATAATAATTTATAGTGAGAATGTGCTTATCATGCTTTATCTTCACCATATAAATTAATTTTACAGCTCCCTGGAAAGACAAAGAGTTTTTAGTGTACTCTTGTTTGAAGAATTTTGGTGAAATCCACTTAAACAACTAGTAAATATGTACTTACTAGTTGTGCTAAAGAATTTTTGCTCTAGCATCTTAACATATTTGAACACTAGTGCCCCCTCAGGTTAGAGGGGGATTTTAAAAGGTAATCGTCTTGTAGAACTTTTACGTAGCACACCATTTGCAAAATAGAAGCATGCATAGATTTAGTGGTTTTCAACAAAATTCTTTGCATATTTTTTCTCGTTACTAAATTTTAGGTTTTATTTTTATTTTTTTTATATTATTTATGGGGGGACAACTGGGGGAGGGGCACAGAAGGGGGGGGCACAGAGGATCTGAAGTGGCTCCATGCCAACAGCAGAGAGCCGTATGCGGCTCAAACCCATGAACCGTGAGATCATGACCCGAGTTGAAGTCAGTGGCCTAACTGAGCCACCCAGATGCCCGATAAATTTTAGGTTTTAGATGGTCATATTTTCCAACACTTAATATGAAAACTCAAACGTAGTGCACAGTTGAAAATACATTGAATGCTCATGTGCTCACCACCTAGATTTAACTATTAATATTTTATTATACATATCTATTGATTCTTCATCCTAAAATGTTCATATTTAAGACTTCCTGTATTTCCTGTTAGGGCCTCAAAAGAGTTTTTTTGCTTACCTGATATTTACCAGATACTTACCATGTGCCAGGGCATTATACTATGTGCCAGAAAAACAAAGACACAGAGCACATCCTGCGTTGCAGATTGTCTTTATAAGAGATCTATGAGATTGAGTTAGCTGGTCAATCAAGAGCTTTTGGGTTTTCCTGGTATGTTAAATTTAGTGTATTACTCATGTAAATAAAGTTTTTTGTGAATTTTTTCAGTTAGGTTTAAGTTGACTAAACTTGGGGCCACTCAGTTTGCAGTATGGGAAAAAGAAGCATTGGTAATCCATAAAAAATATAATTCCACTGCATATCACTTAGAATGCAGATATGATTTAAAGATATGATCCAGGAAGAATTTGAAAAGATTTGTTCTCAATTTCCTTTTAAGTTGAGAATAACCTCAGAGTTTTGACTGAAACAAGATTCCTGTTTACTTTTCAAATGTTTGTTTCTCTCATTCTAAGAAGGAGGGAGTTGAAGAAGTATCACCTAATTGGGCTGGTTCTCTACCCCCCTCTCTTTTTTTAAGTTAATGTATTTATTTAGAGTATGAGCAGGTGGGAGAGGGGCAGAGAGAAGGAGAGAGAGAGAATGGGAGGGGCTTGATCCCATGAACCATGAGATCATGACCTGAGCTGAAATCAAGAGTGGGATGCTTTGACTTTGAGCCACCCAGGTGCCTCTGATTACTTGCTTTTTAAGTGTAGATAGAGCCTTTCAAAAGTCTAAAATATTTATGCAACCTAATTTGCATAGCTAAAGGTTTTGTTTTGTTTTGGTTTGGTTTTTTGACAGTTGAGGATTCTTGAGTAAGGATTTCTTATCCAGATTAATTGAATGCTCATACTTTCTGCTGAACTCATTTGGCCTCAGATCTTTGGAGGAGTTCTAGTAGATGTCTAATAGGCATCTCAAACTGAGCATTATCTAGGTGGGAGGTCAAACACTTGGGATCATCCTGATGATGCTTCATAACTCCTATAATAAAATCCACCAACAAATTCTCTACTGAAACCTGTGCTGTTCAAAACTCAACAATGTGCTGTCACAAGCCACATGTGACTTTACCACCTGAAACATGGCTAGTCCAAATTAAGATGTGTTGTATAGTGCACAGTATATGTCAGATTTTGAAAACTCATAGCGGAGAAAAAAGTACTCACCTTTTCAAATGTTAGTTGCATGCTAAAATAGTAAGATTTTGAGTATGTCGAGTTAAAACAATATTTACCTGATTTTAATGTGGCAATTGGGAATTTTAAAATTGCATATGTGGCGCATATACATATGTATCCATCCATCCATCCATATCCCCCGGTGCAAAAAGGTGGTTGTAATTAAAGCACAGGGACAGGACCTTTTGGGCAGAAAGAGCTGCCACATTGTGTTTGTGTTGGATAGTGCCAAGCCCTCAACCATTTTATTCCACTCTTGCTCAGTCACTAACCTGGGAGACTTTTCTGATTAATTCAGAGTGCGTCTGCTCCCATCATTTGGTCCTCTCAGCTGTTTTTTGCATTGATGTATATTTGTCTCTGCACTAAAATGTAAGCTTCATGAGCATGGGGTCTTTTTGTTTACTGTTTCTTTAGAGCTTAGACCAGTACCTGGTTTATAGAACGTGTTCAGTAAATGCTTGTAAAATGATAGAGGACGTTCAAACTGTCTCCAGAGGTTGATTGTGAAGAAGTTTTCTATTCACATGTAGAATTAGAGTTTGTCCACTTGTCACCATGTAGCCTTCTGCTGAGAGCATACTACTTCATTCTAGTGTGCATTTACTGTGACTTTCAGAGAGCATAGATTGATTCATTGGTTTATTCCAGTTCATTTTGTGAAATGAAGGAATGGGGATCCAAAGAAATAACCTCACACAGCTCTTCTGTGGCACATCTCTGAAGCCAAAGCTCAGAGAGATGATTTATTCAGAAGTGGAACCCAAATACTGGTTTAACAAATTCATTGTTTGAGTTGACGTCATTTATGGAATTGGAAAGGCAAGTTTCCTGGGTTTTGGTTTTTGATCTGTGATGAAATAAAAGCTTTTATTGATAAGGAAAAGCATGAAGGAATACGATGTGTGTTCTGGACTGTGCTCCCCCCCACACCCCCTTGTTTTGAACGGCCATGCCATTGACCTAGGACCGTACTAGTAGATGTAGTAGAGGAAAGATCCAGCATATGGCTTAGTATTTTATTAAAGTAATGGGTTTTCAATGGAGTGTTTGCAAATATGTAATTAGTACTTAATGGCTTGGCATTTAATTCTTGGTTGCTTTGCATAATCACAAATTAAATTTGGATGTCATGAGAAATGAATTAAGGTTATGGATATCCCTTATCTGGTCTGGGAATTGCTTGTATTCCTTAAGACAGGCTAGTCTGAAAGTGTTAGTGTCAAAGACCAGGGTTTGTAAAGGAAAGTAACATGATCTTCACGTTAGAAGTAGTTTTAAAGACAGATATAGTGAATCCTTGTTAAAGGAATACAAGTGTCCTCTAAGTATTTATTGAGCACTTTGTTTCAGTATTCTAGTCCTAGGAATTCAGTTTAATTTTTTCTTAAGTAATTAAAGCAGAGTGTTCTGTGTAACAATAATTACAGTTTGTGATTTGAGTATGATATAGGAGTGATTTTTTTTTTGTGTAGGATGCTTCCTATGCTATTTTTCCAGTTAATATATACACATATTATCTCCATACATATCTCCAAAGATACTTTATTTTCCTATCTTCATTTGGCTGCAGTTCCCAACAGCTTTGCTGCTTTTGCTCCTTTCCCCTTCTTCCTACCCCTGTGTCAGGTAGGTAATGATGAGTACAACACCGGAATCTGCTTTGCAGAAGGGGCATGCTCAGGCTCATTTATCTCCTTAAAAACATAAAAATTTCTTGAAGCTAAACTCTAGTAATATAAATCTTAAATTCTCTTTTTGTAATGAAGCTACTCTTTAGTTTTAGGTGTACTTTTAAATAAAACGAATCATGGTAAAAACGAATCATGATATTGCATTTCATCCATTTTATTCCATCAGTAACTTATACCCGTGAGTACCAACTATGTGTGAGGAATACAGTATAACCAAGACAGTCTTAGGTTCTTGTCCCTCCTGGAGCTTACTTGGTAGTGAGGTTGACAAATAGTAATTGTTGGTCTGGGTAAGTACTAAAATGGAATTTACAAAGCAGGTGTTTCTTTTGAACTATTCCATAGTTCCAAGCTTGTGTGCTTATGAATGATTTTAGGACAGTTCTAGTGGGAATGTCCTGCCTGCCCGAGGGTAAAAACTTGTTGAATTCCTGTGGTGTCCCTAGCATGGTGCTGGGTTGGGACACAGGTTACTTTTGCTTAGCGATAGGAGCTGTTTGGATAGAAATGAAGGTAAAGTGGCTTTAAGGCAAACTTAATCTTTACACTTACTTAGGTGAATTCCAGTTTTCATTATGAAGGGTGTTTTCCCCCCCATTTGGAGAGCTCTTTAACATGGATGGAAGAATGTTGCCGTATCTGTTAACTTTAAATTTCTTTTCAATATCTTTCTAACTCATTTACATGTACTGTTTGACTCAAGGTATATGATCTATCCAAGCTTGGATCTCAAAAGCAAAACAGCTTTTTTAAAAAGACCTTTTTTAAAAAAAAGATCACTTTTCCAAAGAAAACCAAACATGGTTCAAAGAAAGTGAAAATCCTACCAAATCTTTTTACCCACATAGAAATGTTAATGTATTGATTATTTATTTGGGTCCCTCTTTTAATATATTTGTGGCTAAATATGCATATGGTTTCAGTTTTTACTGTTTTCTTTGCATTCTTACTGCCTTTAAACTCTCTTGTAGGGTTTGTCAATGAGGCAGATCAGATTCCGATTTGATGGGCAGCCAATCAATGAAACAGACACACCTGCACAGGTAAAAAAAATCTCTTTGTGCTAGCTAGAAAAGTCAGTGTGGTTTGTAATTTGCTCAACAGTCTTGTTTGTTAATTTGTGAACTTTGAGACATTGCAGTATAGTTCTTCGCCAGAGTTCAAAACTATGTAAAATATGACCAAAGGGGCACAGAAGGGAAAAAATAGGAATATTAATGTTAGTATTTTCTCAGGAGATGTCAGAGGTTTTTAATATGCAATTATCGTTTTGTAAAACTAATAGGTCATTTGGTTGCTTTAATCCATTCCTCCCTATTGCCAGCATTATTCTGAGCAAATAATTCAGAATGTTGTTTTCATTGCTGCAGTTCTTGATGATTCTCCAGGCTCCCCCACAGGTGATTGGTTGGCTGTCGATCCGGGCCATTTTAACTTCTCATGCTGAATTCTCTTTGACCTGTCCTTGTCAACTAAAGGCATCTTTGGGCTCCCAACTGCAAGTCTCTCGATGGCTTAGCTCGACCAGTGTTGGGTTCTTGATAATAAGTGGCTTTCCAAAGCCTTCTGCAAAAGGTGACACAGTCTGATCCTTTAATCTCTTTACATATCACCTCAGTTCTTTCGCTTTGTCAGGGATCAGCTGGGCTGTCTTCCGTGGCAGAAGCTCTTTGTCTTTGTTTCCTTTTACCCTCTGAGGTTCTACTTAAGGCTTCTAGTTTGGGGAAAGAATATTTTGATAGAAACTTAAGTTGGAGCTCTTCTACTTTTGAATTTGTTTTTATCACTCCATAAACACTAGCAAGTAATACATATGGTATGAGTGACGTAGCCCACCCTCCTGGTTGTGGTTTTGTTGATAAACTTGAAAAATTTGAAATGTCGAAGTTGTATTTGAGGGAAGAATATCTTAAAGTAATTTCCCTTGGGGAGTCTCTAAGAAGCAATTATAGTATGTAGCCACAAGGAGGAGCTGAATTCTGTTGGTGAATGAGAGACAGGGAAAAACTCTTTTATCCTTTGAAGGCATTTCAAGTTTCACCATGAAATTTAACATCCCAGGAGTTTTATTTCAGTGGATAGGCTGAAGACATGTTTTTATGGTTTAAAAAGAATAAAAACCCATTATGCTAAACTCTGATGTCGAGAATGTATTTTCTGTCTTTTGATGCTCTCGCCCACCACCGTAAAAAAGGTTCTTGTTTCTACAGTGCTAGCTGCAAATATTAACTGTGAGGAGGATTTTTGCACAACTGCATTGTAAAATCTTCAAATTGAATTTGGAATTGAACTCATTGTAGTATTTGAGATTGAATTCACTGTAGAATGAAATTGATTCACTTTAGAATTATTCTCCCAGTACTAAATAGCAGAACTGTGATAAATTAGAACATCTTAATGACCAGTTTTAATAGTAATATAATCATGTGCCCACTATTCTGTTAAATACTTAACTTTCTTTGACTGATTTAATTCTTAACAACTGAATGCTGTTTCACTTTACAAAGAGGGGATTGAGGCTTAGTCATTAACATTTTAATGCTATAGCCTTACTTTTAGTATATTTGAACTGTGTTAGAAATGATTCCCTTTCTTGTCTTTATGTACCCAGGGTTCTTGTTCTATTTCCAAAATTACCAGTTTTTAGAAATAATAATAAAAAATCAGCATAGTAAACCAATAACAAAGATTATTTCTTTTACAGCACTGCCATAGGTACCAAGACCTTTCCACTCTAAACGTGGTTGTTTTATGTACAGTGGGTGGGTAGTGAGCCTTACAAAACTTAGTTTGTGAATAGCATTTTAAAATTTAAATTAGTTTTTTAGTAAGTTTTTTCTTGCCGTAACCTTCCCTTGCTGCACAGAGACAACCACTGTGCTTTGTGCCTATGTGAGGATATATATTCGTGGTATGCACTCATGCGCACTCGCACAGACACACACTTTTAAAAACAAATAAAATTATACTGTAACCACTTTTGCTGCCTACTTTTTATATTTGTTTTTAATGCAATACTAGGTCTTAGGAATAGTTCCATTTCTACACATATAAACCTATTTTTTAATAACAACTGTGTGCTTTTCATGTAAGAGTGTACTGTATTTCTTTGAGTTTTTTTTTCTAATGTTTGTTTATTTATTTTGAAAGAGAGTGTGCTCATGCAAGCAGGGGAAGGACAGAGAGGAAGAGAGAATCCCAAGCAGCATCCCTCCGCACTGGCAGCAGAGCCTGATGCGGGGATTGATCCCACAAACCATGAGATCATGACCTGAATTTTCAGTAATTACAAGTGAGGTGATTTAACTCCTGGACATAGCTTTTTCACTTAAAAACTAAGTTTTCTATACTGAAATAAAGAAGACCAAGTGAAAGATTAATTTAAACCTAAGCCTGATGCTACATTAAGCTAGGGGGCGTTTAAAATAATGAACACTGGAATTGGGTGGAACTTGTGCAGTTTTTCAGGGTACTTAAGTCTGATAGTTACAGATTTAAGAGCTGATAATCAGTGATCCTCCATTTGTGTTTATTTTTGTTTTATCTCTTTCATGCTAGTTGGAAATGGAGGATGAAGATACAATTGATGTGTTCCAGCAGCAGACAGGAGGTGTCTACTAAAAAGGGAACCTGCTACTTTACTCCAGAACTCTGTTCCTCCAGACCAAGAAGACATTCTCAATTAGAAAACCGCAATTTGGTTCCACCACATCCTGACTACTACAGTATAGTTTTCTCTATTCTTTCATTTTCCCCTTCCCCATTCCTTTATTGTACATAAAGTAACTGTGTATGTGCGCAAGCATTTTGCATTTTTTTTTAACTAAATGGCCAATGGTATGTTTTGACCGACATCAAATGGAGATGGGATGGGGAAAAATACTGGTTCTGTGAAAATACCCCCTTTCTCCATTAGTGGCATGCTCATTCAGCTCTTATCTTTATATTCCAGTAAGTTATTTTGCTCTCACTGTTTAACAAAAAAAGAACAACATAAAAATCCTTGCATACCTTGTTCGATTGGAGAATTTTAATGTTTTTCATTTATCATTGTAAAACCAAGGACAATTTTATAACTTTTTTGTACGTAGCTGTTACATGTAGGGCAATCTGTCTTTAAGTAGGGATAAATTACTCTAAAAGAAATGAATCCTAGATAGTTTTCCCTTCAAGTCAAACGTCTCGTTGTTTAAATAAACTTCTTGTTTAAAATGAGCTGTTTTCTTTATTCTGAAGAATATTAAGTCGAAAAGTTGAAGCTTAGAAAAAGCCCTGAAATGAGTAGGCCTGCTAGAAGTAACATTTCAAGGAAGAACTAAAGCTACACTGCATTCCTGACAGACAGGTGCAAAACAAAGAATAACAAAGTGTGTAAATGACTAGCAACTGATGTTTCAGACTCTTTGTTTAGTAAGCTTAGTTCCAAATCTGCAACTTTACTAGCAAAAATCGGGTCATGATGTGGATTTACTCCCAAGTCGAGCTCTGTGTAACACTACCTGGCAGAATGGGTTAGTACATGCAGCTAGGAAAAAACCATGATTTTGCTAACTGCTGATAAATCACTCAGTGTAAGTTACCCTTTTTCTTTTCTTTTTTTTTTTTTTTTTTTTTTTTTTTAATGTTTGTTTATTTTGAGAGAGGGAGGGAGGGAGAGAGAGAATCCCATGCAGGCTCTGCCCTGTCTGTGTAGAGCCAGATGATGTAAGGCTGGATCTCACAAACCATGAGCTGAAATCAAGCTTAAAGGACTGAGCCACTCCCAGGTTCCCCCAGTCACTTAACCATTCTGACTCTTATGCTGATGAGTAAATATTCCCTAACCCAAAACAGAGTCTTTGTTCTTGAGAATGTTGAGGGACAGAAGGTATTTACATGTATCCACTCTTAAAGCTTTAAATACGCAGGGTACCACAGTTTTTAAATTCAAATATGAGGAAGGATACAGCTATAGAACCAATGAACAGAATATTAGAGCTGGAAAGATTTAGATTACCTAATTGTAACCCCTGTTTTAGAACTGAGGAAGCAGAGGTCCAGAGATGATTATGAAACTAGGACTAGAGAATAGGTCTGATACCTGTTCATTGTGTTCTTCCATATTGGTTCTCAAACAATTCCCACCCCTCCTCACCAATGTGGCCTTTTTGGGTCAAGTCCCCATTGTTCCCTTTCCTGCCTTGTCATTCACTTAGTTCACCCTACCACTGCTGTAATATGGTCTTTTTTTCGTATATATCCATTTTTATGGTGAGTGAGCTTCCCCAAAGATAGGTGTTCAATAGATTTTTTTTTAAGTTTTATTTATTTTATGTAATCTCTACATCCAATATGGAGCTTGAACTCATGACCCTGAGATCAACAGTCACATGCTCAACCAACTTGGTGCCCCTGTTCCATAGGTTTTTGACTTTGACTCTGTATATATAGGAGTTAATCTTGAACCAACAACTTTTATTTTCTTATATGTATAGTGTTAACAATTTTTACAATTTATATTGTGCAACTGTGTGGGAAGCCTGCCCCCAAGAATTCTTAGATCAGGTAAGTGCATGTCTCTTGATTTGTTGCACTAGGTACTGTTGAATGGTGGAATTTGGTGGTGCCCTAAATATTAAAAATTTGGATTGAAATTCACGCCAGAGAACTTTATTATGGAAAGGATTTGAACTGGGTTCTTATTTAATTAGGAATTTACTAACTAATGTCATGGGTGCTTTTGCCATGTTAGGGGGGGAATATGAAACTTCATGGAAATACTTGATAGAATTTTAAAAGCCAGAGGGTAAAGCATGAAAAGCACACAGATAATATAGTGTGTTGTGGCTTATTAATTAGTTGGGTCAGTGTATAACTAAAGATTCACCTTATTTCTGTTCTTAAATGAACTGTTCATAATTGAATTCCCCTATTTCACATAGGTCACGTTGTAACCAAGAAAACTATTCTATGGGAAAATATGTGGAGCACTTTTTTTTTTTTAACCTTTTATTTCTAAGTCATCTCTACACCCACCATGGGGCTTGAACTCAACAACCCTGAGATCTAGAGTTGCCTGCTCTCCTGACTGAGCCAGCCAGGCACCCCTTTATTTTGAGAGAGAGCACTAGCAGGTTAGGGGCAGAGGGAGAGCGAGAATCCCAAACAGCATGGAGCCCGACAAGGGGCTTTATCTCACAATGACCTGAGCTGACTGAAGTCAAGAATTGGATGCTTAACCTACTGAGCCACTCAGGGCACCCCCTTCCCCCTTCCTCCCACCCCTGGCTATGAAGCACTTCTTAAAGAACACTTTGAAAATAAGTACATTGTTGAAAATACTGAAAGTAATCTTGGCATTTTATTTTGGCTTGGGGGGGGGGGGGAGGTTCAAATGATGGGAATTACACTTCCATTTTGATTAATTGCTCGGACAATTTAGCTAAACTCTGGCTGCTGTCTCGTTGATATCCCACATATTTATATCCTGCAAGTAGCAAATTCTGTCTAAGTGAACACAGTTCTGTGTAGAGAAATGAGAAAATTTCTGCTCCGAAGCACCCCTACTATTCCTACACGCTGCTTGACCCAAAACAAAACCAAAACAAAAGGTATTCGCAATTTTTCAGAAGAAGTGTCAAGTTGTTTGCTTCCTTGTTTTGCTTGATGTTTGTAGTTCTGTGGGACATTGTGACAGCAGGAGGTCAGTAGAAGGTGGAAACCCAGGATGTGAGGGAAGCCTGTTGGAGAGTTTCTCAAGGCCCTTGCAGAGTTTATGGTATATTGGAGAGGGTCAGCTGTGCTGCTGAGGATTATTTTTGAGTTAAGATCCTGCTGCTTTTAAATATGACAGTGATTCTAGGTTGTGGTTTTGCATCAGAATCCCCTGATGAGCTTTTAAAAATGTACCAATGCCGGGGCCCTACCCCCAGAAATGTATTTTCAAAGCGGTATGAAATTGAGAAGCAATTCTGGGAGGCATTCTCACAACTCTTAAGAGTTAAGCACCTTATGGGGAAGATTACATGAGATAATAAATATTTTAGCTGCCTAACATGGTCCCTCCACGTACTGAACCCTTTAAAGAAAAGTATCTTCTGCGTTGCAGTAAGGGCTCTGTCAGGGTGCCGAGGCTTCAGCAGAATACTATAATCCGTACCGATGGCTTGCACTTAATGTAAATGAAAAAGGCCAAAGCTTTTCTGTTCATTTTTAAAACTGAATACAACCTTTGTCTTGTTACGTGTTTTAATAAATGCTTAATGCTAAATTGTGCCCTAATGAGTCTTTAAAGAAAAACAGTCTTCAGGATTTGAATGATTCTCCGATACTCTCAGAACCAAAAGACCCATCCACAACATGCTTCAACATTCTGATTCTGTAGGTGATGATTTAAGGGGTAGTCTTCCGTGTTGTAGGACGTACACATGTTTTATAGTGAGATTTCAGTCTGTATAGTGGTTAGCTAATAAAGAGTTCTTCAGAGTGGAACATAATTAGAATAGAGCATATAAACAGGTTAGGAATTTAATCTACTTGGAATGTGGAGTGTTATTTCCCGGTAAGCAGTGACATGTGACTACATATGAGATCATTTTAGGATTTCCCATACACTTGGGGCCTTTATGAAACAGTTTAAAGTCTCAGAATTGTCATGTAATGTTTGCTTTCTTTGCAATTCCTATTTTTAAGGCATTTTAGGTGGCTAACCTTGTCTCAAGTTATAGAATTTGGAATACTAAGAATTTTCTCACATTTTCCAGGGCATGCTGTTTTGAATTGTTTGATGTTTTGTAATTTTAGCAAAGGAGGCCAAATTCATCTCTAGGAGAGCAGGACAGATGGGTGAGGGGAGTTTTTTGCTTGTTTATTAAATACAGAAATAGTAGCATGGGATTGGGAAAAGCGAACACACTTAATCCACACCATTTTATTCAGCTTGGTCTGATAGAAAGGGGAAATCATGGGAAAATAGGAATCACGCTCTCCTTCCACAATTCAGTGATTTAAAAGGATGTGAGAGTGGTGTGTCAGACCTAGTAGAGTGTATGTGCCATTTTGTTTACCTTTGACAGTGAAGGTAAAACATGACAGCCATTTTCCGTATTTGAGACCTCTCATATTTGCTTTGTGGTGAATGAATTTCAAGAGAAAATGAATTCTTTCACTTGTCTTTCTGTGGCATTGATCTGCCTTTGTGTGTGTGTGTGTGTGTGTGTGTGTGTGTGTGTGTGTGTGTGTGCATGCATGCGTGCAGCTAAGAAAAGAATGGACAGATGCATACTAAATTTGGCTTTAGGAGTGATGGATACAGAATGTATGTGTAAATATGTGTGGTTAAGTCACACATAAGTGACATGGGCACCCTGCAATCCTGGGGTTCAAAAGCTTGTTAGAAATACTTGTCAGTGAGTCATTCATTAATTCAGTTACTTAGTGAAGTTCAAAAGCATAAGACCAGCATTTTCTTTTAATAATAGGAGGAATGGAAAATATTAAGAAAATGTATTGGGGCACCTCGCTGGCTCAGTCGGTAGAGCATGTGACTCTTGATCTCAGACTCATGAGTTTGAGCCCCACGCTGGGTGTAGAGATTACTTAAAGAAAAAAGAAAAGATGTATTAAACTGTGGGTGAATATAAATAATTATTGTTCTTGTAGGTCAAAAATAGTTAAATGTCTGCAATTTATTTCATAGGGGCTCAACCTAATATGTGTGTTTTGGATCAGAGGGAGAGACATTAACTAGGAAATTGGTTCAAACCCGATCGCATAATCTAGGCAGAGTAAATACCAATAATAAGGCCCTGTAGTTTGCCCATTTCTTCTAGGGTGCTGGAATAAATCGGGGCAGGTTGAAATTATGGGGGATTCAGAACAAAGTTGGTAATACCCAATGCAAAAACAGATGCTTGAGAGCTAGGAGACACAATGTTAGTATGTTTTTGTGTTTCATTTAAATTGAGGTATTACTTACCTTAGTAGGCTCAAGAGGTGAAGAGCGACTTCCAGATTATTCTGAGTAAATTGTACATTGCATTCTCAAATAAAACTCCACATACCTAGAAACAAATGAAAAAACCACTAGGATTTCTGTCCATGTTAAAGGAAAATTATTAGGGCTTTTAAACATTTTTGACATCTTTTATTTTTTAATTTTTTAAATGTTTATTTTTATTTATTTATTTTTAACACTTATTTTTTGAGAGACAGAGCATGAGCACGGGAGGGGCAGAGAGAGAGAGGGAGTCGCAGAATCAAAAGCAGGCTCCAGGCTCTGAGCTGTCAGCACAGAGATCGACGCGGGGCTCAAACTCATGAGCCTTGGGACCATGACTTTAGCTGAAGTCATATGCTTAACCGACTGAGCCACCCAGCCACCAGTAACTGGTACTTTGTAGCAGGGAAGTGGCAGCATGGGACTAAGTGAAATCAAAGGGCACTTAACTGCTTAAAGGCATGAGAAGTTATGCAGAGTGTGGATAACTGCTCATTCCCTCCACCTTATTTAAAAAGCAGGTGAAAGTGAAACATACATATAGGGCAGTGATTTTGAAATTGCATAGAACCATGGGGTGTACCAAAAGAAGACAGTGGAGAGAAAGGCCAGCCAGGGGTGGGGAAGCAGAAAGGGCCAGGATTTTGGACCCTCTGCTCAGTTTCAGTCACAGATGCCCTGTTGTTCATCTGTGTTATGTATTTGGATTCTGTTTCATAAAAGTTTGGAAAACATTGCTATAGTCGTGAAATAGCTTGTTGGACCATTCCTTGTCATAAGCTTTCATTTGTCTTCTATTTCTTTAGGTTTTTAGGTTAACCTAAGGGTTTGGAACAACTATAAATATTTAAAAAATCAGTGATATGGGCCATTATGATTTTAAAAGTAGCCATCCTTGGGATGCCTGAGTGGCTCAGTTGGTAAAAGCATCAGACTTGGGCTCAGGTCATGATCTTGTGGTCTGTGAGTTCGAGTCCTGCATCGGGCTCTGTGCTGACAGCTCAGAGCCTGGAGCCTGCTTTGGATTCTGTGTCTCCCTCTCTCTCTGCCCTTCCCCCACTTGTGCTCTGTCTCTGTCTCTCAAAAATAAATAAATATTATAAAAAAATAAAAGCAGCCATCCTTTTGCATCTTTTGATCCTGATCTGATCTGTGATCTTTTGTATAGAATGTAATTTCATTAATGTCCCATTTTCAGTTGGTCATCTGGAG
Source organism: Panthera leo (assembly GCF_018350215.1). Lineage (NCBI taxonomy): Eukaryota > Metazoa > Chordata > Mammalia > Carnivora > Felidae > Panthera > Panthera leo. The sequence continues at coordinate 55,206,718 of NC_056692.1, read as the reverse complement.
CAAAGGTCATTATAGCCGAGTTATGTATCATACCTGTTTTACCCCACATCTCCATCTTGTAGCAGAAAGGGGGAGTACAGTGATTTTAGTCAAAACTGCTGTAGGACATGAACAAGTAAATAGGAGGGCTTGTTATTCTGGAAATTTTTGGCAATTTTACTTTATTATTTAAGGCAGGAATCTCTTTTATTTATTTTTAAGTAAGCTCTATGCAGGATTTGAACTAATGACCTTGAGCTCAAGAGTCACATGCTATACTGACTGAGCCAGCCAGGCACCCCTGACAATTTTACTTTAAAATACAATGCACCAAACAGGCCTGCTTAAGATGGCCTTAATCAGTTATCTGTCTTATATACTTTATTCTTCTTTACAAATCATTAGATTAAAAGGGTTCCCTGGGACGGATCCCTTACCTTTGAAGCAGAGATGCTCAGCCCAAGCCACATGTGAAAGCTATCTGTTTAACTTAAAGATACCCATGAGTAGCCCCTACCCCACACCCCCCCTACACTCTCCCACCCCCACCCCCGCCGGAGATTCCAATTCAGGAGATCTCAGAGGGGGCCTGGCATTCATTTTTGTTCCTTAAAAGCTCATAGGTTATTCTGATGTTCAGCCAGGATGGGGCAGCTCTCATAGAAAGCTTTAGTTTACCAAGTCAACGTTCTTAAAATTCTCTCGTTTCAAGCCCTTCACAACAACGTAGAATAGGTGCTGTTAACCCCATTTATAGATGAGGAAGCAAGAGCATAAATGACCTAGAAGTGTCTTTTATGGGAGAAGTGTCTTTTTAAGGGAGCAGAATCAGAACTTAACGGTTTTCAATTTCCAGTCTGGTGTATTGCCCTACCAATCTGTCTTTTACATTACAGGGGATGGAGGAAATAGGGCAAGTCAAGTATGAACTCAAAACTTTAGACCAAAAGGGACCCACCTGAAGATATGTCCAACCCCCTCATTTAATATATAAAAAACAATTTCAGATTGTTAAAAAGTTTGTAATTACTTTCCAAGTATATCTGACAATAAGCATAGCTACTATCACTTTGATGACTTCTTACGTGCGGAGCCAAACACTTTCTATCCATTACTTCATTTACAAGTCTGGAGTTGAAATACTATTTTGTCCTTATTTTTACGAATGAGGAAACTAGTGCTCAGAAAAGGTAAGAGTTCAGATTCAAACTCTGGTTTCTCCTATGAGAGCCTGAGAGACCATACTCTACCTCTTAGTCGATAATTATATGACTTACTAGAAGGGTATGTGTGCTCACTGGCCAACTTGGTCTGAAAGGTGTTCTGTTTTTTCAAAAGTTCCAGAAATTTAGGCCCAGTCTTTAAGAATGGGAAGATTTTAGGGACGCCTGGCTGTCTCGGTCAGTTGGGGGGGGGGGGGGCAACTCTCGATCTCAGGGTTGTGTTTCAAGCCCCAGGTTGGGTGTGGAGTTTATTTAAAAATAAAATCTTACAAAAAAAAAAAAAAAAGGGAAGATTTTAATTCAAATGAGTGGTCAGCACATAAAGACACGATCCATGCCTTTTAGGAGTGAACTTACCTCTACCTTTTCACGAAAACCCAGGAGAGAGGTTAACCAAGAATATAAACTTCCAAACTGCCAAGAAGGGGGAGGCCACACAGAGTGGAATGTTGTTCAGTTTTTATGGAAATAGTGAAAAGGGTCTGCCTTGAGGAAACATGCATGACATGGGAAGGCCTCCACTCTTGTTTGCTCAAGACTTTCCCATTACGATCTTGTAAACAGCCATTCTTGAGTCCTCCAAGTGTTGTCTGCATTTGTTGCAGGGATAGATTTACCCAGACAGGTGGAAGAGTCATGACTTAAGGGTTATAAACAGCTGCAGAGGCCAGGCCTGCTCCATAGTCTTGGTAGCAAGGGATGTGACCATTCCCCACCGCCGAGCATTAACCAGCCTTAGAACAGGCCCTCAAATCAGAACGACTGTAATTTTGGTCTAGTACATGCACCACCCCTGACAGCTAAATAGTAACATTAAAATGTGAAGAATTTCCAGTCGTTTTCAAAGGGATCGTCTTGGCTTGCTTTCTGTTGCTGACTCATAGTGCTGCTGCTTTGAGACTGTCATGTTTCCAAACGGGACACACAGTAGGTATTCAATGAATGTCAGTTTGTAGCAGTAATTTTCATCCCTTAAGGAGCATGCCCTTACTATCTCACCATGAGTAAGGCAAGTAAGTGAAACGGTCAAGACAAATCTGCCCTGGGCTTGGTGGGGGCTGACCGAGCTTTTCCCTCAGTCAGGTAACTTTTTTAAGTGACAGTGAGCACAACTTGTGCCCAACGCTGGGCAGGTTTGTCCTTTGTCCAATCATCACCAAGATTTGGGGGTGGGGGAGGGGGAACTTCCATAGACCCACCCTGACCAGGAAGGGGGCGGGTTTAGGCCGAGCAGGGCCACCGCAGCCCGTCGGGGTGCCGCCCGATGCTTGGCACTTAAGGGAACCAATAGGAACGAAAAGAGCTATTTGAATTGGCCAATACAGGCACGGTGGGGGCGGGTTCTTTTGAGCCTTATAAAGGCTGCGGCCCGGGAGGCAGGCGGTGGCGGAGGCTCCTGCAGCGGTTGCTGGCGTTGCGGTGCAGAGCTGCTCTGCGCCCCTCGGACCCGACCCTCAGCACTCTGCTCCCACGCCAGCCTACCTCGCTCCTCGGCACCATGACCACCACCACCACCTTCAAGGGAGTCGACCCCAACAGCAGGAATAGCTCCCGGTGAGGCTGCGGGGACGCCCCCGCTCGGCGCGGGGCTCGAGGGCAGGGAAGGCCGCCGTCCGGCGGGGCCACGGGTGCAGGGCGGCGGGTCGTTGGCGGTGACGTGCCCTGGCTGTCGCGCTCGTGCCCGGCCGGGCGGCGGGGCTCGGCGGTCTGCTCCGTCTTTGTGCCGTCGGGCGAGCCCGTCGCGCCGGCCCCGCCCGACTCCCGCTTCTCTCCCATTCATTCCTCCCCCGGAGCGAGGGGTCGGTCGGGGAGGGCCGGGGCCGCTGGTCCTCGCAGTGCTGCGGGCTTTCGGTAGTCAGGCCAAGCGGACAGGGTTCGTTTCCTTCCCTTTGCGGTGCGGCTGACCGGCCCCAGGGCGGTGGTCTTGGCCCCCACGTGCCGGGGCAGCCCCCGGGGCGTCCCGGTCAGGCCCCATTGTCCCACCTCTGGCCACGCGCTCTTGCCTCTGGCCCCGGGCAGGTGGCGGTCCCCCCCCCCCCCCCCCCCGGCGGCCACCCCCTTCGGCCGCAGCGATTGAGTCTTGCGGGCGCTTATCCACTGGGGCCCGCCCGGCAGGTGGCATTTGTGGTCGGGCGGGGCTGGTCATCGCGACCCCCACGCCCGTCCGGGACCCAACCGTCAGCCCTCTGCGAAGTGCTTCTCCTCTGCTAACAAAGGAAAGACCCCTGCTCTTTCCCCTCCCGCGCCCACCTCCGAACGCGAAAGGGGGGCGAGCCTGTCCGAGTGGGTTTTCTGCGCTCAAACCTTCGGACCTCGGCCTTTGCATCCCACCTCTTTCCCTCCCCCTTTTGACGTTTGTCAAACGAGTTCTTCCCTGGCCCGGGTTCCCTAGCAGGAGGAGGTTTCCTGTTCTTGGGCGGGGCCGGAGACATCCATTGTCTCTTCCGTACTATCTGCACCTGGGATGCCGGGGCCTTTCTGGCCACAGTCGCTACTGCATTAGGGGATGGGGGCACTGGGTGTTTGCACTGCGATCCTTTTCCAAGCCCTTGCCTGACTTGGTGGAAGGGTTTGGAACCGGCGGAAGGTGTCCACATTGTCTCGGCTAATTGCACACTGTTCTCTTTTAAGACGGGATACAGGCATCTCTGGGATCCTGCTCAGGGCTTGTAGGAAGCTTAGATTCCACTTTTTCTAGGCATCTATTCTTCATTGATCACGACCTGCAGTCGTGTGCGGCCAGCCTGGGGGTCCTGGGCAAGTGGCACAAAGGGAGCCATTTTGTGGGGCTAAGAAGACAGCCGTGAAATAGCAGTGCCTCATAGGGGTTGGAGAACTTGGGGACAAAAAGCTGGCCTCAGCAGCGAGGCTTAGGCGGCAGGTTGGAAATGACACCCCTTTTCAACTCATTCCTTTCCCTTATACAATGTAGGAAAGTGGGAAAGATTTAAAATAAATTAGTGGGTCCTGGAAGGTTGGGGACCTTGAGGAGGATAGACCTACAAAAATACTGGTCACTCCCTCTTCTGTTGTCATTCTTGCAATGAGATCATTTTTTTTGCCGAGGACACTGGAACACGCCGAACCTTTCTTTTTGTGCCATGCGGTCAACTTTCTGCTGGTGAAACTGTAGTGACTGGAACGTGAAAATTTATACATTATGTAAAAAAAATCAGGTTTCATCTTTTGGGGTTGAGTGTAGTTTAGTGCTTCATAAAAAATTTCAGTAACCAGGTCAAAGGAATCCTCATGCTAGTTTTTTGATATGGATATTCGAAATGTGAGACCAAATGGTTTTGGGTTCTGCAGAATAAATGCTTTCATTCACCTTTTGTCATCAAATTCCCTCCAGTATCGTGATCCTAGGACTGGAGCTTTGTCCTTTTATTTACTTCCTACCTTTACTTCCTCTGTAATCTCACCTAATTTTCCTTCAGTTGTTTCTGCAGTAACATTCTTCTGGCTCCATAAGCACATTGTAAATTTAGTCTGAGACGGGATGATCTGCAAAGATCACATGGGAACTCTGGCATCTAGAGAAAGAAGAAAGAAAAAGTGATTTTTGTTTTTTTTAATTGTTATCCGTGGTACATGGGTCCATTTTTGGTGAGTCTCAAGTAGGTAATCCTGGTTTAGTTACCCTGTGTGGTTCAGAAAGAATAGGAGAAACTTAAAAAATAAAATTGGAATAATTTCTGTCTTATGATCCAAATCCTTTGTTTGGGGATGTCTCACTGTTACAAACGGGCTTTACAACACTGACGTCATCGGAGTAGGGAGTAGGTATTACCTGCTCTTGCAAGAGGAACACAGACCTTTAAAAAGTTGGGTGCGCAGAGCTTTGACTTTCTTTTTAAGCCGGTGTTTGGGCACTAGTGTCTTTTTTTCTTTTTTTAAGGCCAAAAAATACTTCCCAGACCATTAGGGTTCTGGAGATTTTCATCTGGCTAATTCATGAGGGTTTAATTACGATAAAGGAAAAAAAAAAATCATTCTAATCTCAAGGGAGCAAGTGAATTTTGATTTTATTGACTCTTTATTGATTTGGGTACAAACAAGGGATAAAAAACCTGGTTGCTTCAAACTTTAACATGAGAGAAAGCCTATTAAGAATTTATAATACACCTTTAATTATGATTTAAACCATTTAATTAAGCAAACCTAAAATTATCAACTTTATATAATGTATGCCTGAATACACTTATCTTAATTCATATAATGAAATTAATCCAAGTGGATATTTAATATCTAAAACTTGAAAAAAAAAGTAGAGTTATAAATATTTTACATGTTACCAAAAACACAATGGGTCCCCAACCTCCCCTCCCCCACCACCTCCCCGCCCGAGGGGGAAAATAATGACATTTTTATTTAGTGCAATTTCTGTATTGAATTATACTGTGGACACACACAAATCTATGATCCAGGGGAGGACGCTAGAGGACCTACAGAAGAAATAGAAGACACTCTAAGATTGGAAAACATGGAAACTAATCAAAGCACCAGTACATAGGTGTGTAGGAAAATGAAAGAGAAAATGGCCTTCTGTGCCTCCTGTATTTTAGCGCGTTGAGCACTTCTGTGCTGGCCAGAGACTGAGGATTTGGGTTCTGGTCCTCGTCACTGTCAGTTAACTAATGTTGGACAATTTCTTCAGAGGCTCTGGAGGCTTGACTTTGTGCTCTTTAATTTTTTTTTTTTTTTTTTTTTTTTTTTTACATTTATTTATTTTTGAGAGACAGAGTGAGACAAAGTGAGAGTGGGGGAGGGACAGAAAGAGAGGGAGACACAGAATCTGAAACAGGCTCCAGGCTCTGAGCTGTCAGCACACAGCCCGATGTGGGGCTCGAACCCACCAATCATGAGATCATGACCTGAGTTGGAGTCAGACACTCAACCCAACCGACTGAGCCACCCAGGCGCCCCAGACTTTGCGCTCTTTAAAATGAGGCTGTTGAACTAGACAGAACAGAGCCCAGCAAACAATCACCCAAGGGCTAAATGCAGTGGGTACCTGATTTTTACATTTATAAATGGTTGCAAAAAAAAGATTCATTTCATGACTTTGTGGAAATTATAGGAAAGTCAGATTGCAGTGTCTGTAAATAAAGTTTTATTGGAAAATAGCTGCACTCGTTTGTTTGCATGTTGTCTGTGGCTGCCTCTGTGCCACATGACAGACCCCAATAGTTACAAAATACTGCATGATCCACAGGCCAAAAATATTTACTCTTGGGCACTTCACACCAGAAGCCATCCTTTCCTCCGTGTTCTACCTGGTATTCTTCGAGCCTATGGAGAGCTCTACTAGTCTGCTTTATGGAGGAGGTTGAGGTTTAAGAGATGGGCCCGGTTTTGAGGGATGCTTGAGGAAAGGGTGGAGAGTGCTCTAGGCAGGAGTAAAGATGGGAGTAATACCCCAAAGTGGAGATAAACCAGAACTGTTCTGGGGAACAGTGAGAAAATGACTGGATTGGTGAAGAAGATGGTAAGAACTAGATACGGTTGAGAGGCCATGTTGATAGTTTGTCACGTTACCTTGCATCTCTGCTGGCTTGTGGGTAGCGGCCACACGGGAAGAAGAGGCAGTGTTAGGGAGTCCAGGCCAGGATGTCAGCAGAGGAGCCACGATTTCTGCTGAAAGATCCAAGGGGACACGGATGTCCACAAATGATCACATGCAGTGGCCAGTAGGAAAATTAGTACTGTCAAAAGAAAGATTGTCAGGGAGGGGAGCTTGGACTTCCGCTCAGGTCACAATCTCACGGTTGGTGGGTTCGAGCCCCACATCAGGCACTGTGCTGACAGCTCAGAGCCTGGAGCCTGCTTCGGATTCTGTCTCTCTTTCTCTCTCTCTCTGCCCCTCCCCAGCTTGTATGCTCGCGCGCTCTCTCTCTCTCTCTCTCTCTCTCTCGCTCTCTCTCTCTCTCTCTCTCTCATTCTCGCTTAAAAAAATGAATAAATGTTAAAAAAAATAAAGTTAAAAAAAAGAAAGAAAGATTGTCAGGGAATTCCGGAACCCAGAAGGAGTCTTTGAAAGAATTTTAGATTAGTGGCAATACAGAAAAATATGAAGTATAAAAAAGGACATTGAAATTCACCTGAAATCCTATCTGAGAGCACAAACCCTGGATGCCATTGTGGTGTGGGTACTTCTCAGGCCTTTATGTCTAGTTGTGATGCTAATAGCTACGACTGCTGCCTTCTAAGCACAGTATATTGGATATTCTTAGAATAGTCTTAGGAGGCAATTACTACTAACCTCTTTTTGTAGAAGATAAAAGCAGGGGCCACTGGGTGGCTCAGTTGGTTGAGCATCTGACTCTTAATTTCACCTCAGGTCATGATCTTAGGGTTATGGGATTAAGTCCATGTTAGGCTCCATGCTGAGCATGGAGTCTGCTTAAGATTCTCTTTTTCCCTCTTTCTCTGCCCCTTTCCTCTAAAAAACTGCTGTCTCTTTTAAAACAAAAACAGAAACAAAAGAACATTAGAAGAGAAAAGCAAAACAAAAGTCAAGCAGTTTATCTAAGATCACACAACCAGATAAATTTATCTCTGTACACGTCATTTTATGTAACACGTCATTGGGCTTATGTTTGTCTTCCAGTGTTTTTCATTCACTGTGTTTTGGGTAACTTTTCATATCCACTAATGAAGGTAACTCTCACCCTAATGTATACAGCTTTCTGTTGTGTGGACATGCTTTGATAATTAAGCCTTTGCTAATGGACAGTTAGGGTATTCCCAAATTTATTTGTAGATGAACATTTTTAAAGGATTTATATACAAGGATATAAATCCTTGTATATATATCTGGTTATCTAATTAGGGCAATTTCTGGAAGTAGAAATGCTGGTTCATATAAAAAGCAAACAGTTGACACATATTATCAAAATGTCCTTTAGAAAGTTTGTACAGGGACACCCGGGTGGCTCAGTCTGTTAAGCGTCTTGACTTCAGCTCAGGTCATGATCTCACGGTTCGCGAATGGGAACCCGAATCAGGCTCTCTGCTGTCAGCGCAGATCCTGCTTGGGATCCTCTGTCTCCCTCTCTTCTGCCCTTCTCCCACTGGTGAGTGTGCGTGCTCGCTCGCATGCTCTCTCTCTGCCAAAAATAAATATTAAAAAAAAATTTTGTACAAACAAAAGTTTGTACAAATGTGGTCCTAGTCTTGAAGAAAAGGGCTTTATTTCTAAGTACAAGATGAAAGCCAGAAACTGAAAAGATGGACGAATTAAACTTGGCAAAAATACACATAATCAACAAAGGATAACATCACTAGTATATGAAATGCTCTCAAAAAATAAGTAAAAGAGGGTGCTTGGGTGGCTCAGTCAGTTAGACATCCGACTCTTGATTTCAGCTCAGGTCATGATCTCATGGTTCGTGGGTTCAAGCCCCATGTGGGGGCTCTGTGATGACCACACGGAGCCCACTTGGGATTCTCTCTCTCCCTTTCTCTCTGCCCCTCCTCTCCCCTACCCTCTTCTCTCTCAAAATAAATAAATAAACTTAAAAAAAAAATACATAAATTGAATAAATAATTTTGCCTAGCTGGAACTTACTTTGGTAAATAAAATGAGTGAGGGATGTTTTGTTTTATCAAAATGATTAGTCAGCCCAATGCAGTTTTTCCCACTGATCTAACATTTACTCCAGTGGCAGTCATTCTGAGAGAGAACCCTTATCTTGACAGAATTCTGAGGAGAAACTGGCAAACTCTTCATTGTGGTAGGAATTGTTAATGGATTCACTCATTAAGTGATAAAACATACTTAGGGGAGCCTGGGTGGCTCAGTCGGTTAAGTGTCTGACTTCAGCTCAGGTCTTGATCTTAAGGTCTGTGAGTTCGAGCCCCGCGTCGGGCTCTGCTCACAGCTCAGAGCCTGGAGCCTGTTTGTGATTCTGTGTCTCCCTCTCTCTGCTCCTCCCCACTCGTGCTGTCTTTCTCTCAAAAATACATTAAAAAAAATTTTTTTAACATACTTAAAAATCAGATTTGAACAACTCATTAGCAAGCTTGATCCTAGTAGACATATAGAACATTAACAAATACACATTCTTTTTAAGAGTATATAGATTTATAGAATTGAGTACATATTAGGCCATAAATCACATCTCATCACATTTCAAAGGATTCGTATCATACAGACTGTTGTCTGTGTTGTAGTTAAAAACTAGAAATTAATAAACCAGAAAGACCCCTGTGTTTGGAAACTGATACATGTACTTCTAAATGATGTATGGGTCAAAGAAGAAAATAATGGGAAGGAGAAAATATTTAGAGTGGAACAATAGTTAAAAAAACAAAACTTGGGATGCCTTTAGAAGGGGCACTTAGGAAGGCATTTATGCTGTGTTTAATTTTTCCTTTTCTTATTTTTAAAATTTATTTTTATCTTTTTCACTGTTTTAAAAAGTTTAAATTTTAGTTGACATGCAGTGTGGTATTGGTTTCAGAAGTCATTGATTCAACACTTACATACAACACCCAGTGCTCATCACAAGTGTCCCCCTTAGTACCCAGCATCCATGTAGCCCATCGTCCCACCCACCTCCGTCAACCCATAGTTCTCTATCACTAAGAGTCTCTTGTGGTTTGTTTCCCTCTTTTCTTTTCCCCCCCCCTCCTCTTCCTATATGTTTCCTTTTCTTTTCTAATATAAGGAGCTGTGTTTGCAAATGACAACTGTTCTTTATTTGGAAACTTGAATAAAATGGACATCCTCCTAGAAAAATATTTTTCAAACTGACTTAAGAAGAAATAGAAAACCAGACTACTCCTGTCTCCAGTAATAGAATTGAATCCTTAGTTAGAAAATTTTTCCTTCCATAAAACCATCTCCATTTTCTATGTTTTGAGCAGTGACAGGACAAGTTAAATTGAGTTCTTCCAGGGATGGGACACATTGGTCAAGCCAAGCAGGAAGCTTTGGAAATGGACAAGTGCTGGGTTTCCTTGCTGAACCGAAAGCTATAGAGTCCAAAGGTGCCTGGTTATCGAACATTCTGTGAATCGTAACACCAGTTTCTCATACGGACTTCCTCCTTGTGGCTAATTGTTCATGTTTACTAGTGAGAATACTGTGGTGCAAGTGTATAAATGGGGCTCGCTGGCGATGCCTAGATAGGAAGAGACTAGTATCGCTCTCCATGGGCTTCTAAATTGGTCAACTTAACTTTTATATGTATAATCTTCCATTTTTAATTTTGTTGAAAATAAAAATGGAAATGCTTTCTGAATAAATAACAAGATATGCTTCTAAACTTTTTTGCAGATACATCCAGCTGATCCTATTAGGCAAGGTCTGTTAGGTCTTTTGCCATTATCTAAAAGGGGACGTCAGCCAGGCTGTTATTTGTGATAACTTTCAGGCTTTTTCAGCTGTCTTCATGTCGGAAGTCCTTACTACAAATATTATAAAACAGCATTTTGTATCTTAACATCCAGTGTTGAATTTTTAAAAACTTTCAGTTTTTTAATTGAGAATAATATATTAGTCTCAGGTGTACAACATAGTGATTCGACAATTCTATACATTTATGAAATGCTAACCACGATAAATGCAGTCCTCATACAAATTTATTATATTCTTGACTGTATTCCCCATGCTGTACTTTTCAGCCCCATGATGTATTTATTTTATAACTGGAAATCTGTATTTCTTAATCCCCTTTACCTGGTTCACCCACCTTCCTACCTGTCTCCCTTCTGGCATCCACCAGTTTGTTCTCTGTGTTTGTGATTGTTTCTGGTTTTGTTTTTTTAAATGTTTTGTTTATTTTTGAGAGAGAGAGAGAGAGAATGAGAGGGAGTGCGTGCACGTGGGGGAGGGGCAGAGAGAGAGGGAGACGGAGAAGCCAAAGCAGGCTCTGTGCTGTCAGCGCAGAGCCCGATTCAGGGCTCACACTCACAAACCGTGAGATCATGACCTGAGCTGAAGTCAACACTTAACCGACTAAGCCACCCAGGCGCCCCATTTCTGTTTTTTTTGTTTGTTCATTTGGTTTTTTAGGTTCCACATATAAGTGAAATCATGTAGTATTTGATTGTTTCTGTCTTATTTCATTTAGCATCATACCCTGTACATCCGACCATGTTGTCTGAAATGGCAGGGTTTCATTCTTTTTTATGGCTGAGCTGAGTAATATCCATTTTCTTTATCCATTCATCTATCGGTTGACAGGTAGGTTGCTTCCATATCTTGGCTATTGTAAATAAGGCCGCAGTAAATGTAGGGGTGTATATATCTTTTCAAATTAGTGTTTTTGTTTTCTTTGGGTAAATATCCAAAAGTAGCATTACTGGATCATATGGGATTTCGATTATTAATTTTTTCAGGAAACTCCATACTGTTTTCCACAGTGGCTGCACCAGTTTACATTCCCACCCGCAGTGCACAAGGGTTCCTCTCTCTCCACATCCTTGTCAACACTTACTTCTTGTCTGTCTGCTACTAGGCATTCTGACTGATGTGATCCAGTGTTGACTTTATACCACAACAGAATCAGTTCCCTTTTCCCATTAGCAGCTCTCTCTTGGAGGGGGTGGGGTGGGTGGGTGGGTAGGAGGAATGAATGGGTGAGGGAAATGAATTTGAAAGGTGTTTGAAAACATTTATGCTGAGAAATGTTTTGGCATGATCTGAAATGGATGTTTTTTGCCATTACTCCCAAGGGTTTTGCGGCCTCCAGGTGGTGGATCCAATTTTTCATTAGGCTTTGATGAACCAACAGAACAACCCGTGAGGAGGAACAAAATGGCCTCTAGCATCTTTGGGACACCTGAGGAAAATCCCCCTTCATGGGCCAAGTCAGCAGGTACTGCTTATATGTGTGACCACTGATCAAAGGTACAGACCCAGCACGAATAACTACAGTTGGTTTTGTGCTGAGGAGCAAAATCTAGCCCAACCATAATGAGATCAACAACAGTTAAGTCTTGTCACTGGAGGAAAGCCTGGGAGAGGGGTCAGAATAGCGATTGAGGTCAAATTGGGCTATTTGGTTCCTCTGTAGAATTTTTAAGCTCTCACTTAACCTGTTTGCTCATTTTTTGATACAAGACTAACACGAACATCATTCACAAAAGAAGTGTTTTGCTTTCAGTCTTTCTGTCATAGTCCTTAAGAAAGTATGTTTTAATTCAGGTGCCAAGTCTAGTGGTGGCAGAGAGGATTCTGAGTCATCTGGACCCCAGAGAAGGAACTCTTCTGAAGCAAACTCTGGAGACTTCTTAGATCTGAAGGTCAGTGTGACAACACAGGGTTGGGGGGGAAAGAAAGGCTTTGAGGTTAATCCGGTTTGGAAACTGACTTCCTTCCTATTGTAATAAGAGCTTCAGTTCTGTCACTAGAGCCTTACATAGAGGTGACTAGGGAAGGGCCTGAGGCCATACTGGTGCTGGAAGATCCATAAAGAGAAAAGTCAGAAAACTGAAGTGACATGATCTGGGTTGGTTCACATCCCTCTTCTACCAGTTGGATCAGTCTCTCTCTTTTCACTATCGATTTTGGGAACTTCTGGATCACACTTCCTACCTAAGTGGTATATAGTAGTGTGTGTGAGGTCAAAGACCTGACGAACGTTGCCCAGTTGTTCTGAGCTGAACTCGAGGAGACTGCAACCTGGGTGTTATCATCAGTTGTCTGCAGAGGAACATGATCCCAATGTCCCCAGGCAGGTGTCTGGAAACCTGGTAGGGTGGCCTCCTAAGTAGGGCCCTCTGAGCACACAGTGGTGTCAGCCATCCCAGTGTGGAACCCTCTTAACGGACTTTGGAATTTATAGAGGCCCCTCAACAGCTAGATAAGGAAAAAGGAAAGGGAGCATGGAAAAATAAACTTACCAGTTTCACATTCTGATAAAAGATCCTCTGAAATGCTAATTGATATTAGGCCATCGGTGTAAATGTTAAGGTTTTTTTGGTGTGTCGGGTATTGCTGGCACTGGGGCAATTTGTCATGCAGCAGTTTTGTATAGCATTGTCCCAAAGTAAGTATAAAGGTTGTAATATAATTGTGTTGTGGCCTGACCCTGAACTTGACTGCATCAAAATGAACTTCCACGTTTGGTTTCAAATAGTAGCCTCTCAGAACTGTGACTGCTTTATTTGTTACAAAATTAAAATCTGAAGTAAAATTTTCTTTTCTTTTCCAGAGAGAAGGCGACATTCATGGTGAGTCCTTCTGAAGTACACATTTCTGGTTCTGTAAATGGTTTTAGAATAGAGCGGAATTTTTCTTGAAATAGTGTCTTGGGGAGTGAAACCTGGCTTTGCCCCAAGGGCCAGCACAGCATACCCTGGGTGGAGAGCAAAGAAACACAAAACTGGGAAGTTAGCAAACATGGCCACGTGTGCGTCCGCCGCAGTGAGAGCAAGGCCGGGAATGCACAAGAAAGGAAAAATGGAGAGTCCTTCACAGATATGTGTGCAGTAGTGGGGCTGGTGGGTGTTCCTGTTAATGAGAGCTTTTTAGTAAAAGGCTCTGGCATTTCAAGCTTGGCACACAGCATTTAATTTACAAACTTTGTTTGATTTTACACTGAGGTGCTTATTCAGCAAGACGTCGGCAACTCTGTGATCTTGTGGCTGATGATTTAGGAGGCAGATATAAATTTTCATCCATGTTACCAATTATATGTGGAAATGAGCTATAATCATTTCTTTAATGATGTTAAGTCTTTGAAGTATTTATTGGCACTTCCTTAACAAGTGCCAGAGAATGACTATTGCATGTAACGAAAGGCGTAAGTGTGTCGGGCAGCAGGAATCAGGTGAAAGTTGACTCGGTGAAATGCAGCAGTCAGAAGGCCCTCTGGTCCGGAAGGAAGACCATTACATTTTGTGAGGCAGTCTTCCCGTGAAACAAGTGTTGAGGAACCAGACTCCTCTTCTGCCCTCTTACACAGCGTTTCTTTCTTTAAAAAAAAAAATTTTTTTTGACGTTTATTTATTTTTGAGACAGAGACAGAGCCTGAACGGGGGAGGGGCAGAGAGAGAGGGAGACACAGAATCCAAAGCAGGCTCCAGGCTCTGAGCTGTCAGCACAGAGCCCGACACGGACGGGGCTCGAACTCATAGACTGCAAGATCATGACCTGAGCCGAAGTCTGATGCTTAACCGACTGAGCCACCCAGGTGCCCCACAGACAGCGTTTCTTGATGGACACGGTGGGAAGAGAGTCTATTGGGCCTTTGTGAGCGTTACCTGGGTTCTTCCTCCGTGAACAAATCACTTTCTCACTGGATTGAAGATGTATTAGTTATTGTTCATGTCCAGTGTGTTCTGTCTGAAAAGACTCTTCCGGAGGTTAAAAAAAAAAAAAAAAAAAATCTTGAAGTCTTTTCAGTTCTGGTGCTTTTCATATTCTGAAATACTTCCACTAGGAGACCTTACTTAGCAAGAATTAGCTAATCCTTAGTCACTACTTTTGGGCAATGGATATAGTTACGAATTTGGGAAGCCTGGAGAAGGATGAGAGGGCCTTGATGGAATTATAAACAAAAAAAATGTGTCACTTGACGTGCTACTAGTAATTCTCTCCCAGCTCGGTTTTTTTTTCAGATTCTTCAGGTGAGTAGCACACTCATGAAATTGTCATGAAATGACAAGGGGCACAATGATTCAAGATCCATCTGGGGGAGTAGAGGTCAACCCCGATTCTGTTGCCAAATTTACTTCGAAGCCAAGCTATTCTGCTTGGTTTAAGATAGATTTGGTTTGGATATAAGGAAGATTGCCGTTCTCTCTTAGAGAATTAAACCTAGGGATGGCTAAAGGGAGCAGTGGGAAATCTGCAGCAGAGGGAGTAGGTCCGCAGAATTTAGGTACAAGTCTTTCCTGCCTTTAGGCAAGTTAGTCTGCTGCATCTCTTGCTGTTCTGATTCTTTCACCCTCGTAATGAAGCACTTTATCATTTATCCTGACGTAGGTATCTGTTCAGTGCCTTGTTGATTTGCCAAAGAAGAAAGACAAGTCAGGAGTATATTAGATGTGTATTATGGTGAAGTGTTTGTTTAAAGTCCCATTTTTCAGTCATTAGATTCAACAAGCAAAAGCTTTCTCAGTCAATCCTGTATAAGTTTCTAAAGCCTCTCAGTTCCTGTACTTATTACTTCATTACAGACTAAGGGAACGTAGTAACAGACTAGCCTCTGTTCTTTTTGGATGGAGCATTTCTGACTAGACAAAGGAGCATTTATTTATTAAAAATGTTTATTTATTGGTGTGGGGGGGTGTGGGGCAGAGAGAGAGGGAGAAAGAATCCCAGGCAGGCTCTGAGCTGTCAGTGCAGAGCCCAACGCAGGGCATGAACTCACAAACCATGAACTCATGATCTGAGCTGAAGTCCAAAGCTTAACCAACTGAGCCACCCAGGTTCCCTGACAAATTTGAGCATTTATTTTTTTTTTAATTAAAAAAATTTTTTAATGTTTATTTTTGAAAGAGACAGAGCATGAGTGGGGGAGGGGCAGAGAGAGAAGGGGATACAGAATCTGAAGCAGGCTCCAGGCTCTGAGCTGTCAGCACAGAGCCCAATGTGGGGCTTGAACTCAAAAACCGCGAGATCATGACCTGAGCCAAAGTTGGATGCTTAACCGACTGAGCCACCCAGGTGCCCTGACAAAGGAGCATTTAAATTAAGGCCTACTGTTGTGTATCCTCCATATGTGCTTTTTTTCTTTTTTGGCGAAGACAAAACAGTTCCTTTAATAATGAAAGACGGGGGATACCTGGATGGCTCAGTCTGTTAAGCATCAGACTCTTGATGTTGGCTCCAGTCATGATCTCATGGTTTGTCAAATCAAGCCCCGCGTCAGGCTCTGCACTGCGAGTGTGGAGCCTGGTTGGGATTCTCTCCCTCTCCCCCACTCTCTCTTCCCCTCTCCTGATCATGCACGTGCTCTCTCTCAAAATCAAAACAAAACAATAACAACAAAAAACTTTAAAAAAAATAATGAAAGACAAATATAAGAATGGTAGGTGTGAGCTTGATTTATCCAAAAATCAGTAGGAAATAAATGATCACGGTAGAGCTGCAAGGTAATGTTTTGTCCTTTAGAAGTACTCCTAACTGCTTGATCCAGGCAGACAATGGATACCTGTGAGAGCCTGTGCAGCGGTGAGGCCAAGTCCTAGTAGCAGCAATGAAATTGCTTGAACTGATAGGCTGGCTGGCTCAAGTGGAACTCGTGCCCCGTATTTGTCCATCTTGGATTGTTTCAAATCATGGGTTTGGGGGTTTTGTTTGTATTTGTGGTAAATGGGACATATTTTCCTAGGTTATTCACGGGACACTTATCAGAAGACTTGGGTTCTCAGTGTTGATGCATTTAATCCTGCTTCCCGTGCAAACAAGAATGTAGCAACAGGAAATTAAGGCGTGACCCTTTCTCACCAAGCTTTAAGTTAATTATCATGAGGGCTATCATTCTGGAAAGCTCCATACTGATTTTTACTTGTAGTTCAATACTATAGAACATCATATGTGTTGTTACTTCTATAGAATGTTATAAAAATTCTTTTTTTTTTTTTCAACGTTTTTTGTTTTTGTTTTTTTTTTTTATTTTTGGGACAGAGAGAGACAGAGCATGAACGGGGGAGGGGCAGAGAGAGAGGGAGACACAGAATCGGAAACAGGCTCCAGGCTCCGAGCCATCAGCCCAGAGCCTGACGCGGGGCTCGAACTCACGGACCGCAAGATCGTGACCTGGCTGAAGTCGGATGCTTAACCGACTGCGCCACCCAGGCGCCCCAAGAATGTTATAAAAATTCTTAAAAGGAAATGTCAAAAGCAGCAGTAGCATATTTCTGAGATTTTGTTGAGTTTCTCATTGAAGACTTCTTCCCCCTTGGACTTCTCGGTATCAGTTCGCTAAAACTTGGTACAGGTGCTTTTAGGAACATGAGCTTTTAATGGTTAGTCTTTGGGGAACTTAAAGTACATTTTTTCAAAATTAGAACTTTTCATCGGTGTCAAATATGAGGGCCATATGAATTTCTTACATGGTATAGATCATAACCAGTATTTGTTTCACTGCTTCCAGGGCTTTGGAACACCTTAATCTAGGGGAGGAGGGAATAAATGTCTTTAAACCTTAAGGTAGTTTTCTCCCAAGTTTTATGAATTAGTGTTTGGTTTCTTACACTAAAGTTGCCTTTGTGTGTGTGTGTGAGAGAGAGAGAGATTGAGGAGAAAAGATTTTATTCTATTTTTTTTTTTTTTTAGCATTTATTTTGAGAGAGAGAGTACATGCATACATCCAAGCAGGGGAGGGACAGAGAGAGAGAATCCCAAGCAGGCTTCACGCTGTCAGGGCAGACAGAGCCCATCTCGGGGCTCGATCTCATGAACTGTGAGATCATGACCTGAGCAGAGATCAAGAGTTGGGCACTTAACCAACTGAGCCACCCAGGCACCCCAAGAAATTTTATTCTAAAAATTTTTTTAAATGTTTATTTATTTTTGAGAGCTACAGAGCACAAGTTGGGGGAGGGGCAGAGAGAGAGGGAGACACAGAATCTGAAACAGGCTCCAGGCTCTGAGCTGTCAGCACAGAGCGCAATGCGGGGCTTGAACTTGGGAACGGTGAGATCACGACCTACGCCAAAATCAGATGCTCGATCGACTGAGCCACCCAGATGCCCTAAGAGATTTTATTCTAAAGCAGGTGTGAGATTATGCAACTGAATTGAGACCTGGCATTTTACTGTCCCTTTGGACTTTGAACAAAGACTTCCATATTTTGGAAAATGCCTCATTAAGAATATATATTTGTTGGGAATTTCACAGATTAGTGAATCATCAAGCAGTCTCTAGGATGCTGGGTAATAGTACACTAATTCTGAAGCCTTTATCATGGAAAGTACCTAGTTAATATATATGGGAGTGATCTAATTAATGGAGATACTACTAATCAGTAGGGGAAAGGTAGACTCTAATAAATGATGTTGGTACTATGAGTTATCTTTGTGGTTAGAAAAAGAAATCAGGCTCACCTAGTAATCATGGAAATGTAACATGAAACAGGAACGAAATAATATTTCACCCATCAGTTTGGCAAATTTTAAAGTGAGGTGGTTATCAAATGATGGATGTGCAAAGGTGTACGGACAGCATAGTCTGACACGGGTTGGGGGTGGAACGTGGCACAGCCCCCTCTAGGGAGGGCGATGCATAGCGTCTGTTCAGATTGAAGATGGTCGCCCTTGTTTCCCCGTGGGTACCTTTGCCAGTCTATATACATTCCAACTTTGTTTGGAATGGTTGGGTCGGTTCCAGTTTTCATGACTAGTACAGCTAATGCAGTACTGTATTATATCAAATATATTGAATCATGTGATAAAATACTATAAAGGAGTTACACAGGGTAAATTATGACCATGTGTATAAATATGGGTAAATTTCTGAGTATAAAAAAAGGAAGTTGGTATCAGTACAACAACAACAAAACCCAGAAGTATATATTATCTGTTGGGAATAAAGTACACTTATAAGTAAGTATAACAGAGGGGCTAGAATGGACACAATTCCGAGTCAGAAGAAGAGACCCACACGGAGGTGGACTTCTAATTTAAAATACTACATCTTCATATATTTGTACAATTTAGAAATGAGCACACACAGAAAAAGGCCTGGGGACAAATAAGGCAAAACACTAAGTGGTTAGTTTTGGGTTGCGGGAACATGGGTGAATGATTCTTGTCTTATATATCTCTAGGTATGATTTAAACCATCCTCCAAAAAAAAAAAAAAAAAAAAATCTTAAAACTCTCCATCTTTCCTAGAAATAGTTGCTTAGTAAGCCTGAACCTCCTTCTGTTTTTCTAGAAAACGTGGACACAGATTTGCAGGCCAGCCTGGGGCAGAGCGAGGAGAAGCCCGTGCCCGCTGCCCCCGTGCCCAGCCCGGTGGCCCCGGCCCCAGCGCCGTCCCGAAGAAATCCCCCTGGCGGCAAGTCCAGCCTCGTCCTGGGTTAGCTCTGACTCTCTTGAACTCTGTCGTTTTATTTGTTTGTTTTCTCCATGCTTGTGAACTGCACAACTTGAGCCTGACTGTACATCTTTTGGATTTGTTTCATTAAAAAAGAAGCACTTTATGTACTGCTGTCTTTTTTTTTTTTTTTTTTTTTTTTTTTAAGAACAGGTTTCTCTTTATCTGTCCTGATTCCTCCGGGTCTGTAGGCCATGGCATGAGTGTTTTCTAGTAGTAGATTGGAGGGAAAGTTTTGTGACACTTAGTATGGTGTTTTTAAGAATAATCTGGTTCCAAATGTGTTAGAGGATCTTTTGTACTGAGGTTTTTAAAACCCTTTTCTTGTCAGCTTTACTTGGGTTTACCAAGCCTTGATTGGGCAGACCAGTAAACAGTCCACAGGCATGTTCCTTCAGGCCCCCAAACACAGGGTTGTCTTTATGCCAAACCTACTCATTGTAGCCCTACCTTGTCCGTGCCCTTTGCTAAAAGCATCTTCCTGTGCCATATGGAACAGTAGAGGTCTGTGCCTCATGCC
This sequence comes from Panthera leo, assembly GCF_018350215.1. NCBI lineage: Eukaryota > Metazoa > Chordata > Mammalia > Carnivora > Felidae > Panthera > Panthera leo. Next base: position 55,186,995 of record NC_056692.1, on the reverse strand, counting down.
TTGCTGCCTGCAAAGCAAAAACAAAAACAAACAAAAACTGCCTTTTTAATTTTTGAACCTTAAGAAAAAGCCAGATACTAACTCAACTAGCTGATGAGCTGAGCCTGCTGCTGTCTTGCAGAGGAAGGCTTCGATGTGCACTCAAACTGACAAATTTCCAAGTGGTAAAGCAAGCGAGGGCGGTGGCCACACAGAAGTGGGTCTTCGTCATGAACAGACCCCAAGGGGGCAGTGCTCTTCTTAGATAACTTGAAGCCGTGTGCATGATGCTGGTGCTTGACCATGAACTGAAGTCTCATCCTTAACATGTGTGTTGTACTTCACAATCCTGGACTGTTGCTCAAAGTAAACAATGTGCAAATTTGGAACATCGTGTCCTGTGTCATCTTTTTGAGATCGTTTCACTGTTCTACCTGTTCAGTTGCTTTTTTCTTTACTATAAATCCTGTTGCCCAAGAACCAATGAGTCACTAAAGTTAAAAGACTATTGGAAGGCCCAGAGAAGTAAGTGGGCTTCTCTCAAAAGAGAACAGGTTTACAGTCATAGCAGGAGTTCAAAATGCCAAAAAGATAGTTAACTGATACCTGTGCTAATACAGGGATACGGATAAATGATAAAATATTTATTAGGTAATATATTTTAGACTCTTCTACCCACTCTCTGTGCTGGGCAGTAACATGTAAGTTTTTAAGTTCTCTCCTCCATCAAGGTGCTTCTCAATGGTGGGTGGCTACAGAAGAGCACTCCAAAGGAAGGGGAGGAGGATCTGAACAGACAGAAGAGAGGAAAGCTCTTTGCGTTCAGGCAGAAGGTTCCAGATCAACATGCTATATTTATATTAAATGTCCAAATTGGGCATTAAGACTTGGCTTTTACGTCTAGCTGCACTACTACTCAACTGTGTTCTTTAGGCTTGTCATCTTGGATCCAGTTTCCTATCTTAAAAAGTAAGACCATTGAGACGATGAGCATAACCACTGGCTTCATTTGAACTATTGGGACATTTCTTTGGGAAGAATAGATTCAGGGGGTGTAAAGCTTTTCTCCCTTAAGGTGCAAAGAAAGCATTTGCAAAATGGAGAATCAACAGCTTTGATAGAGGATCCGTCTGATTTGATGAAAACAGGTTAGCTCTGCAAATACTAGCCTGAGTTATGGTTTCTATTGGAACCTCTTTGGAGGCAGGGAACCTGTCTGCACCCTTCTCTAATGGTGGGGATCCTGGAAAAGAGATGTCCCTGATTTGTGTCACACTTGTACCTTGGCTTTAAGTTTTTATTTTTTGAAGATAAGTGCCTAATCAAAATTCAAGTGTTGTGAGGGAGGGACAGCTCTGCCAATCATTCAGATACTATCAGAACAGATTTTATGAAATTCTATGTAACATGTTTGCTAAGGGTGTTAAATTTTCTACTTAGAAAGCTTAGGGTTTACGAAGTGGAGTTGAATGATTTTATGATGATGGCAGAACAATCAGTATTTCGTTGACACTTTGGCCTGGGTATAAACCCAGTTTGTGTGACTTGAATGGGAAGGAGGGGGAACATTGGAGGACTCACTATTGCCTAGGGCGATTGTACCTCTTCTTGAGAGTTTTTTAATCAGATCACTTTAGAAGGAGAGGCTAGTCTCCCCTTTGTAATGTGTTTCAACATTGGTTTGGAAGTATTATTGGGTGCTCAGATGGGGAACTAGAGGAAGATGGGTCACTTAATCAAATCTGAGTTTATGGTTTGTAGGAAAACGTATTTGGACGTAGTCAGGAAGTTGAGAAAAATCTACAAAGGAGCGTCAACAAAACTTAGCCATGTTAGGCATTTTCTAGAGGGGGCTGTAACTGCCAATGCTAGAACACCGGTGTCCCTTCCACAGAAAGGACCTTCCCCGATTACCTGAGCTTGTTGGAAATCGTGTCCTCCGGGTGGGACTGGATGCATAAAGCGGATGCTCCCAACTCTGGTTTAGGAGTTCATCTCTTAGGAGCTCTACTCACACGAGTCAGGGGTCTTCAGCAGTCATTCACTTCAAAGTTACTGGGAGCCCCCATGATTCGGGCCTCAGGGAGTTCTGGCCCGGGATCCGGCGTGATCCTGTGCCCTGTCCCACAAGCAGGGAGGGCAGAGTTGTGCCGGTGGCCCCGGGACTCGCGGTCGCGACTCTAAGGGCGGAGCCAGCCCCACAGGATTCACCCATCGCAGAATTTGAGATCCGCCCTCGAGCGGCCCACGACCCGCCCGGGTCCGCTTGGGGTGAGCGGGTACGTTCCCCCGCGGAGTTGGGGGAGGTACACGTGCAGGCGGGCGCGCTCTCGGGCCGCCCCGCGCCGCCTCCAGGGGAAAGTCGCGCCCTCCCGCGAGGCCGGCTCACAGGCGCCCATGCAAATGAGCCCGGTGCGCCCGCCCACCGCGCGCCTCCGGAAGCTGCGGCCCGCGCCTGCCCGCCCCCCCTCCCCCCCCCAATCCCAGCCCGGCCTCTGCGGCGATGGCGGCGCGGCGCGCACGGCCGGTGCGGGTGCTGGTGGACATGGATGGCGTGCTGGCCGACTTCGAGGCCGGCCTCCTGCGGGGCTTCCGCCGCCGGTTCCCCGGGGAGCCGCACGTGGCGCTGGAAAAGCGCCGCGGCTTCCTCGCCCGCGAGCAGTACCGAGCCCTGCGGCCAGACCTGGCGGTAAGCAGGGAAAGGGCGGGAATGCAACGCCGGGTGTCCGCGGGCAGTGTCCCCGGGAGCGAGGAGTCCCGACCCCGCAGGATACCCGGGAGCAAGGGCCCGGACCCCATAGGATGCAAGGGAGCCGGAGCCCCGACCCCACACGGCACCTAAGAATGGGAGCCCTCCCCGTGGACAAGACTGTCTTCCCCCTTTGTTTAACAAAACCCTCCGTTTAGAATCCATTGTTCGCCCTGGACGAGAAAGTCTGTCCGAGCGCTTCCCCCTAAGCAAAATTGTCTCCCCGAGGCTTTGATTTGGAGACCAAAACCCCCCAGGAATCTTTTGAGAGTCCTCACTGGGGCTAGATCTGCTGGAGGCAGAAGCTGGGACAAGAACATGGTATCTTTCAGGACAAAGTGGCCAGTGTGTATGAAGCCCCAGGCTTTTTCCTAGACTTGGAGCCTATCCCTGGAGCCTTGGAAGCCCTGCAGGAGATGAACAACATGCAGGAGTGAGAAAGGGCAAAGAGGGGAGGGGCGGTGGAGAAGAAGGGAGGGCACCACCCTAAGTCTAACCTGCGCCCCTTGCGTGCAGCACCGAAGTCTTCATCTGCACCAGCCCTCTGACGAAGTATGAACACTGTGTGGCCGAGAAGGTGCGGCTGCCCCAGCGCTTGATAGCAAACTGCTTCCTAAATCCTGAGGATTAAAGTAAACTAGCAGAGGGGCACCCGGGGGCTCGGTCGCTTAGGGCTCAGGCTCTGTGCTGAAGGTGCCTAGCCTACTTGGGATTCTCTCTCTCCTTCTCTCTCTGCTCCTCTCCTGCTCTCTCGCTCGTGCTCTCTCTCAAAATAATTAAAAAGCCCCTTTTTTAAATAAACCGGCAGAAACACAGGAAGTGTGGGGGGAGAGGAGCAGCATCTCTCAAGGGCTGGAGACCCCACTCCCACCTACTTACTCACTGGCCCTGCTGACCGACCTGTGCCCCCTCCACAGTACCGCTGGGTGGAGAATCACCTGGGGCCACAGTTTGTGGAGCGCATTATCCTGACGAGGGACAAGACGGTGGTCTTGGGGGACCTGCTCATTGACGACAAGGACACCATTCGAGGTTAGACCCGTTTTCCTGGCAACCTTCCAGGCATTTGGCCTGCTGGATTAGGGAGGGAGTAAAAATAACCAGATTATAGACTGCATCTCCCTGCCTTTCTCTTGCATCCTGTCCCAGGCCAAGAGGAGACCCCAAGCTGGGAGCACATTTTGTTCACCTGCTGCCACAACCAGCACCTCGCCCTGCCCCCCACAAGGAGACGGCTGCTCTCCTGGAGTGACAACTGGAGGGAGATCATAGACAGCAAGCGGGGGGGCCGGGACAGTGGGTAGTAGCTGAAGGAAGGGAAGGCAGGCCATCAGGGAACACCAGCAGAGCTGGATGACAGGGCAGTGCCATGGCAGTGGCCACCAGCACCGTGGAGCAGGGAGACACAGTAACGTCGGTTCTCACAAGGCAGCCACCTGGCACCCCACAAGACGGCTGGCAAGGAATCATGGTGGGAAAACTACTCAGGAACCTTTTTAATAAAACACTTTGGCTCACCACTCTTTAAAGGCCCTTTATTTGGGAAAGTAGAGGTACAGGGGCCCTAGGGAGGGCAGCTGGAATGCAGGCTGAGGAGGAGGCTTTCTCGTCCCTCCTCCTGTCCTCAGTCCCACCTCCACACCCATCTGGACACCATGTCTCTTGCATCTGCCATCTTTCATCGTGGCCATGGAGGTCAACCTTAAGGGACTGCAGAAGGGAGGCCAGGAAGCTCCCCATTGCTCCTGAACCCCAACTTCCCATGGTCGTCCCACACCGCTTCCCCTGTGCTGGTCAACGTACACTGTGGACTCTAAACCACAGATTTTTGTCAGGAGGTCCTCTGTGTTCCCTGAGCACCACTCTTGCATTCGCGAAGCCCTCCTGAGTCTGAGACTTCCAGGGCTGGGGACCTGCCCTCACTAACCCAACCCTGATGGCAGAGGAGGAAGGCCAAGGTGTTCAGGCCAGGGCCATGGGGTGGCGAGGGGAGAATATGAAGCTTCAAGGGTCTGTGCCTCATTCTGATGTGTCCTCACCCTCATACTCGTGGTCTTAACACCTGATGGCCACCTTCACAGTCAGCGGACTGCATCACTCAAGAGTAGAGACCACACCTTCGTCTTTGAAGCCCATGGTGCCCGGCAGATAGGCCTGTGTGGATAAACAGGTGATCCCGGGCCACAGAGTTCTCCAGGCTGGTGTCCACCATACCCAGTGCCCAGCCTGGAGATCTTGTGGTGTAGGTACCCAGCTTCCATAGCCCTGGAGTGGGCATGACCAACTTCCCAGAGCTGGCTTCTCACTTGTATTCCTCAAGATTACTTCAGATACTTCTGTGAAAGGAGAATTCCTATTCCCTCAAGCATGAACAATTCTAATCCCAGGCCCAGCTGCTCCTCATGAAAACCCCCTTCTGCAAGGCCTCTGGATCTAGGGTCCCAGCTGCTTCTCTCTCACATTAGGCTGAGAGCCTGGCTCAAGCGGGGGGTTGAGGGGGGTGTAGGAGGCAGGCTCTTGACTTCTAGCTGGTTAAGGGTGCCAACCTATGGAAATGGCCTTTGCTCTCCTCCATGGGCCTCCAGGTCTGGCTTCCTCACTCATCTATTGCCTCTCATCACAGTGTAAATATGTGTCACACTGAGAAAACTCACCTTTAAAATACCTTAAAGGGCACCTTTTGGGGAGAACACACTCAGTGGGAGCCAGGCTGCTCCCGCTCCCCAAGTCCCCACTGGGATTGTGGTCTCGTCTCTAGCGGTCAGGGTGTCAATGGCCATGAGATCTCCCTGGATCAGGGCTGCTGCAGGGCCTCAGTCCTTGGCAGTGGGATACCCAGGGCAGAGTGAGCCCGCCAGCTACGGGCTTCCGCCACCTGGCTTGGGGAACAGAAGTCTTCGAGGAAGATCTGGGCCAGGTTCCGGAGCCTGGTGTTGGCCGAGAGAGAGAAGCGCAGCATGCACTGCACCACGGGCATGGCAGTCAGCTCAGGGTGGGAGGCAGAGCCTGGGGAGCTCAGGTACATGATTGTGGTGACAGCGGACAGCACGGTCTCCTCGTTGGGACTGGACAGGCAGTTGATGATGAGGGGGATGCCCCCTGTCTGCAGGATGTGCTCCTTGTTGGCCCTGTCTGGACACAGGTTGCAGAGGCCTCCTGGGGAAGGGCAAAGGGAGACTGGATGCTCAGGCCTGGGCATCCTCCCACCGCCCCTCCCAGCTTCTCTCAGCCCACTTTGTCCTGAGAAAGGGCCCAGGCCTATGAGAAGGTGGCCCAGGGACAAGAGATCCAAAGTCCATTCTGGTACCCAGCCCTTCCTTTCAAGATTCCCGCCTGCCCATCACAGCCTAGCCTTCAGGAAGTGGGTACCAATCCCTTCCCCGCTTGGTTCAGCCAGTTCAATGGTTGATATGCTTTCTTTTTTTTTTTTTTTTTTAAATTTTTTTTTTAACGTTTATTTATTTTTGAGACAGAGAGAGACAGAGCATGAACGGGGAAGGGTCAGAGAGAGGGGGAGACACAGAATCCGAAGCAGGCTCCAGGCTCTGAGCTGTCAGCACAGAGCCCGACGCGGGGCTCGAACTCATGGACTGTGAGATCGTGACCTGAGCCGAAGTCGGACGCCCAACCGACTGAGCCACCCAGGCGCCCCCCCTTTTTTTTTTTAAAGCAAAAACACAGGGGCGCCTGGGCGGCTCAGTCGGTTAAGCGTCCAACTTTGGCTCAGGGCATGATCTTGTGGCTTGTGAGTTTGAGTCCTGCGTCGGACACTGTGCTGACGGCTCAGAGCCTGGAGCCTGCTTTGGATTCTGTGTCTCCCTCTCTCTCTGCCACTCCCCAACTCATGCTCTGTGTCTCTTAAAAATAAACATTAAAAAAAAATTAAAGCAAAAAAATAAAATAAAATCTAATACATCACTTTACAGAATTAAAAAACATAGGCAAGGTGATGGTCTCACAGGTGTATACGTGTCAAAACATATCAAATCATATCCTTTAAGGATGTACAGCTTATACTATCTCAATAAAGCAGTTATAAATACTAGAAGCCAAATTACAAGCCACCGTAATCCTACCATCCATTTAACATTCGCTTTTCATTCCTCAGTTTCAAAATATGTGAATAAATATAAACATTCAATAAAAATGTGATACAGGCGCCTGGGTGGCTCAGTTGGTTAAGCGTCCAACTCTTAGTTTCAGCTCAGGTCATGATCTCATGGTTTGTGGGATCAAGCCTTGAGTCAGCGTGGAGCCTACTTGGGATTCTCTCTCTCTGTCTCTACCCTGCTCATGTGTGTATGCTCTCTCACAAAATAAATAAGCTTATTTTATTTTTATTTTTATTTTTTATAATTTTTTTTCAACGTTTTTTAATTTATTTTTGGGACAGAGAGAGACAGAGCATGAACGGGGGAGGGGCAGAGAGAGAGGGAGACACAGAATCGGAAACAGGCTCCAGGCTCTGAGCCATCAGCCCAGAGCCTGACGCGGGGCTCGAACCCACGGACCGCGAGATCGTGACCTGGCTGAAGTCGGACGCTTAACCGACTGCGCCACCCAGGCGCCCCAAAATAAGCTTATTTTAAAAACAAACAAACAAACAAAACAAACAAACAAACAAACAAACAGAGTGCCTGAGTAGCTCAGTGGGTTGTGTCCAAATCTTGACTGCAGCTCAGGTCATGATCTTATGGTTCATGAGATGGAGCCTTGCACTGGGCTTTGCACTGACAGCACAGAGTATGCATGGGATTCTCTCTCCCTCTCCTCCTCCCCTGCACTCTCTCTCTCAAAATAAACAAACTTTAAAACACAAAACAACGTAGGGGTGCCTGGGTGGCTTAGTCGGTTAAGCGTCTGACTTCAGCTCAGGTCATGATTTCACAGTCCGTGAATTCAAGCCCCACGTCGGGCTCTGTGCTGTCAGCTCAGAGCCTGGAGCCTGCTTTGGATTCTGGGTCTCCCTCTCTCTCTCTGCCCCTCCCTCATTCATGCTCTCTCAAGTGAATAAATGTTGAAAAAAAAAAAAAACAAAAACAAAAACAAAAAGCCCCACAACATATTTGTAAACATCTTTCCAGGCCCACAGATCTACAACCATGGCACCATCTAATGGCCATGCAGTGACTACCTTATGGATGCAGTGCAATTTATTTATTAAAAAAAAATTTTTTGGGGGGGCGCCTGGGTGGCTCAGTCAGTTAAGCGTCCGACTTCAACTCAGGTCACGATCTTGCGGTCCGTGAGTTCGAGCCCCGCGTCAGGCTCTGGGCTGATGGCTCAGAGCCTGGAGCCTGCTTCCGATTCTGTGTCTCCCTCTCTCTCTCTGCCCCTCCCCCGTTCATGCTCTGTCTCTCTCTGTCTCAAAAATAGATAAACGTTAAAAAAAAAAAAAAAAAAAAAAAATTTGGGGGGGGGCGCCTGGGTGGCTCAGTCGGTTAAGCATCTGACTTGGGCTCAGGTCATGATCTCGTGGTCCGTGGGTTCGAGCCCCGCGTCGGGCTCTGTGCTGACAGCTCAGAGCCTGGAGCCTGTTTCAGAGTCTGTGTCTCCCTCTGTCTCTGACCCTCGCCTGTTCATGTTCTCTCTCTGTCTCAAAAATAAATAAAATGTTTAAAAAAAAAAAAAATTAAAAAAAAATTTTTTTTTAACATTTTATTTATTTTTGACAGAGAAACAGAGCATGAACAGGGGAAGGGCAGACAGAGAGGGAGACACAGATTCCAAAGTAGGCTCCAGGCTCTGAGCTGTCAGCACAGAGCCTGACATGGGGCTCTGGGCTTGAATCCACAAACCAGGAGATCTTGACCTGAAGTCAGATGCTTAACCAATGGAGTCACCCAGGTACCCCTAGGGAAATGTCTTTAAAGGTTTTATCCAGTTACCCTCTAGGGACTTCTCACTGTATTTGGAATAAAATCTGAACTCCCCTTTGAGGTCTTCACAGCCCCGCACCATCTAGTCTGTCCTCTCTGTCCCTGTCACTCGCAACAGCCACGACCTCAGCCCATCCTTAGGGCCTCTGGGCCCCAGATTTTCACATGCTGCCTCCCTCATGCTGGGAATCAACCCTTCACTGCTCCCTCACCAGTAAGGTTTCCCTGGAATACCCACTAGCCACTCCCCACCATGACCATGGCACTCGCCTCATCACTGCACGTCTTCTTTATACGCTTAGTACTCCCAGAAACCATCTTAGCAGGTTGGTTTTCTTGCTAACTGCCAAGCCCCACCAGAAGGTATGTGCCTTGAGGTCAAGTCCCTGGTGCTGGGCGCAAGAGGCGCTCCACAAATATTTGTTGCAGGGGTTGTAAAGCAGTGAGCCGGGGGAGGAGGGGTAAGGTGGGGGCAGGGGAGTAAGGGTGGAATGGCCGCGGGCTGGGGGATGGGACGGCTTCCTGAGGTGTTGCCCCCGCCAGACTTCTGCAGTGCTGGCATTCGAGCTGTGGCTCAAAGTACCCCCCGAGGGAAGGAAGCAGCTTAGTGGCGCTCTCAGAGTCACAAGGTGAGGGAGACAAGGCACTCTGATGAGGAGCTCCCTCCCTATGGGACACTCAGAGGCCTGAGCATATCCTGGGGTCATCCTGTTGACTGCCTTCCGTACTTGCTGTCTGTCCCTGTCACTGGACACCGTAAGGCAAGGCCCTGCTTTCTGGTTTACTTCCGCAACCCAGGGACCTGCAATGGGGTACTCTCACCGGACACATGCTGGGAACATGACTGAACCCCATGAAGTGTTGCTATCACCCCTATTTCAGTGGAAGCTGAGCTGTTGAGTAACTTGCCCCGAGTCCCAGGGATGGAAACCCTATGCCACTCTCATGGCACAAGTAGAAATGCTCTGGCAGGCCTCTGGCTTCCCGGACTCACCTACACCACGTCTTCTGAACTACAAGCGGTGAACCAGCCTCCTACCCCCACCATAGTCTAATGGACCGGGGGCAGAGGGTAGGATTTATCTCCACTGTAAAGTATGATAAGATGAATCCTGAGTCACTCTCAGCTAGTGAGTCACCATCACACACAGATGTGCCTGGGCGGGACACTGCCACCCAGGCTGGGGGATAATCAGATGGTACGTGCTGGACGGTGAAGGCAGGAGGAGGCCTCAGGACAGCTGGCCCAATCTGCTCCCTATCTGGAGACCTAGGAAGTCTCCAAGGGTGGATCCTGCGCCTGCCAGAGCTCACCACTGCCTGGGGCCCAACCACAGGCACTTCTCCAAGCCCCTCTGCCTTGCTGGCAGCGATCCTCGGAGGGGAGAACACGAAGGTCTGGAAAGAGAGGGGCTTCGGGGGAGCAAGAAGTCTCAACACGAGCACCCAAAATGGAGCCAGAGGACCCAGGAGAAGCCCAGGCCGTGGGTGCTTTGAGCTTTCCCTCCTGAGTCTACCTCTGTGACCCTGCCCTAAAGAACTAAGGAGGGCTGTAGGAAGAGGGTAACACAAAAAACTGGAAGCTTCCTAAACAACGCCCAACAATAGCAGGCTGGTTAGAAAAAGTTCAGTACGTCCATCTGATGGAAAATTATACAGTTCTTAAAAATCATGTTTTCAAAGAATATTTAATACGGGAAAATGCTTACAACATAAGGTTGAGGAGGAAAGAAAGTCATCAAACTGTATATATGATAAAGATGCAATAAAAAAAGCAAGCCCAATAAGATGTCACCTCTTCTGAGAGCCTTCTGTGACAGCCCTAACCAGCCCCCTCCCCACCTTCATTTCCTTCCTTCACACCTAGTTACTGGTCATTATGTTTACTGAAGGTTGCCCCACTAGACAACAAATCCCACAAGGGTGGGAACTTTGTCTTGTCCCATGCTGTCGCCTCAGGCTGGCATATAACACATGCTCAGTAAACAGATACATTAAAAAAAGACAAGCTGGAAACACAGCAAAATGCTAATAATACTTATTTCTGTGCAGCAAGATTAGGAGTCATTTTTATTTTATTTTCCAAGTTTTCCTCCATGAAAAAAAATTTTTTTTGTAACCAGGAAAAGGATTTAAAAAAAACTAAAAAAAAAGCTGAATTTCACCTAGAAAGTAAAAGCCAGGGCACGTGGGTGGTTCAGTCAGTTAACCATCTGACTCTTGATTTCGGCTCAAGTCATGAGCTCGTGTTTTGGGAGTTTGAGCCCCGCGTTGAACTTGGGATCCTCTCTCTGCCCCTCCCCCACATGTGCTCTATCTCTCTCTGTAAAGAGAGCTTTCCTATTCTTCCTTTCTAATCTTATATTCTAATAAACTTTTGCTTGCTGCTCAAAAAAAAAAAAAAAAAAAAAAAACCTCATCAAATGACACCATTTAAAAAAATTAATAGACTTAATATATAAAGTCTATTAATATATATTAAGTATTAAATTATATAATAATAGACTTAACATATAAAGAATATATATTACTGGGGTGCCTGGGTGGCTCAGCTGGTTGAGTGTCTTGATTTCGGCTGACTGACTCTTGATTTCAGCTCAGGTTATGATCTCACAGTTCGTGGGACTGAGCCACACATCAGGCTATGTGCTGACAGTGCGGAGCCTGCTTTGGATTCTCTTTCTCCTTCTCTCCTCTGCCCCTCCCCGGCTTGAGCGCGTGTGTGTGTGTGTGTGTGTGTGTGTGTGTGTGTTATTCTTTCTCTCAAAATGAATAAACATAACAAAAAAGATTTAAAGTATATTACTATCAATGAAAGATGAACACAATGTAAAAAATGAACAGAGACTTGGATAACTCTGCACGATAGGGCCAGTGTAGGACACAGTGCTCATAGCTACTTCTCAGAGGCAGGATCAGATGCCTCCACACGCCTATCATGGCTAAAACAAAGCAGAACGACAATAGTAAGAGCTGGTGGGAGGTGGGGATGCTGGAATTCTCATACACAGGGGGTATGGGGGTCTCACACCGCATAATGAAGGTGGAAAAGTATCTGGCAGCTTCACAAGTTAAACATCCACCTACCCTAGGACTCAGCAATTTCACTTCTACGTAATTCTGAGAAAAAGGAGTACATACCTATACAAGAAAACTTGTGTACAAACTAACAGCTTTCTTCATAAAGGCTCTAAATTAGAAACAACTCAAATCTCCATCAACAGGTGAACAGATGAACAAATTGTGGCATATTCATACAAAGACATGAACTAAGGACACTGTAACAATCTGGATGGATATCAAAAACACTGAGTGAAAGAAACCAGACACAGGAGTACATCCTGTGTGATTGTAGGCAGATTGAGTTCAAGAACAGGCAAAACAGGGGCACCTGGCTGGCTCAGTTGGTGGAGCATGTGACTCTTGATCTCAGGGTCGTAAGTTCCAGCCCCATGGTGGGTGTGGAGATCACTTAAAAATAAAATCTTGGGGCACCTGGGTGGTTCAGTTGGTTAAGCATCCGACTTTGGCTCAGGTCATGATCTCATGGTTCGTGAGTTTGGGCCACATTGGGCTCTGTGCTGACAGCTCCGAGCCTGGAGCCTGCTTCGGATTCTGTCTCCCTCTCTCTCTGCCCCTTCCCTGTTCATGGTCTATCTCTTTCTGTCTCAAAAGTAAGTAAGAATTAAAATAAATAAATAAAATATGGGGCACCTGGCTGGCTCAGTCGGTTAAGTGTCCAACTGTGGCTCAGGTCATGATCTCACAGTTCGTGGGTTCGAGCCCCGTGTCAGGCTCTGTGCTGACAGCTCAGAGCCTGGAGCCTGCTTCAGATTCTGTGTCTCCTTCTCTCTCTGTCCCTCCCCTATTCACGCTCTGTCTCTGTCTCAAGAATAAATAAACATTAAATAAATCAAATCAAATCAAATCAAATCAAATCAAGGAAGGGAGGGAGGGAGGGAGGGAGGGAGGGAGGAAGGAAGGACAGACGGACGGACGGACGGACGGACGGACAGGTAAAACCCATGGGTTAGAATACTGGTTACCTGGGGAGGGGTGGAAGACACTAACTGGGAAAGGGACCTTTCTGGGGAGATGGAAACATTCTAGGTCTTGATTTTAGTGGTTACATAGATATACATATACCTTAATGAATTTAATAATCCAATAAACTGCACTGGATGTTGTGTGGAAATGCTGAATCACTGTATCATACACCTGAAACTAATATTACACTGAATTTTAACGAACCAGAATTTAAAACCTTAAAAAAACAAGAAAAAGTTCAAGAAAAAAAATTCGTCAAACTGACACTTAAGATATGTGCACGTCACTGTATGTTGATGGTGCTGCCATTTAAACCGTGGTTACCAAACAAAAGGGAGACCAAGTTCTGACTGGCTGATGAAAGTGTTTCAGGCAAACCAGACAAGACAAAAAAAAGAACAAGAGGCAAAAGCAGGGCCCTTCTAGACATACGGAACCACAGAAGCCCCCAGGAGAGGCAAAAGAGAAAAACCCCAAGTAAAACCAAAGATGAGAAAGCCGAAGGCTCAAAGAGGTCAGGTAGGGGACCTCAGGTCACACAGCAAGAAGGGCGCTGATGCTGCGACAGGAAGGTCTAAGGATTGTTCTGGGGAATTAAATGACGTCATGCCCTAGGAGAGAGTGGCCCAAGACTTTATGCCCTCTGATGACTCAGACGCCTCAGGGCACTGGGCTGGATGCAGCCCATCCCAGATAAAAGTCTTCATCTGAGCCTATTTATTCTTGGGTTTTACTTTAGCATCTTGAAAACAGTTCTTTCTGAAATTTAAATGTGGAGAGACAGAACAGTAAGTAGAGAAAGCTACCATTATGTGTAAAAAGGAGGGGAACAAGGTGACAGGTTTAGAGATGGAAGATAGGCTTCTCTGAAAATGCCTTGCACGTAGTTTTGACCTAAACTCATGAATGTTTCCCATAATAACAAACGTCAAATTACATCAAAAGAAGAAAAAACAAGGCTTTTCGTACTTCTGACCTATATTTCACTTCTGGAAATTTACTCTACAGGCATACCCCATACAGGGGAGAAATGACATACAAATAAGGTATTCCACTGCAGCACCACCTGTGAGGGCGAAGTGGAGACAACCTGAATGGCCACCCCTAAATGTGCCCCTGCCTCCGTTGCACAGAATAGCAGGCAGCATTCACAAAGAATGAGGCAGCTCCTTATGGGCTGATACTGCAGGTGCACTGAGACACGATGCTAAGCTAAAAAAAAAAAAAAAAAAAAAAAAAAAAAAGAGAGAGAGAGAGAAAAGAAAGAAAAAGCAGAACATACATATCATATGCTGCCACAAGCGTAGAACTTGCAAAAAGGTGTAAGTGTAAATACACATATTTGTTCATAAATCCTGAAAATAATCTCTGGGAGGATATAAAAGAAACTAGTAAATGGCTGCTTCCAGAAGAGGCTACAGAAGGTGTTACTGTTGACGACATATCCTTTTGAATTCTGTACCATGTGAATCAATCATGTATTCACATAAATTAACACACACACACAAACACAAACACACACACACACCTTGCTTGGGTCCAGAACTAAGTGGAAGGGAAACTGGTCTCTGCAAGTCCAGGAGGGAGGGCAGAGACTGCCCTGGTCCAGCTAGTGTGGAAGGAAGCAGTGGGGTGAGAACACTGACGTCACCCCCTTTCTGTAAGGGGAATCCTGCCACAGACGGATGGCTGAGGAATTCCTTTTTTTTTTTTTTTAATGTTTATTCATTTTTGAGACCGAGAAAGAGAGCATGAGCTTGAAAGAGAACAGGGGAGGGGCAGAGAGAGAGGTGGACATGGGGCTCCACACTGACAGTAGACAGCCTGACATGGGGCTCAAACCCACGAACCATGAGATCATGACCCGAGCTGAAGTTGGGTGCTTACCTGACTAGCCACCCAGGCACCCCTTCCTTGTTTTTTGTTTTGTTTCATTTTATTTTACGTGAACTCTAAGCCCGTGAGGCTTGAACTCATGACCTCCGAGATCATGAGTTGAGTTGCATGCTCTACCTATTGAGGCAGAAGGTGCCCCGAGGAATTCCTTTTTAAGCAGAAAGTTGTATGACCCCAGGGGCCTACCTGACTCATCAGTGAGAGAAGGAGGTATAGTGAAGCCCCAGAATATGGAAGATGAAGCAAAGGTGGGCAGATCTAGTTAGATTCCTGGCACTGCCACTGAGGACCTAGGTGACCAGAGCAAGCAACTCAGTTTCTCTAAGCCTCAGTTTCTTCATCAGCAAAATGGCTCAAGATAATTCAAAGAATGTGATCAAGTACCACCACTGCCCCCGCCACCCAGCACACAGTACATGTGGACCAAGCATGCACCTGTTTATAGCCCCAGAGGCTGGCACAGGGCCATACCTTCAACCCACATGTACGGAAAGAAATGACACATACAGGTAGAGTTTAACAATGAGAATGCACGTGCCCATGTAACCAGCACAAAGGTCAAGAAGGAAAATAGTCAGCAACCCAAAAGCCTCTGCATGTCCCTTCCTGATCCAATTCTCTCCCATCAGAGGTGAACACCTTCCTGACTTGTAATAGTTTAATAATTTCTAATTAACAAGCAGGAACTTTTAAATTTTTAATAAAAAATAATTTTACTATATATACCCCTGCTATACTAATACTGTAACTCACTTCCGCCTATTTTTGGATTTTACAGAAATATAGTTACACTGTATGTATTATGTGTGGAGCACCATTTGCTTAACGTCAGGTAAGATTACTACAGGTAGCTACAGATTGTTCATTTACCTTGCTAAGCGAGCAGTATGAATATCCCATAATGTCAGCATCCACTCTATTATTGACTGTTTCAAGTTTGGAACTGTTACAGATCATGCTGCTGGTGACATTTTTGCATGTGTCTGCATGTGCATGTACCCTAACCCTATGAATACAATTCTGGGTCATGGGGAGTGCCTGCCTTCAATTTTATTAAGTAGTATTTCCAGGGGGGCGCCTGGGTAGCTCACCTGGTTAAGTGTCTGATTCCTGGTTTCAGCTCAGGTCATGATCTCACGGTTTGTGGGATCGAGCCCCATGTCGGGCTTTGCACTAATGGAAGCCTGCTTGGAATTCTCTGTCTCCCTCTCTCTCTGCCCTTCTTCCATGTGTGTGCGCTGTCTCTCAAAGTAAGTAAGTATTAAAAAAACTTTTTCCCCAGAGATTGCTGAGGATTTATCTTTATCTACTGGTCTTTTTCTTTTCTTTTTTTTTATTTTTTAAATACTGGTCTTTTTCTGAGCACCACCACCATCTGGTGGCAACTACATGTATTGCAGGAAATAGAAACCGGGAAAGTAATTTAACATGAATTCTGGGAAGCCACTTACTTGAACCCCGTTTTATTTATTTTTATGTATTTTTTAAGTAGGCTCCATGTCCAGCGCTGAACTCAAGACGTGAGCTAAGATCAAGAGTCAGACTCTTAACCAATGCAGCCACTTAGGTGCTCCCCGGAACCCTGATTTAGTAACAAAACTGCCAAGTATTCTGTGATATCCTAAGATTCAACCAGTTTTCTTGGAGGCAGAGAATTATCTTCTGGCATCTCTCTCTCTTTTTTTTTTCTTGTAAGTTTTCTGGCACTTTTTTAAGTTTATTTATTTTGAGAGAGAGAGATACAGCGTGAGCGAGCACAAGAAGGGCAGAGAGAGAGAGAGAATCCCAAGCAGGCTCTGCACTGTGTGTGTGCAGCCCCACTCGGGGCTCGAACTCATGAACCATGAGATGATGACCTGAGTTGAAATCAAGAGTCAGATGCTTGCTCAACTGACTGAGTGGCCCAGGCGCCCTCTCCTGGTTCCTTTGTGTCTCCATACAGCATCTAGGCTGATGCAGTGGTGAACACACACTGCATCTAGAACGCGTGAGACTCAGCCAATAGTGCTTTGGGCAAACATTCCCAAATTAATGCCAAAGGCTTCATTTGGAGCAAGAGCTCCAAATTCTTTCATTCATTCGAGTATTTACTGAGATCCAGGCTTTTTATCTGGCTCTCTGTAATTCACCCACTCCCACCTCCCATCCCAAACAAGGGCAGCTCTGGCCCGAACCACTGCTGTCTCCCAGTGGCAGCTCCTCTTAGTGGGCGATCAAGCAAGGCCCCGGGCTGTGCACGGAGAGCGTGGAAATGGCAAGGTGCAGTGGAAACAAAGAACAAAGGAAGACGATGCTCTGTAGTTTCAGCATTGGGTCTGCCAGCTGGGTCCCCTGGGCATGGAATTTGGATCCAGGGAGACTGGGTAAATTCCTGGCTCCAGTCATCACTAACAGTGTGAGCCCCAGGCAATGGACCTAACCTCACTGAAGAGCTGTTTCCTCATACATAAAGAGGGCTGAGTCCTACCTGCCTTGCGGCTGGTGACACATTCAGAGACCTTGCAGGCGGTGCTGGTACAAGGTGGGCATGTGCTGGCAAGTAGTGGGCACACCGTGGGCAGACAGTAGGCATCCAGAAAGGCAGCTTTTATCCTAACAGCTCCCAACCAGAGCCCTTCACCCTGAGGGGAAAAAGGCAGCCAGGACTCCAACCAAAAGGTAAAACAGTTCTACAGTTGTTCTAAACGGGCAAATCCACAAAAGAAAAGGCCAAGAAAGGGGAAGGTACAGAGACTCAAAAATCCCTGTGGGCTACAGGCAACCACCGGAACCAGATTCTTCTTTAAGGCTGTAGTCATCCTCCCCAGGGTATTTCACAGGTCACAGGAAGATGGCCCCCCGGCAAGTCAATGGTCGGGGACCCCAACTTGCCACAGTGCAGCTTTCAGACCTGCCACCACAGCCCACCAAAACAACTGCAGCTGAACCAAAGTGCTGGCGTCAGGCCCTCAGCCCCCAGGGCAGGCAGAGCCACTTGACAGGAGGTCTCATCTCAGCGCTGAGCGCATCAGCACCACCCCAGAAGCATGCCTGCCACTGTGGTGGGCTGCAAGGGCAGGCGGAAGGAAGCCTGCATTCGGACCCTGCCCTGCCATGAACCAGCCGAGGGGCAGTGCTCTCTCCACGCCTGGTTCCTCATCAGTAACATGAAGGGTGTGGAGGAAGTGCCTTTCAACCTTCCACAGACCCAGGAACTGGGAACTCCTCTGCCCTCTTCTAGAATCTGACAGCCTTGGTTTCTGTCCCAGGCTGGCACTCTTTAAACCTTGGGCCAACCCACTGATCCTTCCTAAGCCTCAGACTCCTTATGGAAAATGGAAGTTATGAGCGCCACTTTCAGTGTCTCAGGGTCAGAGGCGACAAAGCACAGAAGGCAGTGCCTGGCACACAGAGGGTGCTCCCTGAGTGCCAGCTACCACTCCACGTCCTCCGAAGTGCGAGAGCACCAGCTCTGTAGCTAGGGGGGCCTGGGTACAGCGCCAACACATGCATTAGGGCCAGGCGCCCTTTGCCTAATGCTGCCCAGACACTCGCTGGGAGGCCAACGATCAACTTTCATTATTTTTTCTATTATTCAGTGTTTTTCCAGAAGGAAAGAACCCCTGAGGCAGACAAGTGGTTCCCCTCGTGAAGGACAGCATGCCATCCCACCTCCTCTTTGGGAGATGAGGGAACTGTTTATCCTCAGAGGGGGCCCTGGACACCAGGCCCTTGGGGTGGAGGCCTAGGGGATCCCGCAGCTGCAGACACTTGATCTCATTTGATTCTCTCAACAACTCTGTGAGGCAGGTACTGGTGCTGCCCCGCCTGACATGATGAGAGAAGGCAAATCACAGGCCAGGAGTTAAGCGGGAGAGCCAGGACTTGAACCCAGGCCTGCCTGACCCCAAAGCCCAGCTCTTACCAAACTCACTACACTCCTTGCCAACCAACGGACACTGGTTTTGGTTCTGTGGGCCACAGGCAATCTAACCCACCTCTTCTCTCTGCCAGTTATTCCAGAGCCAACCCCACTCAGGGCTGCAGCAACAAGTCATGGTTAGTGCTCTGCACCTTCTGGGCCCTTCCCTCCTCTTCCCCAGAGATAGGCAAAGCTGGGCTCTGTCCTCGTGGAGATCACAATGTCAGGCCTGCCACAAGACACGAAAGACTCAAAGCTACAAAGCACAGCACAGAGCCTGTTAGTGGAATAAGCACCCGACAGCTGGCCATTTAGGGCCAGCGACATTAAGAGAAAAGGAAATGACAGCAATAGCAAAACGTGCACCTAAGTACAACGGGGACTCTCTGTCACGCACAATAAATACAAGAGAAATCTGCTCTGCCGATAACCCCATGGAGGGATTCAAGGCTGGGAAAGCTACTATTCTGGGGATTAGGGATCTTGCGCTGGTGGGAAGGAGAGGAAGAGAAAATAAGGAGGAAAAGTGGCAGGGAAAAGCTTGGTGATAATGATACAGAGTAACCAGCTAGACAAAGTACCTTCACGGAGACAGACACACGCACCGTGTGTCTGTTCCCCCCCGACAGTCCTGCAGAGTAGGGCAAACACAGGTGAGGGAATGAGTCTCAAAGAAGGGACAGATGGAACTCAGCCACAAGAATCAGCTAGGAAGTGGAACAGCTGGGACTGGGGATTCCAGGTCCAGGGCTTGATCACCCACTCTGGGACGCTGCCCAGGAGAGCAAGAATCCAGGCCAGGCCCAGCACACCAGGGGCTCAGAGAGCTCCTGCCTTGGGAAAGTTACTTCCTGATCCTGCAAAAACTTTTTTTGGTTGACTGCTCCTTTCATGCAAGTTTTCTCCAGTCAAAAGCTTGAGCTGGAGGAGCTCTACCGCTCCCAGGTGGAGGTGTAGCCACACGCTCCGCAGGGGCCACGGTCACCATTCTGATGGCAGAAGCTGTGGAGCGGAGGGAGGGGCTGGAGGACGTACACAGAAGAAAATCTTAAAGTGACCGATTGTTTAGAATATTTACTTAGCATAATAATCTTCCAGAGGGACAGAGACACGAGCCGGCACCACCCGTACACCTGGGCAACTGGGGCTCCTGGCCCTGCTTCAGAGGGCCTCACTCCAAGAGCCTTCTCCACAGGTTGAAGAGTTCAGGGAGTCCACCCAGAGCCCATCCTCCTCTGCCCCATACCTGGAGCTCTAGGCCCTGAACCTGCTCCCACAACTGCATGGGCCTCTTTCCTGGATCCTGACTCCCAGGGGGGTGGACTCGACTGATGGTGTGTGCGACCCCTGTTGTGTGGACACTCCTAAGTCCGAAGGAGTGGCCACAGAGCAGGTATGGACAGAGCCAGGATGTCCACACATAAGGATGTGAGACCTACTGTGGTGACAAGAGGAGGGACGACCCCCATTTGTACTCTGGCCCCAGGTACCCCAAATAGAAGGGGCCAACCTGGATGGTCTTTCAAAATTTTAAATCACACCTACCAATGATGTGTTCAGCGCAAAAAAAAAAAAAAAAAAAAGTGTTAGTTAATTCTATCAAGGCCTACAGCCTAACTTCTAGGCTACAGAAGATAAAGGGGAAAGAGGAACAAACTAAATGACACCAGAAAGAGGCAAGCAGACAATTAGAAAGGTGGGAAATTCTGCAGAACTGGTCTGGATCCTTTAATATTTAGTGTTACAAAAGAAGAGTCTACTAATGATTAAAAGACATAACTTATTTTTTAATTTTTTATTTATTATTTTTTAAAGATTTTATTTTTTAAGTAATCCCTACACCCAAACTCACAACTCCAAGATCAAGAGTTCGATGCTCCACTGACTGAGCCAGCCAGGCTCCCCAAAAAGAGACAATTTATGTAGTGACTTCCTTCCAAAGAGTACATGGAAAGAGGAGAAAAAAAGAGTAACTTTACAGTGGAGGAACTTGACCAACACCACCTCAGCCAGGTGATCAAAGCCGTCACCCACAGTGAGAAGTCATGCTGAGAGCACGGCCCCGTGACATGGTGCGATGTGATGAAAATGGCACTTAACCTCTGTGGCTGTCCTTCCCCAAACCCATAACCCAGTCTAATCAAGAAAAAGGCATCAGACAAATCCCAGTTAAGGCAGAGTTTACAAAATACCTGACTGGCAATCCTTGAAACCATCAATGCCATCAAAAAAAAAAAGGGAGTGTCTAAGAGACTGGCAAGTCCAAAGGAACCTAAGATGTGACAACTAAAAGTAATATAGTATCCTGGATGGGATCCTGGAACAGTAAAAGGCTATTACACAAACACTAAGGAAATGTGAATAGTGTGGACTTAGTTAATAATGTATCAATACTGGGTTTATTAATTGCAACAAATGTACCATACTAATGTAGGATGTTAATAATAGAAAAGCTGGATGTGGCATATATGGGAACTCTCTGTATTATTCTTGCAATTTTTCTAAAACTGTTGTAAAATACAAAGTTCATGGGGCATCTAGCTGGCTCATAGAGCATGCAACTCTTGATCTCAGAGTCATGAGTTCAAGCCCTTCATTGGGCATAGAGCTTACTTAAAAAAAAAAAAAAAATTTTTTTTTTTTTTTTTTTAGGGTGCCTGGGTTGTGCAGTCGGTTAAGCAGCCAACTTTGGCTCAGGTCACGATCTCACAGCTTGTGGGTTCAAGCCCCACAGTGGGCTCTGTGCTGACAGCTCGTAGCCTGCAGCCTGCTATGGATTCTGTGTTTCCCTCTCTCTCTGCTTCTCCCCTGCTTGTGCTCTGTCTCTCTCTCTCTCTCAAAAAATGAATAAACAGGGGTGCCTGGGTGGCTCAGTCGGTTAAGCGGCCGACTTCGGCTCAGGTCATGATCTCACGGTCCGTGAGTTTGAGCCCCACATCGGGCTCTGTGCTGACAGCTCAGAGCCTGGAGCCCATTTCAGATTCTGTGTCTCCCTCTCTCTCTGACCCTCCCCTGCTCATGCTCTGTCTCTGTCTCAAAAATAAATAAACGTTAAAAAAAAAAAAAAAAAGAATAAACATTTAAAAAATTAAAGAAATAAAACACGAAGTTCATTTAAAAAGAGAGAAAGAGGGGCGCCTGGGTGGCGCAGTCGGTTGGGCGTCCAACTTCAGCCAGGTCACGATCTCGCGGTCCGTGAGTTCGAGCCCCGCGTCAGGCTCTGGGCTGATGGCTCAGAGCCTGGAGCCTGTTTCCGATTCTGTGTCTCCCTCTCTCTCTGCCCCTCCCCCGTTCATGCTCTGTCTCTCTCTGTCCCAAAAATAAATAAATGTTGAAAAAAAATTTTTAAAAAAAAAATAAAAAGAGAGAAAGACGGAAAGAGAGAAAGAGAGCTAAGGAACATCACAACCAGATTAAATGCATGAATTCTGGATTGGTTCCTGGTTTATACAAACCAACAGGAAAATGTCCTTTTGGGAACTATTAGAAAAATTTGCATAAGTAGGTATTAAGTGATAATGGATTTATTATAAAATGTTTTTTTCTCGGGGCGCCTGGGTGGCTCAGTTGGTTAACCATCTGATTCCTGATTTCAGCTCAGGTCATGATCTCACGATTCGTGAGACCGAGCCGCACATGGGGCTCTGCACTGACAGCTCGGAGCCTGCTTGTGATTCTCTCTCTCTCTCTCTCTCTCTCTCTCTCTGCCCCTCCCCAACTGGCAGGCGTGTGGGTTTTCTCTCTCTTTCAAAATAAATAAATAAACCTAATAAATAAATAAAAGGTTTCTTTCTCTATGTAAATAAGATTCCTTTGGCTGTGTAGAAAAACATTATTTTTTAAGATGCATATTGAAAAATGAACATTTGTCCTCAGAATAAATCCAAACTCTTTTCCATGGCCTAGATCTAAGTCCCTATAAATTCTGGTGCCGCCCACCTCTGTAACCCATTTTGTACCAATCTGCTTCATTCACCATAGCCTGCCACATCAGCCTTCTTTCTGGCTCCTCCTGCTTTAGGGTTCCTGACCATGCTGGGCCTCTTTCTACACTGACTTCCCATGATGGCAGAAATGAAGCAGCTTCCACCTATGCTCTCCATCATCACCCTGTTCACTTCTTTCAGAGCCTCAGCTTTTTTGTTTGTTTGCTCACCATCTGTCTCCCCCTACTAGAATGTAAGTTCCTTGAGGGCAAAGACCTTTCCCCAACTTGTTCCCCATATCTCCAGCATTTAGAACAGCAGGGGCCCCTGGGTGGCTCAGGCGGCTAAGCATCTGACTCTTGATTTCAACTCAGGTCATGATCTTATGGATCCTGAGATCAAGTCCCACATCGGGCTCTGCACTGACAGTGCGGAACCTGCTTAGGATTCTCTCTCCCCCGACTCTGTCCCGCCCCTTCTCCCTCTCTCAAAATAAACTTAAAGAAAAAAACAAAACAAGAACAGTAACTTCCTCACACAGTACATGCCCAATAAGTATATCCACTGAATAATTCATAGGTTTTAGACCATAACAACTACAGAAGCCATAGCCATTCCAAATCACCTCTACGTCTCCTGATATTAATACATTAGGACACAGATGTTTATGGGGCACCTGGGTGGCTCAGCTGTTTAAGCATCCAACTTCTGCTAGAGTCATGATCTCTTGGTTCCTGAGTTCGAGCCCCGCGACAGGCTCTGTGCTGACAGCCTGGAGCCTGCCTCGGATTCTGTGTCTCCCTCTCTCTGCCTCTCCCCCATGTGCACGCTTTCTCTCTTAAAAATAAACATTAAAAAAATTTTTTTTCTAATAGAGATGTTTAAAACGGCATTCTATAAACGTTTTTCCCTTCAAGTGGCTTCAATCCATTCCCTCAATTATTATCTCATCTCTAAGTGGGAGGGAAAGCACGCATGCAGAGGAAGTCCTGGGCATTAGTTGCGGACCTGACTCAAGCTAGCTGTGGCCCGGGACAATGTGTTAACCGAGGAGGTGGCACAGACATCGCTGGTACAGACAATGTGACGACCTGCCTTCTCAGCAGAGGGACTGCTTAAAAGATTCCTTTCCCAATGACTCACTTATCTCACCAAGTCAAATCAGGCATCTGGGAGATCTGCCCCATCCTTACCAATAGCAAACTCCACCAGGTTTTCATTCTCCTCCGACAGCGAATCGAGGAATAAATCAAGGACCTGCAGCTGCCGCAGATACTGGTAGTTACTGGGGTCATAGGCGAAGTTGGCGAGGTTGGCCAGTACTTGCTCCTTGGCGTCTGCGGTAGAAAAGCGGCATTGGGGCCAGGTTCGGAACGGCTGTGGCGGCCGGACCACTGCCCCGTCTTCTGCCCCCCACCCTGCCCTTCTCACCTTGGCTCTCCGTCTCTTGGAATTCCGTGACCAGTGCCTGCAGGTATCCCAGGCGCCCGACGTGGGGGTCTACCTTCGGCTTCTGGGCCATGGTCAGGGGGGCAGAGGGGGACCGGGGAAGGACAGGAGAGTGGGAGGTGAGGCCGGAAATAGGTTCCTTTCCTGGCCTCAGGTTCTGCCGAAGTTGGAATGTGGGGCCTCAGGACCTTGTAAAAACTGGGCGTGAAAACCTAAATTTGGACGCAGGAGACGAGGACGAGGGACTAGCAACACCCAGAGCCTAGCTTCCGAGCTTGGTTTTCTGCTCGATTCCAGGTTTCCGGCGGAAGCCTCACTTAGCCCCACCCCAGAGGGCGGAAGGGGCGGGCCTAGGCAAACAAGGGGCCGGATCGTTCCTGCGCTCGGCGCGCGTGAGCGGCGCGTTCTGTGCCTTGAGCCCCTGGCTGGAGGCGACGCGCGACCGGAAGGGTGGTGAAGGGTCGAGGTTGCATCGAGGGGTGTCTCTAAGGGCCCTTGGGAACCCAGAGGAGTCGGAGGGCGCCCATGTGGGGGGAACGTCGAAGCAGAAGGACCTCAAAACCCCCTTTGCACTTGATGAGGGGCGCACCCCAACCTCCCAGACCAAGGGACGACTCTGGAATGAGGGCGTCAGTTCCTTGCACCCCAACATGCGTCTTTTGACCATGGTGCCTGTAGTCAGCCCCTGCCCTATGCACATCCCTTGGGACAGGAGTTATGACTAGAATCTGGGTTCTTGGGTACCCTAGCGGCTCTACTTAGGACAGTGGCCCCAAGACCCCTCATCGAGCCCTTCAACTTCTGTGGGGAGCTGATACAACCTGGGAAAGTACATCTCATCCCAAGGTGGCCAGGGGCTTCTCTGCCTCTGGCTGGACAGAGTAGCAAAGTCCTGGGCGCTAAGGGGCGCAGAGCTTAGGGACAGGATGTACGTGAGCTCTACTCTCCACTGGTCAGGAACTGCTCCAGACCCTCTCTAGAGAATTCCCAGGAAAACAGCTAAGTGTGGATTCTGGAATCAGATGGGCCGCCTTCCTTCATTTCTCCCTTCCTCATTTGTCTCCTCCGAGAGACTCAGGGGCTTTCCTCCTTGGGGAACAATTCTCAGTCCTTGGTTTTGTGCTGAGGGCAGCACCAAGACTTACTCTTCTCTGCCCAGCTCTGGCACGGAGTAAATGCTCAATATTTGTGGAAAGCATTCTGCCCAGAGATTATTGCCACTCTTGGCTGGGGGCAGATGAGGTTGAATTTCCCTCTGCTGAATGTTCACTGGTATTTTTTTTCCTTAAAAGAAATCTGTTTCTAGGAAGTGGGCCTAATAGGGGTTGCACACTTCAAAGCCTGGTGGCTACTAGCACCAAAAGCATCCATCTTCCCACCAGTCCCAACTCTCTCCTTTTCCACTCAGTTAAGATGGAGGAGACAGGACCTGGTAAAATGTGTCCAAGCATTTCCCCTTCGGTCCACAGGCTGTAGATGGTGGCCAAGCACAGGACTGGGTGAGGAGCAGGAAGGCAATGGGGGTCTTCAGGATCAGATTTTTCAAACAAGAAGAGACTCTGATTCATCCAGTTCATCCAGGCCAACCTCCTCCTTTTTTTTTTTTTTTTTTTTTAAATTTTTTTTTAACGTTTATTTATTTATTTTTTTTGAGACAGAGAGAGACAGAGCATGAATGGGGGAGGGTCAGAGAGAGGGAGGCACAGAATCTGAAACAGGCTCCAGGCTGAGCTGTCAGCACAGAGCCCGACGCGGGGCTCGAACTCATGGACTGCAAAATCATGACCTGAGCCGAAGTCGGCCGCTTAACTGACTGAGCCACCCAGGTGCCCCCTCCTTTTTTTAAGGCCCAGTGATGGTGCCCAAAATTACACAGCAAATTATGACAGCCCACAGCCCTTCGCTTCACCTCTGCACTACTTTCCTTGACCATAAGGGGGCACTCATGGCAGGGTCCTGGAAAAAACTGAACATCCCCAAGGATGCTTACTCACGCCAGCTGGGCAGGAAAAGAAGGAAGGCTGAAGTCAGGTCACGAAAATAAAATTTATTTTCCCGATAAGGCTTTCTTGTTGGAGCCTGGTTGAGCCTGAATCAACAAACAAGGACTTGGGTCAGAGCGGACCCCTGCTGAGCAGCGAGAACTGAAGGGGGAGGGGCAGGACTTACGCCTGTTTTCCGGTTTCGTTAGTTCACCAGGTTTATAACCTGCGGCAGGAACATTTTTGTGTGTAATTCAAACAAACTCTTTTTCCATTGCCTCAGTTGGTATCCTGCTGGGACAAGTTTGGGCTGATGACAGCTAGCCCCCAAGTGATGACCACGGTACCAGCAAAAAGAGTATGCATGTGGGGAGCACTGACCTCCAGGTCACAGGCACAGGCCAACAGGGAGCAGGGTGGACACCTGTGACACAGTAAAGAGAGCAGGACAGGAGGGAGGAGTAAAAGGGCTTCTGTTGCAAAAGCAGCCCTGTCTTCACAGAGGTCCTTGGGCTCTGCCTAGCAATCCTTCCCCACCCTGCTCAGTCAAACGTCAGGTTTCCATCTACCCCAGCACTAATGTTCATGGCTAAGATTGGGGGGCAGGGGGAGGGGAGGGCAAGGGAGGGAGGGAGACCCTAGAGCAGGCCCTGCTCAGTGTGCAGGGACTCCTCACACTGATTCTAGGACTCAAGCCAAGGAAGGGCTCCCCTCCAGTTCTTGGCTCGGACGCCAGGATGGCTCTTCTACCCAACATTTCATCTGTCCGTAGCCTGCGTCCAGGCCAACCCCTCAGCCTGGCCCTCCACCATCACCGGCCATAACTCATTCTCACACGAGGTTCTTCTTCCCAAGGTTCCAGTAAGCATGAGGCCCAGCAACCTGTGCTGTGGGCAGCCCTAAGGCAAAGGCTGGGGCACTTGAGAAGAAATGGGGCAGGAGGGCCTCAGAGGTGGGGTGGGGTCTTTGGAACTGTCTGGAGGCCGGAGAAGGACAAAGAGATCACATCAGAGACATTGAGCTAGACTGGAGGGTCTAGTGTGCTGAGTTGCAACAGCAATACTGGGCAGCCAGCTGAGCCGAGGAGGGTTTAGACTCACTCCGGTACCCAAGGGGAAAAGTCAGGAGGACCCGCTCCTGGATTCTGCTGGTTGGAAGGAACCCTGAGTCTTTGGAGGCCAGCCTCCAAGGTCCCAGCTCCTGGCTGAGTCCCAACGTACAGAGCCTGGATGGCTTTTGGTTCAGGCTTCCTGGTGAGCCCTTCACCCCAGCCTCTGGCAGCTGGACATCACATCCCTAGGCTGAGGCAGTGGTCACTCACTGACCTCAGGGCTCAGCCACCGGTCACACACAAGACCCTGGGGTTCAGCCGCTGGTCACACACACGATCCCAGGGCTCAGACGCTGGTCACATATGTGATCTCGGTGTACAGCTGCTTCTCGGAACCACGTGGGTCCTCCACTGTGAGGCCTCGCTCTGAGGCAACTTCTGTGATGGCTCCTTCGGCCTCGGCCGGCCTGCCTTGCCTCTCCTTCTTCTGCAGGACACAGAAGCTGCCACCCATGAAGAGGGCAGCTGATATGAGGAAGAAGCTTGACATGTAGAAAACGTAGCTAAAGTTGTTGGTGGTGTCGAGGAGGAGCCCTGGGGGACAGAGAGCAAATTAGGCCACCGTCCCAGGGATGCCAGGCCTCCTTCCCACTAACTCGTGTGCTCTCAGAGAGCAGGGATTTGATTTTTGGCTCTGCCGTATCCCCAGTATCAGCTATTGTGGCTGGCATCTAGAAGGCACTCAATAGAGATCTGTTGAGTGAAACGAGAGGAAACAGGAAACCTGCTCTCCCAGGGGCAGGAAGAACCTCTGGGCCAGAAAAGCACCTAAGGGCCTGTCTCCCTTACCCTTGGTAGCAGGAAGCTAGCAGTCTGGGATATCTGCCCAGCCACGCCTGGGCCCTCCTGTACTTCCTCCTGGGTAAGCTGTCTCCACTTGTTGGCTTGTAGAACTCCCTCGGAAACTGGGACTTCAGTGCCACACTTGGGAAGAGTCCCCATCATCACTGCACTACAGTACTAACCCCTGCCATGTACTGACTGTCCCCCAGCAGCAAGGGCTTCACATACCTTCGCTGTCACTTTGAATGTCACACTCTCAGCTGCCTGGCAAGTCTGCTCATGGGGGTCTCTGCTCCCACATCGGTTTGTTTCCCTCCCGGCACAAATCACTGTGCTGAGCAAATCATGTCTCTCTGCTTTAATTCCGGACTCTCCCACCAGAAAGTCAGCCCTGAGAGGTGGGGACTAGGCCTCCGTATTCAGCCGTGCCCACCAATGCCTGGCACAGGCTGATCGGTGGCGAGGGCAGGTGTTCTTGTCTGCATTCTGTAGATGACACTGTGGCTCAGAGAAGGAAAATGACGTGCCTGGGTCCCACAGGCAGGAAGTGGGAGAGCCAGGATGTTAATAACAGGAAACATGTGCGTGCGTGGCACTTATTAGGTGCCAGGCTTTCTGGTAAGCTCTTTGCTATGTAACGGTGATCCTCACAAGCCTACAAGGTAGATTCTCTTATCGCCCCCACTTTACTGATAAGAAGACAGAGGCACAGAGAAGAAGGGGAAGGGCTCCAGTACAGCTGGTACGAAAATCCTTATTTTTAACTATTTACACGCTGGGTGCCAGCTGGGGAACAGTCTGCGGCCAGGCCCCTAAGGTGTTTGGGAAAAATCGGATTCCAGGTTCCTAGCCCTGGAGATGCTGGATGGCACCCGAATCTGTCCAGACTGTTCCTCTCCTCCCTGTCTCCATATCCCGCCACCCAGGTCCCGCCCACGTACGCCTGGCCGCCCGCCCTCCCTCCCTCCCTCCCTCCCGGGGCCTCACCAGCCAGTGGCGGGGAGGTAAGGATGGAGATGCTCTCCAGGATGGTGAAGAGGCCCAGAGCGCTGGAGAACCGATCCATGGGCACAATGTCCATGAGCACCTGGAAGAGGAGGGCACCAATGCCACTCATGGACACGCTGTACACCAAGCAGTAGACCACCAACACCCGGAAGTCCGCCGACGCTGCACACACCAGGTTGGTGAGGCCATTGAGCAGGGCTGCCAGGCTGAACAGGTACTTCCGGTGGCCAGCAAAGTCCCGCCGGCCTGCCAGCAGCCCAGCCACGGGCCGTAGGAAGATGTTGCTGAAGCCGATGATGGAGATGAGCAAGGCCGCCTTGTGCTCGTCCACCCCATGCCGCGTGGCGTATGGCACCAGGAAGACGTGAGGCAGCGGGAAGCCCAGGATCATCCACATAACGCCCAGCGTGAACACTCGGTAGCCCGCGTTGTGCCGCAGGATGTCGAAGGCCAGGTGGCGCTGGATGGCCGCACCGCACGCTGCCAGGCAGCCAGGTGCAGATGTCTTGGAAGGTGGAGGGGGGCCTTCTTTGGTCTCAGGGGCCGTGCTGGTGGCCACAGGCCTCAGGATGGCCCCGCAGACGCAGCAGTGGAGAAGGACCCCGCCGAAGATGAGGAAAGTGCCTCTCCAGCCCAGGTTCTCCAGGAGGTAGCGGGAGAGCAGTGGCCAGAGAGTGATGCCCAGGG
Organism: Panthera leo; assembly: GCF_018350215.1. Classification (NCBI taxonomy): domain Eukaryota; kingdom Metazoa; phylum Chordata; class Mammalia; order Carnivora; family Felidae; genus Panthera; species Panthera leo. The sequence continues at coordinate 55,157,598 of NC_056692.1, read as the reverse complement.
AGACGCCCACTGAAGCCAGTGCGTTGGCCAGTGCCCGGTGGCGGGAGAAGTAGAAGCCCAGCACCGTGATGCTCGACTGGAAGCTGAAGCACATGCCCAGGCCTGCAGGGGAGAGAGACCAGCTCAAGGGGCATTGGGGGGGCCTCCCACCAGCATTCAGAGCGGGGTCATGGGGTCGTGTCCCATGTCTGCCCTCCTTCCGCTCTAGCCCAGACCCACGTCCAGGTCCCCAGGGATGGATTTAAGATGGAAGCAGCCTGCCTCACCACCTCCTTAGAAGCGTCCCACCCCTGCCCTCAGATCTGCCTTCCCAGGACTGCCGGGGTCACACCTGTTCCCCTTGGCACAGCACCAGAGTGATCTTTAAAGACCTAAATTGAGGGGCACCCGGTGGCTCAGTCGGTTGAGCGTCCGACTTCGGCTCAGGCCATGATCTCATAGTTCATGAGTTCAAGCCCTGCATCAGGCTCTGTGCTGATAGCTCAGAGCCTGGAGCCTGGTTCAGATTCTGTCTCCCTCTCTGCCCCTCACCCACTCATGCTCTGTCTCTCTCTCAAAAAAGAGTAAATAAACATTAAAAAAAAAAAAACAAAACTAAATTGGGGTAAGTTCCTTCCCCGCTTAGCCTTCCAAAGACTTCCCATCACATCTAGAAAAAAGAAAATGCGACAGAATTTACTATGCCCTGGAAGGCTCTGCACAAGTCTGGCCCTGATCATCTCAGGCCATTGTCCCTGTCACTCACCATGATTGAGCGACATCAGCTTCTTTCTCTTCCTCTGGACACCAAGCTGCCCCTCGCCTCTGGACATTTGCCGGTGCCGTTCCCACTGCCTAGAGTACGCTTCCCTTAGACCTCCCTCTCCTGGCTCGGTTCAGATGCCACCCGCGACCCAATCCACGTCTGCCCTGCACAGCTGAACATGTTAGAGGGAAAGCTCACAACTACACCATGACCACGGCCCTCGGGCCACCTGCGATGCCCTTCTGGAAGATCACCAGTCCTTCTCCATGCATCCCCACCCGTTCCCCATCCTCACTCCCAACTGACCACCTGCCTCCCACCTGTGACGCTGGACGGTCCAGACTGCCAGCTGAGACCAATCCTCCACTTACGCCTGCATCTTGTTGTATCCCTCCAGCAATTTCCCTCTCCTGCACCAACCGTTTTCTCCTCTTTGCCAGATCATTCTCCTTTATCGTTATTTCTCCCATTAAAACCAAACCGGAACAGAAACCCTGCCATCACTCCCTTCTCAGTACCTGCTCCTGGTGGCCCTGAGGGTCCCCAGCCCTCCCTTTGGAAGCTGGTGAGTATCATGAGCCTAGAGTAAATCATAGGCCATTCTATCCTGCAGTATAGGTGAGACAGGAGTCAGAGGCTTGGAGAGCCACGGGCAAGGGTAAGAGAAGAGAATTTGAGAAGGATTGAGGAGGAAGTGAGACATCAGAGGGAAAAGCAACTCACTTATGGCCTGCGAGCAGTTAGCACTGACCCTCCTCACTGTGACCATCATGATGAGTTTTGCCTTATGCCTTGAATCCTGATGTTTTCCCTCAAGTCCATAAGAAGACACACCTGCTTCCTAAACTTACATGTTCACGATGTACCTTGATTGTAAACCTTTTGGTGTTACCTGTTTCTTGTGGGGCTCCTGTTATCAGCTTTTTTTTTTTTAATGTTTATTTATTTATTTTTTTTTTAATTTTTAACGTTTATTTATTTTTGAGAAAGAGAGACAGAGCACAAGCGAAGGAGGGGCAAAGAGAGAGAGGGAGACACAGAATCCAAAGCAGGCTCTGAGCTGTCAGCACAGAGCCTGGCACGGGGCTTGAACCCACAAACTGTGAGATCATGACCTGAGCTGAAGTTGATGCTTAACCGACTGAGCCACCCAGGCACCCCTATTCTTGAAAGAGAGAGCGAGCAGGTAAGGGGCAGAGAGAGGGAGACAGAATATCCAAAGTGGGCTCCATGCTGACAGCAGAGAGACCAATGTGGGGCTCAAACTCACAAACAGAACTCGACCTGAGCTGAAGTCGGACACTTAACCAACTGAGCCAGCCAGGTGCCCCAACCAGCTTCTAATTGAATGTGGGTTTTGCTTTTGTTTTAAGTAGGCTCCATGCCCAACATGGGGCTTGAACTCACGACTCTGAGATCAAGAGTCACATGCTCTACCGACAGCCAGCCAGGCACACTTTTAATGTTATATTTTGACCCAGTCAGTAAGATTCTGTCAGCAGGGGAGTTTTACTCTATTGCATGGAACGATACTCATTATATATTGTGAAGTTAATAAAGCAGTTTAAAAAAAGCAAAAAATGGGGGGTGGGGCGCCTGGGTGGCTCAGTCGGTTAAGCGTCCGACTCTTGCTTTCGGCTCAGGTCATGATCTCACTGTTCGTGAGATTGAACCCAGCATCTGGCACTGCACTGATGGCTTAAAGCCTGCTTGGGATTGTCTCTCCCTCTCTCTCTCTGCCCCTCCCCCACTTGTGCAAACATGTGCTTTCTATCCTTTCTCTCAAAATAAATAAACTTAAAAAAAAAAACAAAACATAGGGCACCTGGATGGCTCAATCTGTTGAGCATCCAATTCTTTTTTTTTTTTTTTAATGTTTATTTTTGAGACACAGAGAGAGATAGAGTGCAAGTGAGGGAGGGGCAGAGAGAGAGGGAGACACAGAATTGGAAGCAGGCTCCAGGCTCTGAGCTGTCAGCACACAGCCCGACGTGGGGCTTGAACTCATGGACTGCGAGATCATGACCTGAGCTGAAGTTTGATGCTTAACTAACTGAGCCACCCAGGAGCCCCTTTGAGCATCCAATTTTTTTTTATTTTTAAAATTTTTGTTAATGTTTATTTGTTTTTGAGAGAGAGAGACAGAGTGTGAGTGGGGGAGGGGCAGAGAGAGAGAGGCAGACACAGAATCCAAAGCAGGCTCCAGGCTCCAAGCTGTGAACACGGAGCCCGACGCGGGACTCAAACCCACAAACTGTGAGATCATGACCTGAGCCGAAGTCGGACGCTTAACCGACTCAGCCACCCAGGCACCCCGAGATTTCAGCTCAGATTAGGATTCCAGGGTCGTGGAATCGAGCCCTGCATCGGGCTCTGTGATGAGTGTGGAGCCTACTTAAGATTCTGTCTCTTCCTCTGTGTGTGAGTGCGTCTCTCTCTCCCTCTCTCTCTCTCAAACAAACGAACAAACAACACAATCTAAAAAAGGCGGGGAGGAAAGGGCGCCCGGGTGGCTCAGTCCCTTGAGTGTCCAACTCTTGATTTCAGCTCAGGTCATGAGATCCAGCCTGTTCTGGGCTCTGCACTGAGCATGGACCCTGCTTGAGATTCAATCTCTCTCTCTCTCTCTCTCTTCCTCTACCCCTCCCCTATTCATGTGTGCGCACGTTCTCTCTCACTCTCTAGAAAAAAAAAAAAAAAAGGCAAAACAAAGCAAAGCAAAACAAAAAAAAAAAACCCCTCTCTTGACCCCAGCCTCTTCTGGATACTGGCCCATTTCTCCATTCCCCTTCACTGTAACTTCCTGGAAATACTGTTTATCTTGGCTGTCTCCAATTCCTGTCTTCCTAGTCTCTTTTGAATCTATTCCAATCAGACTTTCACTCTCACCTCTGCTCCAGAATTGCTCTTATCAACGTCACCAACCTCCATATTGCCAAATCCAAAGATCAAGGCTGGTCCCCTCCATCTGATCCACAGCAGCCTTCACTCCCGCCACGACCCCGTGCACTTTCTTTGCTTGCTTTCATGAGAAATCCTGCTCTCCTGTGTCTCTTCCTGCCTCTGTCACTTCTTCCCACCCAGAATGCTGGGCACTGCAGGGTCCTGGGACTCAGTGTTCAGGCCTCCTCAGCCACCCACCCTTGTTCCCTCAGGGAGAGCAGGATGATACTTCGCCTCAAGACCTGAATGCCAGCCATGTCTTGATCCCTAACTGCCTATTGCAGCTCAGATTGGATGTGTCCACACCTGAGCTTCCCAAGCGCCCACAAACCTGCTCCTCCCCTAGTTTCCCCATTGTAGTTAAAGGCTACTTCATCCTTCTGGTGGTTTGGGGCAAAAACCTTGGTGTCACCCTTCTTGGGTCCTAGAAGCTTGGACCAGGAGTCCACGACCCTGGAATCCTAATCTGAGCTGAAATCAAGAATTGGATGCTCAGGGTGCCTGGGTGGCTGAGTCGGTTAAGCGTCCGACTTCGGCTCAGGTCATGATCTCACAGTTTGTGGGTTCGAGTCCCGCCAATTGCAGAGGTGCCAATTCTTTTCTGCACCTCACCTGCAGTCCTGAACCTGACCACTTATCGTCTCCATCACATTGCCCTGGTTGAAGGTATAGCCACTTCCTGTCTGTACCTGTTCTCCTGCTCCAACCTGGTGCACCGCACCCCACCCCCCCCCCGCCCAGTGCTCAATACAGGAGCCAGAGTGGTGCTCTACAAATGGCAGTTGGATGATGTTACTGAACCCCCCATCCAGCCGCCACCCCACCTTTTGACCCCCTTACTCGTGTGCTTCTACCCTACTGGCCACCTCACTGCCTGCTGGGCGCTTCTGGGCCTTTGCCCTTGCTGTTGGAATGCTCTTTCCCCAAGGGCCTGGTTGCAGATTCCCCTCACCTCCCCATTAGTTCTCTGCCCAAATGTCCCCTTCTCTGCAAGGCTTTCCCTCACTGCCCTGTTGAAAGTAGTAACCTCTCCCGCCCTTGCTTTACCTTCTGCATGGGGTGTTCTAGATATTTTACCTCTTCGCTTGTTGAATCTCTGCCCACCCCCATCCTGAGCCAGGACACGATCATATCAGCTGTCCTGTCTTCTCAGGTGCTTGTCATGATCAGCAACAATCCTTCTTTATTTATCTGTTCGTTGTCCTTCTCCCTCGTGTGACTAGAAGCAGCCCCAGAAGATAAGGCACACTGCCTGCACTTACGTCTGGCACTTTTTTGGAGGCACCCAGAAATTCTAGAAATGGGAATACAGTCACCTGTGATGAATCCTGCCGTGAGGTAGAGCTGGCTAAGGGTGTGGCAGAAGGAGCTGGCCACCATGCCGAGGCTGGCCAGTGCGCCCCCCAGCATCACCGTCACTCTGCAGCCAAAGCGTCCCACCAGGATGCTGCATAGGGGTCCTGTGAGGAGGAGCAGGGAAGGGCAGGGGTGAGGAGGCAGCCAGCAGGTGGCAGCTGAGTGAGGAGATCTGCAGGGAGGCAGACAGGGGGGTCGGGAGGTGCTTCCAGCAGGAACTAGTGTGGCAGCTTAAAGGGCACAGCCCTGAGGCCTGTAAGCCTAGATTTTGATTGCCACCCTGCCACAGGCTGGCTCTGGGCTGGGGCAAACGCAATCCCTCTCAGTGCCTCAGTTTCCTCCCCTACAGGAGGTCACACTGGATGACATCTGACCAGCTGCGAGGGGAGGTCCCACGAGTGTTCAGGCCCTTGCCTACCTCCCATTCTCAAGAGGACTGGCCACAGTCCTCCCACTATGCTCCATCACGTCCAGGGTGGGCAGCCTGGGACCCTGGAGAAAACTGGGTGGGGTGCCCTCTCCCCCTACCCCCATCACATCCAGCCAACACAAAGTCTTGCACTCAGATGTTTGGCTTCTGGTGGAGAAGGGCCTGTTCTCTTCCACCCCACCCCCATCCTGAGCTGCTTTCTCAGGACTCCAGAGCCAGGGCAGAAAGCAGCCAGTCCTGGCTGGCTGCTTCTTCTCACCTGGCAGGGCCTCATTCACCAGGTGCCCTGCCCTCAAGGACACATAATGGAGTTTCTCCAGAGTTACTCTCCCAGAGCGCAGCCAAAGGGACAAGGGAAGTGTGTGTGTGCGCGTGCGCATGTGTGCCTCTGGGGTAGAGGGGGTTGTGAGCCAGTATGAGTATGGGAGTGACAGAGGAAGTGAGTGGCCCATACTCAGAGATAATCAAGTAGAGGCCGCTATAGAGAGGCAGGCCTCTGCAGTGAACATGACTGCTGTCCCACACTTCTGCCATCTTCCCCACCCCAAATTCTGGCCTGACTTTGGAAAAGTCCTGAGTCATGGAGTTCGGGGTAGGGCTAGGACCTGTGCCAGCTGAGGGTGCCGGGAGGCAGGGGGTTTCCTCTGCAGGGGCACTGCTCCCCAAACCTACTCTGCTACCCTGAGCATGCCCTATACTCTGTGCTTGCTTGTTTTCTTCATCTCTAAGATGGGTGGGGCAGGGAGTGCCTGGGATCAAGGACACATTCAAGTTTAAAATGTCTACAATACTCTGAATGAGTATGGGCTAAAGGTGTATGTATGTGAGACAGACAGGAATCCCAGGCCGACTGAGGGGCTGGTGTGCCTGCCAGGGGGCGGTAAGTCTAAAGCTGGTGGAGAAGTGGGGGTCCCCACTGGGTGCCGGTTTCCCAGTACCTGACGCAGACCCCTCTCTGGAAGCATGGAAGGAACTGCCTGAAGTTCCCACTTCTGCTCCAGCCTTGTAGGTGAAAAGGTCATGCGGTCTGGGCCAGTCCCAGCCTTTCCCAGGGCCCCGAGCCCATGCCCTGGGGCGGCAGGTGCAGGGATCACCTCAGTGAGGGCATCTATCGCAGTCTGACCTCCTGCCCAATTGGAAGGAAGGACCTGGAATAACAAGGAGGCTGCTGGTACCAGGTGGAGGGAGTGGCAGGAGGTTGGTAGGGAGATGGGGTCACCTGAGGCAAGCAAGCACACCCATGGGGAGAGTCCTGAGGACTGGGAGATCTGGCTGCAGTTGACCGGCCCCCACCCTGACACCGGGAGGAGGTCACTGTCTATGGAGTCTCCGTGATAGAGCTCTCAGGAGCCAGGGGCAGGCCCCTGAGCCCAAGTCTATTGTAGAGAGCCTCGCAGGCAGCCCCTGGCCTCCCCCCTTCACAAGGTGAGGGGGTCACATTCCTGGAGGAGCCAAACAGGAAATGAGGTGGGGCACTGCCTTCCCGGCCACCTCCCCAGCCCTTCTGCCTCAGGGTGAGAGATGGGGCTCTTGCCCTGCCCCGATCTTGCACCTGGTGTGTACCTCAAGCCCCCTTTCCCATACTGAAGACTCTAACGAGGGCCTCCAAATACTACTTTCCGGGGAGTCATGTGATCTTCCCTATGATCCCATGTAGGAGGTGGGTAGGGTGCTGGGCATTACCTCTATATTGCAGAGGAAGCAACAGGTTCAGAGAGATCACTCAAGTGTCTCTTCCTCAAGTCTGCTGAGTGCCTGACATTCCTACAGTCCGCATTGATCCCCCAGCCACTGAGAGGATTGGCTTTGTATCCCAGGTGCCTCTAGCCCTCTCCCCCTCCCCAGCCCAGCCTAGCTCAGACCTGCCCAGCCCAGACCTACGGGATTCCAGCCAGGGGGGCTGGCCCTGCTGAAATCAGGTGACATCTTAGGAATTCACCCCATGAGACAAAGCCTGTGGTCGCAGAGAGAGGGATCCAGGAGGCCAGGGAGACTGTGGCTTCCTCTCTCACCCCCTGCTCTTTCTCAACCCTCCCTTGGGCCCTCCCCAGGCTGCTCACCCCCAGCGTGGAGCATGGCTGTCAGGATGGAGGGGAACCAGGAGGTCTCACTGTTGCTGGCCTGGAACTCATGCTGCAGTTCAGTGAAGAAGATGCCAGTGCATGTGGGGAAGCCCAGGGTGAGGCCCTGGGTCACCAGGGAGGCCAGCAGCACTACCCAGGCCCAGCAGCCCTCTGCACGCTCCAGGACCTGGGGCATCCTTTGCCACAAATTCTGCTGTCACCGCCTCACTGTCACGGCTGCCACTGCCTGGGCCACCTGTGGAGGGGACAGAATGGAGCTGCCGACCCTCCCCGTGTTCACCTGCCACTTTCCCTGGGTGGCTGAAACCATTCCTTCCTCTTGCCCCAGCACTAGGTATCACCAAGTGTACCGCCCCCTAGGAGGTGGCCAGAGGCAAACACGCTGGCCTTGGCATTTCCTTTCACCCACTTCCCAGAGCCAGCCTGTCAGGAGAGGCGGGTAGGTGAGCCAACAATGCAACAGGGCAGGTGGGTGGAACTCTTCCTAGACTTACATCGTTTGGTGGTCAGCGGGTGGTACTTCCTGGCCCAGTCTTGGGGTCCCCTCCCGCACACAGCAAGCACTCAGTAGTCGCTTGTAGAATGGAACAGACCTCTAGAGCCAGCCTAGTCCCAATGCCCCCGCAGGCACACACAGATGTATTTTCAAACATCCATAAGCAGGCTTCCTGCACACAAACACAGACTTTCACAACGCTGCCGGCTCTACCGTCATTGCTGTTGAGACTGCCTAGGTGGGTGAGCCAGTGCTGTGTGTAGTCAAAGGAGCACACACAGAATAGTCCTCCAAGGGCACCAAACCAGCAGCTTTCGGGAAAAGGCTCAGGTCTCATCCAAAGGCCCTTGGCACTTACTCCTTTCACAGGGAGCCCATGACAGAGTCAAGTTCTACAGTGATGCTGGATAATGACCCACCACCTGCCAGGGCTTCTCTGAGCAAGCCCTCCACCCACCCCCAAACATGCAGATACATACACAGCCACACACGGGCATATGCCAAGATACATGTTCACGGACACACACACACACACACACACACACACACACACACAGCATAGACAGAAACACACAGAACCACACAGGTACACAGACGTATGTGCAGACACACTTACACCGATACACGCTCACACAGAAAAATCTAGAGACACAGACACACACACAGTCACACATGCAGACATCACATGTACAAATACACACCTACACGGACACATGCAGACAAGCCCAGAGATAAACAAATGCTACACAAATATACAGGCACACCACATGCACATGGGGTCACACACCATGCAGATGAAACCGTACCACCCCCATATCTGGCTCAGTCTTATCTCAGTTTCTCGCCTTCCCCGCCCCCCCCCCCCCCACCGACACCGCCCATCCGGGCCGCCCTCCCATCACAGAAGCTGCCGTAACCAGACCTCAAAGCCCCAAGGCCCCCTCCTCAAATGCAGAGTGCTTTTCCAGTCCCCTCTCTCTGGGCTCTCCTCCTGCTTCCTGGTTCCCCGTGGCCTTCAGACCTCACCCGCACTCAGAGCTCTGGGCTCTGGCAGCCTTCACCCCAGTGAAGCCAATGGATCCCCTGAGCTCCGGTTCCCACAGTTCTCTTCCTTTTAGCCCCAGGTCCTGGGAAGATCCATGGAAACTCAGGAAACTATCAGAAATATGCAACCCCATCTTCCCAACATGCCGAGCGCTCCACACCTTCTGCCCCAGGCTCAGGTGCTTTAAAATAGCACCTATGGGAACCGCCCTAAACTGCCTCCTTCACACGCTCCAATCTCTCTCTTCTCTGGACACCAAGTCTGCTCCCTCCCCAGAGGACCCCCAGGAGCCCTGCCAAAGTAAGTGGCCCATTCAGCCCAACCTCAGGGTGAGTGAGAGTGTGCGTGCGTATGCTGTAAGCGCTGGCGTCCTGCCATCCTGGCTCCTGCATGTGATACTGGCCCTAGAGATCCCTCAGCCCCAATCCTCCTGGCCCAGTTCCGGGCTCGGGCAAACCTCAGACACAGTCCCTTCTAGGATTTCTGTATCCACAGCAAATGGAAAGGCCACCAGCGCCACCTGATCCTGTCTGTGCTGGCCCAAATGTCCCCTCCACACCCTCGCCACAGTTTGTACCCCCCCCCCCCCCCCCCCGCCCCTGCCCAGCCTTCCCGGACCCGCTGCTCTCCCCTCTTCTTCCCAGGACGCCCAGGCTTCCTCCACAACCTTCACCTCCTCCTGCCCTTTCCGTCCCCACTGCTCTACTCCTGTCCCATCTGAGCCCTGGGACCCTGCCGGTTCCCTTCAGAGTAGCACACTGTCACTGACCCCAAGGTGGCAGGGAGGAGGTGGGTGACAGGGGAGACATGTGGGGGAGGGGGTGCTGGAGGCTGGATCTCAGCCCAGCCCCTCCCCATTTCCCAGTTCTGGTCCTTTCTTGTTCCTGCTTGTCCTGCCCCTCTACAGAGAGGTTTCTATAGTACCCTTCTCAGCAGCCACTTCTCTGGGCAGCCCTTTGGGGACTTTGTCCAGGATTCTGACCTTTACTCTGAATCTTTCAATGGGGCTGACTCTTCCCAGTTTCTCCTTCCTTCAGGCCTCCAGGGACAGTCAGAGCCCAGGAAACCCCAAGCACCTTTGCTCTTTCTTTGCCAGCTGGGAGCCCTGCCTCCCAGGTCTGAGGACCCCTGGCCTCCCTCTGGGAGTTCCCTTGTAAACTCTGCCTGCCACAAGGGGGCGTCCTCTTCCATACCCCCAGTGACTCCTAGGTCACAGCTTTTTGGTCCCTTTGGTCCTCCAGCCCCTTCGTCCAATAAACTGGGCCCTCCTCAAGAACTAAGCTGTGGACATTCCAAAATCCTAGCCAGAGGGAATCCTGTTGGTCCTTCAAGATTCAGTCCTGACAGCACTCCTGGGAAGCTCCCCTGGCCCCCACCCCAGGCTGGGCTAGGCCTTCTTCCTCTATTTCTCTCCTTTTTTTTTTTTTTTTTTTTAATGTTTTATTTATTTTTGAGGTGGGGAGGTGCAGAGAGGGAGGGAGACACAGAACCCAAAGCAGGCTCCAGGCTCTTGAGCTGTCAGCAGAGCCCAATGCGGGGCTAGAACCCATGAGCAGTGAGACCATGACCTGAGCCAAAGTTGATGTTTAACTGACTGAGCCACCCAGGTACCCCTGTTTCCCTTTTTTGAAAAAGTGTTTTATTTTGGGGGCACCTGGGTGGCTCAGTCGGTTATGCATCTGACTCTTGGTTTCAGTTCAGGTCACAATCTCCCGGTTAGTGAGTTCGAGCCCTGCATTGGGCCCTGTGCTGATAGCTCAGAGTCTGGAGCTGGTTTCAGATTCTGTGTCTCCCTCTTTCTCTGCCCCTCCCCCACTCACGCTCTGTCTCTCTCTCAAAAATAAACAAAAAAATTTAAATATAAAAAAAGGTTTCATTTTATTCATTTTTTAGAGAGAGCAAGTGAGAGAGGGGGGAGTCAGAGACAGGGAGAGAGAGAGAATCCAAAGCAGTCTCTGCACTATCAGCACAGAGCCTGATTCAGAGCTCAGACTCACAAACTGTGAGATCAGGACCTGAGCTAAAGTCAGAGGCTTAGCCTACTGAGCCACCCAGGTACCCCTATTTCTCTCCTAAATAGTACTTTTCACACCACATTGGAGTGGATTATTCCTTTGTTTATCGTTGTCGACCCTCCTTCCCCCCCCCCCCACCCCCGCTATGAGCAGGGACCTCTTCACACACCCCCACCCAGCCTTGGGTGAGCACGAAAGATAATACCAATGTGAGTGACCCACCTGTGTTCCCTGGGAGGCAGGCAAGGCCAGGACCAGGGGTGACCTGGCTTCCTGGCCGACAGGTCCATTCCAGGAGAGTCAAGCAGAGCAGAGCAGAGATGGGGCTGGGTGCTTTGGCTCCAATTCTGTCCCAGCAGGGAAGTGGTCTTTCCTTTGTACTGGGCACCATGAATCATGATCACTGCCTGGCTTGTGGTTGAGGCAAAGAAAGAAATGCGGCTAGAGACACTTCACTCTCACTTCCTGGGACTGGAAGTGAGCAGCTTTTCACAGGAGCTGCCCACCTCAGCCCTCAGGAACCCCAGCCCAGAGTGAGACTACCTTCACGCCCAAGTGGCAGGGAGCTGGGTTTATGGGCAGGGCACAAATTCAAATAGCATTTCTTGTCCTTCACACATTGCACACACACCTTGGTTTGTTTTTAGGGCTTCCCATCTGATGCCAGAGCCCTCCCTAGGCCCTCAGAATCCCCTCTCTGCCCCGCTAAGCTTGCAGGCATGGTCACAGGAGTGAGCCAAAGCTCTCTTGCAGGGTCTTGGTGTGCTGAGTGGAGGGGATGGCTCCTTTCCCACGGTGAGGGTTAAAGGAAGAACCACCAGCCCCAGAGCAGTCCCTGAAGATCCCTCCCTTCCCAGACCCCATATGAGGCAGGGCCCAGGACACAGGGTGGCAGTGGTAGGGCTTCCTCTGGACAGAAGAGCTGCCAGAACCAGCTTGAGGTTGGGACTGACAAGTCTTCAAACCTCTGCACTTGGCAGGGGCTATGGAAGGAACAGGGCGTTCCAGATCTCCTCGAACTGGGGCAGGTCACCCTCCTCCTCTCTCTGCCTCCAAAGGTTCCCCCACATTCAGGGGCCGGCTGACCTCAGCCTGGGTGGGGGATGGGATAGGTAGGCCACAGGGACTTCATGAGCTCTTCCCAGCCTGGCCCCGTCCCTGCCGTCCTGGCTCTCGTTTCCATTCTGCTTTCCCACCCTCCCCAGGACGGATCTCCTCTGGGTGGGGCGTCTGGGACGCCCAGGCGGCGCCCGCGTGATTTCAGGCCAGGCCTTGCGCGGTGCCGGTGCCGGTGCCGGTGCCGGTGCCTCCCCCAGCCCCCTAGGCCCTGGAGGATGGGAACGGCTTGGGAGAGACCCCTCAGGCATGGGGGTCCCCAGCCATCCCAGGCTGGGGCAGCTCAGGAATGGGACAAGACTTTCCTGGATCCTCAACCCAGAGCCCGTCACAAGCGGGAAGGGGCCCGGGACGCCCACGGCGAGGCGGGTCTGCGACGGCGCTGACGAGGACCTCGGCGGGAGGGCACCTTTGGGACAGTGCGGGGGAGGGGGGTCCCGGGGGGCCCGCTCACCGGCTCGCGCGGCCCGGCAGAAAAGCGGCTCCACTCCCGCCGCGCCCGGCTTCCTGCGGCCCCGCCAGCGGGCGATGGAGGAGGCAGGACGCCGACAGGCGGAGAACCGCGCCCTCGAGGGGCGGGCACAGGGCGCCGGTGGGCGGGGCCACCTCCGAGTCCCCGTCCAGTGGGGAAGGAGGCGGGGCCTCGTGGTGGGGGGGCGTGGCTGGGCGTGACTGGGTCCTGCACCTCCAACCTCAGCCTGGCCCAGTGCTCCGAGTGGCCTGGACCTTCCAGTAGCCGGGCGGGGCTTGAGATGCCGGCTCCGCGACACGATTAGCATATCATTAGCTTGTGATTTGCATAGGTCGCAGACTCTTTTCCACTTGTGGATTTTCCTGCTGCCTCTGCGCGCTAGAGCCTCCAGGAATGGGAGGGAGGGAGAAAGCGTGCCATTAAGGGGCTCCACCTCCCAGCGGGAGTCGGGTGGGAGGCCAGGGTGGAGCGTTCTTCGGCGGCTTTAGCTCCCCAGTGGTCCTTGCGGTGAAAGCCTGGAGCTTGAGGGCCGCACCAGGAGAACGCAGGCAGACACCCGCGGTCGAGCGAAGAGGGCCACCCTCAGACCTTTGGAGGCAGATCAGAGGACGCCCACCACTTCCGCATGCGCTCTTCAGAGCTGCGGGCTCTTTTTCCATCTTCTTCCCCACTAGCCAGCCCTTAATACGTATTATTTAAAGCTTATTCAGTTACTACAAAGTTATGGTAATCAAGACAGTTTGGTGCGGGCGTCAGGATTGACATAGGTCAAATAGAAGAGAATTGAGAATAAGCCCTCATATTTCTGATGAGCTGATTTTCCACAAAGATGCTGAGACAACCCAGTGTGGAAAGAATGGTCTTTTCGGCAAATGGTGCTGGAACAACTGAAAATGCACATGCAAAAAGATGAGCTCGGATTCTCACCACACACCATTTTAAAAGGGGGGGGGGGGGGGAGGTGAGAGCGCCTGGGTGGCTCAGTCGGTTAAGCGTCCAACTTTGGTTCAGCGTCCGACTTTGGCTCAGGTCATGAACTCTCTGTTAGTGAGTTTGAGCCCCGAATCAGGCTCTGTGCGGACAGCTCAGAGTCTGGAGCCTGCTTTGGATTCTGTGTCTTCCTCTCTCTCTGTTCCTCCTCCCACTCACACTCTGTCTCTCTCTCAAAAATATATAAAAAATAAGGGACTCCTGGGTGGGGTGGCTCAGTTGGTTAAAGCCTCGGACTTTGGCTCAGGTCATGATCTCATGGTTGGTGAGTTCCAGCCCAGCATCGGGCTCTGTGCTGACAGCTGGGAGCCTGGAACCTGCTTGGGATTCTGTGTCTCCCTTTCTCTCTGCTCCTCCCTCACTCACAATCTGTCTCTCTTAAAAAAAAAAAAAAAAAAAAAAAAATATATATATATATATATATATATATATGTTTATATATATGTGTGTATATATATATATATATATATATATATATATATATACACACACACACACACATACACATATAATTTTTAAAAAAGGATCATCGGGGCGCCTGGGTGACTCAGTGGTTAAGCATCTGCCTCTGACTTAGGTCATGATCTCTCAGTTCTCAAGTTTGAGCCCTCCAGTGGGGCTCTCGGCTGTCAGCCTGGAGCCGGCTTCAGATCCTCGGTCTCCCTCTCTCTGCCTCTCCCCAACTTTCTCTCTTTCTCTCAAAAATAAATAAGTAAATAAATAAACAAACAAACAAACTTAAAAAAATAATTAAACACTTTTGTGTGCCAAAACACTATCAGGAAAGTAAAAAGATACCCCTCAGAATGGGAGAAAATATTTGCAATAATATAGCCGAGAAAGAACTTGTATCTAGAATATGCAAAGAACACCTATAACAACCAAAAGACAAATAACCTCATTAAAAAATGGGTAAAAGGTCTGAGTAGACATTTCTCCAAAGAAGACATACAAATGGTCAACAAGCACATGAAAAGATGCTCAACAGCATTAGTCATCAAGGAAACACAAATCGAAACCACAATGAGATACCACTTCACCCACGCTAAGGTGCCTTAACTTCTGGGTGACTTGTGTAGGAGATGCCTGTATTAATTATAAGGTACATCTTGGACACATATCATCACTGTGCCTATGTCTCATTTCTTGCCAGCGGTCTCAGTGCTGGGATTGACTCTTACATGAAGGGTCATTTAGCTTAGCCTGAATTTCCTTAGATACAAACACTGGGAGGAGGGGATGGGATCCATTAAAGTGCATCCTTGGTCCTCTAGGGATGGTCTCAAGCCTTGGGGGGGTCTGGTGTGGGAGACTGAGGGGATCATACTCAGGGGTCTGCACCATCTCAACACCCTTCATCTCAGCCTGGCTTAGTCCTGTCAGTGGCAGTTCCTGCCCCTGGGTACTCAGAACAGGCAGGATACAGCCCTCCACCCCATCCCTGGGTACTCTGGTGGGATCCAGGGTCTCAATACCCAGGGATTTCCTGGAAGCTCCTACCCTCTCTTTGCCCCAGGATCTCACTGTCCTCTGGGGACCTCCACCCTTACATTTGACCTCTGCTTCATCAAGATAAAATTTATATAGCTGTGGGCACACTCCTTCCACCACCCTGGATCCTGAGTGTCTTTCCACGGTGAGGTTTCCTCCAGGCTGGGGCATGGTCACAGTGGCTGCAGAGCTCAGAGCCAGTGTCTGGGGCTCTCAGACATTCTCTACACCTTCCCCAGCCTTCCTCTGTGACTGTCCCCTAAGTGCTGGTCTAAGTGCACAGCCTAGTTTCAGGTCCTGTGTTGTTAGGGCCTATGACAGCTGTCAATAAGGAGTGGGTGACCAAGGACAGAGTTGGAAGGGTCATCATCCTACAGATAAGGGAACTGAGGCATCTGCTCAAAGAGAGAGGGAAGCACTTGCTCAAAATCATAAATCTTCAGGAATTAATAGTAAGTAATCAGTTAATAGCACCACTGCCATATATCAGTAATGGTAGCAACCACCACCACATTTTGTCGCTGGTTGGCCAAACCCCCTGAGATCTTTGCATGTGCATAGTTGTTCACTCTCCCTGGAACACTGTCTCGAGAAGCCTTGTCTTTAACTGATTGGTTCCCGGTTGGTCTTTAAGTGTCAGCTTAGAAGCTCTTTCCTCCATCCAACAATACATTAAAAAAATTATTCACCACGACCAAGTGGGATTTATACCTGGGATGGAGGGCTGGTTCAATATCTGCAAAACAATCAAAGTGATTCATCACATCAATAAAAGAAAGGACAAGAACCACATGATCCTCTCAATAGATGCAGAGAAAGCATTTGACAAAATGCAGCATCCTTTCTTGATAAAAACCCTCAAGAAAATAGGGATAGAAGCAGCATACCTTGAGCTCATAAAAGCCATATATGAAAGACCCAATGGTAATATCATCCTCAATAGGGAAAAACTGAGAGCTTTCCCCCCAAGGTCAGGAACAAGACAGGGATGTCCACTCTCACCACTGTTATTCAACATAGTATTGGAAGTCTTAGCCTTTGCAATCAGACGACACAAAGAAATAAAAGGCATCCAAATCGGCCGGGAGGAGGTCAAACTTTCACTCTTCGCAGATGACATGATACTCTATCTGGAAAACCCAAAAGATTCCACCAAAAAACTGTTAGAACTGATTCATGAATTCAGCAAAATTGCAGGATATGAAATCAATGCACAGAAATCGGTTGCATTCCTATACACCAACAATGAAGCAACAGAAAGAGAAATCATGGAATCGATCCCATTTACAATTGCACCAAAACCCATAAAATACCTAGGAATAAATCTAACCAAAGAGACAAAAAATCTATACACTGAAAACTATAGAAAGCTTATGAAAGAAATTGAAGAAGACACACACAAAAAAAGGAAAAATATTCCATGACCCTGGATAAAAAGAACAACACTACCCAAAGCAATCTACATATTCAATGCAATACCTATCAAAATAACACCAGCATATCTTCACAGAGTTAGAACAAACAATCCTAAAATTTGTATGGAACCAGAAAAGACCCCGAATAGCCAAAGCCATCTTGAAAAAGAAAACCAAAGCAGGAGGCATCACAATCCCAGACTTCAAGCTGTATGACAAAGCTGTAATCATCAAGACAGTATGGTACTGGCATAAAAACAGACACTCAGATCAATGGAACAGAATAGAGAACCCAGAAATGGACCCACAAACGTATGGCCAACTGATCTTTGACAAAGCAGGGAAGAATATCTAATGGAATAAAGACAGTCTCTTCAGCAAGTGGTGCTGGGAAAACTGGACAGCGACATGCAGAAAAATGAACCTGGACCACTTTCTTACACTGTACACAAAAATAAACTCAAAATGGATGAAAGACCTAAAAGTAAGACAGGAAGCCATCAAAACCCTCGAGGAGAAAGCAGGCAAAAACGTCTTTGATTTTGGCCGCAGCACTTCGTACTCAACACATCTCCAGAGGCAAAGGAAACAAAAGCAAAAATGAACTACTGGGAACTTATCATAATAAAAAGCTTCTGCACAATGAAAGAAATAATCAGCAAAACTAAAAGTCAACCATTGGAATGGGAGAAGATATTTGCAAACGACATATCAGATAAAGGGTTAGTATCCAAAATCTATAGAGAACTTACCAAACTCAACACCCAAAAACCAAATAATCCAGTGAAGAAATGGGCAAAAGACATGAATAGACACTTCTCCAAAGAAGACATCCAGATGGCCAACCGACACATGAGAAAATGCTCAACGTCACTCATCATCAGGGAAATACAAATCAAAACCACAATGAGATACCACCTCACACCTGTCAGAATGGCTAACATTAACAACTCAGGCAACAACAGATGTTGGCAAGGATGTGGAGAAAGAGGACCTCTTTTGCATTGCTGGTGGGAATGCAAGCTGGTGCAGCGACTCTGGAAAACAGTATGGAGGTTCCTCAAAAAGTTAAAACTAGAACTACCCTACGACCCAGCAATTGCACTACTAGGCATTTATCCACGGGATACAGGTGTGCTGTTTCGAAAGGACACATGCACCCCCATGTTTATAGCAGCACTATCAGCAATAGCCAAAGTATGGAAAGAGCCCAAATGTCCATCGATGGATGAACGGATAAAGAAGATGTGGTATATATATACAGTGGAGTATTACTCGGCAATCAAAAAGAATGAAATCTTGCCATTGGCAACTACGTGGATGGAACTGGAGGGTATTATGCTACGCGAAATTAGTCAGAGAAAGACAACTATCATATGACTTCACTCATATGAGAACTTTAAGACACAGAACAGATAAACACGAGGGAAGGGAAGCAAAAATAATATAAAAACAGGGAGGGGGACAAAACATAAGAGTCTCTTAAATACGGAGAACAGAGGGTTACTGGAGGGGTTGCGGGAGGGGGGAGGGGCTAAATGGGGAAGGGACATTAAGGAATCTACTCCTGAATTCGTTGTTGCACTATATGCCAACTAACTCGGATGTAAATTAAAAAAATAAAAGAAAATATAAGAAAAAAAAAAAGAAGCTCTTTCCTCCAAGAAGGCCTTTCAGACCTCACAGTTTGAGGCATTAATCCCCCTGAGTGCTGTGTGCCTCCCACTAAGCTCCTTGAAGCTTAGGAGCTTTCTTGCTGGATGATCAGTGCCTCCCCAGCCCTTAGCACAGTGCATAACACGGGATTATAAGAGCTACGAGAAGGGTCGATGTGTACGGAGTGATGTCCAGGTGCTGCCTCATTGGCTGAATAAAGAATTGTCCCTCCAAGTGACACCTCCATTCCCGGCTCTTAACACCCTAAGCCCACAGCCTGGGTTTCTTTAAAAACATTTTAAGGGGCTTCTGGGTGGCTCATTTGGTTGAGTGTCCGGCTCGGTCTCCACTAGGATCATGATCCCACGGTTCGTGAGAATGAGCCCACGTCAGGCTCTGCACTGGCAGTGTGGAGCCTTCGTGGGACTCTCTCTCTCTCTCTCTCTCTCTCTCTGTCTCTCTCTCTCTTTCTCTTTCTGCCCTTCCCCCACTCACTCTCTATCTCTCAAAAATTTTACGTACTTAAAAGTTCCAGGAATGGGTCTTGGTCTCTCTGCCCCTCCCCCCCAGCTCTTGGCCTCTGGCTGTGACCCTGTGGTGACCCTGGCATGGCCAGCGTACCCTCTGCCGGGACAATGGGGACAACCTGTCTGAGCTCCCCTGGGCACTGCTGGTGGCAGGGCCCCTTCACTGCCTTCTTGTTTACAGCTCCTTCCCTTCTCCACCACTGCTCAGGCGGCTTCTCTAGACTTTCTCCTCTTCACCCCTTCTGCTTGTTGCCCTACTCTGCTCAGGGCATGTGGCAGCTTGTCAGCTGGCCCTGGAGGTCTAGGCCATGCCACCCAGCTGGCTGTTTGCCGGAAGACCCCCTGAATTCAGATCTGATGGGCACAGTCTGTTCTGGAACTGGCCATAGATGCTGGCCGTGATGTTGGGCACTCACTGCTCCCCCAACTCTGCTCCGGCCCACACTTCCCGGGTGACAGATGTCTTGCTCTCTCCCACTCAGGGGCAACATGTTGCCTAATGCCGAGGCTGGTCTGGGAAGCAGAACACGAGGAACCACAGGTGACCTCATATCCCCTGACTTGGGATTGTTACTGCGCTAAGCCCTGCCCTGATTTCAGGTGTGTGGGAAGGGTTGATGATCATAAATCAGGCAGGCAGGCACTTCTAGAACCCTGGCCTAGATACGGCACACTCCCCAAATACTGCCTTTGCTCTCTCCTAGCCTAGGAGGGGGGTGTTGTGGGGGGTCTCCCTTGGCTTTGGTGATACTCCCTCATCTTTTAAAAAAGATTTTTTTTAGTCTTTATTTTTGAGAGAGAAACAGAGCATGAGCAGTGGAGGAGCAGAGAGACAGAGGGAGACACAGAATCTGAAGCAGGCTCCAGGCCCTGAGCTGTCAGCACAGAGCCCGACTCAGGGCTCAAACTCACGAACCCATGAAATGATGACGTGAGCCGAAGGCAGATGCTCAACCGACTGAGCCACCCAGGCGCCCTGACACTCCCTCATCTTGAGTCCCCTCTTTCTTCCTCCTGCTTCCTCCTTGTCTCTTACCCAGACTCTCCTCCTCCAGCCTGGCCCCCGTCTCTCCAGAGCTCCAGGCCCCTGTCCTTGTGATTTTGCCACTGTCAACCCAAGTCAGCCTGTCCCCACTCCGTCTTTGCCATCTGCCTCTTCAGACCAGGCCTCATCTCTATTCTCTGACTTGGGCCTGGGCCTCCCTCCCTCCCCTTCACCTCCATCATCATATCCAGCTAATCGTTAATTCGACTTTCTTCCTTCCCATCTTGTTTGTATGCCTTCTCTCCTTGTTTTTTTTTTTAATTTTTTTTTAACGTTTATTTCTTTTTGAGACAGAGAGAGACAGAGCATGAACGGGGGAGGAGCAGAGAGAGAGGGAGACACAGAATCGGAAACAGGCTCCAGGCTCTGGGCCATCAGCCCAGAGCCCGACGCGGGGCTCGAACTCACGGACCGTGAGATCGTGACCTGAGCTGAAGTCGGACACTCAACCGACTGAGCCACCCAGGCGCCCCTGCCTTCTCTCCTTCTGATGCTGAGCCCATATCGGGCCTACGCAGCAGACACTGAGTCTTGATAGGATCTCTCTACTCAGCCTCCCTGCCTGGACTGCCAGATTCATCTTCCAAAAGCACCCACTTATTCAGGTGCTGTACCTGAACGCCTTCCCTGGCTTTGAGTTCCCGGACCGCTGTGCCCACACCTTGGCAGGGCTCCGGACTGACACCCATTTCCTGATACTCCCAGCCCACAGGCCTATAGCTCACCCATTGGATTCATCTCTTCATCAACCCTACCACACGTGGGTTCTTGCCCTTACTTACTTCCCCTGCTGGTGCCCTCACTTCGTCTCCAGGGGCTTTCTCTCTCACTCCCACCTGGCCTTGATCATGCAAACCGAATCATGCCACTTCCAGAAGGGCCTTCCTCCATGGTGCCCAGAGCACACCGGAATCAAGTTCAGATTTCTGCTGGCCCCTTGTCCCTTGCTGGCCCCTTCCCTTCTTTTGCTCCATTCTTGAGTAGAGCTTGGTCACCTCCCTGTTTCCACACAGGCACTACCCCCCTACCCTGGATAACTCCCACTGTTTATAATGACAGACAGAGACTAAGTGCCACCTCTTCTAGAGAGTCGTCCCCGGTGGCCCCTGATGTCACAGCCTCCAGAGAGCCAGGACCACCTCAGGGATTATCTGCTTTGGTATCTCCAGAGCCGGGCAGAGCACCCAACACATAGCCTTCAATAGGTCCTGTGTTGGTTTCTTGGAGCTGCCATAATAAAGGAACAAACCGGCTGGGCTTAAGACAACAGAAATGTATTCTCTCACAGTTCATTGGTCAGAAGCCTGAGAGCAAAAAAAAAAAAAAAAAAGAAGTCTGAGTTCAAGGGGCGCCTGGATGGCTCAGTCGGTTAAGCATCCGACTCTTGGTTTCGGCTCAGGTTATGATTTCACGGTTCTTGAGTTCGAGCCCCGCATCAGGCTCCACACTGCCGGTGTGGAACCTGTTTGGGACTCTCTCTCTCTCTACCCCTCCCCTGCTTGTTCTCTCTCTCTCTCTCTCTCTCTCTTTCTCTCTCAAAATAGGTAAATAAACTTTAAAAAAAATTTTAAAAAGAAAGATGCTGGTCATTGGATCAGGGCCTGCCATACTCCAGTATAACCCCATCTTAACTAATTACCTCTGTGAAGACCTTATTTCCAAATAAAGTCACATTCTGAGGTGCTGGGTGGATACGAGTTTGGTGGTGGGGGGACACTATTTAACCCAGTACAGTTGCCCAGGATGCATCCATGGCCTGATGGAGTCACCCATCCTCAGGGTGCTGCCCGGGGCCCATCTCCTCCAAGACATCTTCCCTGGTGCTCCCGGCCTGCCCCTTCTGCACCTTAGTCTCCTTCCTGTGGGAACCGTGCGGGCTTTAGCGTTTCCTGCTAAATCTAAAATTCCTGGGGGGTTGCAAATCTACCCAGAGGAATTCTGAATCATCATGCTGATAGGCTGTTGTGCAAGATTGGCATTTAAACAAGCTCAGGTCTCTCCTAAAATGAAAGCAAGCCAACAATCTATCCTCCTTAAACTCATATTCCCCTCCAGCTCCTGCCCCAGCCCCCTCCACAGTCCAACTTGAAATGAAAAGCGTCTCCTCCCACTAGGTCCTTTTCCACACGTTCCCTTCCTCCCTCCGTCTTCAGAAGCTGAACTTCTGCCCCTTCTGATCATTTTCATGTCATCACATCCAATGGACCTGTTTCCTCCCCACCTGCCTCAAGTGTCTGACCCCGCTGACCCCTCCCTCCTTGAAACTCCTCGGGCCATCATTCTGTCCTGGGTTTCCTCCCACTTGTCTTGCCACACTTGGCAAGAGCCACTCAGAGGTCATTTGTGGAACATTGGAGCAAACCGGGCAGAATTCTAACCACCAGTGTCCTCTCCAACTACGTGTGAAACACAAAAGCACTAAGGCACACGTTCTCCAGGCAGGAAGAATCTAGTTGTAAATGAGGAAGAATCAGCTTCCAGAAACACTTGGCAGGGAACCAAAAACCTTTTAATGGGTGCCCTTGGGCTTCTGACACTTTATTACTGATTTTGGCAAGAGTGAACAACTAAATGAATGTTATTTAACTTTTGACTTGAAGTATCTGTGCACATATATATACTGCTAACAACAGGGGTGTTTGGGGATGGCTCTTCTTTTTTTAAAAAAAAAAATTTTAATGTTTTATTTATATTTAAGAGAGAGAGAGAAGGAGCTGGGAAGGGGCAGAGAGAGATGGAGACAGAATCTGAAGCAGGCTCCAGGCTCTGAGCTGTCAGCACAGAGCCCGATGCGGGGGGTCGAACCTGCGAACTATAAGAACATGACCTGAGCCGAAGTGGGATGCTTAACCGACTGAGCCACCCAGGTGCCCCCAGGGATGGCTCTTCTGAGCCTTGCAGGATATTTGACATCCGTGACACCTCCCCCTGGTCCAGCTACTCAGTTTAGCTACGCAAAGTGCCCATCTAGGTAGGGTGAGGTGAGTGAATCACTTGCCTGGGGCACAATTTTACAGGGATACCAACAGAATTCAGTAATCAAGGTAAGTAATTTAAAACAATAATTATAGACAATCAGATCAACAAATTATGGCCAATGGAATCATCTAGTTTCATGGACAAAATTTTGTCAGAATCAGGGCCAGGCTTAGTCTGAGGGGTTACAAAGCAGGTGCTGCAAGTCCTGGGTCAGATCTGGCCTTTATTTACAATTTTAATAATCTGTTCATCATAGATTTTTGCATTCATTTTGATTTTGTAAATATTGCATTAAAATATTTATCCTTTTTTTTTTTTTTTTCGAAAGGGCGCGTGCATGCAACCATATGCTTGGGCAGAGGAGGGGCAGAGGGAGAGGAAGAGAGAGAATCTCAAGCAAGCTCCACACCTAGAGCAGAGGCTGATGTGGGGCACGGTGAGATCATGACCTGAGCAGAAATCAAGAGTTGGAGGCTCAACTGACTGAGCCACCCAGGCGCCCTAAATATTAATCTTGATCACTGAATTTTTTTGACCCTTTTCTTAAATTTTGTGCCTGAGGTGAATCCCTTACTTGCTTCACCCTAGTCCTGGCCCTGCTCAAAATGCACGTTTCCCAGCTGCTTGGTTTGAGAAGTACTGGGAGTTGTATAATCTTTAGCAAATATGAGTGGTATCCCTATCCATCAGGAAACAAAGGCTGAGAGAGGTATGTGTTTCTCATCTTCGCACACTTGCTGGACGATACTCAGCCTCAAAGAATCTTTAGGCTAAAGGCGAGGTTGAGGGGCACCTGGGTGTCTCAGTCCATTGAGCGTCCGACTTTGACTCAGGTCATGATCTCGCGGTTCTTGAGTTCCAGCCTTGCATTGGGCTCACTAGTGTCAGCGCAGAGCCTGCTTTGGATCCTCTGTCCTGCTCCCCTCTCTGCCCCTCCCTTGCTCTCCCTCTCTCAAAAATTAAAAAAAAAAAAAAAATAATAAATACAGGGAAGGTTGAAAATGGAAGCAAATGGAGGAATAATAGGAAGGTGCTTTGCTTCCACCTGGATGCAGGGCGTGAACAGACTTCACTTCGCAAAAGGATGGCAGAGGGAAGAGAAGGAAGTCCGTGACAGCTGTGCCAGGACAGTCACACCCAGCCTGACCTGACCCAGGAAAGGATCTGGGTGGCTTCCCACCCTCCAAGCTCTGAGAAGCTTCCTTCAGTCCTTGGGTCAATGCTTATTAGGCACCTGCTCTCTGACAGGCATGCCTTAAAGCACCAGAGGCATGAAATATGCAGCCTGCCCCTACTTCCAATGGAGAATTCACACATGAAACAAACGGATGACAGCAGGGATGCATGCAGAGGTTATGGGAGCGGAGAGGAGGGAACCCCACTTGGCTTAGGGAGAGGGGGGTTCAAGACAGGCTTCTTGGAACATGGAGCATCTTAGGACCACCACAGTACCTGATAAGTGATCAGTAGGACTTAAGGGCATGAGGGCGGAAGAGGGCTCCAGGCAGCGGGGACAGTATGAGCAAAGGCCAGGAGGGAAGATGCTTTGGAGGGCTACTGGAGCCTGATGTTTGTGGCAAGGAGATGGGGGGTGGAGTTGGGGTGGGACTGGGCCAGCAGGGCAGGCTGGAGATGGCCCCCCTCTCCTTAGCTCGTGGTCTTGGTTCAGGTCACCACCAGGGGCCTTCCTCACAGGGAACGTGCAGAGTTGAGCTTATGCTCTCTTGGGAGGGATACTCCCGACAGCCATTGGGTACCCACCATGTGCCAGTCATACTCTGCCCGAGGCTCCCACAGACATCCTCTCCCTTCCACACCCAGTCTGAGCACACCATTCCTTGGAGGTGGGAAGGGTTCAGGCTCCTTCCCTAGGTTCTTGCTACTTGGTCCTGCTTCTGTTCTCCCCACACTGTGGGACGGCATGAAGAGACGGAAACGATTGCTGCTGCCAGCATCCTTTGCCTTCCGCTTTGACCCTTCTCTGAGTTTGGGTCACACTTGAACATGGAAGAGGCGACATCTGTGGCTTTGGCTGGGTTTCTGCATGCCACCCACCTCCAGTGGGAATCAAGGAATCAAAGACAAAACAAAGCTACGGGAGGGGTGCCTGCCTGGCTCAGTCAAAAGAGCATGTGACTCTTGATCTCAGGGTCCTGAGTTTGAACACACCCACCACATTGGGTGTGGAGATGAAATATACTTAAAAAAAAAAAAAAGCCACCAAAGCTATAGGACAGATTTGTAGAATGTAATGTTATGCAGCCAGTGAATAATTTCGTATTTTGAAAGTAATTTTTTTGCATTTTGAAAGTGCACAACTATATCGTATAAGTTTTCTAGAGCAAATGCGGTATGGGAGAGGCGGTGTAGCATAATGGTTAAAAAAAAAAGCTTAGATTTGAATCCTGGCTGCTCAATTATATACCTTCATGACAAGGACGTGGGACAAGTCACTTAATCTCTTCTCAGTTTCCTCATCCATACAACGGGGATAATACCTATTTATAAGGTTATGAGGATTATGTGAGTTTGTATTTGCCATGAACTTTTCATTTGCCATGAGTGGTGGCTGGCCTATGATAGATGCTATGTGTTGTTAAATAAAAGCAAAATTGCTTTTATGAAAATGCAAAAAGATTAATTTTAAAATTACCCAAGCAATACAAGAACACAACCTTTTTGTAAGGTACAACATGGACATTTTTAAAGTGAAGCAATTCTTGGAGACAGACTAGTTTATAGCCTGCTCGGATTCACAATAAAAAAAAATATATATTTGTTGAGTGCTAAGGCAGAGCAGGAAGGCATGAGAAGTGTGTGGGTGGCATTCCAGCGACGGTCCCCTCTCTGGTCTCTCCACAGGGAGAGACCTTCTTCTTCCCTTTTTTCCTTCTTCCCTTCTTCCCGTCTTCCCTTCTTCTCTCCAGGGAAGGGGTGGGATTCACAGGTGTAGATTATCCAAGAGCACTGGCTGATCTTGCACCAGGAAGGACCCCTCTATATTTCCTCCACGAGGCGCATGCTGAGCCGGGAGCAGAGACCCTGACATTTCGGTTTGCTGGCTAGCCCCCCTGATGTGCAGGCTGGCTTGCTGGTTGGCTTTTCGAAATACTAAAAACTATTTGAGGACCCCCAGCACTCTCATTGTGAATTCCCAGCAGCCCAAGAACTGCAAACAAAGAGCTGTTTAGGGAAGCAAATACCCCTATTAAGTTCAGATGTGGATTTCATGCCAAGTGCCTGAGGGTGTCAGGATGGTTCCAGCATCATACAGTACCCCTGGAGGGGCTGGCGAGGGTAGCCTCTTCCTCAGCTCCTGGATGGGGAAGAACTTGGAGATCCATGCAGCTAGCTAGCACAGACTGGTCTCCTTGTACCCTACCTTCACCTCCTCAGCACTTCTGGACCCCAGCCGGGTGCTGCAGGAGCCTGTAGCCCCTTGAGCCAGGGAGAACGAAGGTTGGAGGCGGGAGCCAAGATTAAGGCATTTGGATGTGAAAGGCTGCTCCGGAATGTTGAGGAAAAAGTTTACATTTCATTCCTACCAATCAGCACGGGGAACAGCCCATGGGGAATAAGAGTGATGGGGTGGGGATTGATTGGAATTGGTGCTGAGTGAAGGCTCCAGAAAGGAAGGTCAGCAAGAAACCACAGCCACAGCTTGCTCAGAAGAGCCAAAGGGTGCCTCCCTCTGAGAAACCTTGAGGGCACCCCCTACATCTGTTTCGGGCCTGGTCCCACCCTCTCCAGATGGGAAAACCAGGGTCACTAATTTCTCTTCCAACAGGCCAGGTGGGGATGGAATTCAGGCACACCCCCATGGGGTGTTTTTAGGCCTGGTTCTGGACTATGTTGCCCCAGGGGTTTTCTCCCTTGACTTGTATCATTTCCTTTTCAGACCCAATCATTAACCCAAGAGACTCAACCTGAGAAACCAGAGAAACCAGCGGCTGGTTGATGCTGGAAATGCTGCCGTGGTTTCGCCAGAGGGGCTGAGTCTCCAGTCATGCTCCTGTCAGGGTTGCGAGGCAGTAACCTGGTGCGACCCAGCCTCTGGAGCTGACTCTCACACCCTCTGCTGGACAGGCGGGATTGCAGGGTCCCGGATGAGGAAGCAGCCCCTTTGCTTCTGGGCAGTGCTATACTCTGGGGGTGGAGCGCACTGGGCGGATGGCTGGGGAAAACAGCTTGCAGCAGCACAGAGGACGGTGCAGAGTGGATAGCCTCAGTTCCGCATCCGCCCCAGACTATGAGACACCAGCTGTGTGACAGGCCCTGCTCTGGGCAGTAGGCCCTCACCTTTCTTCTCTGGGCCTGAGATCAGCCTGGGTTCTTCGGCTTAACTTCCCAGCCCCCAGTTAAGCAACTGGGACAGAACACCCCTAACCCATCTGTGAGGTGCCACTCTCAGTCTGGCCTCCTGGAGGGGAGGAATAGAAAGCAGCCACCCGCGAGGCCTTTGGGGACAGGGATCTGTCCCTGGGCCCCTGATGCTGAGTAGCCAGGACTTGCCTGGAGAACCAAAGTCAGGGGCCTCTGATGGGCCTGGAGGGGGGGGGGGGCATAAAGAGGAAGGCTGTGCATGTGCACCGGGCCAGGAATTCCCCCCCGCCCTCCGGAGGCCACCCCGCCCTCCGGAGGCCACCGGACTGTCCCCAAGCCCCCTGCCCCCCCCCCCCCCACGGGAGGGTAGTGGTGTGGGACTCCATCCTGGCTCAAAGCCCTTCTCCCGTGGCTGCGGGAACGGAGGGGTCTGCCTGTTTCCTAGGATTCCCGGGAACACCCGGCAGCGGGTCAGCGGGTCAGGGGGACGGGAGGCCGGTTCGCCGCCCACCCCAGCCCTCAACCCGGGGGCCGCGACCTCCGGCGACCCGCGTCCCCGGCGCCCCTTCCCGCGGGCCCAGCCCAGCGCTAGAGTCCAGCTTTATTGGCTGCCGCCTACGCCTCCGCCTCGGGGCGCTGCTTGAGCGTGACCGAGGCGCCGCTGCTGACCATGACCGCGGGGTAGAGCGGCTCCAGGAAGGAGACGAGGAAGCGGTAAAGCAGGCTCACGCCGCCGGCCACGCCGTAGAAGGAGAGGCAGCCGGTGCCGCAGTCGAGCGCCACGCCGAGCGTGCGGTGGTAACCGCCGTGCAGCACCGTCTGCGTGTTGTTGTGCCACACGGAGAACTTGAGCGAGTCCCACTCCAGGCACCACGAGTACGGGTTGCGGCCCAGCAGGTAGACGATGTTGCGGCGCGGGCGGCCGCCGAGCGGGGGGCTGCGGCGGTAGGTGAGGCCCAGGCACACCCACGAGTTGGACACCTCGGCTTCCCAGTAGTGGCGGCCCTCGGACAGGCCGCGCGAGCACAGCACCTGCGGCCACTGCTTGAAGCCGGGGAAGGGGCCGCCCGCGGCGAAGGGCTCCAGAAGGATGCCCAGGTTCAGCACCGAGTGGGTCTCCTTGAACAGGAACAGTTCCTCGCTGGCCGTGGTGGGGTCGAAGTTCAGGTTGCAGTAACCTGGCGGGGGTGGGGGGGGGGGGTGGGTAAGGGAGCTTGGGTGAGCGGCTCCCAGGGCTGACGAAGAGGATGCTAAGCTGCGTGGCATCTGCACAGAAGCACCAAGTGCTTCCCACCCCCTGCCCATCTCCTGGGATTGGCCCTTCTCTTC
This sequence comes from Panthera leo, assembly GCF_018350215.1. NCBI lineage: Eukaryota > Metazoa > Chordata > Mammalia > Carnivora > Felidae > Panthera > Panthera leo. Next base: position 55,129,141 of record NC_056692.1, on the reverse strand, counting down.
CCGCCCCGCCCCTGCTCTTTTCAGTCCCGCAACTCTGGCCCCAGGTCACTGACCTCCTCTGGAGGAAGGAGTTGGGTGCTGTCCAAAGGTCTACCTTTCCAGAGTAGCTGAGAAACCAATTCCTCCTCCCTGCCCCCCACTAGACTCTAACATAATCTCCCTTTTTATTTATTCAGGACACAAGAATGAGTGGGATTGAGGGAACGTCAAGGGCTCCTGGAGGAGGTGACTCAGGGGTTCACCAAAGAGACCCATGATATCTCAGAGAAGTCCCTGGGATTTGCCTCCCAGCCCAGCTCAGGAGAGGGGCTGCCTAGGCATCAAATGTATTCGATTTATTTATTGCCTAGCAATAAAAGGGAGCTTGCTTGAGGAAGAAACAGACAGGGCCATCCAAGCTGGCTTGGCTAAACCCTGGTGGGGTGGTGGGGGGACACTGGCAGGCCCCCAGCTGAGGGCAATGGTTGTGCCACACCAGAGCCAGGGAGGGGGGCAGAGCCAGCATCTGGGCAAGGCCCTGCCTTGCCCACCCACGGGATGGGACAGGATAGTCCCCTCCCTATCATGGCCTTGAAGTCACAGGCTGAGTCCTTCTGAGGTCTCCAGTCCCAAGTACGAGGTCTGGGCAAGAGAGAGCTGGCATCTCTCTGGTGCCCTGGCCTGAATGGAGAGGGGACTGGGGAAGTCAAGGCCCCCCGGGGGTCCCACCCTTAGGTTCGGACCTCGGTACGGAGGACTCACACTTGAGAAGTGTTTTCCTGTCCACAGCTGAGGGCAGCAACTCATAGGAGTTCATCTTAATGCCTGGAGGAGATTGAGGAGCTTTGCTGAGGACACTCTTACAGCCCAGTGTCCTTTCAGAGAGGGGCATGGGCTTCCAGGAGGCTGCGTCACCTGGGGAAGGTGCACATGGGCAGGCAGGGCTCTCCACCAGTGCCTGGAACCCCAAACACTGCCCTGCAGGGCAGTCCCACCCCCAGGGGGCAGGTGAGTCTCCAGTGGCCCCAGGCTGCCAGATACTGACCCTTCAGGAGGAGCTGATTGATGAAGCTGAGGCCCACGTCCAGCAGCCGCGTCCGGAGCTCCGCCAGGGTCTCCGGCAACTGGAGAAAGCTCTGCTTCTCCTCACAGTTGGTGCTCATCAGGGCTTCCGAGCAGGCGGGAAAGTGCTTCAGTCTGGGGAACTCCTGGGTGCAGGGAGTGGCCAGCAGTACCACCCGTTAGCCCGGGGCCCAGGCAGATGCCAGGAGCTCCTGCTTATGCCAGGGACCCCACCGAGCCCAGAATCTTGGGGCAGGTGGAGAAATTGCTGGTTTTCAAACCTGGACATCTCTCTCCCTCCCCCCTGGTTGTGATGTCTGAGATCAGGGCTTTGCCAAAAAGTATGGCAAAGTGAATTAAGTAGAGTGGATTAGAAAACAATGGGAGGACGATTCCTTCTGAGCTTCGAGTTGCTTAGTGAAAGACCTTGCCACATTTTTCCTGTGGCGTGTGTGTGGAGGGGTGGACGCTGTGAGCAACAGCTTTAGAAATCTGCTGGGGATGTGATAATCAGCTGAAGAAAGGTCTTTGCTCAGAGTTCCCGAGCACAGGGTTTGGGTAGCCCTGGGCCCCACCCTCAGAGAAGGTTGCTGTCACGCACGCCTCCACCAGTGACCCTGCCTGGTACCCTCTTGCAACAGCAGCAGGCTGCAGGACTGGGCCAGGGCTGGTGAAGGAAATGGGGTTTTCATCCCAGGCTGTACGGATTGGTCTGGTCTCATTCCCATCCCTGGTCTGGGAGAATCTGGAGAAACTTAGACTGTGGCAGATGCCAGGCATCCCAGGGTATGCTCCCTTCTGTTCCAGGGACGTGAAGGCAGAAACGTCAGGTAAGAAGCCAAGGGTGTTGGTGTAAGCCCAGGACCCACGGCCTGGGGTGGGGAGGCTCCCCGAGGCAGAAGAATGGATGATGAGTTGCAGCCCCAAATGCTGATGGCTTAATCCTAGGTCTGAGCAGATCTGGCGTGTCTGGGGGTGGAGGAGGAGTGGAGTTCGGATCAGGGCCTGGGGCAGAGACAGGAGTGGGGGCGGGGGCTCGCCTGCAGGAATTGCTGGTCGCTCCTGTTGGCGAGCAGGGCGCGGAGCCAGATGCTGTCCCCCTCCAGCTTCAGGAGCCGGTTGTGGCTCTGCTGGATGGAGCTGCCCAGCTTCCCCAGAGCGGCTGCCTCCTCTTTCTCGACAAAATCCAAGACCTTCATCTGCAGCTGTTTGACCTCCTGGATGATCTCTGAGAAGCAGGCGTTCACCTCATCGCGTGTTGTCTGGATCAACTTCTGTGGGTGGGGCGGGGAGCGGGTTGTGGAGGGTGTGTTGAGAGGCACCTCTGAGCCCCAGCCCCTACTGTTACAGCCCGGAACCTGCCTATGCATCCTGTTGCCGACCGCTGGGCCCCATGACATCCACTCCAGGCCCTGAGAGTGCCCCTCAGCCGGATGCAGGGCACTGGGGGGAAGCCTGGGCCTGGGAGAGGGTGGGCCAGCCTTACCGAGAGAAAGGCCACCTGCCCCCGGTGCCTCTGGCTGTCAGAGTTGATGATCAGCATCTGGTTTTCCACGCTGGCCTGGACCTTCCGAACCTCCACCTGGGGTGAGGCGGGGGGAGGAGGAAAGGGCCCCTGATTCAGAAAGGTGGAGGTTCTTTCTTCTCCAAGGCCTTCTTGGAGAAACCCTTCTGCAAGCCCAGAGAAGACATACCTCTTACATTCCTAAGACGCCTATATGAGAGACAAAGGCAGGGCCGAAGGGCAGATGGCCCGGGTCTTCTACCCTCTGCTCATGCTGCTCATGGTCTCTCACTCCCTGAGACTCTCTCCCCATTCTTTTTTTTTTTTTTTTTTTTTTTTAGAGGGGGAATGAGAGAGACAGAGAGAGAGACAGAGAGAGAGACAGAGAGACAGAGAATCCCAAGCGGGCTCCACACTGTCAGCATGGAGCTCGATGTGGGCCTTGAACTCACAAACCCAAGATCATGACCTGAGCTAAAATCAAGAGTCAGACGCTTAACCTGAGCCACCCAGGTGCCCTTTCCCCGTTCTTAGGAATCAGGTTCTCTGTTCCTGACAGTGATGACCACAGGCTTTCAGATCACAAAAAGGGGCTGAAGAGGATTCAGTGGGTTGAGAGGGGGCAGTGGGTCGAGAAGGGGCGCATCAGACATGGAGCCCTGGAGATACCTCACTGGGGTGGCGCTGCCTGGGACACGCTGTGTCCCAAGTTCTGTGAAGAAGCCTCCAGTCTCCACCTGTTCTGGGAAGAGTCATGTTCTTGTTTATAACGGGTGATAGAACTGTGTTGATCCAAGTGCCCGTCCAGTGGATTGTTGCTGGCACACGACAAAATGAGCAGCTCAAGCCAGACTGTCCATCAACCCACTGCTTGCTTTGTTGACAAAGTCTTACTATGGACAAAGTGTCCACTGAGCTGAACGGTGTGGCCACTTGGCTTATAAGCCCTCAGGAGCTCCTTGCAGTGGACCATTAAGGGGTGGCTATGTGGAAATATTACTGTTACCAAATATATTTGATAGAATGCCTGAAATAGAAGTGTTCCACTATAAAAAGCAGTTCAAATCTGGTTTTCCACATTTTAATTTTGTTTAATATTTCCATATATTAAACAGAATTTGAGAGTAGAGAAAAGGAGGGGATCTGCCCAACCTAACATGACATATTTCTACTTTGACATGTTTTCTTCCAGCCTTTCCTTTATCTACGCAAAAAAGTTAACATGGAACTCATACATACAGTTTTGGATCCTTGTTCATCAAACCCACCAACGTTTTTTTTTTGTTGTTGTTGTTTTATTACTTTAAAAAATTTTTAAATTTTATTTAAATCAGAGCTAGTTAACATATAGTGTAACAATGGTGTAAGGAGTAGAATTTAGTGATTCATCACTTACATATAACACCCAGTGCTCATCCCAGCGAGTGCCCTCCTTAATGCCCATCGCCCATTTAGCCCGTTCCCCCACACCTTCCCTCCAGGACCCCTCAGTTTGTTCTCTGTATTTAAGAGTCTCTTATGGTTTGCTTCCCTCTTTTTATCTTAGTTTTCCTTCCCTTCCCCTATATTCATCAATTTTGTTTCTTAAACTCCACATATAGTGAAATCATACGATATTTATCTTTCTCTGACTTATTTCACTTAGCATAATACACTCTAGTTCCATCCACATTGTTGCAAATGGCAAGATTTCATTCTTTTGATCACTAACATTCTATTATATATATATATATATATATATATATATATATATATCTTCCATTATATATTATACATATGCATTATATATTATATATTATATCATCTTTATCCATTCCACAGTTGATGGACATTTGGGCTCTTTCCATAATTTAGCTATTGTTGCTAGTGCTGCTATAAACATCGGGTTGCATGTGAACCTTTGAATCAGCGTTATTTTTCTGTCCTTCTACCAAGCCTTTCTCATGTAACGGGCATGTCCACCCTCCTGACTGTCACTTTGATGGTTGTGTGATTTCCCTCCAAGGAAAGGTGTGACTGGGCTGGTGAAAGACTTTCAGGGAGAGACTCGGAACCACGAGTCCCGCTCCTACCCACACCCCCCTCCCCCCCTCCCCCCCCACTCCCCTCCTCAACCCCTCCCCCACTCCACCTCACCTCCTTCCTGGCACGTTCCTCCTCCAGGGGGATGGTGTCGTGGTTCTTGTGTTCCTCCAGCAGACAGGCTCCGCACACGCAGCTGCCTTCCGTGCGGCAGTACAGCCGCCGCAGTTTGCGATGCTTCCGGCACAGGCGGCTCTTGAGATCCCACACGGGCTCCAGCAGCTCGTGGTCCTGGAACATCTGGTCCTCGAAGTGGCTGCTCAGGTGCTTCTCGCACAGGGAGGCCATGCACTGCAGACACGACTTGACCGACTTGAGCTTCTGGGCGGAACAGAAGTCGCAGGGCACGTCCCTGGGCCCGGCCAGGGGCCGTGAGGACCCCAAGGTCTGGCCCTTGACCTGGGCCAAGCAGGTCACCATCTCCTCCAGGATGCCGTTCTTGCAGAGGCGCGGTCTGGAGGGGAAGCTCTCCCGGCACTGGGGGCAGTACAGTGTCTCGCCCACGGTAGCCAGGTGGTCCCAGAAACCTTGGAGGCAGGCCATGCAGAAGTTGTGCCCGCAGGTGGTGGTGACCGGGTTGCGGAACACCTCCAGGCAGATGGGACAGAGGACTTGGTCCTCAAACGTGCGGAGACTGCTGTTACTCATCAGGAGCTGAGCGTGGGAAGGGCTTGAGGGCTGGACCGGCTGCTGCGGGGCTGGCTTGTGGTCCTGGACTGGCCCTGAGAAGATAGAGCAAAGCCACGAAGAAGCCACGGCAGGAGCCGAGGGGTCTTGGAGGGGTACACTAGTCCTTCTCATAGAAACAGCTTCTGCCCATAGGGTACAGAGACTGTGTCACTGGTCAACCCATGGGGGGGGGGGCGGGGCATAAGATGGGGATTGTGTTCTCTGTGTCCCAGCCCTGACCCCTGCAACAAACCTTGGACGAGCAAGAGGGTGGGCAGAAGGAAGTCACATCAACGGAAAGGAAAGGAGCCACTTCTTTGGCCCTTCAGAAGAAAGGCAGGACGCCCAAGTACTTACGTGAGATTTTCTGCATGTCAGGGAGGGCTAGAGGCTTGGCTGCCCTGCGGTGGGATGAAAAAGGACCCCCAGGCACTCAGGTGCAGCGGCCTAGCCCTGGTCCCACTTCACCAGCTGTTGGGAGGGTCCCCATCAGTCCCGCGTGCCCCCACCCCAGCCTTCTCCATCTCCTGGGATCTGACCGCTGCCTTCTCACCTTTCCCTTCGGCTGCTGTGTTTTGATCTCCCTATCAAGTTGGCCCCCCTCCTCGAAGGCTGCCCCTAGTTTTGTTCCCTGACATCACAATTCAAGCGTGACCAGCCCCAGCATGCTGCTTGTGATGTCAGCAGAGCAAAAGGTGGGCCACCGGACATGCTATGGGTGCTGATGTGGCCTGCCCTCTCCATGGGTGATTCTTCACGCCAGGGCAGGGTCGCTGGTGCACCTGGAGCCTCTGGCAGTGGACCTAAGGGACTCACATTAGGGACCGGAGAGGAAAATGGCAACAAAGTGGCAGTAGGATCTTGGGCAACTCCTTTAATTCGTCTGGACCAGACAATCTTTTCTGGTGAATTGACAGGGTTGTTCCAGGAGATGATGTTCCAAAGCCTCTTCTTCGTCTAAAGTTGAATGATCCACATCATCCGATCGGTGATTCTAAAGACTGTTGCTTCCACTCTGGTTCTGATCCTCAGAAAGAGAAAAGGGATAAGCGAGGCGGAAGAGAGACTCTTCATGGCTCTGATTGCTTCTTTGTTGCTTTCTGTTTCCTATTCTCCCCCACCCCATAGGATAAACACCCTGAAAAGCTTGCAATACATCACTGTCTTGCTCCAAAACATTAGCATTTGTTGGCTAGAAATGGGAAATAGAAGGCCTCTCCTTTCCCCTTCTTAGAGGAAACATTTCAACATTTCTCCATTAAGAACGATGTTTGCGGGGCACCCAATTCACCAGTGGGTTAAGCGTCTGACTCTTCGGCTCAGACCATGATCTCATGGTTCGTGAGTTCAAGCCCTGCATTGGGCTCTGTGCTGACAGTGCGGAGCCTGCTTGAGATTCTCTCTCTCCCTCTCTCTCTGCCCCTCTCCCACTTGCTCTCTCTCTCTCTCAAAATAAATAAAATATACAACAAAAAAGGTTTCTGATAAATTCCTGTTAAAAAAAAAGACACACACGATCTTCTCTCCATGTTGTTTTATTAGAATCATTAACAGAAAAATGACATCAGCTAAAAATACACACATTAAGATACGTGAGACTTGATTCTGAGCGGTCAGGTTTGACTTGGGGAAAATAAATACAGAGGAGGTAATAGCCACAAAAGAAAGCCCACAAAGGCAAAAGCTACAGCCCGTAAGGGCAAGAGCTAGAATTAGTTAGGTTGAGTTAAATTTCCATGGTAACATTTCATGGAAAACAATGATCTTAATAAAAATATTTTAAAGTAAAAACGAAAATAAAAACAAAACCGAGATACAATTTAATGGCACTGTATAGAAAACTCATCAAGGAATTGGGCCTCGTGGGTGGCTCAGTAGGTTGAGTGCCCGACTCTTGATTTCAGCTCAGGTCATGATCCCGAGGTTCAAGAGTTTGCGTCCCACATGGGGCTCTATGCTGGCAGTGCAGAGCCTGCTTGGGATTCTCTCTCCCCTCTCACTCTGTCCCTATCCTGCTCATGTGCTCTCCCTCTCAAAATAAACAAACTTAAAAAAAAAAAAAAAAGAAAAAGAAAGCTCATCAAAGAATTAACCTGGCTTTCCAGAGTTATAGTTCACTCCAAGGGAAAGCTTTACCGATGGAAATCTATGGGGTGTGATTCTTACTAGAAATTTAGCTGCCACTGGGGCTTTATGACTGAACAGATTCAGCAATACTCAAATGATCTATTGCAAAGGCTGATGCTGTATGGAGCTTCCAGCAAGCCCTGACTGGAGAATTACCATGCAGAGCTCCAGCGTTTTGGAAAATCGCCCTGCCTTCTTTTGCAGGTAACTCTTCTCCTTTTGAGAGCCTACCTAACCATGGGACATCAAGCGACCATGCGGCCTGACCTGCCGGATATGAACTAGGTGTTGTCTAACCCACCAAGTCAGCCTGAGGAGTAGTTAACCTAGCCCAGAAATCGATGTGACTGTCTCTCAGACCGGGGAACACTGGCAGTCGACACTGTGTTTCACACTGGGCAGAGGGCAAGATCACCTTTGTGTAACGCGTAGCTGCGTCTTGTTACGTAGAGGCATGAAGTTTTGTTTTTACCATTGTAAGTTCAAATACGCGTGGGAGCGTGTATACGGAGGCCGGGCAGCCCAAGCTGCTGGCTATTACGTCTCGGCTCCAAGCCACCCTCCAGACTCTGCTCTGTGCATCTTTAACAGCTTAGTCCCGGACAGGTGCACCCATGGGGAACGTGAGAAGGGGACTGCAAGATTGGGGAGGAGGGAGGGGGCGGGGCGGGGGGCGGGGCAGAAGGGACATGCTTCTTCCGGTTAACGGAGAAACCACAGCACCTCAGCTTTGCTCTGGCAGCAAGAGCTGGTTCCAGGAGTGCGGTCCTAGAACGGTTCCAGGAGTAGCGCGGTCCTACGACCAGTCTCGCTGAGCCCCCTGGGACCGCAGCATCTCCTCTATGCGGCCCCTCGGCCCCTCCTCCAAGCCTGTTACTTTGTAATAATCCCAACCTCTTCCTTTGGCTCCCCTGCCCTAGAACAATAACTACCTCCTGCAGTCACTCCATCTGTGACACCTCAGTGGGCCTGGGGGCCCTTTCCTCTTCTTACCACTTGTTAACTGCTGTGGTCTGTCCCCCATTGGGCCCTGGATGGTACAAACACACACCTCGTTCGCTGTGTGTATACACGTGTCCCCAGCTGTAAGCACCCTATGGCGGGGGGGTGGGGGGACTAACACCTTTTGAGGGTCCCACACCTTGCCTGGTGCCTTAAGTGACCAACACTTGGCTTGCTGGCGACTCACCTCACTTTTATTCCTCATTCTCTACCATGCAGAGAAAAATGGACACCTAGTCAGTTACTCTCTTCCAGGAAGACTTTTTTCCCCCTTAAAAATGGTCTTCTACTCTTCCCCTCCTCTTCCCAGCTTCCTGGTGGGTAGACCATCTGTCTCACCTTCTGTTCCTCACCACTCTCCTGGTCGTGAGGAGGAAGGCCCAACACGCCCTCAGGCAGTTTCAGCAGCGGGAGAAACTAGGACTTTCTAAGAAGCCCAGGTAGGAAAGGTGCAGTGAAACTCCTCTCCTGAGAAGAGTTTGAGAATCATCAGTAGTGACAGGAAAGGAAACCAAGGAGATTCGGCTGTTTGTTTCTTGTCTTTATTGACAAAAAAAGGTCACAGCATTTCAGACTTTATTCAAATACACAAACAGTAACAAACAATACCCACAAGTGACAGGCATGGTCCCTAACCTCTGCGCCAAAGGCCATGTCGGAGGATGTGGTTGTCCTCTTGGCCACCCCCCAGCATCTCTGTCCCTTCCTCCCCTACACCTCGCTGACACCCCTGAGATCAGTTAAGACTGCAGAAACGAAGTCACTCTAGAGGAGGTTGGGCTGCGCCTCATTGCCAAGGAGGAAGCAGGTTCTGAAGGAAAGACAGAAGCGTGCTAGTGTGGCATCTCCTAGGAGAGGCCAGGCTGCTTTGTGAGCTGGGCCTGAGTCGCCCGCGGCCTCAGGCCTGGGCACAACACGAAGACGGAAGACACTCCCCACCTGGCAGCACTGGGCTGCTGGAGAGAGTGTGGGTCCCTGGCCACGTGACACCCCCAAACCGACGGATGGCCAGGCCTCCCTCCGAAGTAATCAGCTGGGCTCTCCCAGAAGGCTTTCAGTAAAAAAAAAAATACTGACTTGGTTCCTAAAGGGCTGGGGCGAATACTTTTCCAGAAACCTTAAGAACTGAATCACCCTCAGACTCAGGAGCACTGGAACAATTGTCATTGGGCTGCCAGAAGGAGGGGGGACCTCGTGAAAGCCAGCCCTCTAGGGGAGCAGAAATGTCACTTGTGTTAATTTCTCAAGAGCATCGAGTGAGGGGCTCAGCAGTTTTTCTACGGGATCCACTGTGGGGCTCTGAAAAGAGAAAAGACTATGCGTTCCTGAGGGGCTTGCCACCTCTGCCCTCTGGCCTGTCTCGCTTTACCCCTTCGTGCAGGCTCGGGAGCACTAGGAGCACTAGGAGCACTAGAGCACGAAGAACACGAGGAGCACAAAGAGCACGAGGAGCACGGGCTGATGCCCAGGCATGCCCCAGGGAAAGCAGATCTGATCGGGCTCAAGGTCCCAAATGAAGCTGCTTTCCCTCCTTAGAGTCAAATGTTACTTTTCTGGCCAAAGAGCAAGTCTTCCGAAGTCCTCTGTCCTACTCAGGTCTGAGCAGCTTTTCCTCCACGCCCAATCTCGTGCTTTCCGAAAGATGACAGGAGGATGCCTGCGACGTCTCTGAAAGGTGACTGCTTTTGCCGCAGGTAGAAGTTCCTCTAACGTTTATAGCTGTAGAAATCGTGGGCACAGGCCAGAGTCCAAGGGGCCAATGTCAACACGCACGCTCACGTTGGTGTGTAGACACACACGGAGCAGCAGACACCCCTGTACACACATTTCTATCCTGCTCTACACACAGAGAGATAAGGTCAAAGTGAGATCCGGAGAAGAGTTGTGCCTTCTGCACGCAGGCAGGTCATGAGTTCCTAAGACATTTGGCACCGTCTGTGAGTCATTTCCAAAAACCATGGCCCCAGACCCCCCTAGTAAGCACTGAGCTGTGGAGCAGAGGGAACCTCACTGTGAAGGAAACCAGGAGTGACCGACGTGAGTGGCTGTTACAGGTGCAGCGCGCCCCAGAGGCGCCTTCCCCTCCTCTGGGCCATTTGCCACACTGGGAAAAGTCATCGAGGGAAGAACAAGGATTCTCCAGCCCTTTGCGTTCAGTGACTGTTCATTAAGACTCAAAAGCGCAGACAGAAGGTCCAGATACAAGCCCTGTGGTCCCAGCCCGAAGGAGGGCTTTACTCCCCTCCCTGGCCAAACAAGCACTTGATTCTCGAGGACACGGCACTCTGCAGATAGAAGTGATGGTAAAGGGTCGGGCTCAGAGACGCGGGGAGTCCTCGGACTGCCCAGCAAACACATATGCCTTGCAGGGGCTGGCGCGGCGTCACGGACACGGCTGCGGGGCAGGTTTGCCAAGGTTAGAAACCAGGAGACTCGGACAAAGATCGAACGTTCAGTCAAGGCATTTCCAAGAGACAGTCACAGAAATAACGACACTTTTGGATACTACAATAGAACACATTTGGCAACTTTCAAAGAAATAGCCGTCCCCACCCAAGCCATCAGAGGATCCAAAGTCCCTTTATCTTCTGTCCGGTTCAGAAAGCCAGGGAAGGAAGATGGGTCAATGGAGGGTGTGGCCTCCCTAAGTGCCCCTCTGTGTGTGACGCGGTGTGGGATGCCGCCTGCCTCTAACCTCCACCTGAGGAGCAAGCAAGCTACTGGAGGGTCCGGGCTGCCGGAGACAGATGAGGCAAGGACGAACACGGTAGCAGCTGAGTGCCCCGAACCCAGAGCGGCGATCCCCGACCTCCACCCACAACCACGGAGACCCCGTCCTCCCCTTTCTCGAAGAGGTTTCGTCCACAGGAATATGGGGTATTCTGCGGATCTATCCTTTACCCGAGACCTCAATTTGACGAACTGAAGCTAGAATCCTTGGCACCTGCTGCATTTGTGTGGGGTGCGGGGAAGAGGGGGAAGATAGTGTTACAAAGCGGCTGCCAACGTCCAACGTGGCACCCAGGCAAAAACACGGCACGGCCCAGGGACGATCCTCTGGCGTTTGCTCCAGCGTCCCTGAAGCACAGGCCTGTACGAGGAGCTAGGCCTTCCTCTTCCCCTCCCCCGCATCCCCCGTAAAGGCCCCCACTGGGAGCCCAGCCCAGCTGCTGTGGTAAGGATTTGACCTAACACTGGCTAAGAAGACAAAAGCAGGTTTCTGAAAAGGTATTCTGCAGCCGGAAGTGCGTCTGTCTTCAGGTTCCTGTGGGGGGCAGGCAGGGGTTCCTTTGGTTTTGACCAGAACACTTCTCCATTGGGGGGCCAGGCTCAGCCGTGCCTTGCAGGAGCTCGGTTACTGTACAGGAGCAAGATTTAACTTCACAAGTGCTCTGCCGGCTTGTTCTCTTGATGGTTAAGAATCTGGAATTTACATCCGAGATCCTCTCTCCTGAAGAATCTGCAAATGGAAGATGGGGGAGAGGGCTGAGGCTTGGGCCGAGGCTGCTAAGCAGATTGCTGAGGGAAAAGGGACCCGCGGCCGCTTTCCACTGGACCCCACTGGGCAGCACAACAGTCCTGTCACCGTAGGAAGCAAGGCAGGGCTGAGCCCTAACCTCCCCTGAAGCACTTCAGTTGTAAAAGCCTCTTGCCGAACACCACTGCACCCACAGTATCCGTGCTGTCAGACCCCTTCTCCCACGTTAAAGGAAATTGCCGACTTAGAAGTGTTTATGAGAGACAGAGAGAGTTGGGGGGGGGGGTGGTGGGCACAGTACAGGAAAAAGAGGATAACAGTGTACAATTTTCCAGTAACTTAAGGTGGGGGAAGTCACAAAGGTAACCAAATACCTTTTCTCTTGAGACAGGACAAAAAAGAGAGAGAATGGTTTCAAAGAATAAACACAAAATATTTTCCAATTTTGAGTTTCACAATTCTCACTTTGCAATTAGATTTTTCACTTATTTGGGGCGCCTGGGTGGCTTGGTCGGTTAAGCGTCCGACTTCGGCTCAGGTCATGATCTCACGGTCCGTGAGTTCAAGCCCCGCGTCGGGCTCTGTGCTGACAGCTCAGAGCCTGGAGCCTGTTTCAGATTCTGTGTCTCCCTCTCTCTCTGTTCCTCCCCTGTTCATGCTCTGTCTCTCTCTGTCTCAAAAATAAATAAACGTTAAAAAAAAAAAAAAAAAAAGATTTTTCACTTATTTGACAGGTGGGTACATAAAGTCTACTCTATTTCAGTACCTACTTCCTAACTAAGAATGCTTGGTCACTGCTCCATAAATCCTGATTTAAATGACAACAGTCAACGACCAAAATGAAGGAAAAATGCAAAGCTAGCTTTGGAAGGAAAGAGAAGAAGTCAGGAGCAACAAACAGTCCAGGCCAAGTCCACTGAGGGGCTGGGAACAAACGAGTCAGAGACAAAATTCTGGTGACGCGATTTCTTACCTTTGCCTTTTCACTTGGTTCTATGACAATGCCATTGGTAGAATTATTGAGTTCTCTGGAGACAACACAGAGGAATTCTGCCTGATCCTCATTTCCGTAGTTATAGGAAGATCCAATGCTGATTAGCTGACAAAACCAGAGCATGGTGAACAGTCCTCTTAAAGTGCTAAAGTGCCACACAGACCCAACCCGCCCCCTGTCCGAACTTTGTGGTTTTGCTTCTCACAGGATGATGAACTGTCTGGGACTATCACGGCCCAGGGGATACCTGGATCTGTTATTCACTTGGGCGTCCTCAACAAGGCTTCCCCAGAGAAGGAAAGGATGGGATCTGCCACTGTCTCCCCACCCAAGCACTTGAAACAATCCCAAAGGCAGCAGCTAGGATGAACATGATCATATTCCTTCTAGCAAACACTGAGGTGAAAGAGAATGTTTCTGTGAATGAAAATGGACACTTGCTTTAGCCAAACACCTACACAGGGCTGGCTCATCTTTAAGCAGAAGTCCCAGACAGGAGACTGGCACTCAAAAGGCTCTGGAAAGCACCGAGTGAATCACTGAAGAGTTACCATAAGCCATATGCTGCTGGGACTTTTAGCCTTTTCGGCAAATTGAATTCAGGATTTAATTTTAAACAGGAAATGCACATGCACCGAGAAAAGCGGAGCCCAAGGGTAAGGTCATCCGGGCAATCATGTAGGGCCTCAAGTCAGAAGAACAGGACTGACTTGCTCTATGAATGGGCTTTGGGTCCCTCTGCCTTCCTGTGCCTGAACTTCCTCATCCATATAATAGAGTCAGTGGGAACATGACTTCATGTTTCATGCTTCACCTGCCCCCTGAGTGTTAACAAGATGAGAAAAAGAAAATAAAAAATTATTCACTGGTTTCATCAAGAATACTTAAAAAAAAAAAAATTTTTTTTTTTTTATTTGGGAACATTCTTTGCTTAAGACTTAGGGAAGGGTGCCTGGCTGGCTCAGTTGGTAGAGCATGTGACTCCCGATCTTAGGGTTATGAGCTGGAACTCATGTTGGGTGTAGAGATTATTTAAAAAGAAAATATTTGAGAAAAAAAAAAGACTTTTCTCAGGGAAAATACTCGTGGAGTGGAAGTATGGCAACATGTTGCAGCCCCCACATGAATTAAGAACTAGGCTGACCTATAAAGGAAGGGGCGCCTGGGTGGCTCCGTTGGGAGAGCATGGAACTCTTGATCTCAGGGTCTCAGGGTCGTGAGTTTAAGCCTCACATTGGGTGTGGAACTACTTTAAAAGAAAAAAAAAGGGAAGAGAAAAGAACTAGGCCAACATACACAGGCAGAATTGATTCTGCAGTGGAGGGGTGAGGAATTATCCAGTGTTGGCTCTGACGACCAAGACACCTGTGTATTTGATCCATAACCCAATACCGTTAACACGACGAACAGAAGTTATTTGAGAAGGTAAGTTTATGGTGACAGTTCAACTGACGCTTAAACTCTACATTAAAAATAGGCACGATCCACACAATACATATCCCTTCTATATATATCCATTCTATTCATGCCAGGCTCCCTGTTGCGCACACAATAGATGAACTGAACAATCCTGCCATCTAATGGAAGAAAACAGTACAATTCTGCCTGTCTGGTTTTGTTTTGGTAATTCTGCCACCACGCAAAGCTAAAGGAACAGAAATCCACAGCCTGATGGGAAATGGCCAAGCCCCACTTCTCATCACGTCTGGCTCCTCTCATACCTGCTCTTGCTTTCTGCAGTGGATTATGTATGTTCAGAATGACAGAGTTCTTATCCTGGGAAGGGAAGGTAGGGTAGTTGCTGAATCCTAGCCTTCTTTATGTACTTATTCTAGAATGTTTCAACTGAGTGCTTTTGAAAGAAATCCCTCTGAGGGAGAAAAAACCTCAGAGAGACACTTTCAAGCCTAAACAGGCTGGCTGACTCCCTCTGGGCACAAATTAAAACTTGGATATGAAGTCAGGAGACATGATACTATTCTGAATTCTTCCCAACTCATCCTATACAGCTGACAGAATAATTCCCACGTTTCTGAACAGGTTCACACGTGGCCCTACGAACCCCTGGGGTTAGCTGGTTACAGATGGCAGCTGTTTGAGGGACGTGGGCTCCTGGGCTGAGATGCTGCGGTGGCTGCCACTTAGGAAACATACCTGTTCGAATTTCCAACCATCAGACATAGTGGAGACCATCTGTGTAAGCTCCTCTTCCTGGCACTGCAGGACTCTGTACACGTGCTTCACGGGGCCCTGCAACAACCAACGGACTTAGAAGAACAATTTCAAGGACATGGCAGTTTGCAGCTGCGCTAGGGAGGCTCGTCCAAAGAATGAACACTGAAAAGGAATTTGCTTGGACGTTTTTTTCTGGACAGCCACACACCGTCCCCTCTTACAAGTGGCAATGTCATCTTTCTCTTCTTAAGGTTTTCTTTTATAAGAATGTTTACTTACTTATTGTGACAGAGAGAGAGCAAGCGCACGTGCATGCAAGCAGGGGAGGGGCCGAGAGGGGGGAGAGAGAATCCCAAGAAGGCCCCCATGCGCGGCGTGGAGCCTGACGTGGGGCTCAACCTCATGACTATGAGATCATGAGCAATGTCATCCTTCAGTAAAAACTTATCCAAGGAAAGAAAGAAAAGAAAAAGGCCCAAGGATATGAATCAGTGGGTAAAATAATTCTGAAGTTCAGAGAAATGAATTATGTGATTAGATTTCATCTATTTCCCAGAGTAGAAAACAGAGGAAAATTGCTTTGGACAAGAGAGCCACATTTTCTTTTTAAGTTGTTCATATCATGACATACATGCTGAAAATGTAGACCATAATTTGGTTTATCCAGAGCAATAGCTTATTAAGGGAATAACATATTAAAAAGGAACCCCACAATATACCAATGTTCAAACTATTTTCACCCTTCGCTGATGGTACCTGGGAGTGTTTCAGTGTTAAATGGTAACATTCCTGTTACAAAAGTGTGTAACAAAAAATAAATATTTGGTCTTTGCTCCTGGTTCCTAGCACAGAGCTCCTAAAACCCTTGGAATTTCCTGAGTGATAAAAGGGTCTTTTTTGTGCTAATGACTGGTCTCCAGAAAGACCAAGCACCATTAGAGAGTTAGAACTTTCAGTCCTACCCGCTGACCTCAGTGGAGACTGAATTCAATCACCAGTGGCCAATGGTTTAATTGAATCAGTCATGCCTACATAATGAAACATCCTTAAAAACCCCTGAACAGGGGGGTTCAGGGAGTTTCCGAGTTGGCAAACACATCGATGTCCTGGGCAAGTGGCACATCCCAACTGCATGCACAGAGGCTCCTGTGCTCAGGACCCCACCCCACGTCTCTCTTCGCTTGGCTGTTCCTTAGTCTGCTGGAGATCAACTGTAATAGTAAGTTTAGCATTTTCCTGAGTTTTAGGAGTTGTTCTAGGAAATTACTGAACCCAAAGGGGATGTCATGGGAACCCTTGAATTTGTAGCCGAATTGGACAGAAGTACAGGTAGCCTGGGAACTGGGATTTGGCACTGGTGTCTGAAGGAAGGTCAGTCTCGTGGGACTGAGCCCTGAAACCTGTGGAAATAGTTACTACTTATTAGTATCAGGATAGGATTAAACTGTTGGGACACCCCAGCTGGTGTCAGAGACTCAGACAGAAGTCATTTGCTAGCTGACTCAACTTTCTAGAACAGAAGCGAAAGGCGGGATGCCCTAAAATTGCAGCACTAAGGCCCCTATACTCTAACCACCTGAGGACCCCTCACACTTACGACTCGGCCAGAGTCAGGTGACAGCCAGGGCTGCTGCAAGGAGGCATGCTCACCAGATGAAAGTCCCTGTTCGTCAGAGGACAATTAGAGGCCCACAGGGAGACTTGTGTTTAGCAGTCTTGGACCACTCAGTGTTGGGCCCAATAAATAGCTGCACATCCACTGCCCGTCCTGGAGGCCAGGAGGCATTTGTTAGAGCACAAACAGCAACTGAAGCTCAGAACAACGAAGCTCCATCAGGGAGAGAGGGACTGGTTAGAGTCACGTGACTTTAAGAAAATGTGGACCGTTTCCTGAAGAATAATGAAAACTTGGCTTTAGTACTTTTGCAAAAGGATGACTGGGCTTCAGTTATCTGGAAAATCAGTTTTGGAAGAACTCACTACTGGGGAAATACTGGCTCAACAAAAGCAGCTGTGGATCACGGAGCACTAGGAGCCCAGAGTGGCTTTCCCTCTCCTCCCGTCTTCAGTGGGACACTGATGTCAGCGCGCTGTCTCGCCTGAGCGAGGCGGTGCTATTGGGTCAGAGGCAGTGCCAGGCCTTGGGCTGATCTGCCAACCACACCGCGCTTTCTTCCACACTCTCCCCTTCTGAACCGAATGCAACTATTGTTACACGAGGTACTAAGAAAAACATTCCCTCCACCTAAAATATAGGGCAAATCTCGGAAAGACTTCAACTGGCTCTAACCACACATTTTGGAAACAACCAAGTGTTTCATGTTACAAAACTCAGTGCATCGCGAAAGATCTATGATATCAGCCACAACTGTCAAAGTCCCAGCATTTAAGATGCATGTGTTAGCTCTTTTTAATTTTTGTCTTCCAAAGAAAACCACGAGTATTCTCAAATGCACTAAGATTAATCACCTAACATAAAATACCAAAGACAGCAAAGTTAGTAGTAGTTAGGGCTGGTGGCAGCCGCTAAGAGATATGAGGGGTCGCCAAAAAAAGGCGGGGTGGGAAACCCACATCTTGGGCTTTGCTTAAATGTCTGCCATGTGTGTCTCCTTTTTTTTTTTAATTAAAAAAAAATTTTTTTTTTAACATTTATTTTTGAGACAGGGAGAGACAGCATGAACGGGGGAGGGTCAGAAAGAGAGGGAGACACAGAATCTGAAACAGGCTCCAGGCTCTGAGCTGTCAGCACACAGCCTGACGCGGGGCTAGAACTCGCGGACCGCGAGATCATGACCTGAGCCAAAGTTGGATGCTTAACCGACTGAGCCATCCAGGCGCCCCATGTGTGTCTCCTTAAAACACAGACAAGTTGGGGCGCCTGGCTGGCTCTGTTGGGAGGAGCGTGCAGCTCTTGATCTTTGGGTCGTGAGTTTGAGCCCCACATTGGGTACAGAGATTACTTAAAGATAAAATCTTAAAAAAAAAAAAAAAAAAAAAAAAAAGACAAGTTGAAGGAGAGAATGTGTTTGAAGGGACAGCTACAAAAATACACACATGGCCAATTTGGCCTCAGAGCCATGTGTGACACATGCAAAAGAGCGTGTCTTTGAACAACCTCGAATCCACTGCTCAGAGTTTCACTCAATAAAAAGGACAGATGGAAAGATCAATTAACATCCAAAAGGCCTTTACATCCCTAGAACAAAAAAGCTTCCAACTGGGTCTATATCCACAAGCCTTCAGAACCTAGAAGACTAATTAACTTCATCGCTGTCATCAAATAGAAAACTTACAATGCTCTCAAGGAATCAGCTAATGGCAGAGCTGCGAACGTTCAGGGTTGAATGGCTTCAAGTTACATAATTCATGGCATCATGAATTTACACTAGGCAATCAAAAGCTTTTTTGGAATGTGGAAAATTAAGGATAAAGCTAGATTTTCAGAATGCCCAGCCATTAAATATCCACGATAGTAAAAGATGCCATGTAAGTTTAACACGAGATGGCGAAAAGACTGGCACCACCGGATCCTATTTTATACAATAAAATGGCAAACCAACTATGAATTCATTTTTGAACATTAGAAGTCTTTCAGGGGTGCTGGGTGGCTCAGTCGGTTAAGCGTCTGACTTCTGCTCAGGTCATGATCTCGTGGTTCGCAGGTTCGAGCCCCGCATGGGCTCTCTGCCGTCAGGAGCCAGCTTCAGATCCTCTATCCCCCTCTCTCTCTCTCTGCCTCTCCCCTGCTTGTGGTCTCTCTCTCAACAATAAACAAACATTAAGAAAAGTAATAATAATAAAAAGAAGGCTTTCAGCCATCAGCCAGCGGGAAGAAAACTAAGGAAGCTCTTCTCACCTTTGCAAATGACTACAGATTAAGCAAATGAGAGAAATCATTTTTGAAAAAAGAAATAGGTGTCAGTTATTCAACCAGATAATTCCATTCAGAGCCAGAAAACTTGGATATGTAAACTCTAACAGAGAAAGAGCAAGGAATATTTTTTATTTTTTTGAGTTTTGAAAAGAAACATATTACCTTCTGCTTAATCACAGGAAAATTCTACACTGCAATAGAATGGATCTCAGGAAAGCATCTACCACCAGTATCTGATGGGATAAGAGGCAAGTCCTGCTACAAGACAGATGGTCACAGCAGAGTCCAACCATGCCCTCTGTTCCTGCAGTTGTACTTTCTTAAAATAGAACCTAAATACAGGAAAGGGAGCGTCTGGTTTCCCTGCTAGACTTCAAGCTTCTGGAGGGCACAGACCCTCCCTAGGAAGCAGAGAATCTCAAGGGCCTAAAAGATGCCGCTGTGGCCACTTAAGACATGTGACGGGTGATGTGATGTGAAATAAGCTACCTGTACCCCCTCAAAACTAGGTGGCAAATTGTGTGTTTCTTCCTGTTACTGTATCTACCAAGTTCATATAAAAACCCAGACTTCATAATAAACAGAGAAGCCTATTTCCTCAGAAGCATGATTCACAAGCAGCTCCTAAAGTCCAGGCCATGAGACTGCTTTCACGTGGCTATCAGGGGCTGAATGCGACATGGTCACACTTTAAAAGGCTGGTCCTAATAAAGAATTAAAGAGTGGCCAACAGGTGGAAGTAAGAGCTCGCTGGGTCTTTATGTGGAGGGAGACAGATACTCTGCAAGAACAGGTTCTGGGCCTAAAGTGCTGCGGGTCCCTCCTGCTGTCCCATGATAAGCAGCCACAACCTCCCCACTCTTCTAAAGGGATAAGGGGGCTGTTTTGCTTTGCTATTTCTTCTTCTGTTTTCTGGTTCTGAATAAGTCTGGTGGCGTATGCTCTGTCTGCCTGGTGGATGGCCCATGTTCCACACAGACCTCCAGCTTCAAGGGGAGAGGCAGCTCTTGCCAAGCAGCACAGCATCCTTTTCAAATCCCACCCAGACGCAGGGACAAAGAGAGCCACTAAGACCTTTTCCCTTTAGGAGTTCAAAACTGTGGGGTACCTGGCTGCTTCAGCGTGTGACTCCTGATCTCAAGGTTGTGAGTTCAAGACCCACGTTGGGTGTAAAGATTACTTAAAAATAAAATCTTAAACCAAAACAAAAAATAAAAACCAAACCAAAACAAAAAAAGAGTTCAAAACCCATTACCTGAGAAGTTCTGTTCTCATTGTCCCGTATCCGTTCCTTAACCAGCCGCACAAGAGATGCAATGTTGTAAAACTCCGCTTCTTCCAGAACACCTAGGACAAGGACCAAACCGTATGTAGTTAAAGATGTGTTACACTCCCTGGAAAATAGTGAGAAGAGGCTAAAGTTTACATGCTTGCTAAGAACTGCATTTTTTTTGAGAGAGAGAGAGAGAGAGAGAGAGAGAAAGAGAGAGCAAGACCATGAGACAGAGCATGTGCAAGGGAGGGACAGGAGGAGAGGGAGAGCATTTTTTTTTTTTTTTTAATGTCTATTTATTTTTGAAAGAGAGACAGAATGCGAGTGGGTTAGGGGCAGAGAGAGAAGGAGACACAGAATCCGAAGCAGGCTCTGAGCTGTTAGCACAGAGCCCAATGTGGGGCTTGAACTGACGAGCTGTGAGATCATGACCTGAGCCGAAGTCGGACGCTCAACCAACTGAGCCACCCAGGTGCCCCGAGCAATTTTTTAAAGTTTATTTATTGTGAGAGAGCAAGCACGTGTAAGGGGCAGAGAGAGAAGGAGGAGAGAAAACTCCAGGCAGGCTCTGCACTACCAGAGTGGAGGCAGATACAGGGGGGCCAGAACTCACACACAAGAGATCATGACCTAAGCCAAAATCAAAGTCAGGGGTGTCCGGGGTGGCTCAGTGGAAAGAGTGTCTGACTTCAGCTCAGGTCATGATCTCACGGTTCATGAGTTTGAGCCCCGCATTGGGTTCCTGTGCTCATAGGTCAGAGCCCGGAGCCTGCTTCAGATTCTGTATCTCCTTCTCTCTCTGCCCCTTACCCACGCATGAGCTCTCTCTCTCAAAAATAAATAAACATTAAAAAAAAAAAAAAAGATGTCTAACCGACTGAGCCACCCAGGCGCCCCTTGAAACTTGTTTTTAGAATTTTTTTAAGTTTATTTATTTGAGAGAGAAAGGGCAAGTGAACAAGGGAGGGGCAGAGAAAGGAGAGAAAGAATCCCAGCAGGCTCTGCACTGTCAGTGAAGAGCCTTATGCGGGGCTTGAACCGTGAGATCGTGACTGGATCCAAGGTCAAGAGTAGGACACTCAACTGACTGAGCCACCCAGGCGCCCCCTTTTTTTTTTAATTTGAGAGAGAGAGAGAGAGAGAGAGAGAGAGTGCAAATGGGGGAGAGGGGCAGAGGGAGAGTGAGAGAGAATCTGAAGCAGGCTCCACACTCAGCTCAGAGCCCGACACAGGGCTTAATCTCACAGTCTTGAGATCATGACCTGAACCAAAATCAAGAAAATCAAGAGTCTGACGCTCACCTGACTGAGCCACCCAGATTCCCCTGAACCGCACTTTTCAAATTGAAGTCTAGTCTCTCTCCTTCAGCCTGGGAAACATTTCTTTGCTATTTAGGGTGTACCCCCCTCCCTTCTCCCTAAATTGAGTGAGTCAAATTCTGGGTCTGCTCTGTTCACTCTGTTTCACCGCTGCGGCTTCCCACTTGGCACCTTCTCTGACTCTCTCTGCACCTGCCCATTAGCTGCAGGGCACCTTTCCCATATGTCACTTAGTTTCTGGAACTTGTCAACATTGGAGAATTCCTGAGCTTGCAAAGCTTACCTAGTCGGTCCTAAAAATTACCGGGGGTGGGTGTGTGTATATAAATTTATGTGGACCAAAGTTTAATAGGGTGCTTATTATTTGAACAAGATAAAAAGCAATCACTGAGAGAATGCTTTGCCAAATAAAATCAAAGGCCTTGGACAGGACAACAAAGGGGATGTGTGATTCAGTATCAGAAGAAAAAAAAAAAAAACCAAACTTGCTATAAAGGACATTGCTGGAACTGATAAAATTGGAATATAAGCTGTAGATAGAAGTATTTATCAATATTAAATTCCCTGATCTTGATAACCATACTGTGCTTACATAAGGGAATAACCTTGTTCTTGGGAAATACACTGAAGTATTAAGGGACTCATCTGTAATCTAGTCTCAAATAGTTCAGAAATAAAAACTATGGTGGGGGGAGGGAGAAGCGTGGTGTGGGGGGGGACAGAGAGAGAACAAAGGGTAACACAGATCTCAAAAAATGGTGGTGAAGCTGCGAGTTCTGTTATTCTCGTCCTTTTCTCTGAATTTGAAAATATTTCAAAAAAAAATTTTTAAAGGCCTTCAGAAAAGATGCTTAAGATTCCTCTTTTCCAGAAACAGGATTATCCATGAGGTGGTAACTGCTGAAGCTAGACGGTGGGTGCATGAAGTTTACTGTACGATTCCCATGATTTTTGAATGCATCTGAAATGTTGAAAAAAGAGACAGCACATGCACAAGTCCTCTTCTTACTGGTTGAAACAGATGTGCTTCGCAGCCATTTCATTAACTAGCACAGCCATTACAGCTTTCTCACTCAGAGCTAAAGCCTCCAGGTCAGGGTGCCCTGGATTTAGGGAGAGGCCCCAATCTTCAACGGAATGCCTTTGGCGAGGCCACGCCAAGTCTTTTAGAAAGATATCTAGACCCACTTAGAGTCCAAATGTCGTACCAACCAAAAAGATGATACAGCTGACAACGGACTGGAGAATGAATTAGGTCAGCTGCAAAAATTTACAAGGAAGCATGAGACCAGTCTTACAAGAAATGAGGCCAAGCCTTTATTACTTTTTACAGCTGCAAGTTCAAACTAAAAGTGAAAATATAAATAATTAATGTCAGAGATGTGATGCTTCAGGGTATGGACATTTCACTGCCAGCAAGCACATAAGTGAAAGTAAAAAGGGATCCTGACGATTCTGCAGGTTTGAAAAATGCTCCTGAAGTGATTTGCAAAGCTGAGTTACCTATTTTTCTTCTCATTAAGGAAGGCTGGACAGAGCCCAGTGGGGATCCCTTAAAGAAGACTTCCTCAGATAAGACTACGTAACTAGAGACTCCCTGTTCACTTTCATAAATGTTTACTACACCTGCATGTGACCTTGATGAAAATCTCAAACAAAATTCCAATCTGTGAAACGGCTTTCAAGATATGGGCTGAGTTCTGAAAATGCCCAGTTAAAACAGTGTTCTTACCTTCTTCAGCCAACTCCTTTGTAATGATGAGTTTCCCGTGGCGGAGGTAGTTGAGGATAGGACCGAAGTAGGTGGGGTCCCTGTCAATCAGATAGGCTCCTGTCTCGTCCTGCCAACCAAACACAAAGATAACACTTTGGAGCTGTCGGACTAAGTTGGGGCAGGGTTGCAGCCTCTCTGTCACCATTCATTAGCAAGGGGGCAAGTCTTGCTAGACATTTTTTTATCACAAACTACTGGCAAGAAGGCTAGCTTATGTATCTTGTACTCTGAGATCATTTCAGGTACGGAGTTACAGATAGATGTACAGTCATCATGCAGGCATTTACTTGAACTTCCAAAGTCTTGTTTTTTTTAATGTTTGTTTATTTTGAGATAAAGAGGTAGACAGTGAGAGGAGGAGGGGCAGAGAGAGAGAGGAAGACAGAGAATCCCAAGCAGGCTCCACAGCTGTCAGTGTAGAGCCTGATGTGGGGTTTGAACCCACAAATTGTAAGATCATGACCTGAGCTGAAACCAAGAATCAGGCGCTTCAGTGACTGAGCCACCCAGGTGCCCCTGAACTTCCAAAATATTTACTTGGACACAATTACCACCATTCTTCTGTAAGACATCTATTATCAAGAAAGGGGAAGAAAATGCCATATTTTAATTATGTAAATCTTTGCCTGAGATGGACATTCTGACCTCTCTCTACTGCCCCCAAATCACATTCCTAATTCTAAGAAAACCTCTGTATAGTTGGCAATGCTCCTGAGCTCAAGGCCAACATCAGTGGGAGTCTGCATTGCCAGCTGTAACTCACACACCCCAGTTCTGTGCCCAGAGGAAGCTTGGCACCGCCTGGACTTGGCTCTGAGCAGCTTCAATCCTACTCATCTTTACAGTAAAAGGAACAAGAAGAAACTGGCTTCTACTGCAACAAGAAAGATTTAGGGTAGATAAAAATAATTCCTTTATAAGCAAAGGTTTTGAAATTTCTTTAAAGTTCGGGTGGGACAGGTTTCCATAAGTCTGAGATTTATTAGAGAGGCAGTTGGGGAGTTAAAAAAAAAAAATCAGCGAATCTTTACCCAACCCCAGCTCTATTTCAATGTAACTGGCTGAGTGCTACATAGGATATACAGGGGTATAAGCCAGGGTTTAAGCTGGCAACTGAAAGATGAATGTGTAAAGTCAATCAATAAACACGTCAAACTGGAAACGGGTTGGAAGTGCCTCGTCACCTCTCAACTTTGTTGGTAGCCAGGCATCTTGCCCAACAGCAGGCCTCAGTTTTCACTTTCCGATGGTCTTAACCAGTCAGCTTAGGTTTGCACTGGCAACTGGTAATCTCTTTCCAAGGAATGTATCTGAGCTCTAATAGTCCTAAAACAGTGGCTGTCGCCAGATAAGAGCTCAGGGCCCAGGACCACAGGAAAGAAGTGTGGTATCACCAGAAACACTTCCTGCAGCTGTCAGACCCAGGCTTTCACCCAACTTGGCAGAGGGGTCCGAGAGGAAGTCTGAGAAAGCTAGAAAGATGCCTTAGCTCACCCTGACCCAGTTCTGGACGCATCTGGCACAGGCAGTGAGGGGCTGACGAGGAGCCAGGGGAAAACTCATGCAGATCTGAGGGGCGGGTATGAGATGTGTACGGAGAAGGGGTGTGGAGCGGGTTCTCGTGGGTGCGGGTGGGCACAGCATGGGGACCGAGTTGGTTAGAGTGAAGGGCGGGGTCAGAGAGACAGCCAGGGTGCGACTGAGGATGGGGGAGAATAGCCCCCGGGGCCAGCCTGGCGGGAGAGGGATGGGAAGGGGGTCCCGGCCCGAAAAGCCCGCCTGTGAGGAGCGTGTCGCAGGAATCTGGGGACGAGCTAGGAGGAACGAGGGGGTCCGAAGAGCGGGGGCGCGCCCGAGGGCGGGGCGCACCTTGTCCGAGTCCAGCTCCGGGTCCTCCTGGCAGCAGAGGCGACAGAGGAAAGACTTGGGCTCCCGGCCTAGGGTCTGTCTGGTGGTCACGAAGTAGGTGCCGCCCACGTTCAGCCGGACCCAGCGGGCCGCACCGCCTCCCCCTGCCCGCTCTGGCGGTCCGGGACCCGGCTCCAGTGGCGGCGCGGCGGCGGCGGGAGGGCGGCCGTGCCCGCGGGGCGTGGGGCCGGCGGGGCGAGGGCTGGGGGGCCCGCGGCCCGGGCCACCCCCGTCGCCCAGCCCGCTCCCGCCACCCCCTCCCAGCCCCGCCATCGCCGGGTCCAGCTGCAGCTCCGCCATCTTGGGCCGCCGCCGCCACCGCTGCCCGCGCGCCGCCGGGCCGGCCCATCTCTCGGCAGGGAGAGCCGGGCCGGCCCATCGGCGGGGGTGGGGCCGGGGGAGAGGGACGGGAGCGCCCCCAACCAGCTCCCGGGGACCCGTGCAGGGGGAGGTGCCGCGCCCGCCCTCGTGGGCGGGACTTCCGGAACCAGCCTCCATTTCTATGGGCTGACCTGCGAAGCAAGGCCCTCCCCTTTGGCGTTGGGATTGGCTCTGGGAAACTTTCCGGTGACCCATTTCCGTTCCTTGCTGCTGTGGACTGTGGGCCGCCGCGGTAGTTGAAGGTGAGTGGGGTTTGGGGCGTTGGGCCCGACTCTGGCGGGCTGCTCTGCCTTGCCTCTTTCAGACCTTGCGCCGACCCTTGTCGCACCCCTGCCGAGGATGCTTGCCCTGCCGTTGTTCTGCTGCCAAAGTGTCCGGGTGTAACTGCAGCCGCCGCTCTGCGCCGCACTCCCTTCCGCTCCCCTCCCCCTCGCGCGAGGTCGCTGGGGTCGACCTGCCACCTCTGACCGAGGTGCTTCCCCACACCTGATCTGGTTCCGTCCGTCCCCACCAAGGCCGACTTCGGCAGTTCGGTCTGGGGGCTGGGGAAATGTTACCCCGAGATCGTGTTAACTTGTTGAGGGACACTCAGTCTCTTCCTCTTGAGGGTCCTGGCATTCGAGCGTGTGGAGCGTTCAGAGCTAGACAAAAATCCCATCATTTACGAAGCCTACCTGCACTGGTGCTTGGAAAAGTCTCTGTCAAGGCGCTTATTTCTCTGGCGTCTTTTAAGAGTCACCTGCCCATCACCTCCACTTATCCTGAGAGGGAAAGAGAAACCAAGAGGCAGGTGTTGGAACAGTTTCTTTTTAAGATCCCGAGGAGGATTTCTTCCACCTTCCTTGTGATCCACCCCGTAGTTTGTAAAGACTTTTGACATTGTCTTTCTCCTAATGTCTGGCACTGATCTTAAATTTAGTTTGACTATTTTCCCATTTTCTTAGTTAAGGAAAAAAAAATGGCTGTAACTGCTTTCTACCTTCTCTCACGTTCACACATATGGAATACCCGTGTTAAGGTTATTGCTAGAATCCACAGGGCATGTGCTAGTGCTGCAGAGGATAATCAGACCTGAATTAGAAAGTGCAGGTATTGCCAATCCGGTAGGGAGGGGGTAGAGAGCCCCTTAAGCTTGTAGGAGACTGTAGGGCAAATTGGTGTGCACAATTTCACTCGGTACTTTTTTTTTTAACGTAAAAAAATTTTTTTTCCATTTATTTTTGAGAGACACAGAGAGACAGAGCACAGGTGGGGGAGGGGCAGAGAGAGAATGAGACACAGAATCCAAAGCAGGCTCCATCCAGGCTCTGAGCTGTCAGCAGAGAACCCAACACGGGGCTCAAACTCCACAAACGGTGAGATCATGACCTGACCGAAAATTGGAACCTCAATCAACTGAGCCACCCAGGCGCCTCTTAATTTTTTTAATGTTTATTTATTTATTTTATTATTTTTTTTAACGTTTATTTTTGAGACAGAGAGAGACAGAGCATGAACGGGGGAGGGTCAGAGAGAGGGAGACACAGAACCTGAAACAGGCTCCAGACTCCGAGCTGTCAGCACAGAGCCCGATGCGGGGCTCGAACTCACGGACTGCAAGATCATGACCTGAGCTGAAGTCGGCCGCTCAACCGACTGAGCCATCCAGGCGCCCCAATGTTTATTTATTTTTAAGAGAAGACAGAGTGCAAGTTGGGGAGGGGCAGAGAGAGAACGAGAGAGACACAGAATCAGAAGCAGGCTCCAGGTTCTGAGCTGTCAGCACAGAGCCAGAAGCAGGGCTCAAACCCATGAGCTGTGAGATCGTGATCTGAGCTGAAGTAGGACACTTAACCGACTGAGCCACTCAGGCGCCCCTCACTTGGTACTTTTAACAGCTTTCTGAGATAAGCAGGGCCAGTATTATCCCCATTTTTTCCGGCATAGGGTCTGCTGTATTTAAGCTTTGTTGAAACTCGGGTATGTATCAGGTTCTGTGCACTGGAGAATCAGTGAATAAAACACATTCATTCTGAGTGGAAATGTATTTAAATGATTAACTTTTATGTAATGCATGAGTGTTACTTTAGCAATATTTCCGAAGATAAGAGCAAACACTAAAGAACTGGGCTTTTAAGGAGGAGTAGGAATTGGGGAATAGAGGGGGACAGTTTCAGGGGAAATAATGTGGTTATATGGCAGGTTGCATGCCTTGAATTTGAAAAGCTAAACTTGTTCCTTGTTTAGTAATCCTGATTCCTTCAGTTGATAAACATACTCACCAAGTGCTCAGAGGATGCTTCTCTATTTCTTACAGATTTGCATATTTCTAAGGTGCCCTTTAGAGGATTTGCTCTAAGAGTCCTGTTTTGATCTGACCTGTTTTATTTTCCAGGATCTCAAGATGGCTGGGCGAAAGCTTGCTCTAAAAGCCATTGACTGGGTAGCTTTTGGGGAGATCGTACCCCGAAACCAGAAGGCCATTGCTAATTCCCTGAAATCCTGGAATGAGACCCTCACCTCCAGGTCAGTACCATTCTGAGAGGGACCCTCTTAACTTGCTCCAAATGTGGAAGCAAAACAGTGCTTTGGAATTAAATATGAATTTCTGATGCTCTTCTGGTGTAAAGAAATCCATACATTTTGCAAATGAAAGTAGTTTTTGGCATTCCTGGAATCTCTCTCCTAGAGAAAAGTGTGATAATAGCTCTAGGCCATAGGAATAAGGAACAGGGAAAGTACTGTGTGGATTTTCTGTTGCTCATAGAAGAATCTTAACTTTTTTTCTTCCACGTGAGCAGGTTGGCAACTCTCCCCGAGAATCCACCTGCTATCGACTGGGCTTACTACAGGGCCAATGTGGCGAAGGCTGGCTTGGTAGATGACTTTGAGAAGAAGGTGAGACTTCAGGCAGCCAAAGCACTGGTCTTGTAATGTGGCTTGTGGGTATGGAGCAGAACAGCAGGTAATTACCTGTGCAGGATGACAGTGTGGAAAGAAGGGTGTTGTTAACAGGTCCCATATTAAGGAAATATAATTTTAATGTTGGGGTAAAAAATAAAACAGGTCCAAAAGGAACCTCAGGAAAAATGGGTGTGGCCAAAGGTCTTGAGGTGGTAGTTTTATATGGTAAACGTGGAGAATTCAGGGTCTATTTATTTGGCAGATTTCTTATCCAAAGAAATGGCCCATACAGCCTTAATCAGGGAGCCAGAGGGCTGTGAAGTTAAATGTTTCCATCCTAACTCTTCCGGAATTATTTTTTAGCCCCTCACCTGTCTCCCTAACACCTTTTCTATGCTTTTTTTTCCTTTTCCTGCTCCTTTTTACTGTGTCTTGTGGCTTAATTTCTCACCTACGTATCTCCATTTCTGATGTTTACGTGTTAAACCTCAGTATCTGGAATTTAGTTGTTTACCCATTTGACAGATGCTTTCCAAAGGCCTACCCTGTGCCAGGTGCAGTGCTCCGTGCTGGGGCCATAGGACTCAGCAGTCTTCTCAGGAGACCATCTCCATCTCCATTATGCAAACATTCTTCTGCCAGTCAGTCCAGAAAGAGAAATCAGAGTTTCTTCAGACTACAAGGTTCTAGGAGGCCATTTGTGAGGTCCTCAAATCCAACCATCCTTTTCAGATGATGAAACTGAAGCTCGTTGTAATAAAGAATTGTCCAGTTAGCGACAGGACTGAGAACCTTGAGCTCCTGTTTTCAGGCTGATCTTTCTACTACAACACTCTAGATGCATACTGATTTCCTCTTGGAATGGAGAATGTTTTTATCTATAAGGATCGGTGGTTTTGAGCCCTTTCTTGGACTCCCGGGTATATTAATAACAACTGTCCCTGTGTTTGTAGTTTAATGCCCTGAAGGTTCCTGTGCCAGAGGATAAATATACTGTCCAGGTGGATGCTGAAGAAAGAGAAGATGTAAGTAGAGACTCTGATTTTAAGATTCTCCTAATTCCTGATGGCTCCGTATTTCTTAGAAGTTAGGTGAAGTAGAGTGAGCTCTAGAAAATGCAAGTAATCTATGGCAATAGTGCTTCAGTAGTTGCCTGGGAATGGGAGGGAGGGGGCTGATAAATTTGTTCCTTGTCTCGATTGTGTTGCTGGTTTTGTAGGTGGATACATAGGTCACAAGTTACCAAGTGGCATTCTTTAAATATGTGCATTTTATTGTATGTCAGTCATACCTCAACTAAGCTGTTAAAAACAATTACGGAGTTAGAATCAGGTAGAGAAATTATCCAAGGTAGTAGTCAAATACCTATTTGCTTGAAAGTATGAAAGCCAAATGTGGGAACACCGGTGGCTCCACCAAAGAGAAGTCTGGCTAGTGATCAGACGGCTTGTCCTGACTGTATAGTAAGCAGCCCCTGTGAAATACTGGCATTTTGTAGGTTGTCTAGATGAGCAAATTGTTGACAACCCTGGTCCTGCTATTATAAACTGGCTCTCCTGTATGGGCTTCTTTGTGCATTTAGGAAAAGCTGTAGTTTGCTTCCCAAAGCATGCTCCCCTCAGGAGTCGGCACGTGCAGGAGTCTGCAGAGAGTGGGAAAGCAAGAGGGGTGGGCTCTGGGACTTTTCTGTCTTGGGAGCCTCAGAGTCAGGACAGTACAACTTGGTTTCAAAACAGAATGTCTCCCTTCTCTTTAAGGTGAAAAGTTGTGCTGAGTTTTTGTCTCTCTCAAAGGCCAGGATTGTGGAATATGAAAAAGAGGTAAGTGACCCTTGGCTGTTGTCTGTAATAGGTCTTCTCTCTCTCTCACGGCCACACTCCTTTCACCCAGTGGCAGTAACCTACCTTGGATTCGTTTCTGTATCTCTGTGGCCCTCTTTACCTTCACCCAATTGCCCTCTTTCCAGCTGGAGAAGATGAAGAATATAATTCCATTTGATCAGATGACCATTGAGGACCTGAATGAAGTCTTCCCAGAAACCAAATTAGACAAAAAGAAGTATCCCTACTGGCCTCACAAGCCAATTGAAAATTTATAAACTTGAGTTGGGGAGAAAGCTCTGGCCCTTGTATTATAAATTCTGGACATTAAAAATAATGATACGGTGCTGTGTGTCTGTTCCTTTGCAGCGGAGATAATTATAACTCTGAGGTGCCCTCACTGGAAGTGGTGTTTTTATTAAAATGGAAAGGTGAGCCTACAAGTTTGTGCTGGTCCAGTTATCTCATGGTTAGGATATGTAGGAGCCAGTTAGCCCCCAGAGCTGCTGAAATCTTAACAAATAACAATAGGAAAAAAAAGAAAAACAAAAAACCCCACAAAAAACAAATAACAGTAGGGCTGATGACAGTGTATTTCACTGGAATGCAATAAGGAAGAAACATCTACTGATCCCTTGAACTTCCTCTTTGATTTCAAACCACTGGTTCCTAAGCAGTGCTCCCTTCTACTTGTCCCTAAGTCAGTCACAAGGACAGATGGTCCACATTGCAGATATAACAGGGTGAGTAGCAAGCAGGGATCTCCTCTGTTTCAGCTCTTCACCATAAATGTGGGATAAAAGGAAATTTTGTTGCAAAGTTAAAACGTAGTACAGCTTTGTGCTTGAACATAGAAAATTATTTTAATTCCATCATTTCATTAAAAAAATTCCTACTATTGATCCTCGTTAGCAGGACTTCTGAGCAGTGCCAAGAAATACATGTGGTTTAAATTTATTTTATTTTTTTATTTTTGAAGGAGAGAGAGACAGAGTGTGAGCAGGGGAGGAACAGAAAGAGAGGGAGACGTAGAATCTGAAGCAGGCTCCAGGCTCTGAGCTGTCAGCACAGCCCAATGCGGGGCTCAAACTCGTGAACCACAAGACCATGACCTGAGCTGAAGTCAGACGCTTAACTGACTGAGCCACCCAGGTGCCCCAGGTGGTTTAAGGTGAGGTGCAGGGGCACCTGGGTGGCTCATGATCTCACGGTCTGTGAGTTCGAGCCCCGCATCGGGCTCTGTGCTGACAGCTCAGAGCCTGGAGCCTGCTTGGGTTCTGTGTCTCCCTCTCTCTCTGCCCCTCCCCCGTTCATGCCCTGTCTCTCTGTCTCAAACATAAATAAACAATTTTTTTTTTTTTTTTTTAAAGTAAGGTGAGGTGCAGGTGTCTGGCTAGCTTAGCCATCAGAGCATGTGACTCTTGATCTCAGGGTCCTGACTTTGAGCCCCACGTTGGGTGTAGAGATTACTTTAAAAAAGAAAGAAAGAAAGGGGCACCTGGCTGCCTTGGCTGGTTAGGCATCCCACTTCAGTTCAGGTCATGATCTCACAGTTCGTGGGTTCAAGCCCTATGTTGGGTTTTGTGCTGATAGCTCAGAGCCTGAAGCCTCCTCCTGATTCTGTCTTTCTCTGCCCCTCCCCCTTGCAGTGTGCTTCTCTCTCTCTCTCTCAAAATTAAACATTTTAAAAAATTAAGAAAAAAAAGAAAATAAAGTAACGTGAGGTGGTAGAAAGCTTTCTATTACCCTTGAAGTCAGAGGACCTCGTATGCCTACCACTTTACTCTTTTGACTTTTAATTGCTGGTTTTAGACTACTTATTCACTATCTTAAGACTTGCCTCTTCTCATTCACAAACATCAGGATTATAATGAGAATTAAATGAAGTTTCTAGGTAAGCAGCTGTTCTGAGCAGAGGCATCTGACTGGATGAGGCTTAAGCCCTGTAGGAAAAACCTGGAAGAGGAAGGGTAGCCTGTACAGACCAACAGTTTTGTGACATTGCTACCAAAGATTGCAGATGGGCTGTACTGGAGAAATGGCAGCAATGGCTGGTAGTGCTTAGAAGGTGACGTGGTCCTAAAGGACATAAACAGGAGAGCCTAGGCACCATCACCCCTGATCGTAGGGGCTGGCACTACGCTGAAGGTAGAAGGTTAAGGGGCAAGGTGTGTTCCACTTAAGAGCTGCTCTAGTTGTGACAGTCTGTGATGTAGCTGTGCCAGAGGCCTTTCATGCACCAAACAGAAATTAGCACCACACGCTTTCCGCTGTGAATCCTTCACTCAACTGGCGCTGAGTCATCCCATTGAATATCGAAGAATTCAGGCGAGTGAAAACACGGGGGATCTGAGAAAAAGCCGTTCAGTTTGCTTTTGGACTGCGGTTAGAACTCCCCTTCAAGGAATCTCGATGCCCACTCAGGAAGTTTTGTAACAGGAGTCCCTAGCATTGGAGGGAGACCCTTTGTAAGACTTACTGGAGGAGACACAAGTGAACCACTGAGAACATGCTCTCCTTCCAAGGCACTTGCATAGTATTGGGGCACTTCTAAATTGCATACCCTCCTGGGTGGTTTGCAGTTTTTGCATTGAGTGGACATTGATTTTACAGAAAAATTAGTCACTAGGGGGGCACCTGGCTGGCTCAGTTTGTGGACTGTGCAACTCTTGATCTTGGGTTGTGAGTTCAAGCCCCACACTGGGTGTAGAGATAACTTAAAATCTTTTTTTTTTATTTTTTTAAAAAATTTTTTTTTTTCAACGTTTTTTATTTATTTTTGGGACAGAGAGAGACAGAGCATGAACGGGGGAGGGGCAGAGAGAGAGGGAGACACAGAATCGGAAACAGGCTCCAGGCTCCGAGCCATCAGCCCAGAGCCTGACGCGGAGCTCGAACTCACGGACCGCGAGATCGTGACCTGGCTGAAGTCGGACGCTTAACCGACTGCGCCACCCAGGCGCCCCGAGATAACTTAAAATCTTAAAAAAAAAAAAAAAAAAAAAATCACTAGTAAAATAGGATTATATCTTTCAAATCAATAGGAAAAAGAGCAAGAGTTAAAGATAGAAATCAGCAAAAACAGTTGCAGCAGGGTGGCTCAGTCTGTTAAGCGTCCCAACTCTTGATTTCGGTTCAGGTCATGAACTATGATCTCATGAACCAGGAGATCGTGCCCTGCACCTGGCTCTGTGCTGAGAGCAAGGAGCCTGCTTCAGATTCTCTCTCTCTCTCTCTCTCTCTCTCTCTCTGCACCTCCTGCATTCATGTGCATGCTCACACTCTCTAAAATATTTTACATTAAGAAAAATAAAAAGCATAAATACAGAATCAAACACACTTAGGATAATTATGAGTCAGTAAACACCCCTATTAGGAGGCAAATTTTCACACTGGGTCAACCCAAAATCCAACCACAAGCTGTCCATCCTTAAAAAAAAAAAAAAAAAAAAAAAAAGATGTATCAAGGTTCCAAGTCATTATTTAAAAACTGGTATCCTGGGGGTCCCTGGGTGGCTCAGTCAAGCATCTGACTTTGGCTCAGGTCATGATCTCACAGTTTGTGAGTTCAAGCCCCGCATCAGGCTGGCTGCTGTCAGCACAGAGCCTGCTTCGGATCCTCTGTCCCCCTCTCTCTCTCTGCCCCTCCCGTGCTCGCGCACTCTCTCTCTCAAAAATTAACATTAAAAAAAACCCAAAAACCGGCACTGAAGGGGAAAAAATTAAGCATTTATCCTACCTTTTTAAACAATTGTATTTGGGATAAATTAATAGACAATGAGAGAAGTTCTTTACAATGTATTTCAGCTAATAAATGGAAAAGAATATTAGAAAAGTGACTATTCTGTAATCCGTAATGAAATAGTTAATTCCGGCAAAGCTCATCAGTGGATGAAACCATTACACGAAAAGTTGAGGAACTTGACCATGATCAGGCTGTCACCTCTTGATGCCAAGGCTATCTTCTATACCTTCTGATCTATATTAAATACATAGCACTATTTGAAAGTTCTTTTTCCCCCTAAACGTTGAACCTGAATTTAATGGAGGCATTGAAACTAACTTCCAATTGAGAAGAAATATCTGGCACAATCCCAAGCAGGCTCTGCACCGTCAGTGCAGAGCCCAACGGGAGGCTTGATCCCACGAACCGAACCAACTGAACTGTGAGATTGTGACCTAAGCCAAAATCAAGAGTCAGATGCTCAACCGACTGAACCACCCAGGTGCACCAAGAGGAAATATCTAGGATAGAAGAACAAGTTAAATGACACCATGAAGAAGTAAAGATAAACCTAAAATATGAGACATTTGACCTTTGCTTTTCAACAAGTCAGTGGGTAAGGTAAGGACAGCTTACCCAACATCCAAACGTGGTGTATAACCTTATTTGGATCCTGATTTGCACCAATCAAGAGATGAATATTGAAATATGTGAATGTCTACTGTGGTGAAATGTTACGATGTCTGGGATTACTTTAAAATACTTAAGGGGCTCCTGGGTGGCTCAGTTGGTTAAGCATCTGGCTCGGTTCCGGCTTGGATCATGATCTCAGGGTTCATGGGTTTGAGCCCCAAGTCGGGCTCTGGTGCTGGTAGTGGGAAGCCTGCTTGGGATTCTCTCTCTCCCTGTCTCTCTACCCCTCCCCCGATCATGTGTGTGCTCACGCTCTCTCTCAAAATAAATAAAAGAGAAAAGGGGTTCCTGGCTGGCTTAGGTTGGTAGAGCACCCAACTCTTCATTTCAGGGTTGTAAGTTCAAGCCCCCTGTTGGGTGTAGAGATTTTTAACAACAACAACAAAACCCCAACACTTTAGGGGGAAAAAGGGATAAAGGGATTAATGGAGCAAATGTGAAAAAATCCTAATGACTGATAACTCTAGGGTGGTTCATGCACTATTCTCTGGTTTTGTGTATGTTTGAAAATTTTCATAATACACAGTTTTAAAGGATGGGCAAGAATGTAGACTTATATTACCATCTAGCAAGGTAGAATTCAAGACAAAAACATGAAATGTGTCAAATGTAATTATTAAAGAGAACAGTAGACATGAAAAATGATTGGAACCTTGATGTGCTGAAAAAAAATATGAAGCATCAAAATATATAAAGCAAGAAGAGTTTTAAAAATTGCTGGATGCATAACATTGGTATAACGTTTGTAAGGATTTTAACACACCGATTTTTGGCATTTGCAAAACAAAGACTATAGCAGACTAATAAAAAGGCTCACTTAATAGCTTATATACTAAATTCTATGTCATACAAACAAAATAACTGGAAACTGATGTTAGACAAGAAAGAAAGCTTCAAATTAAAAAAAAAAAAAGAAACTGATCCCAGAGCAAATGTTACACAAAATCAACAATAGCCAAAGTATAAGTTATAATAACAAAACAAGACAAAAATGCAGGCACTTGGAAACAAACTCCTCATTTTCATGAATTCCAATGAAAAACCAAGTGATTACAGAGTGTTGGAAGATAAAAATAATGCAAACATTCATAGAAATGTTCAATCCTAGAGGATTAGAAAGATCTAGAGGATTCTAGAAGATTCTTTGCTGAGTGCTAGCATTATACCTTAGTCATATCTATATTCCCCAGGGCTTAGCACTGTGCTTGGCATTCAGAAGAATCTTCATATGAATTCATAATGAATGAAGGAAAAGAAAAGATGAAATTCGAGCTTTCAGGGATTCACATCTAGCTGAGAGAATATCATATCACATATAAACCTTGAATAATGGGGCAAAGTAGGCTGTTAGTAAATGGTGACAATCAAGACTTATAGAGCACATGTGCTCCAGGCATCGTTCTACTCACTTTACATGAATATCATCTCATTTACTCCCCACAACAACCCTGTGAGATGGACAGTGTATCAGCCAAGACATTAAAGAAGTCCCCTGAAGGTGACAGGATTGCCAATGATGTTCTCCACCCGGAGGCCTTCTCTGAGTACTCAACCAAGTGTTCCCCACCACCCCTTTTATTTTGAAACCATCCTATTCATCAGTTTACTTGTTTACTGCCTTCTCTCTCACTGGAATGTAAGCTCCATGGAGTCAGGGTCCTGAGGATGGTTTTAGAAGTGAAGCCTGAAACCCAGCGAAAAAGCAGTGGCTCCAGCGGTACAGTCTAGGGCCACGATGTTGCAGCCACGTGGAAGGGCCTGGGAGCCAGAGATAGCTTAAAAGTAACATCCACGGAGTGCTTGGCTGGCTCAGTCTGTAGAGGGTGCAACTCTTGATCTCGGGGTTGTGAGCTCGAGCCCCACGTTGGGTGTACAGATTACTTAAATCTCAAAAAAAAAAAAAAAAAAAAAAAGCATCCTGAAAACTTGGTGACTGGTTTGGAGTAGAGAGGACATGAAGAATTCTGGATGATCCTGGAGAAAGGAGAGGAAGATTCTGTACTTCTGGAAATTTGTTGTTTCTTTTTGAAAAAGTACAAGGAACAGTGGTTTTTAAACTTTTTGGGGTAAAGAGGAAAAGCCAATGAACACTACAGCCGCCCCCCCACGGGTAGACATGGTATCCTCCAAGCGCACGTAATGTGAGAGTCAACCTGGAAAGACCAACCACTGCCCTGTGTGCTCCAAAGTAAAAAAAAAAAAAAAAAAAAAAAAAAAAAAAAAAAAAAAGACAAAAGACAAAATCTGGCCAATAATAGGTTTTTTTTTAAATTAAGCATTTTACTAAAGGATCATATACATAGGAAAGTGCGGAGATCATAAACGTACCTCTCTCCGCCAGCCCCTTTTCAAGCACTCCAGTGCCACCTTTTTCCCGAGGGCCTGGGCTGATAGCAGAGGCTGCACTGTCGTCGCCTTGCGCACTGCGCGTGCACGCCTGTGCTTCCGCGCACGCCTTCTCGTCCCAGCCCGGGCAGTGGGCAGGTGTGCCGTTTCAACAGCGTCCAGGGCGCGGGAATGGGCAGCACCCCGACCCTGCAAGCCCCCACCCCCCGGCTCCGGCGGGAGGTTTGAGGGGCAGGGGGCTGCCTTTTGCGCTGCTTGTAACTTTCCTGTGACGGACTCACACGCACGTGGATCTGTAGCCTGCGCAGCACTTTCACGAGGTGTATATGGATACCAACCGCGGCAACAAGGAAGTGGGCTGTGTTCGCTCTCACATGGATTTATCTTTCAAAGTGCAGTTGGATTTGATCAAAACAAAAGGCACATTACGTGCAACCAAGGCATCCACACACTCCAAAAATAAAAATAAAAAGGTGCTATTACAAAGAGAAAATCGTGCCCACGTGATACTTGTTTTCATCGGACGCATGATGACAGGAAAACGCACTTGCGCAGGTAAACCTTGCCACCCCAGATGGGACTCGAACCCACAATCCCTGGCTTAGGAGGCCAGTGCCTTATCCATTAGGCCACTGGGGCTTCACGTAAGCGGCGCCCGATCACATGCCTCTTGAACTGTGACGCCGTGTGGCTGCGTAATGACGTCAGGGCCGGAAGCTCTCCGGTACAAAACTCGTATCGGAAGGGAACCCTCACGCTCAGCCTAGTAGAGGGGGACTGCGGTCAGGACCCGGTACCGAGGCCCGACTGTGTCTAAAACGAGGGTAGGCCCTGGGATTTGGTTGCGGTACGGGTGGATTAAAACGTTTCGACCACGAAGGGACTCGAACCCTCAATCTTCTGATCCGAAGTCAGACGCCTTATCCATTAGGCCACGCGGTCCCCTCACGTACTCGGCCGTGCCGGATACCTATTTAGTAACCTACAGCTGCACTATCACTGTCTATCACTGTCGCTAATTGCAGGGAGGGACCGCACCCGACTCCGACCCCGGCACACCTGTGGCACACTTGGGGGTCGGGAGCACGCGGTCCTCTCCTGCCCACGTCCAGGGGCCTCCACCTCCGAAGGGGCTGCACCTGGCCCGCGCACTGTGGCGCCCCGGGCGTCGCGGCCGCGTGGCCTAACGGATAAGGCGTCTGACTTCGGATCAGAAGATTGAGGGTTCGAGTCCCTTCGTGGTCGGCCTCTTTTTGGACCGAAGGGCAGGGCTCATGTCCTTCGGTGGCGCGGGCCATAGCAGCCTCTCTCGGCCTCGTTTGTGGGTTCGTCCGGTCTCCCTCTTCATCCCCTCCCGGGTCCCTGAGGCAGCTCGGCACGCGCCTTCCGGGAAGCCCGGTCCTCTCCGTGGAACTGCGCGCCGCCAGAGCCTGGTAGTCCCCGCGGAGCACGGCCCCGTCGCCTCGCCTCGGACTCTAGCTTTTTTGCTGGGGGCTGGTGGCTACTCGGGTCCCCCGGGTTGCGCCGCGGGGGGCGCGGGGGGGGGGGGGCGGGCGGGCGACTGCGCGTTACCACGGACCACGTGGGTGCCGCGTGTTGTCGCGCCCCAGTGGCCTAATGGATAAGGCACTGGCCTCCTAAGCCAGGGATTGTGGGTTCGAGTCCCACCTGGGGTGGTCTGTGCAGCCTCTCCCTCGCGGGAACTTTTGGCGCCGGGAACGCGTGCGCCTTCGCGCACCCCGGCCTCCCTCCACGTCGACAACCGGGTCCCCAGGGGCTCCACGCGCCTCGGCCCTGAGCTCCCCGGAGCCGGGCTCACCTTCTCCTGCCACGCAGTTTTCCAGGGCTGGGATCCGGGGGTCAGTGCGGCCTGCGTCGCCGCGCTCCGTCAACCCCTCGCCCTCCTCAGAAACTCTACACCCCCTTTAAGCCTCCAAGCCAAATGCGCCTCCATACCGTCCTCCCGTGGGCTGTACAAAAGTTGCGGGGTGGTCTTCTCCAGGATTTTTCATGCGTCCGTGCCGCGGGGGCGTGGATTCCAGGGTGCGTAAAGCACGAGGCGCCGGGAGAGCCAAAAAGGTGCCCTTACCCCAGGTGGGACTCGAACCCACAATCCCTGGCTTAGGAGGCCAGTGCCTTATCCATTAGGCCACTGGGGCCTGCGGCTCGGGCCTCCGCCATTCCGTCCCCTAGACGCGACCGGCTGGGAGTCAGCGGCGCCCGGGTGCGTGGAGCCTGCCGTCCCAGCCATCGTGTCTCCCTCTGCAGAACGGACGAAAAACTCAGGAATGTCAGGAAAGTGTAGTGTAGGGAAGTGAACGAGCACAGAACAGCGTCCATCACAAATACCGGAACCTAAACACGGGATCTTCACCATCACCAGGCAATGCACAACCAGGAGGAACAAATCTGTCCGGTCATAAATATATATCATATATAGCAAGTCATATATAAAGCCAAATAGAATGTTCAGCCTATAATTTTCTTTCTTTAAAACTCTTGTACAAAAAGTAATACAAATAAAGAATGAGCTCATTTTTAAACGTTACACACGGTTTAGAATCCACTATTAAAATCCATGAGCTTCTGAAAGATTTGATTCCCCCGTCGTGCCGAGTGGAGGACTTGCCTCTCCCATTTCCACGCGTCCAGGGCGCAGGGAATTTGGACACGTTCTTCTTTGGTTTTCTCTCTCCGACATGTGCAAAGTCTGCACAAACTCATCTCCTTCCCCCCTTAACATCAGCAAGAAGGAAGAGTTTGACCCACCTGGCTCCAGTCCCCTGCCTTGAAGGTGCTCTCCTTTTAAACCATGTTTTGTTGTTGTTTTGTTTTGAACTTTATTTGTTTATTTTGGGGGAGAGAGAGAGACAGAGACAGAGAGAATGAGCAGGGAAGGGGCATAGAGCAGGAGAGAGTGAATCCTGAGCAGGTAGGTCTGGGGCCTGGATCCCACCAGCCATGAGATCTTGACCTGACGGGAAGTCCGAAGCTTAACTCGCTGAGCCACTCAGGGACCCCCATTCTTGTTCATTCTTTTGTCCTCAGCCTCCTAAAAAATACCTTTACTCCATGCCCTACATGGGGCTTGAACTCATGAACCTGAGACCAAGAGTCACATGCTCTACCCACTGAGCCAGCCAGGCATCCTAGGCCTCAATCTTTAAGTTTATTTATTTATTTTGAGAGAGAGAGAGAAAGAAAGCGAGCAAACAGGGAAGGGACAGAGAGAGAGAGGGAGAGAGAGAATTCCAACTTGGGGCCTGAACCCACTAACCCAGAGATCATGACCTGAGATGAAATTGAGAGTTGCACACCTGCCCCCTCAAGAAAAAAGGTGGGGGGCGCCTGGGTGGCTCAGTCTGTTAACCTTCCAACTTTGGCTCAGGTCATGATCTAACAGTTTTGTGAGTTCGAGCCCTGTGTCAGACTCTGGGCACTGTGCAGAGTCTACTTGGGATTCTCTCTCTCTCTCTCTCTCTCTCTCTCTCTCTCTCTCTCTCTGCTCCTTCCCTGCTCGCACTTTCTCTGTCTCTCTCAAAATAAATAATGAAACAACAACAACAACAAAGGGTTGAACACCCGTTGGACTGAGCCACCCAGGCCCGCCGGAGGTGCTCTCCTTTAAGATGAACCAATTTGTTCCTTGAGGTGCACATGCAGCCAAGTGTACAGATCTTAAGGGTCCCCCTAGCTGGATGAATGCAGAACGCTTCATTCTTGTTCATCCTTTTGTCCTCAGCCTTTTCAAAAAAAAAATCTTTATTTATTCCACGTCTTACATGGGGCTTGAATGCACGAACCTGAGACCAAGAGTCTCATGCTCTACTCACTGAGCCAGCCAGGCGTCCCAATCCTCAGCATTTAAGTTTATTTATTTATTTTGAGTGAGAGAGAGAGCGCAGGGGAGGGGCAGAGAGAGAGGGAGCGAGAGAATTCCAACTCAGGGCTTGAACCCACTGAGAGATCATGACCTGAGCCGAAATTGAGAGTCGGACGCTTAACCGACTGAGCCAGCCAGGCGCCCCCTCAGCATTTTTAAAGGATGGGTCCTACTTCTGTGCTCTATTCCCCGTCCCCTACCCAGCCTGCTGTTTCTCTACCTCTTTATCCCCTCCTGTGTGTCCCAAACACTTCTCCAGGTCTTTTCATGTACCCTTAATGTCTTCTGAGGGCCTCAGGGGTCCAGCGCTTTGCTCCAGGGTCAGCCCACAGGGATGCCTCTTCTGGTTTCCCCGCTGCCACCATCTAACCCAGCACGTCCCCATATTCCGCTCTGCTCACCCTCAACTGCTCCTACCCATTCCCAAGACTCTTCTTGTATCCTCTGCCCTGCACACTCTAGCTGCAACCTCACCCCCAGCCCCCGGGCTGGCTGCATTCCCTCTCCCGGGCGTCACTCCGTCACTCCCGGAGGCAGCTCCTCACCGGCAGAACCATCCTCACTCCACCATCCTCCCAAGGCCATCCTCCCTTGTGCCTTCCCCGCCTCGAGGCACATCACACACGTCACTCACCTGCTCCCACCCACCCGGCCCGATTTCGGTCTCCATAATCCTTTCGCGTCTGCTACTTTCTCTCCATCCCTGTTGCCACTGCCCCAGTTCCAGGATGGGTCCCTGACTCCTCCATGGGTCAGTCCGCCAGCCTGCACGCATTTCCCCGCACTCTCCTCGCCCGCTCGCAGTCAGGTTAATCTTCCTCTGACAGCCTCTGCAGAGGAGGAGGCTAAGTGTCCTAGTCTGTCACACTGAAGGCCTTTCTAGACCCGGCTCCCACTGCATGTGGCCAACATGGCTTCCACAGCTCCTCATTGCCTGGGTTTCAGCCAAACTGAACCGTCAATCATGGTTAGCATCCCCCAAGTACATGCTCAGTGCCATTAACCGCTTATTGATTCATTTAAGCCACACAACAATCCTATTAGGTAGGCACGGGTAACATCACCCCTAGTTTATTGATGCGGAAACTGAGGTTCAGAGAGGCTAAGTGGTTTGCCCAAGGCCCCACAGCTGGGGTGGTGGAAGGCAGGAGCTGACCCTGTATGCACTGGCTTCAGAGCCCATTCCCTGGATACTGTAGTTCACTGTCCCAGCCATAGGCAGGGCTTGGACACCACTGGAGCCTTTAGGTGACAAGGTCTTCCTGTCTTGCTCGAATGGCCAGCCAGCCCCTCCCCTCCTATCTCAAGCGCCTCAAGTATATCTTCTCTGACCCTCAAGCTAGAACTAGTTACTTCTCTGGTTCCCAGAAACTACTTATTTTATTTATCTGGTTGTTTGGGTGGGGGGTGTGCAGGAAACAATGATCACCAGCTGCCCAGGTAGCTAAAAATTATGCTTCCAAAATCTCTTGATGTTGTAGCTGCCCTACGCGTGCTTTTCACGACAGAAGCCCTTTTTTCCCCAGAACCTGCTTAGATCTTAAGTTACTCACGTTTTAGGTTGTTACCGTAACAGAAATCCAGTTTTCTTCTCCACTTTTATTATCACCTGATCGAATTTAAGTTCTCTGGAGGAAGGACTGTTTTTGTTCATTGCTAGTTTCCTGGGACCTCACCCAGGGCCTTTCACTCAGTATTTGTTGAATTAGCAAACAGACCAATGAATGTTGCACTGCCTTGCATATAT
The DNA here is from genome assembly GCF_018350215.1 of Panthera leo. Taxonomy (NCBI): domain Eukaryota; kingdom Metazoa; phylum Chordata; class Mammalia; order Carnivora; family Felidae; genus Panthera; species Panthera leo. Next base: position 55,086,441 of record NC_056692.1, on the reverse strand, counting down.
GAGCTTCACCCCCAACTAGGCTCTGAATCTCTTGAGGGACTCTTGGAAGAGTCATTTATCAATAACTTGTCCCTTTTTTTTAAACATTTTTAAAAAATGTTTATTTTTGAGACAGACAGAGCGTGAGCAGGGGAGGGGCAGAGACAGAGAGGGAGACACAGAATTCGAAGCAGGCTCCAGGCTCTGAGCGTCAGCACAGAGCCCAACGCGGGGCTCGGACCCACAAACCGTGAGATCATGACCTGAGCCGAAGTCAGACGCTCAACCGACTGAGCCACCCAGGTGCCCCTGTTGTCCCTTTTTTACACTTCTGTGAATGATGAGGTCCCTGCTCACATAAAGTTGTATATACCACTACAGCTAATTATCTTGCATTTCGAGCATCACAGGGCAGTATTTGCTGAACAGGTGAACTAGATCAAAATTACAGAGAACATTCCAAGAAATTCATACACACCAGAGTAATCTGCTTTAGTCATGCCGGCCTGGGTTCTTCCCATACCCATAGGATGGCAAAAATCTATTTTCAGGTCTGACTTACTCTTTTCCTGCCTCTAAAATCCCACAGCATGTGACAGCAACCTAACACACGGCGTTCCTTCCTGCTGAACAACCTCAGCATTTCTTGGTCACCTACATTTCTTAAAATCTAAATTCTAGAGGGGTGCCTGGGTGGCACAGTTGGCGAAGTGTCCGACTTTGGCTCAGGTCATGATCTCATGGTTCATGAGTTTCAGCCCCGAATCCGGCTGTCTGCTGTCAGCACAGAGCCAGTTTTGGATCCTCTGTCCCCGTCTCTCTCTGCCCCTTCCCCCACTCATGCTCTCTTTCCAAAATTAAATAAATAAATAAATAAAACCCAGCAGGACCTAATGTTAAAAAAAAAATCTAAACTCTCGAACTTGAATTCGAGTCTCCACATTGAGCTTCTGTCTCCTTTCCAGTCTTACCTCCCGCAACCCATGGCGCGAATCCACCATTCAGATGGCTCCCTCAGCTTCTCCACCCCAGCCTTTTCTTTGGTTTGTCTTATTCATACGGTTCCCGCCAACTGGCGTGTCCCTCCCGCACCTCTACTAAAATTCTAGTCCCTTTTCAAGGCCCAGCTCAGGTGCCCCCTCCCTGTCTCAGCCCTCCTAACCCGAGGTGTGTTCCCTGAGCGCAGATACCGCAGCTCGTTCTTATTTCCGCCTGGCTGACCGGTGCTGGTCAACAATCGTGAGGCAGATTTCAACATACAGAAAAGGTCCGAATTCTGTTCTGAAGCATTCTGAATGAGAGGCGAAGCCCACTGCGTTTACTGCACTTTACTACAGCTAATGCATTAAGTGGATAATTAAGGTTTGACAACATGTGATTGCCTATAAAGACCTTTGCAACCAGTGCCTGCCACCCTCCTTCCAAATGAACATTCTCATGGTGGCGCCCACGTTAAAGCCAAGCATTAACAGCCGCAAACAACAAGGGGTCTCCTGATGGTGTTAGAGCTCGCGGCTGCCTGGATGTCCTGAAGAGGGTCTGTGTCAGCTCTGGAGGAGGATTTCAGTCCATATCTACCCTCCTGCCTGTCTTTATGACAGAATGTATCCTCTTTTTTCTCAGCCTTTCCCGATTCATGTTTTCTATCCTGAAAACAAAAAGACCGCAGTTAGGCCCAGATGCCCAATCAATGCTTTTCAAAGCGGAGAGGAGCTGGCAGCTCGGTGGGAAGGAAGCAGCCGGATCAGCAGGGACCAGCCCCGCTCGGGTCAGCGGTTTCTCTCGGTCCCGGAGCCTTCCCACCTTCTGCTGGGAAGTCGCGGACTCCCCCTGCCTCCTGTCTTCTCCGTGCAGTCCCTTGTCCCCACGACTCAGCTGAGAGAAGCTCGGGGGCACTTTCTGGTACCTGATCCTGTGTAGTACAGCATCTTCTTTGGATGGCTCCTTAGCTGGCTGGCTGGCCTCAGCAATCATGTCTCGAATTTTCTGAAGACAATCTGCCAGATTTCGGAACTGATAGCGGCTGCATTCAGAGGTGAGTATCAACTCTCCTGACTTGTTGATCTTATTTTTATGCTGCAGAGAACAAAGGCAACACCAGAGTTCTACAGAGTAAAAGGTTTAAAAACGACTGAGGGATGATGGAAAAAGAAAGGAACCGGTGGTTACCGTGATGGCCATCTTCTGCCGCGCAGGCTCGGCAATCCACTCGGCGGTTGCCAAATGGAACCTGACTTCAGCCTTGGAATTCACTGTAAATAAAGGGACCAGAGCGCATGGGTCACAGAGACTCTCAAGTAGGCTCGGCGCCCAGTGGCTGGTGACAATCCTGAAACGGGGAGGCGAGACACCCAGCCAGGTGTGACCCGTGACACAGGTCCTGTGTCAATTTGGGAATACAAGGTTGGTGATGGAATGAGCCTGCAAAGATAGTAAGGCACTTCTGGACAAAAATTAACTTCTGGGAACTAAATGCTCAGTGCTTCTCTAACAATTTAGTGGGATCTGAAAAGAAGGGGGAGAGGGCATGGGTTCCATGAGAACGAAAGAAACCTGTTCTCAGAGCTGGCTGCCAGCTCACACTGTGATTTCCCTTTGTTTCGGTTCACAAGCCAACCCTAGTCTTAGCAACCCACAGCTGAGAGTCTAAGAATCAGATCACATTCAAAGAATAAAGAGGATTATTATAAACTGGTGGTATTTAAGCTTCTGCTAAAACAATCCCTTTATTCCACATGAATGTAAGCATAGAACTCAAGTGCATCTCCCGGCCAAGTTTCAAAGTGAAAAACAAGGTGCCTTGTACCTTTGTTAACATTCTGGCCCCCAGGACCGCTACTCCGACAATAAGATATCGTCAAACGATCTATAAAACAGAACACACACCGAAAAAAGATTATCCCCTGGCAAAATGCTCAAACTGTTCATTTATTATCAATACAGTATGACTATCCCTATTACACATCTTTCTTAAAAAAATTTTTTTTTAATGTTTATTTTTGAGAGAGACAAAGACAGAGCGTGAGCAAGGGAGGGGCAGAAAGAGAGGGACACACAGAATCCGAAGCAGGCTCCGAGCTGTCAGCACAGAGCCTGATGTGGGGCTCGAACCCATAAACTGTGAGATTATGACCTGAGCCAAAGTCAGATGCTTAACCGACTAAGCCACCCAGGTGCCCCACACATCTTTCAATGACTTTTATATAACAAACATAACGTTCAAAGCAGTAAAGGCAGAGATTATTTACAGATCTCAAAGCTAAAATCAAGTGCCTTTCCAAGGTCACACACACAGCAAAGGAGGTAAAGTTATGACCTGGGTTGTCTGCTTCTGGTTCAGTACATTTCCCCAGATCCGGCTGCTCTAGCTTCTTGCTGTTTATTTGTTTTAAAGCAAAGACTCTGTCAAAAGCTCAAACTGAGGGACAAACTTAGTTTAATGTTGTATTTTGAAACGTGGTGGATGTGGAATCCCAATAGACCGTAAGCTCCAAGGGGGCAGACATTGTGTATTCCTGGTGCCCAGGGCCCGGTTAGTCAGTGTTTAAAAACATCCCCACTGGATGAAACGATTCTAAGTTTATTTATTTATTCTGAGAGAGAGAGAGAGAGAGAGAGAGAGAGAGAGAGAGAGAAAAAGCACAAGTTGGGGAGGGGCAGAGAGAGAGGGAGAGAATCCCAAGCAGGCTCTGCACAGTCAGCACAGAGCCCGATGCGGGGCTCGAGCCCACTAGCCATGAGATCGTGACCTGAGCCGAAGTCGAATGCTTAACTGACTGAGCCACCCAGGTGTCCTTGGATGAAAGCATTCTAGAATCGGAGCTGGGAGTCTTGCTTCTAACACGGGCACAGCCACTGGCCGACTGTGATCTTGGCAAAGTCCCTCTGCTTCTCTGAGCCTCAGATTTGCTATAAAATGTAAAATGGGCTTTCTTCCTTCTATTTTTATGGTTCGTGAAAAGCAGACTCACGGTGTCTGAGGAAAGTAGGGAAGCATGGTAGGGGGAAAATTTCGGAAGGCTGGATGGTGAGCCGTAAGAAGACCGGGTGGCAAAGACCTGGAACCGTGGTGGTGGACAGCGGGCCTTGGTGGGCAGCGGTGGCCCGTCTCGGGACTGCTTCCAAGAGACCTTCTTCCTTTTGAAACGTCAAATCAGTTCACTTTTCTGCAGAGGTAAGGACTGCGTGGTACTGTCGGGGGAAGGTTCTACCACGGTGTGGGCAACCTTGCCTGTATCTGCATAGGCCGCCGAGGCAGGGTTTGCACTGTGGCCGAGTCCGTCTTCTAGGAAGGCCTGTGAGGCCCCCAAACTCAAGAGCACCCAAGGCAGGGGAGGAGCTGAGACATGGAGGGCTCCCACTCGCCTCCCTGTCTCCCTGGAGGCTGTCATGAGACTGTCTCTTTGCCCCCGGTTCTGATGAGACAGGCTTTTGCCACCTCCGGCCACATGCGCGCCTCAAGGCACAGCTGCCGGTGACCAAAATGCCACCTGCTGCGGGGCACCGGCTCCTAAGCCATGGGGAGGCCACTCCCTTGTGCTGCAGTTGATCAGGCTCTTTGTCTCCGTGTCACCTTGAACAAGGGCCTTGGGGAGCTGGCACACGTGGCAACTCCTCCTCGCACGGTCTGTGGACACCGCAAACTGTTGGACCCTAAAAGGGGCTTGCAGCTTCACAGGCTATGTCCGTCAGGCCTCACCTTGTGTTTGGTGGTACACAAGTCTAAAGTTATGCAAACAGTTCACAGGGAGAAGTCCCCACTTGGGTTCCCCAGCCACCAAATCCTTTCTTCTCCACTCCCCCAGCCAGTCCTTGAATCCAATTTCTTGTACATCATTTCAGGTCTATGTATATGCATAGAAATGTATGTTTCAGACACACAAACGTAAGACACAAATGGTAGCTTACTGTATGTATTCTTCTGCAGCTTAACTTTTTCCGGAGAACCATCAGCTCATCTACTGGAAAGACTGTTCCTTGTCACGAGGACATCAAGAGCTCTGATTCGTCTCGCACACTGCCCAGCACTCCACAGTGGCTGTGCCATCATTTCTGTGCTATTCTAAAGTGCTTAAAGGGCTCTGCTTTTGCACACCCAGAGACAGTTTCTTTACTTTTGTTAGGCTGGAGAGATCTGGAAGGATTGTGTGAGGGTGGGAGGAAATGACTGATTTTTTTTTTTTAATGTTTATTTATTCTTGAGAGAGAGAGAGAGAGAGAGAGCGAGCGAGCATGAATGGGGGAAGGGCAGAGAGAAAGGGAAACACAGAATCTGAAGCAGGCTGCAGGCTCCAGGCTCCGAGCTGTCAGCACACAGCCCAAAGCAGGGCTCGAACTCACGAACAGAGAGATCATGACCTGAGCAGAAGTCGGACGCTTAACCAACTGAGCCACCCAGGCGCCCCCTGACTGATTTTGTATAAAGCAAAATTACTTACCTAGAGGAATGTCATCATTGGCTTGCTTTGCATCATCCTGTAATATAATGTACACAGTGTTAAATAAATATCACCAGCTCTGTGACTCTTGAACTGGTCCAGGGCAATCAAAGAAAAGATATAAAGCCACAATGCAGGCGTAATACAGCCATTTTCAGGTCCCCAGCGAAATCACATCAGGATGACAGAAAAAGGCTCCTCGGACTCCAGAGGGCATCATGGGAGGCCTGGTTCCTTGGAGGGAGGGCAGGCTCCACAGTACACATGTCTCAGGGAGACTCCAAAAGGAATCCCCTCTACTAACCTAGAGCAACAAACCTGGTGGGCCACCTTGTTTCTCCCTAGGCCACAGGAGGCTCACATGGGGAGCCAGCTGCCTTGAGGGTCTATGTCAGAGACTACTCGTTCCAGGATTTCTCACCTCCGTCTCTCTCCCGTGTTGTTCTCGGTAGTGATGTCTTTGAACCTGAGTCCCAGGCCCACAGGCCCAGTGCAGACACTACCCACTCTGAGGTTCTTCTGGCTACCAACACTCATGGTGTCCTCATCTGTCCCCACCACTGGCTGCCTTCATCCCTTTTCATCTTAGAATTATTGGGGAGTGAAATCCTCATCCCCCTGCACTCCCTGCAGCACTGAGGAGGCCAGGCTCCACCCCCCTTGAGGGCTGCTCTCCCTCTTCCTCCAGCTTCCTTCTTATCTCCCTAATGACTTTCCCACTCTTCATTTGCTCTTTGCAATTTTTTTTCATGTTTATTTATTTATTTATTTTGAGAGAAAGAGACAGAGCACGAGCAGGGGAGGGGAGAGGAGGGGTAGAAGAAGAAGGAGGGAGAGAATCCCAAGCACACGCTGTGTGGTCAGTACCGAGCCCGATGTGGGGCTCGAACCCATGAACTGTGAGATCATGATCAGAGCCGAAATCAAGAGTGGGACGCTTAGCCGACTGAGCCACCCAGGCGCCCCTGCTCTTTGCAACACTGATATGCCCCTGGAATCCTTTCTCTTCTCTCTCTTACTCCTTCCCTAGAACATTTCATGCATCTATGAGGATGAAAATATTATGGGTGTTCATGACTCCCAACTGTCTGGCTCAAACTCAAAATCTTCTTCAATTCCAGACCCATAGAGGCAATTTCTATTTGAGGTCTCCTCATGGCTGCCTCAAACCTCAAACCTCCTCACAGAGGACTCCCTTTACTAACAATCTGAAATATTTCCCCAGTACTCTGGTCTTTTCATCACCTGTTTTCCCCATTTCTTTACTGTGTGCTCCTTCTACTAGAACATAACCTTCATGAAGCGGGGACCCTATCAGTTTTATCTGTGTCTGCAACGTTTGAAACAGTGTCTGACACATTAGGTATACAGTATGCTTTTTGTTGAACGAAAGAACAAATGACTTTCTCATCTCGATTAATGGCAACTCAATTCTTCCACCCCGGACTTCAATTCCTCTCTTATTCTCACTTCTTATAGAAAACACATTAGCAAGGGGCTCCTGGGTGGCTCAGCTGGTTAAGTGGCCAACTCTGGCTCAGGTCATGATCTCACGTTTCGAGAGTTCGAGTACCCCATCAGGCTCTGCGCTGACAGTGCAGAGCCTGCTTGGGATTCTCTCTCCAACCTCCCCCCCGACCCCGTCTCTCCCCCACTCATGCTTTCTCTCTCAAAATAAATAAACTTAAAAAAAATTACATTCTAAAAAAAAAAAAAATAAACACACTAGCAAATCTTATAGGTTTTCTCTTCAGAACGTAACTAGAACCTGAACCTGACCCATTCTTAAGAGTCTTTTGCTTCCTCTCTGCTTATCATCATCTCTTGACTGTGTAACTGCAGTCTTTTAAGTGGCCTTCCTGTTCTTGCCATTCTACGGTCTACTCTCTGTAAGTCCCTATAAGAGTGATCTTTGTCGTTGCTGCTGGCATTTTAAGATTTTATCTTTAGGTAATCTCGACAGCCAACGTGGGGCTTGAATTCACAACTCCAAATCACGCGTTCCACTGACTGACCAAGGCAGGCGCCCTGAGAGTGATCCTGGTAAAACTAAGTTGGATCATTCCGTTCCTCTGCCTCAACCACCCCAACAGGTCCCATCACACTCAGAATAAAGCTAAAGACCTGTTAACCCTGTAAACGGGCCTCCCTCCACCCCATCCCTCTCCTCTTTGGATTCATCTGCTTTGACTTCCCTGCTCAGCCACTGGCCTGCTTGCCGTCCCTTGAACAAGTCTCACTGCCTTGCTTCATCCGAGTCCTTACGCAAAAGTCATCTTCCCAGAGGTCTTCTTAGACCATCCTACTTAAAACTGCAACCCGACCGCTACCTTAGCACTCCTTCCTTCCAGGCTTTATTTTCTCCAAAAGAACTTATAACCATCGCACACACTCTGTAGTTCTGATTTTATTTATTGCTTGCTACCCTCCACTGGAAGATAAGCTCCAACAAGCATTCAGATGATCTTCCCCCACCCCCACCTCTCTATCTCCATGCCTCCATGGTGCACACACCACGCTTTCAACTGAAGTTTGTTGAATGAGTGAGCGAATAAATGAATGTTTTCTTTTCAGTCCTGTACGTAGAAATTCAGTAGAACTGACTGGGTCCTATCTCTCCTGCCCTGGTGCCTGATAAAGAGCCCGAACATAGCAGGCTGGCAACAAATGCATCCTGAAGAAACGAAGCCCTGTTTCCTGTTTTCTTCAGGCGCGCTGGGGTTCTTAGGAGCTACGGACATTTGGGCCTGGAGGCCGGGGATCAAACTCGGAAAAGCCGGTGGTCCTGCAAGAAACACGCTCAACGTGCTCTCGAGACGCCCGCACACCCCAAGCCCTCCCGGCGCCAGGACCCAATCTGCCGCCCCAGCCCCACTAGCTCCGGCAGCCAGCTCCCTCCCGCGGCCCCCGCCACGTCCTACGAGCAGCAGCCCCTCCAATTGCTCCAGCCTGGCCAATGGAGCCCCGGCTTCCTAACGTCACTGCAGAGGAGGGGAAACGCCCCTTCCGTCCGGCCTTCCCCGCTCACCGGGACCCTCCAGGCGGTGTCCGAGCCCCGGGATTCGGGGTAGAGCTTGTCCAGGCTGTAGATACTCTGGAACTCTGTGCCGTCGGCCTGCTTGTGCAGAACCCGCTGGGGGCAGCACACGGGCGGCGGGAGCAGCCAGGTCCCGGTTCGTCTCAGGCCCCAGCGTAGACACCGGGCCGCCGCCATGTTCGGGTGTCGGCGCTGCTTCCGGTGGGTGCCTGCTTCCGCGGTCCGCCAGCTCGCGCTTCCCTCGGGACTTTGGTTCCGAGTGGTTTTTAGCGCCCGCCAGGGTCGCTGGGAGGTGGCGAGCTGAGCTCCCGGAGTCACTCTCTCGGGTACCTTTCAGACGTTTCCCTTTGGCCGCCTCCAGGGGGACCTGGTTGGAACGCTGACGTCCTGCAGCGGCGGCGAAGACGTTGGCTAGAGGGCTCTAAAGGGAGCCTCTTGGTTAAAAGAACCCCGGATTCCGTGTTCCCCAGAAACACTTTTCTTTCCTTTACAGGGGCTGTGCCCTCCCGGATCGCTCTCCCCTCGAAATTTCACACCATCACTGAGGCCTGCCCTGCCTGACCTAGCTCGTCTCCTTCCCTTTTACTCTGACTCTGCTCTACTTTATCTTTTTCTTTTTTTCTTAAACATCACTCAATCTTACTTCTAGTTTATTGCTTCTGTCTCCAGCCAGACTGTAATAAGTTCCAGGGGGGCTCTGGCTCACTGCTGGGTCCCCAGCACCCAGAACCTGGTACATCATAGACCCTCCCCGCCCCCCCCCCCCCCCCCCCCCGCAATAAATATGTATAAGATGAATTCTTTGGGAGTGTGCTTTTGAAAGTTGAGTTCTGCGAGAGCTGAGTTTTAGTAACTTCAGGCTCATTCACAAGTCAGTTTAAGCATATCCCTGTGGAGCAGGTGTGTGAAGTCTCTGCAAGACAAATAACAGGTGGGAAGAGAAGCAGGCAGGTGGAGAAAGAAATGTTTTTTGTTGTTGTTTTTGTTTTTTTTCCACTTAAAACCAGCCACTTATTTATTTTTCCTAAAAACCAGCCTTTTTTTTTTTTTTTTTAGACGTTTATTTTTGAGAGAGAGGGAGACAGAGTGTGAGCAGAGGAGGGGCAGGGAGAGAGGGAGACAAGGAATCCCAAGCAGGGTCTCTGTGCTGAGCTGTCAGCACAGAGCCAGACAGGGCTCAAACCCATGAAGGGTGAGATCACCACCTGAGCCAAAGTCAGATGCTTCATGGACTGAGCCACCCAGATGCCCCAAGAAAGGAATGTCTTTAAAAGTGGACCCACATCCCCTCACAGAAGGAACAGTAGTTTTGTGGGGCACGACGACAGTTTCTCCTAGCCAGGAGATAAAGGAAAGCTGGGGAGGGGGGTTGGAGATTCAGGCAGCCAAGGACAGGCTAAGCAGCGCCCTTTTTTCAGGGTTCTTAATGATGCAGTTTGAAGTGTTGGGGTTCGGAGCTGACGAGCAGGAAAGAATTCTTGAGATGTCTTCGGTGGAAAAAAGGGTGGTTTTATGAAGCACAGGGACAGGACCTGTGGGCAGAAAGAGCTGCACTAGAGTTGGGAGGAGTGACTGATTATATAAGATTTTCTATCCTAAGAAGGCAAGGATGATGTCAGGGTCTCAGGAAATTCAATCTGTAGGTTTCTGGGAGTTTGGCTATTGATAAAATTGCTTTTTGCTTGTAAATCATCAAGATGATTACAACCGATAGAGACTCCTGTCCTGCATGACTGTGGTCTCTTATCAGTTAACCACTTGTTTTTCCTCTAGCAAAGTATTAACATTAAGACAACTGGCCATTCTTGGAGGAATGTCACTCTGCTGTCTCAAGGACTTGTCAGTGGGCTGTAAGTTGTAAAGAAATTTAATTTTCCATTTACTGTTTCCCACATCATTAAGACATGAACTTCAAAACAAATTCCACCTCTGAGAAAGGTCCAAAGTAGAGGACGCACTGTTTGGAAACAGCTAAGTGTTGCCTAAATTACTTTATTGAGAGGCAATGTGATTAATAAAAACAGCCCAATAGATGATTAGTGATTGTTAGTAATCCTAGTGGTTGTTTTGTAATAAGGGTTCTATTTTTAGTAAAAGCACTATTACCTTGAAAAATATGCCCTAGGGGATGCTGGCGGTTTGAAACAGGAGATTGTCATCAAATACAGGCTTTACCACTCCAGCCTCATTGCTACAGGCATATTCTTTAGGAGGGAATAAACTCCTTCCTGAGCACTGGCTTTGTGAAAGCAAACTAGAAAGGGAATGACAATTAACATAAACCTTTTGGGCTGTAGGCTGGAAGGGGGATCTCTTGGGTCCCTCCCTGTCTTAGTCCCAAGACCTCAGAGGGAACAGAGGCATCTCCATGGTGACTGGAATAAACTGCTCAAGGGAGCAAAGCCAGGAACTCACTCAGGTCGACAGCTCTGGGATTATGAATAATAAAGTCAGCACCATTCCAAGGCGATAGCTCTGAAGCTGGGCTCCAGGCCTGTTCCTGACACAGAGTGATAGAAAAAAGGAGCTGTAGGTTTCCATGGCCCCAAATAAACACAGCCTGCTCAGGCCATCTGGTGGCCTGGATTCTGGGAGAGGAGGGGGGTAGAGGAGAGAGAGACAAGCTACCCTGGGGTGGAGAGAAGAGCAGCTGGCAAGCTCCTCTCACCTGCTGCTGTCCCGAACCATCCAGAATAGAGGCCCTTCTGGAAGAAATGGGCCTGAGAGGTGCCACCTGTTCCCTTAAAAAGGTGGGCACTGAAGGCTGAGGCCTGCCTTCTCCTCCTTTCCCTCCTTTGTCCTCCACAGGCTGAAATGGTGCTTCAAGAAGGGGACATTCACAGGGGCAAGAGGAAAGAAGGGAAAAGAATAAAGCACCACCAGGCCATTCCCGGCAGCTCGGGAGCTTGCAGGTACCAGGCCTTCTCTATGGCCTGTGAGTTGGGGGATCACTACCTTGTGGGGACCCACAGGGCCTTCCTTTCTTCTTTTCTGGACTGCCCTGAGTCAGACTGGCTTTTAAAACTGAACATGACAAAGAGCTAGAGAATGTGAAATATTGCATAGTGGAATTGGTGAGTTGTAGGTTTGGATATATATTTTTTAAGTTTATTTATTTATTTTGAGAGAGAGAGACCGCGCAAGCAGGGGAGAGGCAGAGAGAGAGAGAGAGGGAGAGAGAGAATCCCAAGCAGGCTCCTCATTGTCAGCAAAGAGCCTCAGGTGGGGCTCCAACTCAGGAAATCGTGAGATCATGACCTGAGCAGAAACTGAGAGTCAGATACTTAACCGACTGAGCCACCCTGGTGCCCCGGGTTTAAATATTTCTACGTGACTTCGAATTACTAACTTAACCTCTAAGCCTCAGAATCTCCATGAGTAAAACAGAGATTTTAGAGCTGCCTCCTAAGGCTGCTGAAGGTGCTAAGCACGCGAAAGCACTCAGCACTGCCTGGCACAAAGTCAGCAGGCAACAAAGTTAGCTGCTGCTAAGGGATGATAAGGAACTTCTTTTTACTTTCAGAGATCGGGTGGCTTTTACTTTTTGTTTCTCTGCAGCACTGGGGTGGGAAATCCAGTCTTACTAGCTCTATTCCGGATGCTAAGACCACCTTCCTCTCCCCATCCAACACCCCCCACCCCCTGGGGGCAGGGCAGATAGAGTGTGCCTCCTGGCAGGAGTGAGTGGGCAATTCTGCCTCATTCTTCCAGGAACCTGCTTCCTTCACCACCACCTGCTATCTGCCTGGTCCCCAGAAAACACCCCTAGGCTTTCAGCTGTTTGGCTGCAAATCCCCTGGGAGTGGAGCTCAGGACTCTCAGCTCCCCGATCCCCAGAGCTGTGTGATGAGAGGTGGGGGTGTGAGATGCACAGAGACAGGACCATGGCCCCAGGGCCATTTCTGCTTTTAGAATACTGGTGCATTTTTTATTAAAGAAGAGAATAAAGCATTTGTAAATATATTTCTCTCATGTATACTTCAAAGGTGACGCGCTGGTCGGCCGCTACAGAACTGGGGAGCAAACAGGCAGGAGCCCTTCCCCCACCCTATCCCCTCCACCCTAGATGACAGAGACACATGGAGGGCTGGGAGCTGCCCAGCTCCAAAGGACAAAGGGCTCCAAGATGTGTGAACGGAAGGACCAGCCGACAGCGCTCATCACAGTGCTGCCCAGAGAGCAGGGTGGCGCCTCCAGGGAGGTCGGGCATGCTTGTTACGAAAACCCCTTTACCCCTTAGAAACAGATAAGGCATGAAGGTCCCTGCTGGATTCCCAGCAGAGGCCAGGGCTGCCGCCTTCCGCGGGGCTAGGTAGCTCCTCTATTTTCTAGGATCTCAGGATGGGTAGCAGAAGGAACTGGAAGCCCCGAGGAACTGCTCAGGGCAAGCTGGAGGCCTGGACATCTCTTAGCTGAAGCTGGACTTTCTGAAGCCTTAAAAAGTTTAGCCTGTGACCCAGCTGGGTCCTCAAAAGACCCCCACAAAGGTGAGAGGTTAGGAACAAGCATTTTACGGGAGGGGGGAGACATGGTCTCCGCCAGGTCCCATTTCAATACTGTTCAGGACAGGGTGGGAAATCTTGGGGAGTCCCCCGTGAAGGGGGAGCAGGGGCGGATGCTAGGACCACTGGCTGGTGGCACACACCTGGGACATTCTGGGGGCAGCAGTCATGATCTGAGGAGGGGTCGGCCTGTGGGGAGCATGGGAGTGAATGAGACACATCATGGTCCCTGAGATGGGGGCAGGCAGAGGCTAAGCTCGGCAGGTCAGAGGTGGCGTGCAGAGATGGGGGCTCCCCACCATCCAGACTCCTGGAAGGCTTAACGGCCGGAAGGCATTTCCAGGGCTGGAGCCCCAGGAGGCTGGCTGTGAGGGAAGCAGGTGCACTGTTCATGTATGGCTGCCGAGGGGCTCTCTGTTCCCCTCCTCTGATTGGCTACAGATCTGCAGTGGGCTGAGGGTCTCTGGGGAGAAGCCCGCCTCACCAGGGCTGGAGTTGGGGGCACTCGGGGCCTGGCTGAGGCTCTGCATGGCAGGGGCTGTCTCTGACCTAGTCAGGACTCTGGGGGATGGGGCAGCTGGTGCTAAGGGGATGACAGCGTGTCACAGCTGGGAGAAGCAGTGGGTGGTCCAGGAGACCCCTGGAACCAGCAACAGCTGGCTCTGGGATCCTCCTTCAAGTGTTTCCAGTTGTGGGAAGGGGTCAGGGAGACCTTGCATTGCAAATCTCCAAAAAAAAAAAAAAAAAAAAGAAAAGAAAAAGCCAAATAGTCCAGAATGGCTTTCAGAAGCCTGGCCGCGAATCTGAGAGCAAGGCTCAGGGTCAGGAAGCCAAGGGCTGGGGAGCTGGGAATCCCCGGGGGAATGGGGATGTTTGGCTTTGAAACTCTTAGCTGCGTCTTTGGGCTGACGCAGGATGGTGGAGGGTTCTGGGCGATCCGGGAGGTGTTGGACACCTCCCAAGTCAGCAGAGAACAGAATGGGTCCCCCCCCACCTCCCCACGCTCCCTGGGCCAGGCAGCAGCCTCCACTGGGCTATATTGCTGCTAAAGGGCTCCCTCACTCACCAGAGGCTGCATAGCCCAGGCACGAGAGGCCCTGTGACCTGACCCTGGGGGGAGGCTGCAGGCCGGGAAAGGGTCACTTGCTGCTGTGCGTCTTCACTTTGGTGGCATTGATGTCGGCCTTGGTCTTCTGGATTCTGGAGAAGATCTCTTTGAAGAGCGCCTTGTACTCGGGCTGGCTCTGCTCCAGCCGCTTGTCCACAGCCTCCACGTGCTGGCTCAGGCTCTTCTCGCCCACCCTGGCCTCCCCCTGGCCCTCCTCGCCCCCGCGAAGGTCTCTCCACGAGCTGTCGCGGGAGATGGGCCGCGAGGTCTGCACGCCAGCATGCCGCACCCCGGCGCCGTGCTGCCGGCACTTGCTCAGCAGCTCCTCGTACTTCTCGAGCAGCGCGTGGTACTGCTCGTCCACTTCCCGCAGGATGGACATGCCCCGCTTGCGCACGCTGTTGGCGTGCAGCGTCAGGTTGCCCGCGTGCCGGCTGGCTGGGTCTTTGGCCACGATGGCGTTGAGCGCCGTGTCGCTGCAGCTCTTGCGGACGGCATGGCCCGGGGAGGCGGCCGGAGAGGAGACGCCGTCCTGGGCGGCCGAGTCGTCCCCGCTGCCGGGCTGGGGGTCGTCGGCCTCCGGGGCCTGGGTGAGGGGCGCGAGCAGGGCCTCGGCCAGGTGGTCCTCCCGGCCCAGCAGGTAGGTCTTCGCCTGCTTCATCTGCTGCAGCTCCAGCAGCTCGGCCTCCAGCTCCTGCACGCGGAGGCGGCAGCCCTCCATCTCGCACAGCTGCCGCTCCAGCTCCGCGTACTCCTGCAGCACCGCCGCGTACTCGCGCTCCGCCCGCTCCTTGCGCTGCCGCTCCTGGCCCACCTGGGAACGCAGCACACCCACCAGCGTCTGCAGCCGCTCGTTCTCCTGCTCCAGGGGCCGCGGGCCCAGCTCCAACGAGGAACTGTGCAGGCGGAAGGCATCCTCGCACCTGACGGGGAGCAGGCCGGCAGACATCTGGTCACGGCCAAGGTCCCGGGTCCAGCTCCCCACCCTTAACACATCTCCCGGCCAACGGGCACGATCGTCTGTCTGCTCCTCTGGAGCCACCCTCCGCCCTTTCTCTCCCTGCTCTCTGCCCTGGGCGGCTGACCACGGTGACCTGCGTCAGCCAGGTTTCTGCTCTCTCCTGAGCTCGACCAACGGGAGCCACAGGCAGCAGGTCCGAGCGTGGGAGCAGAGGGAGGTCAGGGAAGGTCTTCCCCAGATTCCTTCCCTGGTTAGTGCTGGCCAGGCGGCACCTGCTTGCCTTCCAGTAACCTCCTTCCCCTGGCCCCTTCAGGCCTAGGGGGGACAGCGGCCCCTCACTGTCGCAAGCCTGGCGTGCTGCAGTGTCCCTGTGGTCTCCCCACACCTTGTCCACACCCCTTCATCCATCACGCCTCAGTTACTCCGTGCAAGGTGCTGTCCCCTGCCAGGACCTTTACTGAAACACCCACTAAACACACAATAGGTATTTTTATCTTAAGAGGTCATCCTGTTAAGGTTTACTGAGAACTGAGAGGTGTAGTGGTTAACTCCTCCTGAGTTAGAATTCTGGCTTAGTAAAGAGGCGACCTTGGATAAGCTCACATAACCTCTGGGCTTCCGTTTCCTCATCTGAGTAGTGGGGATGATAACACATACCTCGCGGGACTGCCACGGGAATGAAAGCGCTGCGAGTGGTGGGCACACGGCCAAGGCTCACTAAATGCCAGCTGCCGCCTGTTGTTGGCAACAGGATCAGCCCCTCCAACAGCCTGACGATGCACCAACTCTCATTCCCACCTGCCGCCTGGCGCCCACCCTCTCCTTCCTCCGGGACTCGGGGACGCCGCGCAGGGTCCGGACTGCCCCCCACCCCCGCGGCACCCTCGCCTACCGGGGACTGGTGCACAGCTCCTTGAGACAGGGGAAGGTGTGGATGGTGCGCCTGCGTTCCCGCTTCTCCCGGCGTGCTCGCAGCTGCTCCAGGCCCCGCAGCTGCTCCACCTGGGCCTGCAGTTCCTCCACCTGGGCCTGCAGGCGCTCGATGGTCTCCGTCAGCCTGGGGGTGGGGTGGGGGACATACATGGGAGGGTCTTCAAGGGACAGGGCCAGCCCTCCTCGCTGCAGCCCTGGAGGGACTGGGGGTGGAGGTGGGGACAGATGGGCAACCTTGGGCCCCGCTTCCTGGTGCTGAGGTCAGAGGGAACTCCCTGTGTGCCCGAGGACCCGCCCGGCCCCTCCAGGGCTGAGCTGACCATCCTCCCTGTGCCACCTCAGTTCCTCCTACACCCTTCGAGCCCTTATCACCCTGCACGGCAGTAAGATATTTACATGCCTGCCTTCCCGCCCAGGCTGTGAGCTCCCAAGGGGAGGGAATGTCTCTCTGTATCCCCGTCACTGTGTCCGCAGTGCCTGAACAGAGCCTGGTATCTAGCTGGTGCTTCAAGAAGGGCTGTGGCCTGAACGTGAAACCCACCACAGTTGACAAGGGCGATCTCACCACCATCCCGGGGTCCCAGGCCCGGGTTTCTGGGAGAAGGAGCATGAGTCACACCCACCAGACCATATGCCCGCCGGCAACCCAACCTGACCTCCCCCTCGCTCGCCCCCCAGCCCGCCACCCGGCCCTCACCCATGGATCTTCTGCTGGGCAGCCTTACTCTCCAGCACCAGCTTCTGGTTGGTCAGCTCCAGGTCGCGGGCTGTCAGGTCCAGCTGTTCGTACACTTTGGCATGCTGCTCATTCATGTGCCGCAGCGTGTCCAGCTGCTTGGTTAGGTACTGGAGGGGAGAAGGCGGACAGGGCTGGGGACGGTGTGCTCACGTGGGCCATTCTCCTACTTCTAGGAACACGTTTGCCTGGAGGTATTGGTCTGCAGCAGGGGGGCGGGTAATGATGGTGGAGCAACGGCTGCCTGGGATAGTTGTACAGGTTGTGAACCGGCAAGAGGCTGTAGGGCCAAGGCTGCATCCGCTAAGAGGGCACCTTTCCCTAAGTTATACAAGGGCATCACAGGCCAAGGGGTCCACAATGCGGGGGGGGGAGCACGTGCAGGGCCTCCGTGGCCCCTCACCTCGATCTCCTGCACTTGCTCCTCATTGGTGGCATACATCTGCTGCAGAGACTCCTCCAGCTCCTTGTTCCTCTCCAGCAGGGTCTTCCCCAGCTCTGCGGCCAAGTGCAAGTCTAGTGGAGAGGGGGCAGAGGGTGGGAGAAACATGAGCAGCTGAATGGGCTCAGAGGACTCCCGGGAACGTTCCGAGCATTCACTCTGTGCCTTCGGGACTCCAAGACAACCGGGACACGAGCTGGCCTCAGGGAGCCCGCAGGTCTGGGAGTGGATGAAAGCCGGGAGCGAAGACTTTACACTGACCGTCGCTTCTGCCTGCAGTGTCCTCTCCCCAGACACTCCCAAGCCTCATCCCTCCTCACCTTCCAATCTGTGCTTAAATGTCACCTTCTCCAGGAGCCCTTCCCTGACCGCTGACTCAAAACCACACCCTCCCCTGCCTCATACTCCCTCTCTGTTTAATTTTTCTCCTTCGCGAGTATCACCATCTAACTTACCAATTTGCTCATTTATCGTGTTCATGTCCCCCCCCCCCCGCCCCCGACTAATTGTAAGCTCAGAGGGCAGAGATTTTGCCCATTTTGTTCACTGATATCCCAGGCCCTGCAACAGCAGGGGCATAATAAATATTTTCTGAAAGAACGAGTGAGAGGAATGTGCTAAGAGAATCGACAGACGTGGGGCCAAGTGCCCTGGGATGATAGGTAAGGGAGAGCTCACTCTTCCTGGGATCAGTGGGAGGCTCAGGCAATGGGCAGCTTTGGGTTTGGAAGGGTGACTAGGAGCTCGCCGCGCGGCGAAGGAAACAGAAAGACTTGCTGGGTATTAGAATCGGATGAGGGGCGCCTGGCTGGCTCAGTCAGTAGAGTGTGTCACTCTTGATCTCGGAGCTGTGACTTCAAGCCTCAGGTTGGGTGTAGGGATTACTTAAAAATAAAAAAAAAATCTTAAAAAAAAAAGAATAAGCTATGCCTTTATTTAAAAAAAAAAAAAAAATTGGATGAGGCTTCAGAGCTCTTTGGCCCAACCTCCTTATTTCATGGAGGCCAGGCTGGAGAAGGAGACAGAAGAATGACCCATCCAAGGTTATGGCCACACTGGAAGCAGAATTCAGGTCTCCCGGCCCTGGTTGGGGACCATCTGGTCCTAGTGACATGCACCCCTCTCAGAAACCTCCTTTCTCTGGGCAGCAAAACCATCATCCTCTTCCCCCCCCCCCCCCCCCAGCAGCCCTGATTCTTGTACCCTAGGACTGGAACGTGCTCTCCCCTCCCCCAGCCAAAGGTGCATGAACACTGTCAGAGGGGCAGTCAGGGAGGGGGTCTAGCCTGTTTCTGGGGGGCTGTGTGGTGGGGGGGAGGATTAAAAGGAAGTGGCAGGTGCTGGTATTCCTAAAAATTCTCTTTAGTGGGTGTGGAGTTGTGTGAGGGCCCCTAGACATTTGGAGTAGATATTCCTCCGTATATATGCCTCATTCTTCTTAGAAACAAGGGAAATAACATACTTATTATCATAAAGGAAAAATGTATTATTTCTTTTATTTATATATATTAAAAATTGTTTTAATGTTTATTTATATTTGAGAGAGAGATAGTGCTTGAGTGGGGAGGGGCAGAGAGAGACGGAGACAGAATCTGAAGCAGGCTCTAGGCTGTGAGCTGTCAGCACAGAGCCTCACGTGGGGCTCGAATTCATGAACTGTGAGATCGTGACCTGAGCCAAGGTCACTGACCGAGCTACCCAGGTGCCCCTATATATATATATTATATATATACACATATACACGCACACAGACACAGACACACACACACACACACACACACACATATATATTTTAATGTTTATTTCCTTATTTGGAGAGAGGGAGAGAGTGCGGTGCGCGAATGGGGGTAGGGGCAGAGATAGAAGGAGACAGAATCCGAAGCAGACTCTGCATAGTCAGCACAGAGCCTGATGCAGGGCTCAAACTTGCAAACCCCGAAATCATGACCTGAGCCAAAATCTGATGCTTCACTGACTAAGCCACCAAGGCACCCTGAGGGAGAAAAAATCTTAAGCAGACTCCACGCTCAGAGTGGAGCCCGATGTGGGGCTCAGTCCCACAACCCTGGGATCATGACCTGAGCCCAAATCAAGAATCAGATGCTTACCAGACTGAGTCACCCAGGCACCCCAAGTTGCTGTGCACTTTAAATGAGTGAATTAGGGGCGCCTGGGTGGCGCAGTCGGTTAAGCGTCCGACTTCAGCCAGGTCACGATCTCGCGGTCTGTGAGTTCGAGCCCCGCGTCAGGCTCTGGGCTGATGGCTCGGAACCTGGAGCCCGTTTCTGATTCTGTGTCTCCCTCTCTCTCTGCCCCTCCCCCGTTCATGCTCTGTCTCTCTCTGTCCCAAAAATAAATAAAAAAAAAAACAAAAAACAAAAAACAAAACGTTGAAAAAAAAATAAATGAGTGAATTAGATGGTGTGTGAATTACATCTCAAAAAAGCTGTTAAAAACAAAAACAAAAAACCACAAAAAACAAAACAAAACACTTTAGGCAGTTTAATCCAGAGACAGAGACTGATGTTAGGGAGCAAGGCCCTTAAAGAGGTTGGTGATAGGCTCTGATTGGGTTTACAAGGCTCTTTTCTTTTTAATTTTTTTTTTAACGTTTATTTATTTTTGAGACAGAGGGAGACAGAGCATGAATGGGGGAGGGTCAGAAAGAAGGAGACACAGAATCTGAAACAGGCTCCATCCAGGCTGTCAGCACAGAGCCCAGAGACCGATGTGGGGCTTGAACTTACAGACTGCGAGATCATGACCTGAGGCAAAGTGGGCCGCTTAACCGACTGAGCCACCCAGGCGTCCCAGCCTCTTTTCTTTTTAAAATCACTTTAAGGTTTGTGTTAAGTGTACTTGATGTGAAAAATCAAGCAGCACAGAAAGGTTAAAAATGGTGACCAAAAATTACTTGGAAATGTACCTCACATATTCTTAGATCTATAACTGGGAAGTCCATAAACAAATGGATATGGCCTCAGATGGTTATGACAGAATGGTTATTTGTAAGTAATACAAGTTACAGTCTGTGTGTGTGGCATGAGAGGAGAGGGGAGGAAGCAGGTAGATGAAAATGCCCCATTTAGAGAAAGATGCTGGTCACATGCTGGTCACCATTCTTATAAACAGCTCTCTGGGCTTAAAGCAGCTATAGGTACAATTTTGTATGAACAGGATGTTTTTTGTACCTGCTTTTTTCACTTAACAATTTGGCATAGGGGTGCCTGGGTGCCTCAGTTGGTTAAGCGGCCGACTTCGGCTCAAGTCACGATCTCGTGGTTTGTGGGTTTGAGCCCCGCATTGGGCTCTGTGCTGACAGCTCAGAGCCTGGAGCCTGCTTGGGATTCTGTGTCTCCCTCTCTCTCTGACCCTCCCCCATTCATGCTCTGTCTCTCTCTGTCTCAAAAATAAATAAATGTTAAAAAAAATTTAAAAAAAATTAAAAAAAACAATTTGGCATAAAGAGTTGTGTCCACATATATCTACATGGCCACTTTTAGTGGATGTGAATATTCTATTGTATACAAGTCCCCAATAGCCACCCCTAAATATTGTTGTTGGAATTTTATGTATTTCCATTCCCCCCCCCCCGTTGAAAATGAAACTACACAAAAATTCATAGTACAAAAATCTTTGTGCAAATCACTGCCTATATCCCGAAGATACTTTCCCAGAAACAGAATTACCAGGACAAAGGGTAGGCCTACTTGATTCATTCTGCCAAAACGCTGTCCAGAAAACTTGAGTCTTTTCCCCATCAAGAGCTCGTTCCTTGAAACATCCCTCAATCTAGGCTGATGGTATAAATCCAGATCAAGATGTACAAGGGCAACTCTTCTGGGGCCGATGTGATGTGGTCCAGGGATTCAGGTCTTTAATGCTTTCCCTGTTCAGACAGTGATCCGTCAAGAATCCCCAGAGGACAGAGGGTCTCTATAGCCCCTCCTAGCGAGTTTCATAAATACGGTTGTTTCAGCTGAGCCCCTTGCTTGGCACCAGACGGGTCTGGGGAGGGGGTTTTCTTCTCAGAAGAGCCCCAGACAGCAGTGGCTCACAGTGGGCATTTTGAGAGCAGGACCTCAGGCTTTTTGTCAGCCAAAGCTGGGGGTAGGACTGATATCACCTCATGAAAGCGAGGGGCCTGGCTAGCCATGGGGCCTGGACAAAAGGCCAGGCTGCCCGTCAGGAACAAGCCTGGAGTCTGCTCCCACACATAAAGGTAAGGTTTTGAAACAGCCAGAGTGGAGTCTCCAGGCCGGGCCTATGCCAGGAACGCGGGGCCCTGTGCCCGGATGTCATCTGGAGTTTCCCAGACAAGTGCAAAGCTGCTATCCTGAGCAAGACTGCAAAAACTTAGCCCGGGAAAACACAAGCTGCTCTCCTAAACAGCTACCTCAGCCATTAAGAAAAAGAATCACATAGGGGGCGCCTGGGTGGCTCAGGTCACGATCTTGCGGTTCATGGGTTCGAGCCCTGTGTCAGGCTCTCTGCTGACAGCTCAGAGCCAGCAGTCTGCTTCCGATTCTATGTCTCCCTCTCTCTTTTTCTCTCTGCCTCTCCCGCCCTCACTCTCTCTCTCAAAAATAAATGAACATTAAAAAAGAAAAAAGAAAAATGATCCTGTAGATCTCAGAAGAAGCTTCAGCTTTGAGGAATTAACATCTGATGACGATGGCAAGAAAAACCAGGTGCCTGATACAGACCAGTAGGGGAATGGGCCACTTGCAGTATGAATTTATTCATTATGAGTTGGGCAGAAGTCTACAAAGTGTGAAGGCCTCTGGACCCGTCCGTCCACAAAGTGTGAAGTCTGCCGTTTAACGTCGTACAACTGCAGCCCTATGTTATGTCGAGGGCTCAGTGGAAATTCGGGAGCCCAGCAAGACCACCGCTAGCTGGCGATGAGGGAGCCATAGCGCCTTCCTACTCTCTGTAATGTGATGGCGAACGTTTGGCTCACCCCCAAACAGTATCAGATAACTCAGGTATAAATGAAAAACAACAGAAGGCCACGTTCACCAGTGTTTTCTCCCTCGGGAACTGTCAGGGGGGGTCTGTGAAGAGGCCACTGCTACTGATGCCGGCCCCTGTGTTGGCCCTGGGGCACAGGCTCCACGGCTGATCTGCTTGGCGTTCCCGCAGCTTAACCTAGAGTCCGAGACTTCAGGCTCCAAAGCTGAGTGAAGAAAGGTCAAGAACAACTGCATTTGATGCTTTCCCTTCCAGGTGAGCACGTGAGCTGGGCGTGCGTATTCCTGCCGCTGGCCGGCTGGGCCAGCTGCAAGTCATGCTATAAACCAGCGACATAGAAGCTTGCGCTGCAAAGGCTCCGCATGGAACCAGGCCGCCCAATGACTCAGGGGTGGGGAGGAAGGGAGCACAATAGAAGCTGTCTGGGGTGGGAGAAAAATCTCAGAGAGTGTCTCGGGGAAACTGGATGACAGTGCAAGCTAAGCTGGTCAAAGCTGCCAGGAGGGATCACAGGAGAGGTCTAGAAGGTGCAGAGCAGGGGACTGGCTGGAGCCAAGCGCTGGGGACGGTACACCAGCTAGCAGAGGCCTGGCGGTGTCTCCGGACTCCGGGTGGAGTGCGGTTCTCCCTGGACCAGGGGTGGGGGAGGCCCGGGGGTGGGAGAATGGGAGAGCTGGCTAAGGAGGAAGTAGAAATCGGAGTAATAAACAGTCTGTTATGGCCAGATTAATGGTCACACTGGACCAAGCTGGGGAAGTTACCGAGTCTGAATAGGCATCTCCCCTGGACCCTGGGCCCTGGAGTTTTCTGGGGTCTCCTGTGGTGGGTTTCGGCAGTGTTGCCCTCTGAGTGCCTGCTGATGTGTTCCCCATGAGCCCCAGAGGCCTGAGAGGGAGTGGCCAGCAGCCAAGGGAATGTCTCTGAAAAGAAACCCTGAAATCCCACTGTCCCCACCGGTTGGGGTTGGGGTGTGGCCCCATAGACTCTGGAGCAGAGAGGTGGGAAAGGGACAGGGGACAGGCACAGGGAGGAAGGAACAAAGATAAAGGCGGTGAGAGGAGAAGATCTATCACCTGGCAGGGCTGCGGGTTTCTGCTTACAACCTCCAGGGCATGAATGTCGGGAACTCTGGGTCCACACAATTGGGGTCCGGTCACCTCCCTCTCCTTGTCATGTCAGAGCTCTTGCCCAAGGCTGAGACTCAAGGTCAGGCACCCAGGGCTTCACATCTGTGACTCAGCAGCCATCTCTCGGCATGGAAAGAGGTACCAAAGGCCCACCATGCCTGGTCCAAGGTCGAGGAGGGAGGCGGGCAGAGAGGGAGAGGCGGGAGAGAGCCAGTGTGCTTAACAATCAATGGCTTTTTCTATTTTTACAGGTGCTTGTGTCAGTGGGCGGAAGGAACATGGTGAGGATCTAGGACCTTGCTTGTCCCAACTGCCTCCCTCCACTGGGACAGAACGGAATCAAAGTCAAACAGCAGGCCAAGCTTCCAGAAAGTAAAATTGAGGTCTGCCCCCAGGGCAGGGGGGAAACAAACACAGAGGGGAGATCCAGCTGGCTGAACAAACCACTTCCTGAGCCACTCAGAGGCAACCAGGGAGCAGCTGGGCAGGAGAGAATTTGGGGGTTGGATGCAGGGAAGGGGGATGTTACAGGCACCTGAACCCCAGTGTAGCTGGCCTTCGGCCGACGCTTCGCACCCCCATCCAGCTCTCTGTGCCGGGCTCTAGGAGGTGGTGCTGCACTGGCTGGGCCTGAGGCTTCCTCTGAACCCACCCCTGGCACTCTAGAAGCTCCTACTTTCTAGTCACACGTGGTCTTTTCATGTTGCTCTGTGCCTTCGTACGCCATCCACTCTGCCTACAATGCCCAGGCAGCCCTTATTCAACCCTCCAGCTCAGAGGGTCCTTTGCATCAACCTTTATGAGTCTTACACCAGAAGGCCCTCTGTCTCTGCTCTCATTGCCTTCTGCCCTCACCCAGGGCGAACAGACATTTGTGTTTTTTTGCTCAAGAAGTCCAATTTCTTCTGACACTGCCTCATTTCTGGTTTCCCTCCTTGTTCCTGGACCCTGGCTACTGGGGCTACAAAGCAAGGCCAGCTGCTGCAGACCAGCATGGCCATCCCCTACCCTAGCCCCAGAGCATGGCAGCCCGGCCCCGCTCAAGTCTCGACACCTCTCGCTCTCCAGAAGCAGTGTATCTCCCACCCCTACTCCCTGGCTCCTTCCTCCCACATCTGGGCCGGGCACAATGCCAGAGACTTTGTTAGGGGTGCGGGAACGAAATGAGACAGCAACAATATCAGCATCAGCCTCTCAGGAAGCCATCTTCCCAGGAGCTCAGCTTCCAATCTTTCCATCTAGGCCTGCCTCTTCCATGAAGCCCTCTTACCGTATCCTAACACCCACACTTAGTTACAGGCCCACCTCTACCTGCCAGGGTGCACCCAGGAGGCCAGGGCTGGGACTGTTCCCAGCTCCCAGGACGGTGTCTGACACTTAAATGTCAGCCTGATGGGTGTGTGTGGGATGCAAAATTTGGGGGGTAATGCCCAGGATGGGGGACCGGGCTGTCACAGCCAGTATTGGACATCATACTCCAGGCAGGGAGGCTGAGGTTAGACTCTAGGGTGAAGAATATGGCAGAGTTCAGCCCAGCACCCCCAGTCCCACACTGGTCCCCCAGAGACCGATTAACCCACCACGCTCCTGAGTACAAGGACAGTCTCATCTACCAGCAAATCTGGCCACGTGGGGATGCGGGTCAGGGCCAGGAATCAAAGGCTCCAGGATCTGGTCAGATGCCTCACATGAGGGCAAAGCTAGGCATCTGGGGTCCCATGGATAGGCCACTCAGAGCATGGGGTGTTAGTAGACACTGAACCAGAGTTGTGTCCACACACCCGCCTGGCTTGCTGGGTGACAGTGGTCACTTCTCCTGGACACGTTTCCTTGCCCCTCCAGCTCTAACCATCCAAGAATGAGGCACTTTGGGGGAAGAGAGGGTGGATTCGACTGTATTCCAGCAGACCTTGGCCCTGACCCTCTTAGGCCTCCTCCTCCTTCCTGTCCTACAGCTCCACCCCCTGTTTAGAGTGATGTCACGTTGGCCACCTCATCACCAGATTCTAACCCCCTTCCAGCCACCCTCTCTACGCTCAGATGGGAGTGGGGGAGGTGGCTCCCCATTTACTCAGGCTGTAGTCTGGTGCATTGTTCAGAATGCCCAAACCTGGTTCCCTCCAACCACGAATCATTTGGGAAAAGGCGGGGAGGAAAAGGGCCTGGGGACCCCCTTCCCCTCGAGTCGTTTGGAGACTCCAAGTTTTTGCTGCTTCTTGGCCAGCAGGGTCCCCAAACCCCTATACCCTCCCTGGGTAGAGGGTAAAGAAGTTGGGGAAACTTTCTGGGAGCCTTAGAGCTCAGGAATCCTGGCAGGGGAGGGTGCCACCGGATTTGGAATGGGATAACTTTCCCCTACACACACACACACACACACACACACACACACACACACACACACTCACCATTCCTCTCAGCAAAACATAGCCAAGGAGCCACCTCCAGGCCTTCACAGACTTCTAGCCAGTACTCAGGCCCCCAATTATAGTAGGGGCGCCTGGGCAGTTCCTGCCTCTAAGATGAGGTGGGTGCTCTGGGGGAAGTATGCCCCTGTCGTTCGGGGAAAGAGAATGGCCGCTCCCCCCACTTTTGTGTGTCTCCGCCGGTCCCGCCCGGGTCTTCTCGGGCAGCGCTCCCTGTCTCCACGTCCCCATTCTCCAGACGCATCACCCTCGGAGTCCGGCGCTCCGGGTCCAGCCCAGCCCTCCCCGGGGTGATACTGCTCAACAATGGAGAAGCGGACAGGGGTCGCGGGGCGCACCCCGCTTTCCCCCGCCGCACCCACGCCGCCGTGCTCACCCTGTTCCAGGTCCTGCTGGTCGTACCAGGGCTCCTCCTCCTCTGTGAAGTCCTCCATCACGGCGGCTCTCCGCATGGCCCCGCGGGCGGCGGGCGGCAGGCGGGCGCTGCGGCGGCGCGGCTCAGGGCCGGGGAGCGGGGCCCGGGACAATGCGGCGGAGGCGGGCCGGGCCTCCCGCGTCGCGGACTCGGGCTGCAGTGCCCCCGCCCGCGCCGCGCCCCCTCGCCATCGGCCGCAGACCGGGAGCCCACGCGGGGCTGGCGCGCCGCCGCGGTCCGGCCCGGCCGGGGTCCTGCGGAGCCGGGGGCACCCGGCGGCGGCGGCACAAAGGGTGGAGGGGCGGAGACGGCGGGCCGGAAGGCGGCAAGGAGGGCCGGGGTCAGCCGGCACGTCTGGGGCGCTAGGAGTACGCGGGGGCCACGACGGGCGCCCGCTGCCCGGCTTCGGCCCGCGCTGCCCCCGGCCCGCCCGGCGACACCGGGAGCCGCCGCTGCATCTTGGCGGGGTCCACCCCGCGCTTCCCTAGCCGCCCGCTTCGCGGGGTGGGGCCGGCCGCCTCTGACCAATCGGGAAACGTATGCAAAGATGGAGGCGGGGCCGAGGGCGGGATCTCCTTGGTGTCTCGGTGGGTCAGTTGCTGATTGAACCTCACCCTCCCTCTACGTCCAACTCCTCCAACTATGGCTCAGTGTTTGAAATGATTTTATTTTGTTTACCTGCTGTTGTCTCTCTCTCTCTCCCTCCAGATCTCCTGAAAGCACAGTTCTTGCCTCTCCTGTTCACAGCTGGCTCTTCAGTGCCTAGAACAGGCTGGCCCACTGGTAGCTTCCATGGGCACTCTTTGAATGAATGAATGTTAATTTACAATCACCTTTAAGAAGTTGAGTGTTTGAATATTTGTGGCCGGAAACTTCAGGCCGGGAGTGGCGAAGTTTTAGGGTGTGTTACCTGCATTCTGGACCTTTCCCTTTAAGGTCCTGTTTCCCTCCCCTTCCCTCCCCTTCCGTATTCTATACCCAGTTATACCAGTTAAAGCCATACATGATTTCACCTTCTAATCATCCTTTCCTTAAAAGGGTCTCAAGCATTCATGTAACTGATTTTTATTGGACCCATCATGTGCTGGTACTGTTGTGGCATCCTGAGTATATCCAACTCTGAACATACGTGTCAAATATATCCAACAAAGGACTTGTATCCAGAATACAGAAAAAAATATCTGTAAGTCCAGTAGAAAAGTGGGTAAAAGACTTGACCAGGCACTTCACAAATGACCAAATGACCCAACAAACATGTGACAGGGTGTTCAACTTCTTTAGAAGGATCAACACTTGTAGGGGAAGAGAAAGGAAATGGGGTTTGCAGAGGTAGGAGTTGGGTTGAGAGGTGGCCTTGATAAAAGCCTTTCCCAACTCTGCACAGCTCCGGAATCTGAATCCAGAGAGATCCTTCAAAGCTATTCCAGTGGCAATGAGGAGAGGGCCTTTATATCCCTCCCCTCCCCCCCCCCCCCCCCCCCCCCCCCCCCCCCCCCCCCCGTCTTGCACATATCAACAAGTCATTGAATGGATGCAGGCGGTGAATGGGAATCAGTGCGGATCTTGGGCAAAGGAGCTCTTTTCAGCTCCTCTTTTCTTAGAGAGGGCTGACAGCTGAGGACTGTCAGCCAGCAGGCTTTCCAGCAGTTGGGGAAACATATCCTTCAGTCCTGAAAGGGAATCTGGGAGATGAATCACAGCATGCATCATATATGCACATCCTGTAATCTAACAATTCTGTTTCTTATATATGTGCAACAGAAGTATGTACATGGGGCATCTGGGTGGTTCAGTCCGTTGAGCGTCTGACTCTTGGTTTCAGCTCAGGTCATGATCTCACCTTCATGAGTTTGAGCCCTGTATTGGGCTCTATGCTGACAGTGCGGAGCCTGCCTTGGCATTCTTTCTCTCCTTCCCTCTCTAACCCTCCCTTGTGCTCTCTTTCTCTCTCACAAATAAATAAATAAACTTAAAACAAAAAAGAAATATGTACATCTGTTAGCAAAAGACATGTACAAGAATGTTCATAGCAGCACAACTGATAATAGCCCAAACTGGAAACAACCCAAATGTCCAACAATAGTCAATGAATAAAATGTGGTATCCATGTGCAATGGAATATTATATAGTACAAATAAAATGTTGAGTGAAAGATGCCAGGCACAAAAAAGTAAATAGTCGAATTGGCATCCTATTGTTTCTATAACAAGTTACCCTGAATTTAGCAACTTGAAACAACACAAACTTACTGACAGTTTTTTAGGTTAGAAGTCCAACATGGCTCTCACTGGCTGAAATATAGGAGTCTGCAAAGCTGTATTCCCTTCTGGAAGCTCTAGGGGAGAATCAGTTTCCATGAGTTTTCCACCTTCTAGAGGCCACCCCACATTCCTTGGCTCATGGCCCTCTTCCTCCATCTTCAAAGCCATCAACAGTAGGTTGCACCCTTCTCACACTGCATCATTCTGACTCTCTTCCGCTTTTTAAAGACCCTGTGATGACACCGAGGCTGCCCGATAAGCCAGCATAATCTCCCCATCTCAAGGTCCTTATCAATCACGTCTGCAAAGTTCCCTTTGCTATGCAAGGTAACGTATTTAAAGGTAACGATTAGGATGCGAGCATTTTTAGGGATCATTCTATTTACGTAAAGTTCAAAACTGGCAAAAAGGAATCTGATCAGGATAGTTTAGCTATGAGTGAGGATCCATGTGGGGAACTCTGAGGGGCTGGGGGTATTTTCTTTCCTGGCCCAGGTGCCGGTTACACAGGTGTGTTCCTTTGCGACAAATGTACACTTAGGATGTGTACATTTCTTTGAATATATGTTACATACGTTAATAACATAGTTTACCTAAGAAGAAAAATAAATCTTTGGTTGACACATAAGCAGTCTCTGTCCCTGTGCGGCTTTCCTTCTAGTGGGGATAAATAAATAAATTACTGCGACCTGTAACATGTGCCATGAAGGAAATTAACAGGGTTCTGGGAGAAAGTTTGGGGCAAGGTTTAGGTTTAGCATTCAGGAAAGACCTCCCTCAGAATGGGACATCTAAGCTAATACCTAAAGGATGCGATGGTGCCAGCCATGCCAAGCTCTGGGGGGAGAGTGTTCCAGGCAGAAGCAACAGCAAGGTCAAAGACCTTAAGGCAAAAAGAGCTTGACCTATATTAGGAACTGACGAAAGGCCAGTGTAACTGAGTGGAGTGGATGAAATGGGAGTTAGGGACAAGAGAATAAATTGGGATCCCCCCCGCAACTGGACAAGGCTTGTTATTTTCAGTTGTAAAAGATCGGTGGTGGGGCGCCTGGGTGGCTTAGTTGGTTAAGGGTCCAACTCTTGGTTTTGGCTCAGGTCACGATCTCTTGGTTCATGAGTTCAAACCCCATCTCGGGCTGTGTGCTAACAGTGCAGAGCCTGCTTGGGACTCTCTCTCTCTCCCTCGTTCTCTGCCCCTACCCTTCCCCTTTGCAAAATAAATAAATAAACTTTAAAAAAAAAAAGATCAATGGCAATTTTGGAGCATGAAGTGGAGGGGAGGGAGCAAGAGTGGAGGCAAGACTGGTTTGGAGACCTTTGTGATCATCTGGAAGGGAAGTAATGGTGGGATGGGCAAGGCTGGTAGCAGTGGAAATGGAGCAAGACGAGAAACATTTTGCATTTTGCGTGCAGATGAACTGACTGCCTTAGACTCCCGGCTCTAGTAACTGGGCGATAGTGATGCCATTTATTGAGCTGGAGGCAAAAGTGAGTCTAAGGGACCAGCAGGTTGGGGTGGGGGGTAAGTTCTAGAAGGATCTGGTCAGTGCTTCATGCCCACCAAGTCTCCTTCCCATGTGCTCATTTCTTCATTCTGCAGCTCTGTGGGAGTGCTGCCCCTAGGGAGTTTAGGAAGTCCCAGGGGAGAGCAGGGGCAAAGAGCTGAGGGCCAGGGCCTGGGGAGGGCCTGGGGAGGGCTGCCTCAGTTTCCCCAGCCTGGGCAGTGAGGATGCTAGTTAGAGCAATTAAAGGCAGTCCCAACCTGAAGATTCACTGATGCTTTCAGTGGTGACTTAGATGACCCCTATGTGTGAAAACATCCAGCACCTGGGTCACCTCTCAGCCTTTACCATACTGGCCACACCCTCGGCATGGCTCTCCTCTCCTGTGGCCACCCTCCCCCTGCCCCAGCCCCAGAAGCATCACCTGGCAGGGATCAACATGTCACAAAGGCTGGATTCTCACTGCCATCGCAGCAATAGGCAGGGTGATCCAGGCCAGGTTCTCCTGGATCTCATGAGGCTGGTATGGGCCAAAGCTGGGAAGCCAACCCTGTCAGGTCAGTGGGACTTCCCTGTTCCGCTCCGCAGGGGGACACAGAGTGGAGGTCCAGGTGACCTGCAGAGCTGTGGCTGACTGACGGCAGGGAGATGTATGCTGTGGGCCAGGCCTGGGCCCCGCCCTTTGCCTGATTTGGGGTACTGGAACCCCAGGCTCCTTGCCCAGTGGGACCACTCCCTGCGCCTTCAGGCCAGACTTAATACTGTTTAAACTATTCCAGGAGGAAAGTCAGCTCTGCCTTTTTTTTTTTTTTTTTAAACGTTTTATTTTATTTTTTGAGAGACAGAGACAGAGCGGGAGCAGAGGAGGGGCAGAGAGAGAGGGAGACACAGAATCTGAAGCAGGCTCCAGGATCTGAGCTGTCAGCGCAGAGCCGGATGCGGGGCTCCAACCGACAATGCAAGATCATGGCCTGAGCCGAAGTCAGAGGCTCAGCCCCCCCGGCGCCCCTCAGCTCTTTTGAGGAAGGAAATTCCTCAGCCTCTCCGAGCCAGCGGCCAACAAGCCGCTGGGATCCGCTGGGATCCATTTCAGGCCTTTCCCTCTAGGTAGAGAGGAGGCTCTTCAGGGGTCAGAAGCGTTGAGTTCTTCGTAGTCCCCAGCCTGGTACCGCATAGGTGTGTCAGGAGGACCTACTGGGTGTTCCTTGTTGGAGGCATCAGAACTCGGCGCTGATGGCCAGAGCCCTCGGTGGACCCGATATCCCCAAGCCGTGGGCGTTATGATTCCCTGGGGTTGGCTTCACACTCTAGCGACCAGGAGCGCTTCCCGACCTCTCACCCGATCTCCCCGGGGACGCAAGCCCAGCTCCTGGATGTGGGACCAGAGCACAGCTGGGGACGGCGGGGGAGCTGGGAGCCGGGACCCCGCGACGCAAACGCCCTCCCGCCTGCGCTGCTTGGGCGCAGGGCGGGGATGGACATCCCGACACGATGGCTGAGTCGCCACTTGCCACCCACCTTCCCAGCCCGGCCCACCGGAAATGACGGCACTTGCGCAGGTTGACGTCGGAGGGTCCCGGCAGCTCCCAGTCGCCCGAGTCACCCTGGGGGAGGGGCAGGTACCCAGCCCGCGTCGCTGGGCCCTCGGGCGATGGACCGCCCCGCCCGCTGCGCATCTTGGGTTGGGTTCAGGGGATCGGGCGACCCCAGGACACTTTCCTCGGGTGCCCCCAGCCTTGCAGGCCACGCTGCCCTCCCAGTCCCCAGACGCATCGTTTCAGCGCCGGGCGCACATTGCACTGAACGATTTCGCCCCATCTGCCCCCTCCCCCCCCACACCCCCCAACACCAGTCTGAAGTCAGTGCCAGGCGGGGTAAGGCGTGAGTGAGGTCATCTGGTGCCCATCCCCCCTGCCTCCATATACCATCTCATTGTGTCCCGGACAACTGTCTGCTCTGAGCAGGGAATTATTTTAGAGTCTCACGGTCCTTGTGGTCAGAAAATGCTTCCGTGTGTCTACCTCAAATCCCTGCAGTTTAAACCCTCCAGGCCTGCCATCAGTGGAGTGACCTCTAGGGTGCAAATGCTGAGTGTCCTCCTGTGGCCTCACCCTTACTCCTTTGAGACCTCCCCGTGGGGCTATGGAGAAGATTCAGTGAGCTGACACAGGCCAAGTGCTTAGCACCGTGTCTGGGTCATGGGAGCATACACTATTCAGGACCTTTTTTACCCGCAGGACCTATTTCTTGCCCATCACGAGATCTCTCCTGGCAGGGCTCCTGAGGCGGGTTGGGGAGACCCGCCAGGGACCTTACCTTCCTGGTGGGGGATTGCTGGGGGGCAGGTGAGGCTGCTGCAGTCAGGGTGGGAGCCAGGGGCCTCGGCTGCCCAGCTCCCACTGCAACTTGCGTACCTGGTCACAGATTACGGCCCCACCACATGGGATCCATTTGCCTCTGGGCAGGTGGAGAGCTGGTCGAGGGCAGGAACTCTGCGCGGTACAGAGCAGGTGCCTGATGAATGAACAAATAAACGCTCTGAAACCAGGGGCAGCACCATATTCCTTGACTTTCCTTCTTTGTCCCTCCCCTTGCCCCACCTCAGAGACTCCTGAAATAACTACAAAATGAATCTGAGAAGGAGTTCGTGAACATGTGTGGTTCCTATCGACTGAAGGGAACTGCCAAATTGGCTCTGTCTTCTGTGACGCGGGAGTTATCTTTATTCATTTACCCAATAAAGAATTGGGTGCCAGGCCAGTGCTAGGTGCTGGCGGCCCAGGGAGCAAGACAAACCCAGTCCCTGCTCATGAGAAGCTTACATTTCAGTAGGAGAGACAGACATAAACTGAACAAAAAGGCGAAACTATTTTAAATGATGGCAACTTTTTAGTAAACACACCGGTAGCTAAGATAGCAACAGCCTGGGATGGGAAATCTCCCAGGGAAGGAGAAATGGAAGATAAGACCCCAAGGAAGAGAACGGGGCAGCGACCTGGAGACTGGAAGGAGATGTCCCAGGCAGAAAGAGGTCAGAGGGTTTGAGGAAATGGAGGAAGACCTGTGTGGCATGAGTGGATGCTGGGGGCTCCCAGGGAGGGTGAGCAGGGCCCCAGCCCATGCAGGGCCTTGGAGGTCAGGGTGGGGGCCCAGCGAAAATTGTTCCTAACAAAGGGCTGCAAGGTGTTTTCAGTGGGGGAGTGTTGTGAGCTGCATTTTATTTTATTTATTAAAAAAAATTTTTTTTGGTGGGGGCACCTGGGTGGCTCAGTTGGTTGGGCGTCTGACTTCAGCTCAGGTCATGATCTCACGGTTCGTGGGTTCGAGCCCTGCGTTGGGCTCTGTGCTGACAGCTCGGAGCCTGGAGCCTGCTTCGGATTCCGTGTCTCCCTCTCTTTCTTTCTGCCCTCCTCCACCCACTCTCACTCTGTGCGTGTGTGTCTCTCTCTCAAGAATAAAGAAATATTAAAAATTAAAAAGGTTTTTTTAACGTTTGTTTATTTTTGAGAGACAGAGCCTGAGCACAAGCAGGGGAGGGGCAGAGGTACCCCTGGGAGGTACTATTTACTGAGATGAGAAGACAGGCAAAGGTCAGGAGAGAGAATGTTTGGGCCTGGGGGAATGAGGTGTGGGAGACAGAATCACCCACAGTGCGGCAGTCTTAAATACGGCACTGACTCCTTTGACACTTCTCCCATGGGGAGGTGGGTGGAGGTCCCCTCCCCTTGAACCTGGTGGGATTTTGATTGCCTTGACGAACAGAATGTGACGGAAGTGACTTTATTTATTTAAAATTTATATTTAAGAAAAAATATTTTTTTTAATGTTTACTTTTTGAGAGAGAGAGAGAACACAAATGGGGCAGGGGCAGAGGTCCAAAGCAGGCTCTGCACTGACAGCATCAAGCCCAATGTGGGGCTCAAACCTGCAAACTGTGAGATCATGACCTGAGCTGAAGTCGGACGCTCAACCGACTGAGCCACCCAGGAGCCCCTGGTGGAAATGACTTAAATGTTATTCCCAGGCTCAGTACTAAACAGCCATGCAGCTGCCTCCTCTTTCTCTCCAGACACCCTCTTTTTGTATGCACCCTTTGGGACACTCCCTCTCAGAGCTGTGACGCCCAAGCCACATGCAGAAGTCCAATATTGCTGTGACCATCTTCACCCCCAGCTGAGCCCAGCCTCTGAGTCTGCCCAGCCCGGGCGCCAGATGTATGAGTGAAGAAGCCTCCAGATGACTCCAGGTCCCCGCTCTTCCGGGTGAACCCTCCCCTACCTCTGCTAGTCTCCCCAGCTGAGACCACAGACACCGTCGAACAGATGCAAAGCCACCTCAGCTGGGTCCTGTCTGAATTACCGAGCACAGAATTTACAATAAAGTGGTGCTTGTCTTACACCCGCGTTTGGTAGGAGGTGGTTACACGGCGAACACACATCCGATTGACAAGCAAGTCCCAAGCTTCCACCTTGAGACATCACCTGCATCCTTCCTCCCCATTCCACCTGTGACTGCCTGGGCTCAGCCCTGGTCCTCTCTCCCCCTCCACGCTGGGTTCCCAGTGTTCAGATCGCTTTATCTTTCCTGCAACAGACAGAACGGCTTTGCCAAGACATAATGACATCCGATGACATTCTTCCCCTGCTTCAGAGGCTCCTCAGTGCTCACAGAGTGAGATAAAAGCTCTTGGACAGGATATGAAGCCCTTTATGGTCCAGTCCTGGCCTGCCTCTCCAGCTTTATCTCGTATCACTCCACATTTCATCCCAACCAGGTCTTTCTGGGCCCTGGGCAAACCAGGCTCTCTGCACTTTTGGGCTTTCTTTCTACTTGTTACTCCCACCTGGATGTGGGACAGGTTCCATTGGCCTGTTCCGCTCTTTCCATCCTCTCTCTCTGCTCGGTGGCCCGAGGCTGAAGCTTCTGTGGGCCGCATCAATGGCCTCCCTTGTTCTCTTGCTGTCTGGGAGTCCACTGATGGGAGGCACCAGGGGGAAGTCAGAGAGCAAAACAGTGAAGGTAGGGTATCCATCCCATGGCTCCCTCCCTTCCAGACCCTGTTCCTGTTGGTCCCTGTTCCTGTTGGTCCTCTCTTACCACGGGGCTCTCTTCCTCTGGATTCTGCTTCTTCCATTCCTCCCTTGCCAGGGTCCTGGACAGACTCCACTCTCGACCCCAAGGCTCTTTAGTGCCTGTATGGTTGCCCTGTCTTGGCAGTAGGAACTTGCCTTTGTCGCTCAGGCCCTAACACCTCGCAAAGGATGTGGCCCTTAGCAGGTATGGAGTTAATGTTTGTTGCGTGACTGATGGTTAAACTCAGAAAAAAAGGGCTCATTGGAGCCGCAGACAGCAACTCTTCCTTTATGCTGGGCATAAAAGGAGGGGCATGGCATGGTTTCCATATAGGAAATCATAGCTAAGAGCCTACTAGAGAATCATCAAATTAATAAAGATAATTAATTTCTTTTTTTAAATGTTTGTTTGTTTGTTTATTTATTTATTTATTTATTTATTTAGAGACACAGAGTGTGAGCGGGAGAAGGGCAGAGAGAGAGGGAGACACAGAATCTGAAGCAGGCTCCAGGCTCCGAGCCATCAGCACAGAGCCCGATGTGGGGCTCGAACTCACCAACCATGAGATCATGACCTGAGCCCAAGTCAGCTGCTCAACGGACTGAGCCCCCCAGACACCCCAACTAATTTCTTTAAAGTTTTAAAAGCTCTGTTTGACTACTATTTTTCCTGTATAAATCTAGTCTTTTTCCTTAAAGATTTTGACTACATGAGTTTTCAAGCACATGCACAAAAGTAGAGAGAACAGCGAATCTCCACAGACTCCACAGGTTCCACAGTGACCAAGACGGACACATTTGCCTCCTCTTGCCTGTGTGTTCTCCGTCTTGTGTTTTCTTTGCTACAGTATTTCGCAGCAAACCCTGGTCATTAGGCCACCTTGCCTCTCTTCAGTATATGCACTAAACAATACCAACGGCGGTTAAAAAGCAATCACTGGGTGGCGTCTGGGTGGCTCAGTCGTTTAAGCACCCAACTCTTGGTTTTGGCTTAAGTCACGATCTTGCGGTTTGTGTGTTCGAGCCCCGCGTCCAGCTCTGTGTTGATCAGCGCAGAGACTGCTTGGGATCCGCCCTCTCCTTCTCTCTCTGCCCCTCCCCTGCTTGCCTGCTCTCTCTCTCTCTCTCTCTCTCTCTCTCTCTCTCTCTCAAAATAAATAAATAAATAAACTTAAACAACAATCATTGGTGGGATTAAGGAGGATGTTAAGTTTAACCTAGAGACAGTAAATACGTGGTAGGGATAAATGGATATCTTTCCACCTAGATGTATCAGTGGTCACTTTCCTCAAGATAATATTTTTTCCAGCCTATAGGGGCAAGAGTGCCCAGGGACCTTGTAAGATTTCCTCAAGATGGACACCAAGATTTCCTGAGGAGCAGAGTACCCAGTGAACAGGAGAAGACCTCCTGAGGTTGGAGGAGGATAAGTGGATTTATTTAAACCCATCCCGTGAAAGCTGATGGGAGGAGCAAGGTCTCTGGATGTCGAGTAATATTTTGGTGCCGTTGGGAGTTCCTGGTTGCAAATCCCTGAAATGGCTCCGAGTGATGGACAAGACCAAAGGGCTCATAATTACTCCCTTGGGATGGCCACTTAACACCTGCTCTTGGTTTTTGTTTTTTTTGAAGTAAAATTTATTGAGGCATAGTTTACATACCATAAAATCTATCCCTCTTAGGTGTATGCGAACTTTGACAAACATATGCAGTCATTGAACTACCACCATGATCATAGCACAGAATGTTTTCATCACCCCGAAAATTTTCCTCATACCTTTTTTTTCTTTTCAAAAAAATTTTTTTACAGTTTTTAAAAAATGTTTATTTATTCCTGAGAGAGTGAGCAGGGAAAGGGCAGAAAGAGAGGGAGACACAGAATCCGAAGCAGGCTCCAAGCCTGACGTGAGGCTTGAGCTCACAAACTGCGAGATCATGACCTGAGCTGAAGTCGGATGCTTAACCGACTGAGCCACCCAAGCGTCCCTAAAATTTTTTTTCATGTTTATTTATTTTTGAGAGAGAGAGAGAGAGAGAGTGAGAGACAGAGTCTGAGCAGGGGAGGGACCGAGAAAGAGGGAGACACAGAATCTGAAGCAGGCTCCAGGTTCTGAGCCTGATGCGGGGCTCAAACTCACAAACCAGGAGATCATGACCTGAGCTGAAGTCAGATGCTCAGCCGAGCCACCCAGGTGCCCCTCCTCATATCTTTCCATAGTCCATCTCTCAGCCTACTCCCAGCCCAAGGCAACAATCCCTTCTTTGTTTTCTGTCCCAATGTTTTGTCTTTTTCCAGAATGTCATATAAATGATATAATACAGTAAGCTGCCTTCTGTGTCTGGCACAGTACTTTTGAGATTCATTCACATTGTTGCTGCCTGGATCAGTGGTTTGCTCCTTTTTGTTGCTAAATACTAGTCCCATTGTGCCGGTGACCCCCAATCCGTTTATCCGCCAGATGATGGACATTTGGGCAGTTTCCACTCTTTGGTGATTATAAATGAAATTGCTGTAAGTATTACACAGGCTTTTTGTTTGGATATATGTCTTCATTTTTTCCTGGGTAAATACCACAAGTGGGATTAGTGAGTCATGTGGTAATTGTATAATTTAACTTTATAAGAAAATATAAATGCTCCCCATCCTCACCAGTATTTGGTATTGTTGTTTTTATTTTTTAACCCATTCTAATAGGTGTGTAATAATTATTATATTATGGTTTCAATTTGCATCTCCTTGATGACTAATATTACAAAAATTTTTTAATGTTTATTTATTTTTGAGAGAGAGAGAGCTCGAGGGGGACAGAGGATTTGAAGCAGGCTCCATTCTGACAGCAGTGAGCCCAGTGTGGGGCTTGACCTCATGAAGAGTGAGATCTCGACAGTCTGAGCTGAAGTTGGACGCTCAACCGACTGAGCCACCCAGGATCTCCAAGATTCTGAAAATTTTTTTAATGTTTTATTTTATTTTTGAGAGAGAGAGAGAAAAACAGAGTGTGAGAGGGGGAGGGGCAGAGAGAGAGGGAGACAAAGAATCCAAAGCAGGGCAGGCTCCAGGCTCCGAGCTGTCAGCACAGAGCCCAATGTGGGGCTCGAACTCATGAACTGTGAGATCATGACCTGAGCCAAAGTCAGTTGCTCAACCGACTGAGCCACCCAGGCACCCCAAGATTCTGAATTTTTAATGTCACTGCGGCCTGGACTGAGGTTGGGTGATTTGTAGAGTAGACTGGATTTTAATTATTTTTTTTAATGCCAAATAAAGACACTATTCCTTTGCTATCTTGGAGGGATTAGAAAAGCCACAGAGCCTGCCCAGAATGTCATCCAGGGCAGGGAAAACCCACCTCTGGAGTAAGGACAGAGCTATCCTTCAGAGTCTGCTCCTTGGGTGACAGGGCAACATCCCTGTCCCCCTCCTCTCTGCCTCCATGCCTGTCCTACCCTGCTTTGTGCCACCCTTTCACTGGATAGATGGTGCACCCCTCATTTTTCACCTGTGGGATTCCTATTTAAGCTAAATGCCACCTTTCTTTGAAGCATCTTAGGATTTCCAGAAGCTTCCAGACACAGCATGCAAGATGATATGGAAAAAATGCTGCCTCTTTTGGTGCCAGAGTTGGATTTGCTGTTTTGGTTTTGTTCTTTAGCAGTTGTGTGAGTTGTCATTACTTTGGGCAAGTAATGTAATTGCTTTGAACTTCAGTTTCCCCTCCTGTAAAATGGGGATAATACTTACCTCAGAGGTAGGTTTTTCTTGTGTTAGAGGCATCATCATCATTGATAATATTAATTTGCCTCTATCAAAGGCTCACTCAGCTGAACCATATTTACTTCTTTCCTCGTTCTTTCCCAAGCCAATTGCTCATAAAGGGCAGGCCCCATGACTTAAGCTCCCAATGTCCCTGTCCTTGACACAGTGTTAGTAAATAATAGTCCCGCAACACATTTTGTTGAAAACAGATGGACCTCCAAGCATTCTCAGGGAAGGCAGGTGGCCAGAAAGGAGTTGTGGGACCTGGGGGACCCTCCCACTCTCATCAGGCCAGGGAGCTGCTTTTCTGGAGCCTGGGGCTTGTGGCTGGAAAAAAGCGGGGCTGTCTGGTGATGTGGGTTTGACAGGTCAAATAAAAGGGAACCAGGAAAGCAAATACCGAGGGGAGGGAAAAAAAAGGAATGGGGAGAATCGGGATTGACAAGGAAGAAACTCAAAGGAGAGGGCTGCCTGGGAAAGTATGGGCCCAGAGTTGCGTGGGACCAATGGTGAGGATGGGGGCAGGGAATGGGAGGCTGGGAAGGTTGCGGGCCCAGGCGGCCGAGTGGAAATGGGAGAGCTGGAACAGGGACAGCGCTCTGAAGCCGAAGGGAGGGCGCAGAGGTCCGGGGTCCGGGGGAGCAGGACGCCCGGAGTGTGTGGCGACAGTGGATCCGAGGGGGAGACTCCCGGCTCACGCAGCGGGCGGGGCGGGGCGCGGCAGGTGCGGGGGCGGAGCCACGTGAGGGCGGAGCCAAGCGGGGAGGAGCCTGGAGGGGGCGGGGCCGACGCCGGGCCCGCAGGCGGGGTGCGCCGCTCCTCTTCTGCGAGAGCAGCGGGGGCCGCGGAGCTGGAGCTGGAGCCGGAGCCCGGGCCGGGGCGGGAGTCGGGGCCGGGGCCGGGCCGGAGCGGGCTCCAGCGATATGGGGTCGGCCGACTCTAAGCTGAATTTCCGAAAGGCGGTGATCCAGCTCACCACCAAGACGCAGGTGCGACCGGGGCCCTGGCCTCCCCACCCACCTGCCGGGCTGGGGGCTGGGCAGGGCCGGGGGGCTGCGCGAACTTGGCTTGTCAGGAGATGGGGGACCGGCTGGCCTGCAGGGTGACGCTGAAGCCAGGGCCGGAGTGGGACCCTTGGCCTGTAGCCCAAGGCTTCATCCCCTAGCCCTAGTCCCTCACCCCCAGCCTCCTCTCCCGGGAATATCCCTCTATCCGCAGCCGCTGTTGCCACCTTAGGCTGACGTGTGCCTACTCCCAGAGCCGGCAGCGCTGCTGTCCGCCACCTGTCCCGCCCCCTCCCCCCACCCCACCCCCGCTCCCGCCCCTCCAGCCTCGCATCTCCAGCTTCCCCCCCTTCCCGCCCCCATCCACCCATCCACCTCCCTGCTCCCCTCCCTGCCCCTCGGTGCCCGAGGTTCCCAGACGCACAGACCCTGGCTGATTCAATGCAAACAAAGCCGGGCCGGCGCCTGCCGGGTCGGGGAAAACAGCTGGTGCGCGCTGGTAGCGGCCTCTCTGGGCCCAGGTCGATGTCCACAGCAAGGGAAGGCCCGGGTCTTCCTGAGAACGTGCAAAGAGTGGCGGGCAGCACTGCAGCCTAGCAAAGAGACCTGTTCCCAGGCCCATGAAGTCCGGTTTCCCAGCTGGGGATCACTGCTCCAGGGGGCTCCTCCTCTGAGGCCCAGCGGTGGGGATGGCTGTGTTTTCAGGTACCCTCTGTTTTCTGGGTCAGGGCTGACAACCCTCCAAGTTGTCTTTGACTGGCTGGTGTGGGGCCTGGGGATGTCTTTCAGCCTAGTCCATGCCTGCACACTCCCCTGAATTCACAAGTGGCACAGGGATCACCTCCTTGCCCCCAACATATAGGACCTGGCCCCAGCAAGGCTGCTTCTCTGCCTACCCCTTCTCTCCTTACCCCTTGAACCAGGCTGCCCTGGCTACAGAGATGCCCAGCCTTGATTCCGCAGATCCCCCACTTTCAAGGGAGTCAGGACTTGCTACTGTCTGGGACTTTCCTCTTACCCTTACCCCCAAGGGCTCTCTCTTGCTCATGGCAGTTAGAGTGGGACTGAGGGAGGCATCTCCCCACAGCCAGCTGGTCACAGCTCCAGAGGCTGGGCCTCTCGTCTTATACTCTCTCATTCCCACGAGAGATAGGTCAGGTGCCTGGCAAATGCCCAGGGCCTCTGGACAGTCCAGACCCAGCTAAGAGGCATTTGATAGAAACCAGATTTGCTTCTCAGCCACTTCCCTGATGGCTCCTGATTCATTCTAGCACTTGGCTTTTTGGGGATGGGGCTTCTAGGTCTATGGGTGGGAAGTGGGCCAGTCCCTCTGTGTGGGGCCACAGGGAGAGGAGGGAGGGAGGCAGACTCCCATGTTTACCTACCAGGGGAAGGAAACACCTTGTTGGAGGAATGAACTATGGGCTGTTGGCTCAGCAGGCAGGGTCCTTTGCCAGACCAGCAGGACTAGCTCAGCCAGGTCCCAAAGGATCTGGGTAGATTAGATTCCTACCTGCGCTGGCCCTCTCCCCAAAATACAGTGTGCCCATGGCTTTCCCAGCCCTGTTATGGAGCTGGCTGCGATGCTACTGTCCCATTTCCCAGCTGAGGACAGTGAGTTGGCTTGGGTCAAGACTGGAGCCGGAGACCAGCCTGGGTCTCCCTCCAGAGAGGCCCTGCAGGTGGGAAGGGACCTGGGGTGGCCTGAGGGAGAGACCCTGAAGCCTCCGGTCCTGCAGAGTGACTTGGCTTGGGCAGCTGGGGAGTGAAGACCAGATCCCAGTTGGTTGTTCCAGACCTTGCCACTCAGAATCCCCAAGGAGACTCAGGCCAGTGGTTCACAGGGTGTCCTCCAGTCTCAGATCCTTAGAGGCTGTGCTGTGAACACAGATGTTTGTTCTGGGCCACAGACAAGCCGACCCAGCACCTTTTCCTGTGGCGTGGACATGAGCCACCACTGCTGGGCCTTCCCTGTCTTCCTGCACTGCATCCTGTTTTCTTCCTGCCCTGGGCTAGGCCCGACCCTGGTCCTGAGACTTAGCAATTTGGGCTGTGTTTCCTGAACCTTCCCTAGGATGGGTGGGGCGCTAGAAGGAGGACCTTCCTGGACCCGGAACCCTCCCCTAGATCCTGCCTTTTTGGAGATTCTCTCTGTAGGCCAGGTGAAACCTGGTGGGTCCATGTTTACGTGTGTGCACATATATGTGCGTGTGAACCTGTGGTGACACGGTCCTCCAGGACAGGTCACCCTTAGCAGACTAGAGCACTTGTGGTCCTTCCTTCCCTCTCACCCCCAGCAAGTTGAAAAGATGTAGCTGGGCCCCTAAGCTGGTGGGGGGTCTGGCCTGAGCAGATGTTGGCAAAACCGGGCTAAGAATATCTGGTTTCCCACCAGGGTAGTTCAGTTCCTATGCCCTGGCAGCAAGAGCGTTCCTACCTCCAGCAAAAATACTCTTTTCAAAAAAGACTGGCTTGGACTCTAGAAGCTTCCGCGAGTTGTGTGGAGCCCAGCTCAGGTAACTGGGACCGGAGCTAAGCTGTGTTTCTCCCCTCAGAAGCCTGAGAGGCTCCAGTGACCCTGGCCAATACCCATAGTGTCAGGCCAGCCTGGGGTAGCCAGGTGATGGTGGCCAAGCTGAAGCCAGGTGATGGTGACCGAGCCGCAATGGGAGCCAGAGAGCTGGGACTCTCTTCTGCTTCTTGGTTGGAGTAGCCTGGGGCCTCCTAAGTTTCCTTCGAAGTCTCTCTCCTCATTTTGAATTCAGTCCCTAGGTGATACTTGCCTGATGAACTGGGCCAGAGGTCAAGTCCACTGGTGCTCAGATGAGTTTCTGCCCCTTTAAGGGGGTAGTAACCACCTGGCTGGTGGGGAAAGTGTCAGAGATGGGGGCTTCCCAGAGGTGCTCCCAGGTTTTCTAGGATGTCCTTCCCCACCCCCATCCTGGTCACCCACACTGTGTGTGTGTGTGTGTGTGGGGGGGGGGGGGGTTGTGGCATCCTGTGACTCCAGTGACTGTCAGAGGGCTGTCCTGGCTGAGGGCAGGAGGGCCAGCAAACCCCAGCCCCAGGGCCCCTCCTTTGGCCTTTGTTCTTCTCCCCCAGCTAACTTGCTCTACCAGTTCTGAGACTGAGCAGGCCCTGGTACCAGGCCTGGCCTGAGGGCCATGGCCACGTGCTGTCCCCCAAGTGCTCTCCTGTAACTTGGAAGGTGGGGGGCGCTGCTGAGGGAGTGGGCCAGGGTACACGTGGACCTTGGTGAGGCTTTCTACCCCACCCGGAGCTTGGACAGCCCCACTGGTGCTCAGCCCTGCCCAGGACTAGATTGAAGCGATCTCTAGGACTAATGATGGCCTTTCCCTGAACAAATATTGGCTGAACATCTGCCATATGCCCCAAGTGCAGGGTCAAGGAAACAGGGCTGGTGGGCTAATGGGGCCTTGAGGCAGGTGCATTGAGACCCTGGAGTCAGGGCCTATGATGAGTGACTGAGGGTGGGGAGCAGGGTTCCAAGGTGGAAACAATCCTGTCTGGGTCTAGAGCTTTGGGAGAATTCTTGGAAGAAGGGGATTCAGAGGACGGAGTTATTTTTAAATGAGATATATTTTGATGGTAAGAGTAATGCACACTGTGTGTGGATTTGTGTGGTAGCAGGGCATTTGTCAGCGCTTTCAGAGAAGGGAGAAGGCTGGGTTGATGGAGCAACCAGGGTCTCTTGTGGGAGCTGCTGTTCAGAGGGTGCCTCGGACACCCTGGCCCTCAGCAGACGAACATTCAAAAGGAAAAAGTAGTGATACGTGCGCTTGCCAAAAAATATCAGTTAAAAAATAAAAACCACCCAGAGAGTTAATCTCTGTGAACATTCTGTCATTTTCTTCTAGGCTTTTATTGCTGTATAATTTAGCAAAGACTGTGACCACCTTGTAGTTAGTTTTTACCTTATCTTTTCCACACAGTGTTGTACGTTGAGTGTTTTTCCTTCATTAACACTCCTTGGGAACACGGTTCTGGTGGTTTGCATAATAACCTGTTATATGGAAGTGTCTTAACTTTTTGAGTGTTCCCTGATTGTTGGCTAGTTAGGTCGATTCCAACTTCTCACTATCATCAACCATAGCACGTCAGTGAGCATCCTTATACGTGCACCTGTCTGATCATTTCTTTAGGGTTTCTAGAAGTGGAATTGATGATTCAAATTGGTGCCCTCTGTGAACTGCCTATGTGATTCAAAGTGCGCAACTGTGTTTAAGGTGTGTCACTTCCCTAGGACCAGTGGGACTTTGGAATGTGCTAGAAGGGTGGGCATGCGGGGAAGAGGGGACAGTCCGAGCAGAGGCAAAGAGAAGCTGTGACAGGGTTGTGTCATAGGGATAGTACATACTGGTGTGTGTGCGTCCGTGTACAATATGTGTGTGTGTGCATACGTGTGTAGATACGTGTGGACACATGTGTGCACGCATGTAGGTATGTTAGGTCAGATCTTGGCTGACTGTCTGGCCCAGGTCTGGACTCAGTCCTGCAGGCAGTGGGGAGCCCTAAAGGTCTCTGTGGAGGGAACAGTGCCTTCGGTGTTGTGCTTTGAACATGGGTTGGGGGCAGTGTGGAGGCAGGATTGAGGAGATAAATTTGGAGGTGGGGCCCTGGCAAGAGTGGACCGAGCTGTGGTGCTGGCAGTGAGTGCTGAGAGGAGCAGGGGCAATCAGAGAGCCATGCGGGTTGACTCCTTTAGACTCGGGTGCGCCGGGAGAGGGTGGAAGCCGGGGCCGAGGGGAGACGGTGAGGCTGGGCTTAGGCGAAATGATCATCCGTCGATCATCCATCGTCTTGTCTTCTTCCTTGGGGAGGGGCATGACCTGGGTCTGGTCCCCAGGCACTTGACCTAGCAGCTTGGCCTGGGGAGGTCCCCAGGTGGGGAGGCCCTGCCAGAGGAGGACGGTGAGTTTCCCTGTCCCTCAGGGACTGAGTTAGGCTTTGGCTGCCGAACTCAGTGCCCGGCTGACCTCTGGCATCCGCACCAAGTGTCTCCAGCCTGCCTGTGCCAGCCCGGGCTCGTGATGGCTGAAGCATGGCCCCCACATGGGAGGGCTCCTGGGCACCAGCAGGGATGGCACAAGGGGACCGTGGCTTCCT
Source organism: Panthera leo (assembly GCF_018350215.1). Taxonomy (NCBI): domain Eukaryota; kingdom Metazoa; phylum Chordata; class Mammalia; order Carnivora; family Felidae; genus Panthera; species Panthera leo. The sequence continues at coordinate 55,041,643 of NC_056692.1, read as the reverse complement.
TGCTGGGGCTCCTTTGGCTACAGACTGGTCAAACTGTGGGCCTGTCGGCAAGGGATAGTGTAATCACTCTGGACACGCTGGGTCCCCCCACAGCCTGTGGAAGCCACCGATGATGCCTTTTGGGACCAGTTCTGGGCGGACACGGCCACCTCGGTGCAGGATGTCTTTGCCCTGGTGCCAGCGGCAGAGATCCGGGCTGTGCGGGAGGAGTCACCCTCCAACCTGGCCACTCTGTGCTACAAGGTGAGCGCAAGGTACCCCGTCCCTCGCTGCCACTCCCTGCTGGGCCATTTCCCACCCTCCCAGGGGGGCGCGCAAGCTGGCCCAGCCCTGGGGACCTAGAGAGCAGGTCCCCATGACATCCCGCCTGCCCAGTTCTGGGCAGTCTCAAGGTGGCACCCACCTGGACCCGCTGGCTGGGCTCTGGCAGGGAAGTGATCCTGGCACCCACTCCCTGTGAGGGCTTCCTCCGGCCCCCACCTTGCTGAGCACCTTCCCACACATCCACTTATTCAGCTCATCCTGTGTGGTGGACGCTGTTACTGTCACCATTTTACAGATGACGAGACAGATTCAGACAGGTGGTCACTTAGCAAGGTCTCAGCCAGTGAGCGGCGGGCTGGGCTCTCCAGTGAGGCTGCTCTCTGGGCCACTTCCCGTCCCCCTGGGCTGACTGAGCCAGTCTGCCTCTGCCCCTCCAAAGCCTGGAGTGACCCCAAGTGTCAGAGCCCCACTCCCCACCCTTCTAGTGTACCCCTCTGCGTGTCCCCACAGGCCGTGGAGAAGCTGGTGCAGGGAGCGGAGAGCGGCTGCCATTCGGAGAAGGAGAAGCAGATCGTTCTGAACTGCAGCCGGCTTCTCACCCGTGTGCTGCCCTACATCTTTGAGGACCCTGACTGGAGGGGCTTCTTCTGGTCCACAGTGCCCGGGGCAGGGCGAGGAGGGGTCTGTGGGCCTGGCTGTGGGGCTGGGTGGGAGGTGACGGGGAGACAGGGAGAGAACCCATTTGGGGTTGGTCATATTCCTCCAAATCTCTTGTGGCGTTTGGGAAGTACGAGAGTAGGCGAGTAGGGGGTGCTACTGAGGAGGGGGCTTCTCCCACAGGGGTCTCTGCCCCTGCAGCTGGGCAGATGTGGGGCAGGGAAGCTGGGCACTTGCCCTCCCTGGCTGCCCCCTCCCGGGCCGAGGACAGGACCCCAGTGATTCCCAGCAGGCCTGACGCTCTAGAGTTTTAGGGACCTGGCCTGGCTCCTTCCAGTCAGTGGGGAGGGTTTTTCCTCCCAGGGTCCCAGCCCTGCTCCTGCTCTGGCCCCCTTCTGCCTAAGGAGCTTTGAGGTGATTGGGAATCTACTTCCTTTCTCTTCTGCCTCTACCTTCATCCCACTGCCCATGGGTGCCTGCCTGGGCCCAGATCCCAACCGCCTTCTGGGGCCACCTCTCCTTGGCCAGCGACCACTGAGGGGGCCTATATGTTATGTCCCTAGCAGGGAGAGGACGACGACGAGAATGCCCGGCCCTTGGCTGAGTCCTTGCTTCTGGCCATCGCTGACCTTCTCTTCTGCCCAGATTTCACTGTCCAGAGCCACCGCAGGAGCACTGTGGTGAGAGCCCCCCAGTCTTCCACCCCCCAGACCGGGGAGGGCTCTGGTCCTGGGTTGGGGCTGGTTGAAGTTCCCTGGGGCGGGACGCTGTGAGGGCAGGGGCTGCTCTGGGAGAGCCGGGCAGGTCTGGGAAGGGCTGGTGGCTGGTACAGCTGGAGAGGAGCCAGCTGGTGCCTGGCCCTGCCCCCTGTATCCGGGAGGCTGGCACAAGCACCCATTGTCCTTGCCTAGGCAGTGGGTGGGGGGTGTGGGGCTTGGACGGAGGAGGTCTGGCCCTCTCACTTCCGGGGGGCCCATGGACTCGACCTTGAGTGTTCTCTGCCCCCCACCCCCACGCACCACCAGGTGCACCCAATTCCGTTCCCTTCCCGCCCCCTCTCTCTCTCCCTGCCTCAAGCTGGACCGAGCAAGTAAAAGAACCAGAGGAGAAAAATGAGCTTTCAAGAACATTAATTTCTTCCCTTGTGCATTATCACCTGGGGCATTTTGAGGATCTGTCTTTAGGATAATATGAGGGTCTCTGCCCCCAGGGATGACAATGGGGGGTCTTGATCACTCACTCCCAGCCTGATCACTCTCTGACCGTGTCCCCAGGACTCGGCAGAGGATGTCCACTCTCTGGACAGCTGTGAATACATCTGGGAGGCTGGCGTGGGCTTTGCTCACTCTCCCCAGCCCAACTACATTCATGACGTGAACCGGTGAGCTTTGGTTGGACCCGGAGCCCACAGTGTGGCTGGACCCCAGGCCTTCCCCCCCACTCCCCGGCTCAGAGAGGGAACCACGCATGGGGTCTTTCAAGGAGACCCTGTCCACTTGGGACCCAACATCAATCTGATAGAAATAACGTGGGGTCATTACTTTTCATGGACTTGAGCTGGGGCCGGGCAGGGTGGGCATGCCCTCCTACAGGAGAATTGCCATCCTCAGGTACTGAACCCCCTGCCGTAACCCCCCCTCCCTAAGGATGGAGCTATTGAAACTGCTGCTGACATGCTTCTCTGAGGCCATGTACCTGCCCCCAGCTCCGGACAGTGGCAGTACCAACCCGTGGGTGCAGTTCTTTTGTTCCACGGAGAACAGGTGAGGGGCCCTGGCCTTTCTTTCCATTCTTCTGGTTCCAGGCAGCTGGGAGAGGAGGCTGCTCTCCAGCCCCGAGTCTTAGTTGAGGGGAGGTGCTGCCCCCTGGTGGTGATGGCTTGTAATGTACCTGCCACACGTTGTGCTGTCAAAGTCCAAGGTCCCAACTGTGGGGGGGTGGGGGGGGGGGGGGGGGGGTAGGGGAATGGTGCCTGGGTCCTCCATCTAGAGCTGTGCTGTCCCGTAGAAATATAACGCCAACCGCATATGCAAGTCGAACATTTCCAGTAGTGACAGTAAAAGAATAAAAAAGAAACAGTTGGACTTAATTCTAATATTTCATTTAACCGAATGTATCCAAAATACTACTACCATTTAGCATGTAACCAGTGTGCAGAATTATTGAGAGGTTTTACATTCCCTTCATGCTAAGTTTTCAACATCCGCCGTGTAGTTTATACTTACATCTGCATTCAGACCAGCCACGTTGTAAACTCTCAACGGCTACACGTGGCTTGTATCCAGCAGTGCCACTGAAGAGTGGCTGGGGAGAAGGCATCGTGAAATACCCCGAAGGATGGGGAAGCCTGGCCCACGTGGGGGCGTCCCTGGGCTCTGGGGGCACATGGTGGGACTTAGCAGCTACACATGCTGTGCAGAGCTGTGCCCAGGATGGTGCAGGCAGCTCAGGAGGCTCCCTGAGGGGAAGCCCCTCACCCTGTGGGACCCCAGCCCATTTTTTGAAGTCCCAAGGGAGGGTATCTGCCTCTCAAAGACCTGAGGGTCATTGTCAAGCCTGTAGATGGTGCAGTGCCAAGAATGGACCCTGATGTAAACTATGGGCTTTGATGATGTGTCCACGTAGGTTCGGTGTGGCAAAGAGCCGCTCTGGCGTGGGCTATCGGTAGTGCGGGAGGCTGTGCGTGTGTGGGTGCAGGGGGTACAGGGGAATCTCTGTTCCTTCCTTGTGATTTTTGCTGTGAACCTAAAACTGCTCTAAAAATAGCCTTACATTTAAAAAAAAATAGGCTTTAGCCCTTGGGAGAAAAATCTAAGGGGTATCGACACGATTTCCCATATAACTGGCCATCCCACTCTTGGTAATACATTCCTCTGCGCTTGGCCCAGCCTGGCCTGGGTTCTGGATGCAGGCAAGGACAAGGCGGGGTGTCTCTCTTAACTCAGGAGGGGATCAGCCTGGTTCTGTAATCTGGTTCCCAGCCTAGGGCGAGCGCCGGAACACTTGTGGAACGAGGGGGTGGCCTGGCTGACCCTCCTGGGAGGTGGACGAGGGCTGGTCTCGTGGTCTCCACAGCCTCGCCCCTCCTTTGCCGCAGACACGCCCTGCCCCTGTTTACTTCCCTCCTCAACACCGTGTGTGCCTATGACCCTGTGGGCTACGGGATCCCCTATAACCACCTGCTCTTCTCCGACTACCGGGAACCCCTGGTGGAGGAAGCTGCCCAGGTGCTCATTGTCACCTTGGACCATGACAGTGCCACCAGCACCAGCCCCACCGTGGACGGCACCACGACAGGCACTGCCATGGATGACGCGGACGTAAGGATGGGAGTGGGGGGAGGGCAGCTGGCCCTGCCAGGCTCGGGGCACTCTCTTTAGCAGAGCTGGGCAAGGGATACCAGGTGGGCACCTCATGGTGAGCCTGGGGATGTCTGAGGGAGCCCTGGGGTAGGGGCAAGGGTGAAGCCACCCGCTTATCCCAGGCTCCACTCTTGGCAGCCTCCAGGACCTGAGAACCTGTTTGTGAACTACCTGTCCCGCATCCATCGTGAAGAGGTGAGTTGAACACTCCTCTTGCTCCGGTGGATTCTCAATGCCCACCCCCCACAATGGTTATGGCCTTGCAGGGGAGCGAGGGGTTGGAGACGAGATGGGGTAGGGGGAGTCCTGACCCCTACAGGAAGGAACCAGGGTCCCTGTGGACTTGGCCACCCCTGGCGAAACTGTGATGGCAGGACTTCGAGGGTTTTGAGATGCAGAAAAGGGCTGATGGCCTCAACTGGGTAAGGACAACTGGGCAGGCTTCCAGGAGGAGGTGGCTCTGAGGTCAGGTTTTGGTCAGGGGAATGACAGTGGCCTTAGAGGCCAGGCAGACCTGAGTTCTTGTGTCCTGGGACCTTGGGGGAGGTTCTTGTGTTCCCAGAGCGCTGGCTTCTGCGGCTGTAACATGGAAACAGTAACTGCCCCCTTGCCTTGTTGAGAGGATTTCTTGTAGCGGGTGCTGAGTGAGTGACCGCTCTTTGAGAATAGTAGAGTGTGCCTCCGGTGTGACAGGGCGATGGGGAGGGGTGGGGGCATAGCATCGGTTAACACAGAGTCCAGTTCAGAGTGTGGGTGTGGGGGGTCACTAAAAGCAGCCTTGCTTGGGGACAGGGGAGCCTGTGGTCTGGGGGAGGGGCAGGAGTTCCCTCCGGACCTGCCCTGGACTCAGCTTCCTGAGGGGCCTGCATCAGGACAGCTATTGATGACAGAACCTGGGCCTTTCAGGCTCTAGAGGTGGGACCAGGCTCCGGGGGAATGAGGAGGCGTTTGTGGGGAAGCCGCAGCCACAGAGGGCTGGACTGGACAGGTTCCCGCTGTCCCCCACTCAGGACTTTCAGTTCATCCTCAAGGGCATAGCCCGGCTACTCTCCAACCCTCTGCTCCAGACCTATTTGCCCAACTCCACCAAGAAGATCCAGTTCCATCAGGAGCTGCTGGTCCTCTTCTGGAAGCTCTGTGACTTCAATAAGGTGGGCTGGCCTCGGGGACCTGGCCTGGCGGGCAGCGGTCTCCCCTGAGATGGGGAGTGGCCACTCTGGATAGCCCAGTGTTGGGGACAGTGTCTGGGGACACTCCCAGGATGGGGAGGGGGTGGGGCAGAGCTGTCTCCCCCCTGACCCTGCCCACCTGTCCCCCACCCCACCCAGAAATTCCTCTTCTTTGTGCTGAAGAGCAGTGATGTGCTGGACATCCTGGTCCCCACCCTCTATTTCCTCAATGATGCCCGAGCGGATCAGTGTAAGGCTGGGGGCGGGCATGAGATCCCGGGGGGGAGGGGGGCTTCCTTGTAGAGGGGTGGGTCGGGCGGTCTGTGCTGCCCCCCCCGCCGGGAGCTCAGGCTTGGGGCTCTGACCTCCCAGAAGGGACTTCTTCCTGGGCTTCTGAGATGGGTCTCTGCCCCGGGCTCCCTTCCTCCCCTCCGCACCCTGTGTGGTGACTTCTCTCATTACCGCCTGCCGCAGCTCGGGTGGGCCTGATGCACATCGGAGTCTTCATCCTGTTGCTTCTGAGCGGCGAGCGGAACTTTGGGGTGCGGCTCAACAAGCCCTACTCAGTGCGCGTGCCCATGGACATCCCGGTCTTTACCGGTACCCACGCAGACCTGCTCATTGTGGTGAGGGGCCTCCCTCAGCCAGGGCCTGGGGACGGGGGGGATGTCCTTTTGGCCCAGTCTGGAGGTGGAGGGGACCCCACGGCCACCCCTCTGCCTCCTCGTACAGGTATTCCACAAGATCATCACCAGCGGTCACCAGCGGCTGCAACCCCTCTTCGACTGCCTGCTCACCATCGTGGTCAACGGTAGGGGGGCTGGGAGCCCGCCTTCCCAGTGCTCACCACCAGGTGGCGCCAGGCCACGGGCTGACCGGCCGTGCCTCCCTGGCTCAAACCCCTCCCTTCCAATAGCAGTATGATGGTAGCTTCCTTTACACTGGTCAATTTTCTAGTAGCCACATTAAAAACAACAACAACAACAACAGTAACAACAACAAAACAGAAGCAGGTGACAATAATTTTATAATATATTTTATGTAATCCACTCTATCCAAAATACCATCATCTCAACATATAATTATACCCCATGCAAATTATTAGGATATACATTTCTTAATTTTTAAAATTTACTTATTTATATAAAAGTTTTAAAATGTTTATTTTTGAGAGAGAGAGAGAGAGAGAGAGAGAGAGCGTGAGCAGGGGAAGGGGCAGACAGAGAGGGAGACACAGAATCCAAAGCAGGCACTAGGCACTGAGCTGGCAGCACAAAGCCTGATACGGGACTTGAACCCAACAAACTTGGGATCATGACCTGAGCTGAAGTCAGACATTTAACCAACTGAGCCACCCAAGCGCTCCTTAAACTTATTTATTTTTGAGAGAGAGAGAGAGAGAGAGAGAGAGAGAGAGAGAGGAAAAAACAAAACAAAACGAACGAGCGGGGGAGGGGCAGAGAGAGGAGGATAGAGAGAATCTGGAGCAGGCTTTGTGCTTTCAGCAATCTCACAAACCATGAGATCATGACCTGAGCCGAACTAAAAAATCAGAGCCACGCAGGCGCCCCCCCCAAATTATTGGGGTATTTTATATTCTTTTTCACATCTAGTCTCCAAAATCTTGTGTATTTCACATGTGCAGCACATCTCGGTTAGAAGTAGCTTTGTTTCAAGTGTTTAATGGCCACAAACAGCTTGTGGTGACTGTGCTGGACAGCACGGATTTGGACAGTGTGGTCTCAGGGCGTCAGGATGTGCCCCAGCCTCCCGCGAGGACTGCAGACCCCTGTGTCCCAGGGGAGGGGCTCAGGCTGGCTGGCGTGCCGGGCCCAGGAAGCAGGGTGGCTGTGGGCTGAGGCAGGATGACTTATGTGCGGCTGACTTTTGGAGAGGACGTCTTGGGAGGGAGTGGACTGGACTCCAGAGTTGATGGGCCGGAGCTGGGCCCTGGGGGCCCCTAGGTGCACCCTGAGCTCTAGGGCCAGAACCGCACCTTCCCTTACTGGTTCACTCCCCGGCTCTGTTTCACACATTTTAACTGAGCACTGTCTAAGTGTAGCTGCTTCTGAGAAATGCATTTGTGAACGAGAAAGCCACCATCCCTGCCCCAGCCTGGTGAGGGAGAAAGACACGAGACAAAGAAGCTCACAGATCGATATATGGCTTCATGCCATGCACAGTGCTTTATCTCTGACTCCCCTCACAGGCCCTGCAAAAAATAAGTTTCTAATTATGCTTGGAGTATCCGTTTCATATTCCAGAAAGACTCACGGATCCTGAGTTTGTATCCCTGCTCAATCATTTTATAACGGGGAACTTTAGGCAAGTTTACAAACCTCTCCGAGTCTGTATAAAAATGGGGATGGTTTCATCTGTGTCCGGACCCGCCTCCCCCGCCCCCCACCTTTCAGAGGTGTGGCGAGGAGTGGGCGAGAGGCCATGTGTGAGTGGCTCTGTGAACAGTAGGGCTGTCCCCCTGGAGTCCTGTAGAAGGCATGGCCAGTGTGGCCTTGGTCTCTGAGGACTCGTTCTTCCTGGCTTTGTGAGGGGCTTTACAGGCAAGGGGCAGGCAGGGGTTTGAAGCAGGAACATCTCGTCCTGTTCGGGCTGGGGGTGTGCAGGGAGGACTGGCGGGGGCCCCAGGAGTGAGCCGGCTCCTCCCCTGCAGTGTCCCCCTACCTCAAGAGCCTGTCCATGGTAGCTGCCAATAAGCTCCTGCACCTGCTGGAGGCCTTCTCCACCACCTGGTTCCTCTTCTCTGCTGCCCAGAACCACCACCTGGTCTTCTTCCTCCTGGAGGCCTTCAACAACATCATCCAGTACCAGTTTGATGGTGAGGCAGCAGCCCGAGCCCCTGGCCTGGATGGGAATCAGGGCGGGCAGTGCGCAAGGACACCTTCCCGTCTAAGGAGGACGCAGATCCCTGTCCCGCCGCCCCCAGTCCATGCAACATGCATTTATTAAGCACCTGCTGTATACCAAGCTCAGTGCTGGGTGGAGGGGATATGGTGGAGAGCAAAGCAGAATGCTTCCTCCCCTATGGAGCTCCCAGCTGGGGATGGAGGCACGGAGGGAGGCTTTAAGAATAAATAATAACCCACAAGAAGCATTTAGCAGGGTGTCTGGCGACTTCCATATTAGTGGTTATTATTGTTTCCAAAAGGAATATTTGCACTGATCGTGAGGGAGGAATGGGGGTGGGGGAGGGTAGAAAAGCATCGTGTGGGGTGGCAGCATATGCAAAGGCCCTGGGGTGAGATGCTGAACTGAAAGCAGAACAGTGTGGTGAGAGGCAGGACTAGAGAGCTGGATGGGGCATTGAAGGCCCAGAGCCGAGGGGATTCAGTGTGGGCAGCAGAGCACAGGCCCAGGCCATATTGTCCTTATTGTCCTTCCTTCCTGTGACCTGGCTTAGGGACGTGGTCAAAATATTGAACAGCTGGCTTGGTGTGGACACACACGCTGGGCCTGCCCCACTTTGCCAGTGTTACCCCTTAGTGTGCTGGGCCGTGAGGGGGTCTGGAAGGGACTGGGGAGGGGCACGGGGGGAGCTCATCCCAGAAGCTCTTCTCCAACAATGTGACATCTCGGTATAGCCACTGCCACCCCCACTGCCGGGTGCCAGTCCTTCTATAGCTCCGTCTCTTGGGCGCCCCGTACCCTCTCCTACCTCTGGGGTCAGACGCCCTCCTGTCCTTCAGACTCCCCCTCCCAGAAACCTGCCCGGCTGGAGGGGGAGGCGAGGGGGCCTCCCCGAGGTGAGGCGTGCTCCCTCTCTACAGGAAACTCCAACCTGGTCTACGCCATCATCCGAAAGCGCAGCGTCTTCCACCAGCTGGCCAACCTGCCCACCGACCCGCCTGCCATCCACAAGGCCTTGCAACGGCGCCGACGGACGGCTGAGCCCTTGTCCCGAACCGGCTCACAAGAGGGCGCCTCCATGGAGGGCTCCCACCCTGCCGCCCCCGCCGAGCCCGGCACTCTCAAGACCAGCCTGGTGGCCACCCCAGGTCTGGCCCCGGCGGGTGGCAGGGGGGTGTGGGTGCCTGCGTGGTTGGGGGACAGACAGGGTCTCTGGGATGTCATGCAATCTCTGGCAAAGGGCATGGCCTGAGTTGGGAAGCCGAGGGTACGGGAATGGCTGCAGGGGTGGGGGTGAGGATATTGGGAGGCGGAGGAGGACTAGCTTGGTTGGGGGGTGGGACTGCGCCTCAGAACTGGGTGTGCGGGGGTCAGGCATGGCATCGCTAAAGTGGGGGAAAGAGGGGGCCTCGCGGGGCCCAGCGCAGATGCTTCCTCGGAGGGGCCCCACAGCACACCCACCTGCCCCCACCCCCAGGCATTGACAAGCTGACGGAGAAGTCCCAGGTGTCAGAGGATGGCACCTTGCGATCCCTGGAGCCCACGTCCCAGCAGAGCTCGGCGGATGGCAGTCCCACTGCAGAGGTGGGTGACGGGGACTCCCACAGTGGGGTGAGGTTGGGACTTCCCTTTCTCCCCAGCCTCTGCGGTGGGGGCCGGGCCAGGGTGCTCTGGGATTACCTGCAACAGAGGGCAGAAACCCAGTGCCCAGGGCATCTGGGGACTGGGGGTGCTTTCGCAGACCTCTCCCTTGTTTACTGGTCCCAGGCTTAAGCCCTTGGCCTTCAGACTCCTCATCCATCAATCTTATCTGAGCTGAGCTGGCCTTTACCCGACCAGCCCAGTCAGCCCCTAGCCTGAAACCTGTCATCAGGCTGGGCTGGGTCGGGCAGGGCCTGAAGCCCAGGGCAAAGGGTACTGGGCTGGGCTGTCCCCACCGTTCGGAGTGAGCCCCCCACCAAAGGGGCCAGTGTCATTGCCTCCTAGATTCCAGGCTATGGGAGGGCCTGGGAAGAAGGGCTTTCCCTCTGTCCTCTGCCCCACGCCTGCTCCCTGCACCCCTCACTCCCGTCCCTTCCCTCCGTGCAGGAGCCCGGCCAGGCATGGCGAGAGCAGCGGCGACTGTCCAGCGCGTCAGCCAGTGGGCAGTGGAGCCCAACATCGGAGTGGGTGAGGGTTTGGGCAGGTGGCTCTGAGGTGGGGGCGGGGCGGGGGCTCTTGGCCCTACAAACAGCTCAGTGAAGGCTCGGAGGGGGATGTGTCCAAATCCAAGAACGAGCCTGGGAGCCAGGCTCCAGATCACTGCTTCCGGCTGGGTGACCTTGGACTCTCTGGCTGGGTTGCTTCCTCTGTCTACATTGTTCCGGAATATGCTGCAGGGTTGAACTCCACTTGCCCACAGCGCTGGCTTCCTTACTAAGCTTTCCTTTCCAGCTTCCTCCCCCAGTTCACTTGTCCGCTCCCTTGTGTGTGTCCTGTGATCACTACCAATTGTGCTTCAGTGGGGATAAACGTCCTACTTGGTCATGTCATTGTGAGGATCCAAGGGGACAGCTTTTGGCACGTGGTTTATGCTCGATGATAGGCCACAGCTCTTGCCATGAATAACCGTCAGTGTTCATGGGCCCTGCCCTGGGCCAGGCCCCTGTTGTGGTGAGCGGGGACCCTTTCTGCCCCGGGGAGCCCGTGCTTCTGGGTCAGGGGTCAGGCCTATCCCCTTGCCGGTGGGGGCTGCTCTCCCAGCCCCAGGAACCCCCGTCCCTCCCCCAGGTTCTCTCGTGGAAGTCCAAGCTGCCACTGCAGACCATCATGAGGCTGCTTCAGGTGCTGGTTCCCCAGGTGGAGAAGATCTGCATTGACAAGTGAGGCCTGGGGGAGGGGGGCGGGGGCAGCAGGTAGGCCGGGGCGGGGCTGGGTGTGCCCGGGGGCATGGGTCCCATGCTCCCCTCGACTTTCAGGGTGGGTTTCCCCATGTGGGCACGTTGGAAACCATCCCCTCTTCCTGGCAGGGGCCTGACGGACGAGTCAGAGATCCTGAGGTTCCTGCAGCATGGCACCCTGGTGGGGCTGCTGCCCGTGCCCCACCCCATCCTCATCCGCAAGTACCAGGCCAATTCGGGCACGGCCATGTGGTTCCGCACCTACATGTGGGGCGTCATCTACCTGAGGTGGGTCTGCCCGGCGGGGGTGGGGGCGGCGGGGACTCAGCGGGGGGGGGCCTCCGCTCTGGGTCCCGGCATGGCAGTAGGCTTAATGTTGAGACGGTCAACCAGGAGGGTCTCGTCTAGTCGAGGGTGGGCTCCCGCTGCCTAGGGTGGGACAGCAGGGTGGAAGGGGTTTGGGCTGTACCATGTCCTAGCTCCTCCCCAGTCTTTCCTGCAAGGCCTCCCAGCACCCCCGTGACAGCCGACTCCCTCCGCAGGAATGTGGACCCACCTGTCTGGTACGACACGGATGTGAAGCTCTTTGAGATCCAGCGGGTGTGAGGCTGGGACCGGGGGAGGGTGGGGGCCCTGGCCCCTTGATGCTCCCCTGACTCCATGTTCTGGGCTTTAAATGACCACAATCAGAGCCGGGGCTGACAGAGTGGCTGAGTCCTGGGGGGCAGGCTCTAAAGGCCCCTTGTAGCTGGGATGGTGGGGACAGGCTGTGATCAAACCCCTTTCCCTGCCCTCCCCCTCCCCAGAGGGGCATCTGGGTGGCTGTGGACTCACAGGAGCCTCCTGTCTCCAGGGCTTCAGGCCCTGGCCAGAGCCCCCGCCTCACTCTGATTCCCCCTCAAGACCCCTTTTCTGTGCTACCCACCCCCAGGGGCCACGGTGCCCTAATGGGCTGCCCTACAGGGAGCTGTGAGCTGTTCCTTAAGGCACCTGGCAGGGACAGGGGAGCCTTTCCAAGCCTCCTAACCTGGAACCACCTGGTCCAGGACCAGGCTTGCTGCTGGGGCCCAAAGGAGGAAGGACAGTGTCCGGGTCACTTGAGGAGGAGACCAGGGGCTACTAGACTGCAGAAGCCAGACTGGGGGACCTCCTGCATTTTAGGGGTTTGGAGTGGGGTGTTGAGGGTCTCCTGCTATATTCTCTCTGGTCAATGGATGTAGCCTGACTCTCTTATCCAGTAGGGGCAGAGAAGGGTGGGGAGGGAACCATTCGATCCTCCCTGCCCCCACCCGCTGCCTGGATGACTGGGGGGCGGAGGGGGCAGGATGCCACCCCTCCACCCTCCAGCTCTGGCCTCTGGGTCTCCCTCACCCTATTTGTGTCAGTACAATCTTTGCTGTGTACAATCGGCCTCTTTACACAATAAACCGTCCTCTCCATGTCCTGGCTCTTTGTGCTTGGAGGGGAGGGGCTCGGGCCATGGCTCTTGTCTTCAGGGGAGCTGGGGACTCTGTCTCCCAAAGTCAGTCCGCAGAGGGCCCTCAGCATATGCCTGGGAACCAGCATTTATCATTTTCTCGGGTGGGGAAATGGAGGCTTGCATCCTCTCACCCAGGATGCGGCCCCCTGGGCTCTGGCCACCCGGAGAAAGCGCCCAGGCAGGAGAGGACAGAGGCTTGCCTCCCAGCCTTCTGCACGGCCCCCAGGGGCTGTGCTGGTCCCAGGAAGCTACCAAAACAGCACTGAGGGCCCCTGGGGCTGCGGCCCTGTGCCTGGCAGTGCCCAGCATCATGGGGAGGGGCCCAGAGGCCTGCAAAGCCTGGGTTGCCCTCCCTGAGCCTCACCCTGGGCTTCACCTGGGGCCCAGCCCACTGTTTGCACTGGGCTCAGGGTGATGGATGGGCCGTCAGCGCCTCTGCCCCTTCCACCCAGTGGCTCAGAGGATCCAGCGGGCCAGAGGCTGCAGTCCCTGTGCTAAGCCAGGTGCAGAAAGTCACCTGGGGCTCTGTGCCAGGGAGGAGCGTGTTAGTGAGGGGTGGGGGCATGTGAGAGCCCTAGCCCCTCTCCTCACCTCCTCCCATGAACCAGGCAAGGGAGGGACTGGGTTAGACACCTCCTGGCCCAGAAATGGACCATCCCGGCCCCAGAGCCCTGACCAGGAAGACTGTCCCTTCCTACCATACTCGAAGTGACAGCTCTGTCCCTGAGAACAAATGTCACGAAGCTTGAATGTAATCGATCAAACAAACAGGGTTTATGGCAGCAGGAGAGAGCTGTTGAACTCTTCCTGGTAGCTAATTAATGAGCTCATTAGGAGACAGCGTATGTGGGGAGGGAGGGCCAGGCCCGCTCGCTGGGCTGCAAGCTTCTAGAATGTCCTGGGCTGAGCTTGAACCAAGTACCCTCCCCACAGAATGAGGCAGACCCCTGAGATCAGTCTGGGTGGCAGCGCTGCCCCCCCCCCCCTCCGCCAGACTCCGTCATTTAGGGCTGTCGGTCCTGGAGAGTAGCCGTGGGGGGCTTCCTGGGATGTCCCCTGGGCTGTACTGATTGTGGTGGTGAACAGGGGCAGGCACGTGCCCAGTCCTGGGTGTGAGCATCAGAAGCTCGGTGTCCAGGCTCTGCCCTTGGTCTTGGGCTGCAGACGGTGCCTCCCACCTCAGTGAGGATCTGGGGGAGGGGGAGGCTTTGGGGAATCCAGTCTGGTCTAGGTCCCCCTGAAATGGAGTGTTTGCTCAGAGACTCTGGGCTACCCTCTGCCCAGCCTTGGCACTTTGGTGTTCTGCCAGGGGTGGGTCCTTGGGCAGCCTCAGGCCTCCAAGTAGACCTCCACCAGCCCTCCAACAGAATGCATACGGTAGAAGACCCCCAGAGGCAAACCAAAGTTGACGATGGTGAACCACGTCCGGTAGCCATAGAAGTCCTTTTCCAGCCCGTTCTCAAACTCCGGGTGTATACCAAACGCGGGCATCATCCACAACTGGGGAGGAGAGGAGGGGGTTGAGTGAGGGAGAGGGCTCTCTGCGTCCACGGGCACTCCACCCAGGGGAGGCAGGCCCCAAAAGCTGCTAGCACAACCCCCCCCCCTTCAGCCCTTCATCCCTTCAGCCCTGGGCTTTCAAAGCAAGCCATTCCTCCCTAAATCCCCCACCCTGTACCACAACCACCTCCCTGGCTTGCCAGCCTGAACTCTAGGCGGATCATGTGGCCTCACGTTGCCACCAGCCATGGCCCAGCCTGCTCTGGGCTCCCCTGTGCCTTGACCTCAACCACCTTCTTCCGCTCTGCCTCCATTTCTCTGCCAGTCTTGACTCTCTGCTCTCTCTACCTGGTCCTGTCTTCTGTCCAAATTCTTCCCCTTTCTCAAGACCCAGATTAAATCTTCATGAGGCCTTCCTTGGCCCATCGGGCCCACATTTCCTTCTCTGAACTCCTACTGCACGTTAGGGCCAGGTGATGATGTATGGTGGCCTGTGTCAGGGGCTTCACCACCTGAGGTGTTTCCAGCACGGTGTGCCTAGAATGTGTTCATCATGCGCTCCAACCACCCTGGGTGTCCCGGCACTGCCCCTGACGGGCTGTGGGACAACCTAAGCCTCCGTTTCCCCATCTGTCAAACGGGGACAGTGATGGTGCATAACGGTGGCTGCTGCAGGGGTTTCCTGTGATGATTCAGTGAGGAGCTGAGCTACGGCATGGGGAGGTGGACGCGAGACTTTAGCTGCCAGACAGCCAGCAGCCATCGTCAACACCTTCCCCTAGAGAGCTTTCGGGAAACCAGGCACTTGATGATCTCTGCCCTTTGACCCAATTCAGTGGATGATCAATTATTTGGCAATTCCCTCACTGGCCCCCTGGTGTCTCTCCAGCTGGACAGTACACTTCCTGAGGGTGGAAATCTTACATGTTTGTAAAGAGCACTTAGCTATATGCTTGGCACGTTCATTCATGCGGGCACCTTCCAGAGAGCTGGGGGACACTGCTCTCAGCATGGAGCTGGTGGGAAAGATGCATGTGTCCCCGACAATAAAAGGGACAGGCCAGTTGCCCTTGGGACAGTCGATGCTCAACGAACGCACCATTCCTTCCTTCCTGAGGGTCCCTGAGGCCACCCGGGCAGCTCCGTCCCCACGCTCCCGCCCTGTCCACTCACTGTGAGATTGCAGAGGATGAGGAAGAGACAGATCTCCTTGAGCGCCCGCCGCTTCCAGTTGAGGTGGCTGTAGGAGTGGATGTAGGCCAGCGAGGCCCGCCGCAGGTCCTGGCCCAGCTCCAGCAGGGAGCCCCGGCGGGGCGGCTCGTCCTCCTGCTTCCCTGCCGTCTCCCAGAGCGGACGCCGATGCAGGCCCTCGATGATGAAGAGGTTCTGGGCGATGTGCTGCAAGATAATCAGCAGCGAGTA
This sequence comes from Panthera leo, assembly GCF_018350215.1. Lineage (NCBI taxonomy): Eukaryota > Metazoa > Chordata > Mammalia > Carnivora > Felidae > Panthera > Panthera leo. The sequence goes on along the minus strand of NC_056692.1, from coordinate 55,026,045 downwards.
GGCCAGGATGAGGCGGTTGAGCAGCTCGTGGGGGCGAGTGGCCACGATGGCCACGATGGAAAAGTAGGCGATGCCCATCTGGCCCAGCGCCGCGCCCATCAGCAGCACCACGTCCAGGCTGCGGGTGGGGTTCTTGAGCGTGTCCAGCTCTCGCTCCTCCAGCCCGTGGATGGCCGTGCCCGCCAAGCACGCCAGGCTCATGGCGGGCAGCACGGCTACGTAGAAGGCATAGTAGAGGATGAAGTATTGGCGTGCGATGGCGAGGCCACTTGCTTCGATCTGGAAGAGCACGAAGACGCACACGCCTGCCACCAGGGCCAGCAGGCCAAGCAGTGGCCCGAAGATGGCCCCGTGCAGGTGGAAGGGAGGCGTGCCGGGGCGGGCACCTGTGTGGGGTGCCAGGCGGCGGCCCACGTTCTTCCACATGACAAAGAGCACGGCACAGCAGATGAGGCAGTACTCGGTGCTGAAGGGGTAGAGCATCAGATAGCCCTTCTGGAAGACCTCGCACACCGTGGCATTGAGGCACACGCAGGTGTTGGTGTCATTGCCTGGGAGGGGGCAGGGTGGGAAGGGACAGTTGTTCAGGTGGACCTCGTTCTGAGGAAACCGGCCGCACCAATCAGTCCCACACTCCTGGAGTATGCCACCCATTTTACAGACTTGGAAACTGAGGTCCAGAGATAGAAACCAGAAATCGCGGGATGGTCGTTTCTTTACAAAGGGATTTCAGACTTCAGGAGCCAAGCTTTTGTAAAGACACATCATGTCTTTGGGGCCAAATGTCACCTCAACAGATTACGTCTTGGGCACGAGGGGAAGTCTATGACTTTACAACAGGAGGATCTGGCTGCTGCATCTGAACCCTCGGCTACATGCTCTGTGGGGCAATCAGACATCTTGCCTCGTGATGAGGTCCCTTGCAAAGCTCACAGCATCAACTGTGGAATGCCAGTGTCCAAAGCGTTTAACCTGGATCTGATCGAGGCTTTGGTCCATACTTCCAGGTGGCAGGCTGAGCAGGGAAGAGGAGAACAAGTCAAATGCCACCACTAGGAAGCAGCCTGACAAACCTCAATGCCATTAGGAAAACAGAGACGTTAAGAGACGGAACCATGTTTGAACACAGCATCGTAGGAGACATTTCACAGGCTGGTTGGGGAAAGCTGAACAGGTCGATGGAGAGGATGGGGATCATGTTGAGGAATTCTGTTAGAAATTATGATCCGGCTCAGGTCATTTCTCATGGTTCGTGGGTTTGAGCCCCACGTCAGGCTCTGTGCTGACAGCTCGGAGCCTGGAGCCTGCTTCGGATTCTGTGTCTCCCTCTCTCCCTGCCCCTCCCCTGCTTGCACTCTCTCTCTCAAAAAATAAATAAACATTAAAAAAATTTAAAAAAAAAAGAAATTGTAACATTGTGGTAGTGGAGGGAAATATACTTATTTTAAAGAGATGTGCATGAAAATGTTTTGAGATGAAATGCTGTGATCTCCATGATGTAATTCGGCAAGACATTGAAATTATAGCAACATGTTAATAATGATTACCTCTAGGTGATGGGTATATCCCGTTTTTTTACTCATCTGTATGACTTTTTTAGTACTAAAAGAATCCGTGGTGTCACTTGTCAAAAATTCTCAGCACAGCTCTTCTGAAAAATGTATCTGAGTCTAAAGAATGTCCGCAGTCCATAGGCAGGCTGTGATTTTTGCAGCGGGGGTGCAAATGCATGAATGTGCTGGGAAGGCTTGGCTGTACACAGGTCAGGATGGTGATGCCACCTGGGGGGGGGGGATGTGCTTTACACATACAGGTGTGGCTGAAACCCCCATGTAGGTGTGTGGGATGTAGCCTCTAAGGGCAGACTGTACAGGTAGGGGACTGGTCATGGAACAATCTGCGGGAGGAGGGCCTTCTGCCCAGAAATCTTCTGTCTCTCCTGATATGTCCGGGGATCCACAACTGTGTTAGGAAGACATCCGTTCCTTTCAGTCCTGAAGCCTTTTAGTTTCTTGCAAGCAAAATGCAAATGCTAGGGGTGGGGCGCATACCTGGACTTATCAGTGAGTAGTTCAGCCAGGATTTGTGGCTAGCTAAGGTGACAGCTAGATGTCTGGAGCCAGGCTGCACGGTGCCAGCACCGATGGGGCAGGACGAGGACCAGCGTGTAGTCACGATCCAGAGTTTGCTCCCACTCTGGGAGGGAATGTGCACGTGCGTGCGAGTGTGTGTGTGTGTGTGTGTGTGCATTTGGGGCTGGGGATCATGTCTCCTCTGTACCTGAGAAGTTTTCCACAAGGGCGCTGAGCTCAGCCTTGATCTCGCGGTGCATGGAGTCGTTGGTGACAGCCAGAACCCACAGCAGCAGGTTTGTGGCCAGGGTCAGCATCAGGCCACACCTGGAGGAGGTGCCACACTGTGTCCACACAGCCTGGCTGGCTCCCGCGTGCTCTGCCCTCACCATCACTGCCTTGGGGGAGACAGCTCTCTCCCAAAGCCAGATCCCATCTGGCATTAGGACTTCAGGAGAGGCAGCCCTAGAGGCCCCTTGGGACCCCTTCCCGGACCGACATGCCACCCCAGGGACACCCTGTCCAAGGAAGCTGTGGGAGCAGGCACTGGCAGGGGACAGGGAGCCCCAGGGGTTGGAGGGAGAGAAGGTACCCCATCTTACCTAGTGAAATTGGTCTGGACCTGAACACAGTCCTTACAGTGTTTCCAGAGCACCCAGGTCTGAAAGAGATGAGGCCTTGAGCCCAGGGGCTGGGGGCAGGGGTGGCGGGAGCGTGGGGTATGTGCCCCAGTTGCTTGTATGTATGTACAATGGAAGTGACAGTGAGGACGTCTGGATTGGAATCCTGGCTCTGCCGTTCCCTTGCTGCGTCGTCTTGGGCCAGTGGCAAAATATCTCAGAGGCTCAGTCTCCTCATGTCTAAAATGGGGCTAAAATGCCCACCTCTTAGGGGAATGCCTACTTATCGGAGAAATGGACGGGATGATGCAAAGAAACGGCCAGCACAATGCCCGGCACAGGACAGGGACTCAGGAGTGTGAGGGATGTTGGTTCCTAAGAGTAGCTCTGTATTCATGGGGGGTGTGGATTTAGGGATATGCAAGTATGCACAGGCAGGTGTATTTACAGGGGTCTGCATTTCAGTGATGCAGGTACACGTAGCTGTGCATGGACGTGGGTATGTGGAGGCAGGCATTAGTGGGGGCTGCGGCCTGTGTGCACATATGCTAGGCCCTGCAAGCTGCGCCTAGGCATGGTCGGGGTGTGTGTGTGCATGCGGCATGGGGACGGGAGAGGCCTGTCACCTGGGCGCCGATGAAGACAATCTCGATGACGGGGAAGACGAGTTCCAGCTGCGACTTGCAGTGGATGTGGCTCACGTCGTAGCCCACTCGGAAGACGTTCAGGCAGATGGCACAGCTGCCGAAGAGCACCAGGGAGCCTGGCCGGGCCAGGTGGCCGTTGGCGCCTTCCCTGGGCCCGGCTCTCCCTCCCCACCCCTCTCCGGCCACCCCGTGCCCCAACACTCACCCCGCACCCAAATGGATCCTGCGTGAGGGTCCCGGAAGAGCATGGCGTGTGTGTGGCGGGTGGTGCAGGTGGCGTAATAGAGGAGCCAGAGAAGGGACAGGGCCTTCAGGGCGGCCAGCAGGATCCACACGTCGCCCAGCGTGACAGCCACGTTGTTGAAGATCATGCTACAGATGAAGGCTCCACCCAGGAACACCACATTGAGGGCCAGGAGCCCCGAGAAGAGCTGCCCTGCCTTCTGGGCCTGCCTGTCTCTCCGCAGCAGTGAGAAATGCCGCGCCAGCCAGGACTTCCGGTACGGGGGGGCAGGAGCTCCCATTTTCTCGGCCCCCGTGCCGACTTGGTTCTCCTCGGCCGGGGCCGCTCCAGTCTTCTGTGCTTCTGGAGAGGCCATGGATGCAGGCTGAGAAGGGGCTGGGGACACAGGGTCCTGGTTGGCTGCCAGGCTTTCCTGGTTTCATCCTACCCCTGCCCTTAACTGCTGTGTGACCTAGGGCAAGCTATGCAACCTCCCTGGTCAGACACTGGAAATAATAGCAGCTTCCTTGTCTACTTTACAGGACCTGAGGAGGTTCACACAGACCAGGGGTGTCTCAGTCAGTTGAGTATCTGGCTCTTGATTTTGGCTCGGGTCATGATCCCAGGGCCGTGGGGTCGAGCCCCACGTCGGGCTCTGTGCTGAGTGCAGAACCTGCTTAGGATTCTCTCTCCCTCCGCCCCTCTCCCCTGCTTGTGCTCTCTCTCTCTAAAATAAAAACAAAAAACAAAAAACAAACCAGGGGATATGGGAATCCTTTGTGCTCCAAATAGATAGGGATTATTTCGACTGGCTTGAGGAATACCTCCCTCCCAACGCCCTGCAAGGTTATCCCGCTTTCTGCCTCAGTGCCTGATCTGAAGACGGAAAATAACTCTGTCAAGGGAGCCAGGGGCACCTGCATAATGTCTGGCCACTGGACCTTTTGTGACTCGTCACCACTAAATGGCAGATTGTGTTCTGCTGACTTCTGGGAGGAATTTCCCTCTGGAAGGCAGGGAGAGCAAGAAGGTGTCCTCTCTTGTTCTGACTTTGATTAGCTGGGTAATGTTTGCCTACAATGTGTTGAGAAGGATCCTGAGGCTCAGTGTGAGGTTGGTGGGAAAGAATGCTGTGATTTGAAGTGATACTTGATTATGGATGTATATGTGTATATATAAAATTACTTTTAAAAGTCTAGAGGAGGGGCGCCTGGGTGGCTCAGTTGGTTAAACATCTGACTCTCGATTTCAGCTCAGGTTCTGATCTCACAGTTCGTGCGAGCAAGCCCCAGGTCAGGCTCTGTGCTGACAGTGCAGAGCCTGCTTGGGATTCTCTCTCTCCCACTCTGTCTGCTCCTCCCTCCCTCCTTCTCTCCAAAATAAATAAATAAACATCAAAAAAAGAATAAAAGTCTAGAAGACATCCAGATTCACAATAGGAGTTTCTTCTAGGGAAGGGAGTAGGGTACTAGGATTGGGAGTGGTTTAACGCTCTAGTTTCTATTTTGTATTTTTTTTTAAAGCTTATTTATTTATTTTGAGTGTGTGTGTGTGTGTGTGTGTGTGAGCAGGGGAGGGGCAGAGAGAGAGGGAGAGAGAGACAACCCCAATCAGGATCTGCACTGTCAGCACAGAGCCATACGTGGGGCTCGAATTCACAAACCTGAGCCTGAACCAAGAGTTGGACGTTTAACCGACTGAGCCACCCAGGTGCCCCAATGCTCTAGTTTTTTGTTTTTTTTTTTAACGTTTATTTATTTTTTTTTTTGGGACAGAGAGAGACAGGGTATGAACGGGGGAGGGGCAGAGAGAGAGAGGGAGACACAGAATGGGAAGCAGGCTCCAGGCTCTGAGCCGTCAGCCCAGAGCCCGACGCGGGGCTCGAACTCATGGACCGTGAGATCGTGACCTGAGCTGAAGTCGGACACTTAACTGACTGAGCCACTCAGGCGCCCCCCAATGCTCTAGTTTTTAAGGGCACATTTTTAATGGGATTGAAAGTAATTTTAAAGCACATTAAGATTTAGGGGCAAAGTTCTGGGATTGACTTTCAATATCCGCTGTGAACACGGGACAGGCTGGAAGTCCAGCATGATCCCCGGTGGGCCCTTTGGGTACTCATTCCTTGTGGGGCTGAAGCTACACTAGACAGCGAGGATGGCCTGGTGGTTCCGGGTGCCGTCCCCGTGGAGGGCTTCTCCTGAGCTGACCCGGGAGGCCCTCTCGCCATCCCCGGCCACCTCTGAAGCTCTCCCTTGGTGCTGCCACTGCCCACATCCCTGGTACTCTGGGCTCAGGGTGCCAAGTGCTCTCTGTCCCCATCCTCCAGGCGGGCAGGAGGTCTGCTTCTTAACTACCTCAGTCAGAGGCCTCTCCATTCCCACCTCTCCCAGCAGGTAGCCAGGTACCCTCCTCGCCTCTCCCCTATCAACCTCTCAGGTCTAAGCCTGTCCATTCCAGCCTGCAAACCTCTCTTAGATTGTTCTTTCTTTACTTACTGTTTTATTTTATTATTTTTATTAAAACATTTTAATGTTTATTAAAAAAAACTTTTAAATGTTTATTTATTTTTGACAGAGAGAGAGAGAGAGAGAGAGCGCACAAGCAAGGGAGGGGCAGGGAGAGAGAGGGAGACACAGAATCTGAAGCAGTCTCCAGGCTCTGAGCTGTCAGCACAGAGCCCAACACGGGGCTCGAACCCACGAACTGTGAGATCATGACCTGAACCAAAGTCGGATGCTCAATGACTGAGTCACCTAGGCGCCCCTCCCTTAGATTTTTCTTGACCTCAACCTCTACCCTAGTTCAGGGCCTCTTCTGCTCTCTCCTGCACTGGTCTCCCTACCCACTGTGCCTCTCCCCTACTGTAAGCCCGCCAAGGCTCCCAATTGCTGAGGGGAAATGAGTCAATCAGAGAAAGACAAATACCGTAAGATCTCACTCGTATATGGAATTTAAGAAACAAAACAGATAAAGCAAAAAGGAGACAAATGAAAAACTAGACTCTTAAATGTAGAGAACAAATTGGTGGTGACAGACGGGAGGTGGGTGGGGGGAATGGGTAAAATAGGTGATGGGGATTAAGAGTATAGTTACTGTGACGAGCACTGCTGAATGTATAGAGTTGTTGAATCACTATTTGGACATCTGAAACTAACATAACACTGTATGTTAATTACAATGGAACTAAAGAAATAAAAATAAAAATAAGACAATTGCCCTCAGTATAAAGTCCAAACTATCTAGCACGGCCTGCACTGCCTTTCAAAATGAAAACTTACGGTGCATGTTTAGTACAGGCTTGGAGGCTAGCTGCTTTTGCTTCCTGGTCTGGCCTTGACTTAGCTTTCTAGCACTGTCCTTAGACCCCACTGCCTGCCACGGACTGTGTCATCCTGCTGTAGCTCCCAGAATGTGCCTGCTTTTGTTCACCACCCCGTCTGCCCATGCCGCCTTTTGCCCATAATGCCCACCCCCTTGCCCTTTGGCTGACTGCAGCTTAGAGCAGAACCCCACCTCCTCTAAGCAGCCTTCCCTGAGCCCCAGGCCAAGGCTACACTAGGTGCCCCATGGCCCCCCTGGGGCATCACCTGTCATGCTCATTCTTTTCTAACTCACTGCTCTTTGCTCTGTCTCTACCCTTTAACTCAGCTTCAGGAGCTTCAGCTTTTCCTTCTCTATAACCACCAGAAGACCCTCACCACATTTGGCTCTAAAAGACAGCCTTTCCAAACCCCCAGGCTCCCATGTGCTCTTTGCTCAATATTCATACCTTCTGTGGTTCTGTTACGGCAAATAGAATAACACTTGGTCCTCTCTTCAAGATTCTACAAGTGATTTTGTCCCCCTTTCCCAGTCCTCTCTGTCATTTTTTGCCCTCTCCCTGTCCAGCCCCCTCGTCACACTCTGGACACCTACTCCCCATGTCGATCCAGGCCCAGCCAGAAGGCTCCAAGGCTCCATCCATCCTTGTGTGGCTTCCCACACCCCTCCCCCGCATCACTTCTGGAGGCTGCTGTTCCTCTGCCTCACCTGTTACCTTCCACCAATGGCTCTTGCCCATCTTCTCCACCTACCTTAAGAACCTCTCCCGGGAAGCATTCTTTCCCTGCCCAAGCATCTATTGGGAGTGCATGTGCACTGTCTGGTGAGGCGCTGTGGGCATGGCTGGACCCCCTCAAGGCCAGGAGAACCTCCAGGGCAGGGACCAGGTCCTGCTGAACTTGAACCCTCCAAACCTATCACAGGCACGCTGCTCTTGCTGACCGACTCTGCCATTTTCTGGGGGAACTTTCAGCACCACAGCCATGGACAGAGACCCTTCCCATTAAATGCTTTCCATCCGGACCCAATCCCAGAGACTTTAGAGATAATCTTTATCTGTCCTCCAAGTTGAGCAAGCATGAGACTCACAGGGACACCTCCCTGCTCCTTTTGTCCCAACCCTGACTCTTTCTTCTTGCCTTCCCCACAATGTCCCTCATCTTCCCAGGGCAGTAGAGCCTAATGAGCCCAGTTCTGGCACTTACTATCTCTGTGATCTTGGATAAGCTACTGAGACTCTCTGTGCCTCAGTTTCCTCATATGTAAAATGGATGTACAACTATGAAATAGTACCTGGTGCATAGAAGATACTCAGTAAAGATTTCTTGAACGAATAAATGAAGCACTTAATGCATAATGCCTACCTCATTGGGGTTTCGTGAAAATTAAATGATTTAACGCGTGTAAATGCATATAGAGCCATGTCTGGCACACAGAAAACTCTCAGTGTTAGTTATCTGTGTCTTTCCTTTCAGTTCTGTGGAGGTCCTGGAGAGACTGGAAGGGTCAGGATTACTGGTAAATTTCAGGGGTGGTTTTTGCTTGGACTGCAGGCCTAGAGGGGACACTTCAGGACAAGGTTCCAGGTCCTCTCTCTTCAGGGTCCTCTTCCCTGCCCTCCCCACCCCCAAATCCTACCCTCCAACGGCCGCTAGAGGGAGTCCTGGAAGTGGTCGAATTCGGTCTGCGGCGGGGAGGGTGCCAGGGTGGGACAAGTGGGGGGCGCGGGAAAGAGGCTAGGGCACCCAGGACTGACAAGGAGGAATCCGCCGCCCTCTGGCACGTCCCTTGGCGCGACGCCAGTCCAAGGGAGGGCCCGGACACCAAACTGGTTTGTGGGTCGCGATTAGAGACAGGTGATGATGAAAGCCGCGGAGCCATCGGGGCGTGGCGCCTGGCCCGGAGCCGCAGGACCAGCTCGGGAGGAGGCAGCTGAGCGCGGCCTGGGACCTTGGGGGTTTCTCTCCGAGCCACTCGAGGGACTGTGGTGCCCGGGGCAGCTGCTACACATATACCTCAGACCAGATGTCCAGGCAGCCCCAACCCCACAGCCCTTTACCCAGCCATCCTGGGTTTTGCTTCTTCCTGGCCTTAGCACCCACTTTTGGCTGTGCGCCCCCAGACCGGCTGGGGTGGGACCCGCCCTGCTGATTTTTGTGTGCCCCCTATTCGCGGAAAGAAGGTGGGCAGCGGAGCCAGGGTTGGGGTGCGTTATAGAGAAGGGTTGGTTCTCAGGTCGCCAGGGGTTGGCCTCCCCCTAGCCATCCCGCCCTCCCTCCCTTACCCCTACAGTCCCTAGTCCTTGAACCCGAAGCAGGTGTAAATGTCAAGGATGGGCCCGCCCGGGAAGTCCCGCCGGCAGTCGAAGGGAGCTCCGGGGCCTGGCGCCGCCGCCGGGAGCCTTACCTGAGGCCTGGGCTGGCATCGCCCCCGGCTGACCGACTGCCGGCGCAGCGCGGATCTTCAGTCCAGGTGAGGCCCCCGGGCCCGCACCGATGCCCCCGACGCCCTCCCCTGCGGGACTGCGCAGCCGCTGCTCAGGCTCCGTGGCCCATCGATTTTTCTGTTGACTTTGGGGATCTCATTAATCCTTCGTTAATTACCCAGCCAGGGGCTCCCAGACGGTGCAGCCAATAGCGAGGCAGCTCGGCGGGCGGGCGGGGCCGGAGGCCGTGCGGGCTTAGGGCCTCAGGGTCAGAGGACCCGCGGCCGCCCGCCTCCGGGGTGGACTGGGGTGCACCGTCCTTAGGCCATTAGGCCTCGGCAAAGGCTCTGCGGGGCTCAGGCCACACTTTCCTACGGCAGCCAAGCAGGGAACAGACTGGACACCCCCCCCCCTCCCAGGTTTGGTGTCGCCTTTTCCTGTACCCCACCCAGCACCTGGTAGGGGTGCGGTCTTGCAGCAACCTCGCCACTCCACTCTGTCTCCCTAAGTCGAACGTGAACTTGGGGCAGAAGAGACCTCATTCCAACCCACAGGAGGCGGGTGGGGTGGGGGGCAGCCGCCCCCTCTGGCCCTCCTCACTCCTCCTGCAGCCTCTGAGACCTGCCTGTCTCATTCTGCGGGCAGAGTCCGGGCGCGGCTTCCTCTTAAGCTCCCTGTGTTCTACGTGCTGCTGCCCCCACACTCCCCACACCCCAGCCCCCACCGCTGTCCACCGAAGTGGTCACCGAAGTGACCCTTCGGCCCCTCTAGCCTGTCCCCCTTCACCTCGCTGTGGCTGGACACCGAATCTTCCCCCTCTTCTAGCTGGCAGGGTCTTCTCTTCAATCTCTGCCTGACTTCCTCATGTTCTCATGCTGCTAAATCTACCTATGCCTTTCCTAGATTAGAAGCCCATGGAGTCGGAGTGGTGGGTAAGAGAAGGACCTGTTGTAAGGTTCTGTGTCCCCCGACACCTTTTAAACTAGAACAGCCCTATTTATGTTATAAACTTGGGTTCCTGAAATATTTTATTTGAGGAAAAAGAAGTTCTGCTGTTTGAAAATCATTATGCTTAGCAGAAAGGCTCTGTGACCTTGGGCAAGTCACTTTGCCTCTCTGGGCCTCTGTTACTTTCTTTGTAAAATGGTAGTTGACCAGGTCAGTCCTTCCTAACCTTTCATGGCTCACGGAACACATAAACAAATGTATTTGTCATTTGAGAATAAGGGGAAGAGGAAGACGGCAGCCTGGGTACCCCGTCCAGCCCCTCCCAGGCACCCAGGTACTGGTCTGTAGCCAGTCTATAACTCACACTTGGTTCACCCACTGAAAAGCTTGAGACTTGAGAATCTCCAGGGTTCCTTCCAGCTCTGACCCACAAGAGCCTCTCTGGCAATCAGCTCAGACAGGGAAGCTGAGACAAGAAGTGGGGGGCGGAGGGGCAAACTGCAGGTGTTTCCAGCTCCAGGCAGCAGTCCCGGCCAGGCCACAAGGCTAGGATTAGGGGTGGCACCAGAGCCACGGACACTTGCAGATCTTGCCTGGTCCTAGATACTATGGGGAGAGGTCTCCCTTCCCTGGTCACTCCATACCCCAGGGTCCTGCTGGGGTGGGTGGGTATGTCCTGACTATGATTTAAAAACTCATCCTGGAAAAATAACTTTTGTGAAAATTCTACCCTGGGGCCAGTGGGGAATGGGTGGTAATGTGGCACAGTGACTGCCAGCCTGGGGTTCTCTCCTGGGGGGGTGGGGGTCTCTGAATAGACACACAAGCCAAGCCCCACCCCTGTGCGTGTCTCTCTTGGGGGCTTCAAGACAACACGTAGACCTCCAGCAGACTGGAGACAGCGTGCATACGGTAGAAGATGCCGAAAGGCAGGCAGATGTTGACGATGGCTGCCCAGAGCGAGTAGCCGTAGAAGTCCACTTCCACAGTGTTGCTGAAGTGAGGACGGGCTCCGAAGGCAGGCATGATCCACAGCTGTGCAGAGAGAGGGGCGCATGAGGACCTGGCCCGGCTGGCCTTGAGGGTCATTTCTCTGGGCTTTGCTGGGGCAGGGGTGTGGCAAGATGGGGGTCCCAGCCCTCCAGTTTGTTGGACGGCAAGGGCTGGGTGTTGGTGAGTGGGGACCTTTGGCGTCTTGGGTAGGACCTGGCACTCACTTAAGCAGCTCAGGAAATGCAGCCAACTGAATTTGCTCACCCCCAGGCTGGGGCTCCCCCTGTGATCACATCTACCCTGTTATTATGGCTCATTTGTGAGATGCGGAGGTGGGGAAAATAGATGATGTGAGAATTTGGTACAAATGGCTAAATCAGCAGCTCTGCCCTGGAGAGATGTATGCCCGGTGTTGGTGGAGCCAGACAGGCTCAGGGCGGGGGAGGGGGTATGTCAGGATCCACCCAGAAGTGTACCCCCCACCACCCTCCATGATCTCTGTTCTCCAGCTCCACCCCTTTCCCAGGTCTGGGAGGATGTGAAAGCTGGAATCATGCTTCCTCTCTGGCTGGAGCTCAGACGGTTGGGGTGTGGGGTATGAGGCAAAGAATGACGGCTTCTGGGCCAGCCCCACCCTCTTCAACCCCAGTTCACTGTGCCCTTGGACACACACAGCCCCTTTCTGAGCCTCTTTGGGTCATGCGAAATGAAGGGGTTGGAGACGATGTTCCTAGAGTTGACCCAGGAACAGATACCTGGAGAAAAACAGCCTCCCAGAAGGTGGTTCTCAGCCTGCAGTTGGGACCTGGGGACGGAAGGTGAGGGCAGGGCCGGGCTGGGGGCGGGCTTCCAGGTTGGCCCAAGATATAAGGAGGTTTTGAGCCTTATTGCTTTTACTGGAGGGTCAAAGATTGGTGATCACTCTTTTCCTTCTTCTTCTTCTTCTTTTTTTTTCTTTAACAGATTATCTGCTGGTTGGGAAGTATTCACAGTGGGGACACACTAAGAATGCACCCAAGGCAGGCCTGTTGGTATATTTTCCATAGCGTGCACTGGTGTGGAATCACTCTGGAGATGTGCCCAACATCGGGATAGACCCACATTAAGGGTGTTTGTATATTAGGGATCTTATTCTGTTGGAGGTTGCAGCTGAGAGGGCCATTTTTATATCGAATGAAGCTTCAGAAGACGTGTTCTTTATGTGGGATGTGCTCACACGCGTACATGTTTACATATGAGAACTTTCCTTCCTGGGGATTAGATCCATACTGGAGTATTTCTCTATTAGGTTATAGCCACACGAGGGGTATTTCCTGATCGGGGTGTGCCTTCATGGAGAGTGTTTTTGCCCTGGAGTGGAGTCTGTTGCTAACACAGGAGTTTCTCTTAGTAAGGGGTTTTGCTGAATTAGCAGGGAGGGGGCGCTGTTGTGAACACCCCCCCTTCCAGGCCAGCCCGCAGCTGCGCTCTGCTGACACTGCTCGCACTTATGCTGGTCTCTGCTACTTCCTGATGCTGCTCCAATTATCCTGAGAAACAGGCTGGTCACAAGTTCCCAGGAGAAGTCACACCTTCTACCTAGGGGTGAGGGCACCCCCACTCCACATCACAGCTCCCTCTCACCTCCACCCAGCCCCCATGCCAGCATTTCCCGGGGCCCTTCCAGTTCCATCTGCAGCCTAGACACCAGAAGGCTGGGATTTCATTTTCCCTCTCTGCCCTGAGATGCTGTTTGCCTGGGGGCTGCATCTGACCCTCTCTGAACCTCTTTTTCTCCTAGAGAGCTTTAGTGTTTTCGAGTGGGCTGGGGGCAAGACAGAGAAGGCCGAGTGAATAAACCTGGAAGAACATCCTTCCTTGGCTTTCTCTTCCCCCCAGCCCATCCCCATCTCTCCACCCAACCCCGACCCTCAGTTACTCACGATGACATTGCAAAGCAGGAGAAACAGAGAAATGTCCTTCAGGCACCGGCGTCTCCAGTGTCCCCTGGGGGCCAAGATGACGGCCACTGCTTCCTGAGCGCCCTCTGGGCTGGGACCAACCAGCCTGGGGGTGGATGGGCAGGCAGGCAAGGTGTGGAGGGCATCCAGGTTGGCAAAGGTCAGGCCATGGCAGGGCTCCTTGGGGGTGGTATCACGAGGCTCAACCCCGGGTGGTCCCCGGTGGAGGCTCTCGATGATGAACACATTCTGGAAGGTGTGCTGGGCAATCATGAGCAGAGCATGGGCTAGGTTGAGCCCCCCGAGTAGGTCCCTGGGTGCGCCCACCACCACAGCTACAATAGAGTAGTAGGAAATAGCGTATTGACCCAGGGCGGCACCCATCAACAGCGCCACGTCCAGGGTTCGAGTGGGGTTCTTATGGTGATCCATGGCCCGGCGATCAAAACGGTAGATGACTGAGCCACTCAGGCTGACCAAGGTCATGAGGCCCAGACAGATGATGTTGAAGCTGTAATAGATGACCAGGGCCTGCTGGGTGCGGCCCCCCTCCCCACTCACTTGGACCTCGTAGATGATGAAGACGGCCAGCCCCACCACAAAGAGCATCAGGCCCAGGATTGGGCCAGCGAAAAAGGTCTCCCGGAAGAGGCTGACCCGGGACGGGGTGTGGCCGTGGCCATGGGTGGAGGAGGCCAGCAGCCTGCCCACATTCTTCCACATGACATACAGCATGGTGGAAGCAAAGAGGCTGTACTCAATGTTAAAGGGATACAGGTAGAAATAACCCTGCTGGAAGATCTGGCAGATGGCTGTGTTGCACGGACAGTCTCCTCCCACCGAGCTGCCTGCACGCTCCGCTGTGGAGAGAGGGGCACAGAGCTGGACTGCCCTCCCGCCTTCCTGGAGGCACCCCACCTGAAGAGCCTCGCCTTTAGACTGTGACTTTTGTTAGGGTGGAATCACAGTTGGACATGTTCACTACCTTATCCCAAACACCTGCACTGGGCCTGGCATGTTCATTCATTGTACCAGGTATTTATTGAGCGCCTACTATGTGCCAGAGATGTCAGTAAACAGTAATAGTTGGCGCTCGATGAACACACATCTGTACTGCAGAACTGCCCTGTGTCCTTTAGGCAAACATTTCCAATCCTTCCCAGCTAGTAATCACCCCTGGCTCCCCAGCATAGGAGAATTCTGGTCCTGAGAGATGGTGGCCCTCCTGGGAACCCCGAAAGTTCAAGCTTCCTTGCAGCTCTCCCCAACATCCGACTCAGCCCAGAATGTGAGCTGCTTTGCCCGGGAGTCTCCTGTGACCTCCCCTCATTTTGGTTTGCAGCCCATCTATAAGAACATTGCAGTGTCCAGAGTGCACTTTATAGAATGCCTTGGATCTTGGCAAACATCTCTTTCAATCCCCAGAACTATGCCCGCTGGGTTTGCAGGTGCAGAAACTGAGGCTCACATAAGTAAAGTGTGGCTTGTGAGGGCAGAGCTATTGACCTACCTCCCAACCCCTGGGTAGATGCCTTTCTAATGCGCCTCTCTGCACGCCTGGGGCCCCAGTATGTTAAGTTGGCCACCTCTTCGGGTTGTTTTAAACCATCCTCAGGAACTCTCTGTATGTGCAAGGTGGCCCTTTATCAGTCCTGCTGGGCTGGGCTCTCCTCTATGCTTTCCGTTCCTGGACCCTTCCATCCTGTGTGTGTGTGTGTGTGTGTGTGTGTGTGCACGCGTGCGCATCTGTGTGCGTGTGTGTGTTCAGGCAAAGTCCAGTTGGACCTAGTCATCTAGTCTGGTCCTGGTTGGTGGGAGACCCTGCAGAAGTCGAGAGAACTAGGACCAGGGGGCCTATGGACCCTATTTTTCCTCAGTATAGCATATTGGTTCAAAGCAAAGATGGATCTCAACACTAGTTCTCCAATTTCAAGCTCTGTGACCTTGAGTAAACTATTTAACCTTCTATGCCTTACTTTCTGTATCTGTAAAATGGGAATAATAATAGTGCCCATCTCACTGGGAAGTTGTGAGGGTTAAGTAAGACCAAGTGTCTAGGACACAGCACCTGACATACAGAGTCAGTAAAATGTCACTATTGTCGTTGTGATTATTCTTTCTAGCTTCTTCTTGACAGGCTCTAGCCCATGCTTCTGCCATCAAGCCAACTCTGCCTCCCTTCCCTTCTCTCCACTTTGATCACCCTTGCCTTTTCATTCTGGAGCCCACGTCTTTGGTGGAATGGAGACCTGAACCATGGGGCCAAGGCCGCATCCTCCAGAATGAGAAGATGCCCCCTGACACCCTCCCTCAGGTGTCACCTGCGCCTGTATGGAGCCTGGAGGAGGGGAGGCTCTCCTCCCTTGGGAGGGCAAGGGAGACTGACTGTCCTGGTGCACAAGCATCCAACCCAAGGCCTAGAAGTCCCAGACCAGGGTTAATCTGGAGTGAACACTCACGGTCAGGAACGAAGCGGTGGTGGCTGGTGTTGCTGTGGGAACTGTCATAGGAGTGAGTCTGGTGCACGGACTCGTCCACCACGGCCGCCATCCAGATGGCCAGGTTGGTGGTGAGGGTGAACATGAGACCACACCTGTTTGGAGAGGGGGAGCAAAGAGGCCAGTGGGAGTCTGGCCCATCGTGGGTCCCTGGGGCAGATGGAGAACTGGGGAGCTAGACTAGGAGATGATGCCGGGAAGCAAGAAAGCGGTCAGGCCCCTGTGTGAACAGAGAAGTTGAGTTTGGAAGGCACTCTAAGTCTGGCCAGGATGCTACCCAAGAGAGGGCGTGGGGCGGGGAAGGGGTTCAGAGGCTCAGGCCACTGCTGCTCCCTCTTCTAGAGGAAAGCACATATAATTTACCACACAACCCATCCCACCAAAACACACAGGCACACACATATACACAGTACACACAGCACAGGACAAAATGGTGGAACTCTTGCTGGTGAAGCAAAGGGGCCTTGGTTGAAACCACACCCAGGCGGCAGAAAGTGGACCCCAGGCCCCAGGTTGGAAAGCCCTCATCTCTCATGCCAGATGGGCATTGAGCTGTGGAGCAGGGACTCACCGGGTCAGATCCAGGTGGACGTGAATACAGTCCTTAGCGGAGACCCAGAGAAAGTAAGTCTGTTGAGAGAGAGCGGCGGGGGGGCGGGGCGGGGGGGGAGAGGTCACTCACTCTGCAGATGGGCTAAACTCTGGAGTTCCCATGTCCAAACCCAGCAGAATGTTCTCTCTACCTCAAGAACCACCCATACTAGCTTACCAAGTTTTTACAAAAGGAGTTGGGAGCTTTCTTTCTTTCTATGGAACAGTTTATATAAAATAGTTCTCGTGTTCTTTCAGAGTCTGCAAACCGTTACCTGTAAACTCTTGGCATTTTGGGGGTCAGCATCCCCTGCCCCACCTCCGTCCTTTGTTTCCTTGAAATGCTTGCTCTCACCTGGTTGCCAATAAATCCTTGTCATGGTATTTGTTGATGTGGGGGTATCTGCAATTTCATTTTACCCAAGTACCCTTCAAACCCATAAAATGTAAAAGAGTAAAACTATATAAGTACCAAAGTCATAAGTATGTTGAACTGTGGAAATCTGCACAGCAGGGGTGATGTTTCAGGAGATGGAACCCTACATGTGGTCATTCTGGTCATGATACAGGGCTGAGATCTACCTGATCTGGTCCCATCTAAGACCAGTCCTGTCTCAGCTCAATCATGAGAACTTTCAGTGTTATTTATGCAACAAATAAAAAAATATATATACTTGAACTTGTTTGAACCCTATTTCCTGAACAAATAAAGAACATATGGGCAGTAGCTGAGGCCAAACAGGCCATGCCCACAGCTGGATCCTGGGCTGAGAATGATGCCCTCTACCGGCACCCAGGGAGGGCAAGCCAGGTTCTAGGAGACATGGCAGCTGCCACAACCCAGACATCCTAGATGTTGATATTGTCACTGCTTAGGTTGAAATGAAATCACAAGACCCCTAAGTAGGAGCTCACATTTGGATATTACTTCTTTACTGAGTGCTTCCGGATTTATGGACTCATATCATACACACTACAGTCCTATCCCCACCTTATTTGATTGCTCAGGGTCGAAGAGGAGTGGAGATCTCCTGACCTCATGCCAGATGCTGGCTCCTTCCACCACACTCAGGAATACTCTTCCCACCCACCTGGACGATGACAAACACGGCCTGGGTGAGAGGGTGCAGGATCTTGATGGCTGACTGGCACTCAAAGAAACTGGAGTAGTAGCCAGTCTTGAAGACATCCATGACGAGAGTGCAGATCCCAAACAGCACCAGCCCGCCTGGGAGTGAGGGGTGGGGGATGGGTCAGAGGCAACGGTTTATAGATCTGACGATGGATGGCTAGATGGGTGGTGGGTTGGATGGTCGGGTGGATGGATGAATGAATGAGTGGGGCAGGTGGGAGGATCAAGGGACAGATGAATGGGATGGGTGAGGGGATGGATAGATGGCTGGCTGGATGGGTGGATGGTTGGACGATGGAGGGACGGATGGATGGATGGATAAATGGATGGATGGAAAGATGAATGGGTGGCAAAGGCTCTTCCATGACCACCCTCTTTCAATCTTTAGAAAGGGTGGAGAAATCCCCTCCCACCCCTCACTTCACTCTTCTTCCAAGATTCTTTCTCTTCCTCTTCTCTCACAACCGCAGCCCATGGTATTCTCAGCCACATCTAGTCCCCGGGTGTGTGCGTGTGTGGGGGCGGAGGGGAGGGACTTCTCAGCCCCCTACCTTGACGCGGACTCCACAGTTCCTCTGAGAGTCCCAGCCTCTGGCTCCCCGCCTGCCTCCCACTTCCTCCCCCCACCACCTCCCCTGGCACCTCGAAGCCAGATGGGGCCGGCGTGCGCGTCCCGGTAGGGGACGGCGTTGGGACAGCGCACGGTCCGGAGGAGGTAGAAGAGGGTCCAGAGGGAGGCGAGCAGCATCATGGTGGTGAGCAGCGCGAACACGTCCGTGTCGTACACCGCTACCTTGTTGAAGGCGCCGCCGCTGATGAGCGTGCAGGCAAGGAGCAGCACGTTCACGGCCAGCAGCACCGACAGCAGGCGGCCGCCCTTCTTCCACACCTCGCGGGAGCCTGCCCTCGGCGCCGGCGGGCTCTCCTTGGGTCCCTGGGCCAGCTCCTCGGACATGGCAGGGGCGACTGGACGAGGTTGGAGGGGGTCACTGTGGAGGAGGAGCGAACAGGACCCCGGGTCAACCCCGGGGGCACTGCGACCCTTCGGGTCTCTGGCTCGAGGGCAGAGGGAAAGAAAGGCGGCGGCGGGCAGCCCCGTCGGACCCCGGCCTAAGTCCCCACTCCCCACTCCCCAATCCGTTTTCCGTCTGGTCCGGGCACCCACCTGGCTGGGCCGGGAGCCCGCGCTGAGCTGGGGGTCAGGGGGTGACGAGCGTCTCCTCTTTCCCACAGCGGGCTGGACGGGCGCTTTATACCGGGGAGGGCAGGGTGATTTACAGCCGCGGGAGCTCAGCTCCATAAATCTCTCAGCCCCACTCACATGATCCATCTTTTCTCCGAGCTGAATTTAGGGAAGAGCGCGCGGGAGCCAGATAAGGTAAGATTTATATTTACCCGTTAAGAGGCGCCCCCCTCCCCCGCCCCCGCCGTCCCGTCACCTCGGAGCGGCATGGCTCGGGCGCAGCCCCGCACTGCGACACCCAGAGGGCACCCCGCCCCGGGCGCCCACCGCGCCCTCGGGCTCCGCGACCCCGGCCGCCCAGAGCCCCGAGCACTGATGATGCTCGATACACGCCCCGAGGGCTCACAGGCACCCGGACGCCCTCCCAGCCCCGGCGCACCCTATACCTTCGCGCCCCTCTGCTGCTGCCCCAAGATCGGGACCCCAGTGCCCCTTTCCCTGACACCCTCACAGTGGTCGAAGTTCCTACTTCCTCTATCCCTCCCCGGAGTCTTCTGCTCGGCTGGAAGCCGCCAGCCGGGTTTGGGTATCAAGTTCGCCAGAGGCGCGGAGTCCGCGTCCAGTCTTCCAGCGCCCCCTGCTGGAGCGCGGCTCCCCGACCCCGCGGTGAGGGGGGGGCGGGCAGTGGCGGTGGTGGCAGCCGGGACGCAGGGTGCTTCTCGCCGTCTGGGGGTCAGTCCTCAGACCCCTCCTAGGCCCACTGTCCTAGCGATCCAGACTGCCCTCGGACACCCCTCCCCAGCCCTTGGCCCGTCCCTTTGACGG
The DNA here is from genome assembly GCF_018350215.1 of Panthera leo. Lineage (NCBI taxonomy): Eukaryota > Metazoa > Chordata > Mammalia > Carnivora > Felidae > Panthera > Panthera leo. The sequence continues at coordinate 55,006,624 of NC_056692.1, read as the reverse complement.
GTGGAGACATCGGGAGCCGCAAAGCGGGGGCTCCCGTGACGACAGACTCCGGACTGTCCGCAGACTAGGCCTCATGGGACGGGGTGCTGAGGTGACCACTTTTGGAACAGGGCAGGGCCTCGCGTGGGTCACTCCTGCGCGCTCGGGAGCAGGGTGTTTAGGACCCAGGGGCCGCCCGGGGGCGGCTCCCCAGGCGGCGGGAGATCCTTCTCCCCCCTCCCTCCCGGGGCGAGCGGCTCAGATGTCTGAGTAGCGGCGGCTCCCGGCGCTCCGCAACCTGCGTCTGCGGCAGCGGGGGCTGGCGGCCCGGCCCCTGCCCGGCCCCCTCCCCCAACCCCATGCCTCAGCCCTAACCCCTCCGCCCTCCCCCGCGGGGGGCATTTCCTGGTGCCCCCTGCCCTCCCCGTCCAAGTCAGGCGCCATGAACGACCAGTACCACCGGGCGGCCCGGGACGGCTACCTGGAGCTCCTCAAAGAGGCCACCAGGAAGGAGCTGAACGCCCCCGACGAGGATGGCATGACTCCCACCCTCTGGGCTGCCTACCATGGCAACCTGGAGTCGCTGCGTCTCATCGTGAGCCGAGGGTGAGTGCCCACTCGGGCCCTGCCTAAGCCCGGGGTGGAGGGGGTGGTGGAGGGAGAAGAGAGTCCTGGGCCCCCTCCCAGACCCTGAGACGCAGTCCCCAAGACTCCAAGGTACCTTCCCCCCACTCCTCTGAGCCACCCTCTTCTCTACTGACGCTAAGGTGGAAGCTTGGAGCCTCGCGGTGGTGGGAGGGGGCACAACTTGAGGCATGTGACCCTGGTGACCTGGATGTGGGGCTAGGAGGGGAGCGACTGGGATTTGGGGGCCCACGATTGCGGGAGGGGTTGCAGAGTGAGGGGAAGGTGGGAGAGATTTCCTGGGTTGGGTCACACCTGGAAGCGAGAGTGGGGATGGGAGAGAAGGGGCCGAAGTGGTGGCAGGACAGGCTCCTTACTCGGGAGGGCCTGGGGTCCAAAGGGCACCCGCCCCCCCCAGCCGGTGCTGCACCTCCCTGCAGGCCAGGGCTCACACAGCTCTCTCCCAGCTCATTCTCGGGATTTATGGGCACTGTCCACAGCACCAAATGTCACTCCACACAGCCACCTCATTAACTCCCTCTGTACCCCTCCCCCACGATGGCCTCCCTCTCCCCCCCTTAGGAGTTGTTTGGGGGGAAGAGTGGGCATAGAGTCCAGGTGTCAGAGCCAGGGAAGTGGTTTGAAGGTAGCGATTAAGGAATTCGGGGTCCAGGGCTGCTGACGTGGGCTCCCGGGGCTGAATGACACCGTGGACAACTTCCCCAGCCTCCACGGTTTTCTACGGAGAGGTCACCTGGTTGAACTGGACACCTGGGCAGCCTGGCCAGGGAAAAGGAGTGGAAGACGTGCCCCAGGAGGGTTACTATGAGCATCTCAGGCCCTGGGAAATCACGGTGGAGACAAAAGGGGCCCAGCTGGCCCTGGTGCCCGATGCTGGCCTGTGGCCTGAACATGTGGTGCGTGGGGTGTGGTGGCTGGGGAGCCCCCTTGCCCTCCCTCCAAGGCCCCGCTCCTCAGGCGGGCAGCAGGTGGGAGCAGCCCCTGACACCAGGCAGCTAAGCCGCGTTCCAAGAAGCCAAGGCCGGCCCCTTCCCACACCAAGAGAGCACACAGCGATCCTGCCTGCCGTCCTGCTCCTCCCATCAGAGAGGTCCATGGGAGGAGGGGAAAACGGTGGCTTCCCGGTGCACCAAGTCCCCCAACTCCTACAGAAAGCAAGGGTTGGTGTTGGATGGGGCATGGGCCAGATGCCAAGCAGCTCCTTGCCACATTGTCCTGCAGGACCTGGCACCAGTGGGAGAAATGTGGAGAGGTTGTGTGTGTGGGGGGAACTGTTGAGACAAGGGGGTGATTCTTCCTCCAGCCTTGCGGGGTGGCCTCGTGGCCTCATTAGTGTGAGCTAGGCCCCTGCGGGAGGGGAGCGCTTGGAGAAGCCAGCCGGAGCATGCCCAAGGGGGCACGGTCTGGTGGCGGAGGGGATTGGAGGGTGCTGGGTGGGTCCCCTGGGCAGGCCCAAGCCAGCCTGCCTGACAGGGCTCCCAAAGACGGGGCAGCCCCGGGAAGGGAGGGCTGCTGGGCCCAGGTTGCAGACTCACCTCCTCCTCCCCTTCCGACCTGGCTGCCCCCACACTCCCCTCCCAGCCCAGGCCAAGACCCGACACCTCTCTCACACGCAGCCTTGCCAGGCCTGGCCCTGCTCCCTGCAGACGTGGCCGTGCCCGCCGACGCCCAGGCACACACTCTCACACACACTCACCCAGGGCTCAGGCTCGGCACCCATCACCCTCTCCTCCTCTTTTGTGGGCACCCTGCACCCGCAGCCACACTCACCACCACGCCTGCCTAGAGACCCAGACTCGCCCTGGCCCACCACCTCTCTGGGCCAGCTCCCCACTGGGCTCCATGAATAATTCACTCCTGTCTCTCTGGGCATCAAATATTTATCCCCTGAGATTCCCAGCCATCAGTTCTCTTGGGGAAGGCCCCGCCCCGGCCCCGCCTTTTCGGTCGCCCCGCCCCTTGAGAGTCTGGGGCCACTCCCCCCGCCCCCGGGCTCTGTCTAGGTCTGCCTGGTGTCTCCCGAGTCAGAGGAGACATCTCGGGCCCTCGGGTCCCGCCGGTGTGCCCGTGGGGCGGCCCACACGGGCCGGGAGCTCCCTACACCTGCAGCCAGTGCCGCCTGCCCGCCCCAAATGGTGTTGGTTCATCACCCTTCCTCGCGTGTCCTCCCTGCAGGGGTGACCCAGACAAGTGCGACATCTGGGGCAACACGCCCCTGCACCTGGCGGCTTCCAATGGCCACCTGCACTGCCTCTCCTTCCTGGTGTCCTTCGGGGCCAACATCTGGTGCCTGGACAACGACTACCACACGCCGCTGGACATGGCCGCCATGAAGGGCCACATGGAGTGCGTGCGCTACCTGGACTCCATCGCGGCCAAGCAGAGCAGCCTCAACCCCAAGCTGGTGGGCAAGCTGAAGGACAAGGCCTTCCGCGAGGCGGAGCGGCGCATCCGCGAGTGCGCCAAGATGCAGCGCAAGCACCACGAGCGCATGGAGCGGCGCTACCGGCGCGAGCTGGCCGAGCGGTCGGACACGCTCAGCTTCTCCAGCCTCACGTCCAGCACCCTGAGCCGCCGGCTGCAGCACCTGGCGCTGGGCAGCCACCCGCCCTACTCGCAGGCCACGCTGCACGGCACGGCCAGGGGCAAGGCCAAGATCCAGCGGAAGCTGGAGCGGCGCAAGCAGGGCGGCGAGGGCACCTTCAAGATCTCCGAGGACGGCCGCAAGAGCGTGCGCTCGCTCTCGGGCCTGCAGCTGGGCAGCGACGTGATGTTCGTGCGCCAGGGCACCTATGCCAACCCCAAGGAGTGGGGCCGCTCCCCGCTCCGGGACATGTTCCTCTCGGACGAGGACAGCGTCTCCCGTGCCACGCTGGCGGCCGAGCCTGCCCACTCGGAGGTCAGCACCGACTCAGGCCACGACTCCCTGTTTACGCGGCCCGGCCTGGGCACCATGGTGTTCCGCCGGAACTACCTGACCAGCGGGCTGCACGGGCTGGGCCGCGAGGACGCGGCGCTGGACGGCGGGGGCGCGCCGCGAGGCCGGCTGCAGAGCTCCCCCAGCCTGGACGACGACAGCCTGGGCAGTGCCAACAGCCTGCAGGACCGCAGCTGCGGGGAGGAGCTGCCCTGGGACGAGCTGGACCTGGGCCTGGATGAGGACCTGGAGCCCGAGACGAGCCCGCTGGACACCTTCCTGGCCTCTCTGCACATGGAGGACTTCGCCTCCCTCCTGCGGCAGGAGAAGATTGACCTCGAAGCGCTGATGCTGTGCTCCGACCTTGACCTCCGCAGCATCAGCGTCCCCCTGGGGCCCCGCAAGAAGATTCTGGGGGCCGTGAGGAGGAGGAGGCAGGCGCTGGAACGCCCGCCTGCTCTGGAGGACACAGAGTTGTGAGTGTCCTGGGCCTTGGGGGATGGGAAAAGGGGTCAGAAGGCCTTGCGGGTGGGATCTGCCTTTTCGGGAATGTGGAGGCAGGGGGTGGGGGTGGGGGGGTCAATACCGTATTTCATAAAATCTAAGTCCCCATCCATTACAAGAGGTCCCACTGAATTTGTTTACCCCCAATTCTGAAAACGAAGCTGCCAGTTTCATGACAAGGGAGGAGGCCTTTTTATCACAGCTAATGTAAAATGCACCTTGACTTTGGAGATAATCAAAATGCCCCCAAATGGGTGTCTTAGGACAGTTGAGATCCAGTAGTCATAGTAATCAGAACCCGGATGTTTTGAGCCCTCCCATCTACTGGGTGCTGGAGATACCGCTGCATGTGTCCCTTAATTGAGTCCTCCCCAGCTCCTGGGTGCAGGGGCTGTATCATCCCCATTTTCCAGGGGAGCAAGTGGAGGCTCAGAGGGTTTGAGCGGCTCACCCCAAGGGCCTGCTGCTGCTTGATCCCCGGTCTGTGTGGCTCTAGAGCCTGGGGATTAGGTGACTCCCATGGAAGGAGAGTTGTCACGTTCAAAAGCTGTCAGGGAGAGCTCAAGTCTGCTACCGCACTGGTGGCCGTCCCTGCCCCGATCCCTTTCTCAGGGCATCCCACAAGCCCAGCAAATGCTGCTGCCCCCTTTTGGTGTCTATGGCTTTTACCCTGCATGGCTGGGCAGGGGTGGGTGTGGGGAGGCAGTCTGGTTTAGAGTTCCGGGGATGGGGAGGAAACCCCTAGGCCAATGTCCCCATCCCTGACCGTTGGCCTGCCAGGAGAGGGTCAGTCGTCCAAATGGCTGGTCTTGGTTTAAAATGATGTCTTGAAAGCCCTCACCTGAAGTCTGTTTCTGTGTCTTTCTCTCCAGGTAACAGGGGGCTCCTCTCTCCAGACCAAATGAATTGCGAGTTGCCACAACCCACCGTGAGGCCACGAGGTCCTCACGGTCGCCAGCCCTGAAGCCCCCCCGGCCCCTCCCCAGGAGCAAAGACCGTGTGGGTCATCTCCCTTGAAAGCCTGTCCACACTCCACAACGGAGGTGTAGCCTGGAGGTACCAGCAAGGGGTCCAGGAGCCCTTGAGCCACTCCCATCTGAATGGCCCTAAAGGACATGTGGATTCCTGGAAGGCCAGCTCCAGAGGAAGGGGAGGGGACCCCTGGGGCCCCAGGGGATAGACGACATACCCATTAGAGCTGGATGGGAGTGTGTGTGGAGGGGACATGGCCTGTCCCAGGGGCCACTGTCTCTCCCCACCCCTCCTCTGAGGGTCCTGCTGTGCTCAGGCTGGAGACTTGCTCACTTCGTACATTTTTGTGAAGGGAAGAGTTTGGGCTGGCTCCCTCCCCTCCCCCCCATGCCGCAGAGAGGAGGTTCCTGGCTAGACTCTTCAGCCAAATGCCCTGACTTTGGTCCCCACTCCTGCCCCAAGCCAGCCCCCTTCTCCTTCACCTATTGGCCATGTCCGGGAGTTGGAGCGCCAGGCTGGCATGAAGTGGGGGTGACTGGCACCCTTACCAGCTCACCTGGTGGTGGGGCCTGGCCTGACTCTGCCCTCCTCACGCTCAGGCCTCCAGCCTGGTCCCCCTCCAGGGACCCCAGAGGGTCAGGCCAATAGATGCAAGGTGCTAGAGCAATAACCTGCAGTATTATGGCCCCGAGGCCTGGCGGGCGTGTCCTGGGCTGGAGAAAGGCATCTGCCAACAGCCTCAGCTGGGTGTCTAGCCTAGTTTGGGCGAGTCCTGGGACATGGAAGAGACTGGGGATGTGGATAATCTAAGCTGCTGACTGTCCCCAGGTCCCCAGGGCCCTGTGCATGTGTGTCTGTGCTGGGGGCTGGCTGGTGGCTTTCCCTCTGGGTCTGGAGGTGGCTGGGCAGCTGCGAGGTTCTGTGTAGGTAGGTCAGCAGGAGCTCAGTATGTGTCCCTGCTCTGTGATGGCAGTGAGACCAGGGAGGAGGCCAGCCCCGGACCCGCATCCCTGACCCTCCCGCTCCCGCCGGGAGCACCACTGCAGCTCCCATCTCTTTCCTGGGCCCCCTTGGCTAGGTCAGGAGATGAGGGGATACCCAAAGAATGCCACAGGCCTCCCTCTGCATCTGTGTCTGTGCTGGGGGAGGGGGACGGGGGAGCGGTTTCCGTTCCCACAAAGAGGGCTTGGTGGCCTGTCGCTGCCACCCTGAGCCCATGCCAGTCCTTTGCCCTGTCATCTGGGCCTGGGGCCGCCCCCAAGTGCCGACTCGACTTTCTCAGAGCCCCAGGTGCTGCCCTTTTTCTTCTGTTCCCTGTCTGTGTCCTGCCTCAGCCTCCTCCCTGTTCTCCCAGTTCCCGGGGTGGGGCAGGCTCTGGGATTCCCACTGCCACACAAAGTACCCCTCCCGCAGGCTCATTATAACTTTTGTAGAGAATGTTCTGTATCGTTGTCACGCCTGTGTCTCGTTCTTTAACCACTGGGGGGTGGGAGAGGGAGAAGGTCTTTGTGTACCGAAGAGGGCTTGGTCCTCATGGGCCCCCTGGAGGGGGTCCAGGGATGGATGGTTGGGCATGCCCCACCCCCATGCATCCTTGCAGGGCCTTCCCTCATCCCTGGGTCTTCACCCTGCTGTTTCTGGGCCCAGAATTTGGAGCTGAGGGAGAGGGAGGGTTCAGAAGAATGGGGACAGGCAAGCTGGAAGCTGAGTGGGGGGGATGGTCCAGGCTGCAGCTGCTAAGGACAGCTTTCTCCATTTCCAATGGGGCCTGCCTGGCCTTCTCCAGACATGGGCAGAAGCTGTACCCAAGGAGGCCACCACTCATCACCCAGGCCGCATAAACCCTCATCTCAAGGCCCCAGCCCACCCTGGGAGGCCACCAGTGCAGTCCCCATTTCCCTCACCACCCAGGCAGCTCTTGGGGCAGCCCTATTTAGAACCTTCCTTTGTCCCAGAGGTAAGGCTTCTCCTTAAGCTGTAAGACAATGGCCTCTGTTTGCTCAGTCAAGCCTGAGAAAGGGCCCTGGAATCATTTTATTTCATTTCCAAAGGATGCTGGGTCAAGTGCTTCTGCTAAAGGGAGTTCAAGACAGCTCTCTCCCTCCAGCATCAATCAGAATGGTCCAGAGGATGTCCCAGCGGGAAGGTTGCTTAGCAACCATCTGGGGTTCTAGGTCAATTCCCTCCACTTTACAGATGGAAAAACGGAGGCCTACCAAGGGGATGATCCAGACTCAGAACACTAGCCTCCTGACTGCTGCCACACTTTCCTGCCCGCGCCCCCCCTCCCCCAGGCTGCTAAGGGGGCCAGCGGAGTGGTGGGATTCTGTCGGATGCTCCACAGGGTTGTCCACCCTGCGACCCCTACTGGCCATCCTGGTCACTGCACCTACCTCAGGAAAGACCGGCCAGTCGTGGCGCCGCTGTTCCAGGAAACGGACATGGGGGGCGAGGACTGAATAACAAGACAGCAGATAGGAACTTCAGCGTAGAGGCAGGGGCTAATCCGAAGCACTGGGGGCGGGGGTCTCCATGGGTCAGTGTGGCCCGAGGGTGGAAGCCTGAGGCACAAGAGCAGGTGCAGCTGCGGGAAGTCTGAGGGGACTTTAAACACAGTGAAGGGAAGAATTTTACATGGTAAGGGGTTCAGCCCTCTCGACCCATTCCCCTTAAAATTTAGATCGAGGTTAGATCGAGGAAAGTTTAGAAAAATCCATTGCTCTTAGACTTTTGGTATTAGAATCTGCTAATAATATGGGCCACTTTCCCTGGAAAAATGCACACTGGGCAGGCAAACACTCATATACAATTTCGTTCATAATTCCAGGCAGTTCCTGGAGCTCCAAGAGGTCCAGGGACCCCATGTTAAGATGCCCTAGACTGCTCTGAAGTCACATCATAAACGGGATTACTAATTCGATGGAGATGGAGGTGTCAGAATGAATCAGGCAGGAAGGGCCTCTGGGTATGTGGGACAACCTCATTTTACAGATGAGATAACTGAGGCCCAGAGGGCAAGGGCCTGGCGGTAGATAGCAGAGCAGCCAAATGAGCAAAGTGGCACTAAGTGTCCTGATGCCCTTCCATGGTGTCAGCTGCCTCCTATCCCCGTGTGAGACCAGTTCTGGACAGCACGACGGCCCTGTGCTCCCAGGGCATGCCTGTGTCACCTCTGAGATAAGCCTGGGTTGCACAGGACATGGCAGGACTCAGGAGACAGCCAGATCTGGGCGGCAAAACTGGCTCTGGCCCTTCCCAGCTGTGTGGCCTTGGGTAAGTTACTCAGCCTCTCTGGGTCTATTTCCTCAAATGAAATAGGTGGTTATAACTTATACTCACAGTGCTAACCCCATGGATCATTAGGAGGTGAAATGATCATGCAGTGTTAATGCACAAGAAAGCATTTAGCACACCTGCCTGGTATTCAGTACATACCCTTTAGTAATGACCAGTTATCGGTGGTCTTGGGCCCATGAGGTGCTCACTGCATCTGTGGCCCCCTCCCCCAACCGTGGGTAAGTCCTAGGCCTTTCCAGAGAGCAGTTTTGCTTTTTTGAGCCCCATTGGCCACCCCACCCGTCACACCAGCTCCTGGAGACAGTACTGAAGGCATCCTGTTCCGACCAGCTGGGGGCGTTGAGGATCAGCCACTGGCTAAGGAATCGTCGGTTAGATAAGGATGGGTCACTATCCGGTGGGAAGACCCCTGGGGAATCAGAGTTGTTCCTGGGCTGCCCAAGGAGCTGGGCATTTTTTCCAGAGGAAGAATCACAGGTCCATTGGCCTGGCTGCATTATACTACTCTCTGAATGTTAGAGTTTATCAAAAACTCTCCCTATTCCTGTGAGGTAGGTGGGTGAGGAGTTTTAGCCCCACTCCATAGATGAAAAGATTGAGCATCAGAGAGGTTTTGTGACATATTTAGGTCCCAGTAAATTAAGGAAAATTCAGGCGCCCTAACCAGGTCCCTTCAGCCACTCCTGTCTCCAGAGGTAAGCTTTCATGTTTTTTCACTATTAATGTTGAGAACGTATAAGGTGTTAGGTGCTTATGTTACTTTATATACATTCAATCCTCACAATAAAGCCACAGCTCTATAAAACAAGGACTATATTATGATTATTATCCCCATTTTATGGGTGGGAAAACAGAAGGTCAGAGCAGGGATATGAATTGCCCAAGGTCACAGAGCTATTAGGTGGACAAACCAGGCCTCAGAGACAAAGTTCCGTGGTACTATGCCTAACCATGGCATATCGTCCCCCGCCCCTCCCTCCCAAGCACTTGTATCCATTGGTGGGAGTTTTTAGGTCCCCTTGACCTGGTCGTGCCTGGTCTAGACAGATGCCAGACTCAGGCTGGCATGGCGGGGTAGGGGCAGGATGCTGGCAACTTCAGTGGCCTAAGCACCTGGGCTGACCCACCTGTCCTGAGGGGCTGGGCTGAGAGAGGGCCAGTTGGGGTGTGGGTCCACTGGGCAAGATACTGGGGGGCTGTGTGGGAGGGTAAAAGCCGGCCCAGATGGGGAAGCAAGGGTCTGAAGCATTTTGTCATGACTAGGGAGTCTGCCTGTCCCCCTTTCTGTCTCCCTATCCCTTGGTCTCTCTGCCCTATCTCTCCTTGTAACACAGGGGCACCTGCTCAGTCTCTCCTCTATCCCCTCTTTCTGTTGCCTTGTCTTTCTAGACCTCTGTCTCCCTTGCTGTTGGTCACATAATAAGAAATGTATGTTTGGTAACTGCTCCCAGCTCCTGACACAGAGCTCCTGAGTCCCTTGGAGGTCCCTGGGTGATAGGAATATCTTTTGTTCACATGAAGTGACTCTGGGTGGGCTCCAGAACAGATTCAGGATGGGGGCTTGTCACTATGGCTAGCAGCCTGGAACTTTCAGTGCCTCTCCATCCTTTGGGGAGGGGAGAGGAGCTGGAGATCGGATTAATGATCGATCATGCCTTCATAATGAAACCTCTATAAGCAACCCTAAACTACGGGGTTCAGAGAGCTTCTGAGTTGATGAATGCATCCATGTTACGAGAGAGTAGTGTCTGCTCCACAGGGACAGAAGCTCCTGCACTCAGGAGCCTTCTGGACCCTATGTATCTCCTCATCTGGTTGTTAATACGGATCCATTATAACACACTTTACAACAAACTGATAAATGTAAGTAAAGCTCTTTTCTCAGCTCTGTGAGCTCTTCTAGCAAATTATTGAGGCTCAGGGGTAGGTTCTGGGAACCCCCAAATTTGTAGCCAAGTTGGGCAGAAGTGCAGGTAGCCCGGGGACCCAGGAAGTGAGGGCGTCTTTGTGGCACCGAACCCTGGGATCTGTAGAGTCTGACACTAATCCGTAGTCAACTTCAGAATGGAATCAAATTACAGGTTGGTTGGTGCCCAGTGTTGGAGAATTGGTTGTTGGTGTGGGGAAAAGCCCACATTTGGTGTCAGAAGTGTGAGGAGAGGAGCAGATTTGGTGTCTTTCTCTCAATCTGTCTTCCCATGCGTTCAGCCTCCTTGTCCCCCTCCCCATCTTGGTCCTGGTCGTGTCTCAGGTTGAACCAGAACTCTGGAGCCCAGCCTGTCCTTAAAGGCCCCTCCTCTCCTCACCTCACACCTCAAACTCAGCAGGCTGAGGCACCCCCAGGGATCCCTAAGGCTTCCTGGAACCCAGCGTTAAAACCACTGAAGTCATGACTGAACTACATGGGCAGCATAGAGACTATGCATATGGGTTCAAATCCCAGACCTGCCATGGCAAAGCAATGACCTTGGTCAAGTCACTTAACTGCTGTGTTTCTTCTTCCTTAATATGGACGTGTAATGGCCTTCCTTAAATTTAAAAATTTTTAAAAATGTTTATTTATTTATTTATTTTTTTTTTTCAACGTTTTTTTTTTTTTTTTATATTTATTTTTGGGACAGAGAGAGACAGAGCATGAACGGGGGAGGGGCAGAGAGAGAGGGAGACACAGAATCGGAAATAGGCTCCAGGCTCCGAGCCATCAGCCCAGAGCCTGACGCGGGGCTCGAACTCACGGACCGCGAGATCGTGACCTGGCTGAAGTCGGACGCTTAACCGACTGCGCCACCCAGGCGCCCCAAAAATGTTTATTTATTTTTAAGAGAGAGACAGAATGCAAGCAGGGGAGGTGCAGAGCGAGAGGGAGACACAGAATCCAAAGCAGGGTCCAGGCTCTGAGCTGTCAGCACAGAGCCTGACATGGGGCTCGAACTCACGGACAATGAGATCATGACCTGAGCCAAAGTCAGATGCTTAACCAACTGAGCCACTCAGGTGCCCCCATTTTTTTTAAAAAAGTTTATTTATTTAAGGGGTGGGGGGAGAAAGAGAGAGAGAGACACTGCACAGGTGCACATGCAAAGGCAGGAAAGGAGCAGAGACAGAGGGAGACACAGAATCCCAAGCAGGCTCTGTGCTGTCAGCGCAGAGCCTGATGTGGGGCTTGAACTCTCACAAAACGTGAGGTCATGACTTGAGCTGAAACCGAGAGTTGAACACTTAACCGACTGAGCCACCCAGGCCCATCTGCGAAGTGGGTTCTCTGTTGGGGGTCCTGTATGAGAGCTGTCTGGCACCCAGCAGGCACACAGCACGGGTCTCTGACCTGAGTCTCACCTCCCATCCATAATAGTAGTAACACGCGGTATGACCCAAGCATTTCAAGTGTGTTAGTCACATGGTCTCCAGGGCTGTTGTGATTCCTGGTTTTCAGATGAGGAAACCAAGGCACAGAGATGTTTGTAAAACGTGCCCAAGCTCACAGGGCTGGCGGTGGTGGAACTAGGGCTCCAACCCAGACAGGCTGGCTCCTGTCTGTGCCATGTCTCATCATGATGGTGAGCATTTATCGAGCACCTGCTGTATGTCAGCACTTTACATCTGTGATGGCTATGAATTCACATGACAGCCTCATTTAATAATTACAGGGGGTCAATCAACCCATTTGACAGAGGAGAAAACCGAGACTCAAGAACACTAGGTTGTTGTGTGGCTCATACAGCCAGTAAGAGCACACACAGGGCCTGACTCCTTGTCTGTCTGACTCTGCATAGCTGCACTCTGGACCAGCTGCTCCCCGGGTTTCTATAGCTGAATGACTAAGTCTGATGGGGTTTGGAGACCGAGGTAGGGAAACTTCTGGCAAGTCCATTCAGAGCCCCTAATGCCTGGTCTTTAGAGAAAGGCCCTTGGGGCGTGCCAGTGTGGTGAGCCCTGGAAAGCTTTTAAAGCTACAAATTTCATTTTTACCTTCTCTCACTGTGGCTTCTTTGTTCCATGGGCCCACGTGGGTCTGCATGGGCATTTTGGGGGGCTGTGGGACCCTCTCCCTGCTCTGAATATGCACACTCCTGAGAAGCGTTTCCTCTGGACCCTGAACAGTAGTTGATGGGGCCCTGGTCGGCAGGGGAAGGGGCTTGCTCTGGGAGGAGAGGGGGCGGGGACAACAGTAGCTGCCAGTCTGACCCCTGACCCCCAACACCACTGCCCCCTTTCCACAGAGTCACAGCACCTTCACAGTCTCTTCAAGTGGGCAAGGGCAGGAAGGCATTCTTTACTAGCCCCATTTCTCAGATGGGGCAACTGAGATTCAGGAGAGCCAATGACCCGCCAGCAAGTGCCCAAACCAGGGTGTCAATTCTGGTGCATTTGCATTGCCACTCCCTGCTAGCTGTCTTCTCAGAGCATAAATCTAGCACTTTCATATACCAGGCACGGCAAACCCTTGAGCACAGCATCATTGCCCCGCCTCATGGGTAAGGAAACCAGGACTCAGGTCTGTTAGGTCATTTTTCCAAGCCCCTAAGAGCACAAATGTCAGGGCTGTGGGATTCAAACCCCAAACCCTGGTTCTTTCTACCCCATTCCCTGAGCCACCTCCCCAGGCTCTCACCTGGCACAAGGGCAGCTCGTGGGTTCCCCAGGTCAGAACAGGGGCTCAGCGGGCAGGATTTGGGGAGGGGGGAGGAGGGACAGGCTGGACTCACTGTCTCTCCCTCTTCCTCCATTCCTGTTTACCTCACTCCTGCTCAGCCTCGAGATCTACTCCTGACTGCTTTCCACTGTGTGCCCCTGTGCGCCTGTGTGTGTGTGTGTGTGTGTGTGTGTGTGTGTGATGGGTGTGAGGGCACTGACTCTATGCAAGCCCAGGGTGAGTGCAGTGGACCCAGAGCTCTCCTGCGAGCTGAGCGTGCTTGTGTGTGTCTGTGGTTTTGCTCGCTGATCTTTGTTTCAGGGCCAAGTTTCCCGGGAGAGGGGCGTGTGCACGTGTGTGGGTGCATGTGTGTGCACGTATGTGCATACACACTCACAGAGGACTCCATGACTTTGTCTACGGTCTATATTTCAACTCCTTCTCTCACTTATTATATTTAGAGCTGCAGCTCCTTTAGTGGAAGGTTGAAGCCCCAGCCACCCACACCACCTGTCCTCATCCCATCCCTTGTCTTGAATCGGGGGTTCCCACCAAACTTTCCCCAAACCCTCTCTGGGTGACTGGTTTGCTGGGGGTCAGAACCCCAAGGGCCTGGGTGGGCAACTTCCCCTGAGCCGGGGTGTCCAGTTGGGATGCTGAGCTGTGCCACTTGCTGGGAAGGCTAAGCTGCCTTTCCAAGCCTCCAAGTTTCCACCTGTGAGTGGAGTTAACCAAACCCCACGTTGTAGGCCTGTTGGGAGGCTACACTATATGAAGCCCTTAGCTCAGGTCGTGACACCCTGTAGGCGGAGGACCTGGTCGACAGGAATCTGGGGATGGGGAGGGCTCGGTGGGCATCAGCCAGGCCTGGGCATCCCTGAGCTGGAAGCACCGAGAACCCACATGCCGGGTTGTCCGCAACTCCCTCTTCCCTGGTCCCCACACCTTCTGTACAGCCGGTTCAGTATCGTAGAACAGAAGTGGGAGGAGGCATCATGCCCCTGAACCCCAGCCAATAGATGTTAGATTTCAGTCATATCAATATTCAGCATTACAATAATGTTATAATTACCATAGCACAAGGAATGGCTTAGCGATGCCATTACCGTGAGCACTGGCCCTATGGTCCATTGATATCCGTAGTACAGAAGTGATCTTATTACTTTTCCAGCGACCGAGTAAGCTAGGTAGTATCACCCTCATCCACTGCAAATCACCTTGTCAGAGACCTGAGGCTCAGAGAGGTCAAGCAACTCACTTAAGGTCACACAGCAAGAACAAACATGGGTGTGTTTGAGTCCAGAGCCCTGCTGTAGCAGACAGTAGACTGTTCTCAGTCGCCTCCACACTGTGTAAGAATCGTGGCCCTCATTCCCTTTCCAGCCCTGGCGCTGGCCCCACCAGGCCCAACAACACACCCTTCAGGCTAATCTATGCCCCAAAGTCACTCACACACACTGGACTGTGGTGCTGACCTGACACGGTGAGAGGGACCAAGGGATCCTTGGAAAACCTCACCGGTCGGGAGTCTGGGTTGCTAACAATTCCAGCCTTGGATTTTCAAGGACTTAGCTTGCTCTATAACTTGGAAAGGTGGCCTGGGTCTCAGTGTCCTTTCCCGCCAGGTGGGGACAGGCTGACAGTCTCAGAGCCTCAGCAGCATCCCCACCAGCTCGAGGCCGTCCCCCTTTCCCTCACCTGTCTCACTCCCTGGCCTGCCCCTCTGGGCCATCACCAACCTGGCTTCGTCCCTGCAGAGCGGCTGGTGGCCTAGAACGTGGGATGCACAGTACAGGCAGCTGTGGCGGGCCAGGGCTAGGGTCCTTGGAGGTGAGGCTGATGCTGACAGTCCATCGGTGTGGCCCTGCCCTGCTGGAGCCAAGGGCACCTGGGATGCCGGTCCCACTCTCAGCCGATCAAGATCTGAGCCCCGGCCTGGCCACTTGTCCTCCAGAGTGCTCGGCCCCACCCCTGTGAATAATGCCGCTTGCCTCCTGGAGTCGAGCCTCGCTGGGCTTTGATGATTTGGGGGGGTAGCATGAATGGGCGGAAGACAAGGAAGGCTTACAGATCCAGCCACCCAGGCCTGGAGCCTAGAAATGGGTGCATTGCTGGTGGGAGGTGCCATTCTAATCCACCCCATGGCCCCCCCACCCCTGCCCCAAGCCTCCCAGTACCCACCTTCCAGGTTCCAAACCTATCTCTGATTCTCACGATCCCCTTCCAGGCCCTGGGGCTGGGGCAAGGCTCCTTCCCACCCCACCCCAACCACAATGATAATTAGCCCCAATGAACCCCAGCAAATAAATATGTGAATTGCAAAAGGGAGGAATCATAGCTGCCCCCGGGTGGGGAACTCCAGAGGTCCCTGGAAGGCCAAAACCAGCATCTTCTAACACCATCCCTATACAGCCCCCCTGCCCCCCAGTTTTGCCTGGGTAGGTCCCCGGGCACCCTGCCCATTGGGGCCTGGGAGGAGGGCTCACCCGTCTCAAGTTAGGACCCGTGTCTTTTTTAAGTTTATTTATTTATTTTGAGAGAGAGAGAGAGAGAGAGCACAAGCAGGGGAGGAGCAGAGAGAGAGAATCCCAAGCAGGCTCCGCACTGTCAGCATGAAGCCTGATGCGGAGCTCGAACCTGCGAACCATGAGATCATGACCGGAGCTGAAATCAAGAGTCGGACGTTCAATCTACCCAGCCACCCAGGCGCCCCCATCATCTAATTTTTTTAACTTTTATCTCCTCCTTCCTTTCTCCTGAGCCTGTCTTCCTAATCTTTCCACTCATGCATCTATTCATTTATTCAACCAATGTTTACTGAATACTTACTATGTGCCACCCACTGTATGAGACCCCAGGGAATGGGTGTCATCCAGAGAACAGGAGGGACCGTCTGTGTGCCAAGCCCCAGCCCCTTCTCCTTCGGGCAACCTGTTTTGACTCACACTGGTCTGTCCATCAGCTGGTAAACATCAGCCAGGCGTGATGGGTGTGTAAGTATGATTGAAGGTTATGGAGGAAGCTCAGGAAACATAAGGAAGGTGTGTGTGGGGTCCAGAGAGGAATGGGACAGAGTCTGGCAGACCAGGTGCTTCTCCCAACCCCACATGCCCAGCTGCCAACCCCCATGGCCAGGAGAACGGAGATACCAGCCCCAACCTGCTTTCCCACGCTTCACTGTTGCTGGATTTACAGATGATGTCTACTTCCTGACTTTTATCTCTTTTTTTTTTTTAACATTTATTTTTGAGAGGCAGAGAGAGAGTACAAGCAGGGGAGGGGCAGAGAGAGAAGGAAACACAGAATCTGAAGTATGGTCCAGGCTCTGAGCAAGCTGTCAGCACAGAGCCCGATGCAGGGCTCGAACCCACAAACTATGAGATCGTGACCTGAGCCGAAGTCGGATGCTCAACTGACTGAGTCACCCAGGTGCCCCTGATTTTTATCTCTTAGAAAACAAAAACAAAAACAAAAACTTCTTACCAGCTAGAAACATAAAACAAATGTTTTAATTAAAATAGAACATACAGGGGCACCTGGGTGGCTCAGTAGGTTAAGTATCCGACTTCAGCTCAGGTCATGATCTCACAGTTTGTGGGTTTGAGCCCCATGTTGGGCTCTGTGCTGACAGCTCAGAGCCTGGAGCCTGCTTCAGATTCTGTATCTCCTCTCTCCGCCCCTCCCCTGCTCGTGTGATCTCTCTCTCTCTCTCTCTCTCTCTCTCAAAAATAAATAAACATTAAACATTTATAAAACAGAACATACATAGAGAAAAATGCCCACATAATAGTAGCATGATGAATTTTTACAAAGGGTAAGTAACACCCAGATCAAGAAACAAAAACACTCAGCAGCCCCCAGAAACCCCTATGTACCCCCTTCTGTGACTACCTCTATCAGTAATGGCCATCCTAAGCCTGTTTTTGAATTTTGTAGGAATGGAGTCAAACGAAGTCTGTGCTCTGTTGTGTCTCGCTCGGTTTACTCAACATTAGGCTTGGGCTGTCTAACACACCCTGGCATCCACATTTCACATTTTATTTATCATTCTACTGTTGGGGGATACCTGAGTTGTTCCCCCCCCCCAACACTTTTTTTTTTTTTTGGCCTATTTTGAGTATTGTGGCTACGAACATTTTTGTATATTTCTTTGCATTTCTGCTGAGTATATACCCAGGGCATGCCTGTGTTCAGCTCTAATAAAGCTCTTTCCATTTAAAGAGAGAATCTGGGGGCACCTGGGTGGCTCAGTCGGTTAAGCATCCGACTTCGGCTCAGGTCATGATCTCGCGGACCGTGAGTTCGAGCCCCGCGTCGGGCTCTGTGCTGACAGCTCGGAGCCTGGATCCTGTTTCGGATTCTGTGTCTCCCTCTCTCTCTGACCCTCCCCCATTCATGCTCTGTCTCTCCCTGTCTCAAAAATAAATAAATATTAAAAAAAAATAAAGAGAGAATCTGCCTTCCTGTTTTGTTTTTGCTTTAATCAGCTTTATTGAGGTATCGTTAACTATAGTAAAATGCACCCATTTCAAGTGTGTCGGTCCACGACTTTAGACAAACGTGTGCACAATCAAGACACAGACCGCTCCCATCCCCTCCAGAAAGCTTCGCAGTGTCCCTTTGCAATTACTGTTCCCCACCCACCCCTTCCAGGGCAACTACTGAGTTGATTTCTATCACCATATACTAGTCCTGCTGTTGTCGAACTTCCTATAAATGGAATCACAGAGTGACTACTTGCTTGTGTCTGGCTTCGTGCCCTCAGCATTTGGCCCGTGGGATCGCTTCAGCTCATCTCTACCGCTCGTCTGCTCTGTTGCCGGAACCTCCTTTATACACGTGCCGCGTGAATGTATCCGTTTGCTCATCCATTCTTCTGTCGGCGGACATTCAGGCTGTTTCCAGTTTGGCCGTCGTGAACAACGCTGCTACGATCAGCGAGACACAGGTTTTTATGGGGACACATGTTTTTATTTCTGTTGGTTGAATACCTCAGAGCTGAATGGCTGGGTCACAGGGTAAGCCTGTAGTTACCCTCACACGAAGCTGCCAAAGTGTTTTCCAAAGGGGTGGAACCACCTTGTGCTCCCGTCAGCCACGAATGAGAGGTCAGTTTCTCCACACCCCGTTGCCCACATTTAGTGTCGCCTGGCTGCTTAATTTTAGCCAGTACAGTGGGTCGGAAGGGCTACCTCATTGAGGGGGGGTGAAATCTGCATTTCCCTAAAGGCTAAAGATGTGAAGCATCTTTTCCCAGGCTCACTGGTCATGCGTCCATCGCCTCCTGATTTTGATTTCGCCCTCTTCCGGTCCTGCAGCGTCCCTCCCCTGCCACCTACATCCCCAGTACCCTCTTGTTTTAGGGTACTGAAACAGTCTCCAAACTAGTCTCCTGCACTCGGTGGCTGCTCCATTGTGCCGGGCGACCCTTCCTGAACACATCACACAAGGCGCTCCCCTGCTCTAAAGGCTGCTAGGGCTCCGCAAGGCTGCAGGATGGGAGCCCAGACTTCTCAGCCTGCCATTGTCTGTACTTCCGGCTCCTGGTCCCCCAGCCTTTCTCTCCTGCCTCTCCTCACAGTCTCCCAAGCCCCACTCCTGCTCCATGTCTTGAAGACCCAGAATATCTTGTTCTCTTCCTTCTCACGTGGGTTTAAGTCTGTTCTAAATGAAGTCTGTCTCTCTCCAGGGAGGCTGCCAGCCCAGCGCACCCATGGGGATTCTCTGTCTCCCTCTCTCTCTCTCTCTCTCTCTCTGCCCCTCCCCCGCTCATGTGCATGCCTGTGTGTGTGTGCGTGTGCGTGCGTTCTCTCTCTCTCTCTCTAAAATATGTAAACTTAAAAAAATATTTTTTTAATGTTTATTTATTTTTGAGAGAGAGCGAAACAGTGTGAATGGGGGAGGGGCAGAGAAAGAGAGAGAGACAGAGAGATGGAGAGAGGGAGACACAGAATTCAAAACAGGCTCCAGGCTCTGAGCTGTCAGCACAGAGCCCCACGGGGGGCTCGAACTCGGGAACGGTGAGATCGTGACCTAGGCCGAAGTTGGACACTTAACCAGCTGAGCCACCCAGGGGCTCCCAAAGTCAATAAACTTTTAAAAAATTAAAAGAAAAAGGATCGATAGAAACAAACGATAATTGAGTTTGGAGTAGACAGATTTGGATTTGAGTTCTTGTTCTGCCATTTAGTAACTTTGGGGTGGGTGTTGGGCAGATCTGTTCATCTCTCTGTGCCTCTGTGGGTCAGATGGGGATGATGCCACCCTGTGGGGTTGTGGGAAAAACACAAAACCTAATAAGGGTATGGAAACCAGTGGTGAAACTATAAGGAGCCAGATGTGGGTGTGGGTGTGGACGCGCACGTGTGTGAGGTGAGAATTGGTCTATTAGATTGTAAGCCCCTTAGAATACTGACCTGATAAAGAAGTCTTACCCTTTTATACAGGATTGGAGGGATTGACTCATAAGAATTCATGACTGAAGATGCTGCCGTAGACAGAGGAATCAGTCATTAGTGTCCCTAACCTCCTCACAAAGCTCTCCTCCATTTCTTTTCTCCACCTCCTTCTCTTCGTGCTTTTTTTCCTCCTTCCCAAAGATCCCCTCTGCAAATGCAGCCCTCGCTGTGCCAGACCTCCTTTAGAAAAGGACTTCAGGGGCGACTGGGTGGCTCCGTGGGTTAAGCGTCTAACTTCCGCTCAGGTCATGATCTCGTGGTTTGTGGGTTCGAGCCCTGCATGAGGCTCTGTGCTGACAGCTCAGAGCCTGGAGCCTGCTTTGGATTCTGTGTCTCTCTCTGCCCCTCCCCTGTTCTGTGTGTGTGTCTCTCTTTCTCAAAAATAAATCAACATTAAAAAAAAAAAAAAAGAAAGGGACTTCAATGTGAAACCAAGGGGAATGCAAAAACCAAGGAAAAAAGAGAATAGACCCTCAGACGCAGACAAGGGAGTCTGTAGAGCACGGTGGTTTGTGACGGGAGACCTTCCAGCAGCTCCGGGTTGGGGCTACACTGACGGAAAGGGGCCAGGATGGTGTTGCTCCCAAGGCAGGGGGGCGGGTGCTGTTTGCCATGACCGTGGGCGCCCTTGAGCGACTGGAACTGCAGAACCCCACTCTGGGTGACCTCTGGATGTGTTTTCTCTGTGGTTATCCCCTTCTCGATGGTTCTTCCTTTTGGAGCTTCTCATTCCAAAAATCGCTGGGCTGGAGAGCCAATTCTCCATGGGTCACCATTGCTAAAGGCTGGGACCAGAGGGACCCGCACTCCCCATCTGTCTGGATGGAGTGAGTCCTTGAACTCTCTGCCCCACGAATTCAAAAATGTTTATGTGCCAAGCACTGTTCTAGCTACTAAAGATAAGGCCTGAGCAAAGGCGTCAAGGTAACGCCCCGCCGGCACCCAGCGTCCAGTCTGTTGGTGGAGACAGACGTGCCCGGGTCACACGTGGGAGCGTCTGCAAAGTGCTACTGAGAAAAATACACAGGCCAGGAGATAAAAATGCTACAGCAAACTCCAGAGGCTGCGGGGACGGGAGAACGCGAGGAAGGGATCTGAGGTCAGGCGGTCCGAGAAGGGTCTGGAGGGTGGGGTGGGCGCCTCTCCATGGGGGTCTCCGCGGCACTCTCCGCCCGAGTTCCCTCTAGCCCGGGCTGGTTCTCCATCCAGGGTGGCCTCCCTACCCGCACGGACCTGCCCGCTCCTCCTGCGGCTTTTCTGTTCCCTCCCGCCCCGAGGGCGCCCCCGGGGGGCCGGGCCGGGTCGCTCCCCGTTTCCCACCCGCCCCGCCCCCCCCACGCCGCGAGCGGCAGGAGGCGCTCGGGTGCCCTGCACGCACCGTGACTCGGAGGGCGGGTGTCCCCAGCCAGCGCGTGACTCCGCCCCTGCCCACCCCCGCCCGCACTAAGCGCCTCGCAGGGCGCCGCAGACCGTCCCGAGTCCTCCTGGGATGCCCGGGCGGCCCCTCATGGAGCCGGCACCCGGCGCTCCCCGGGGCCACGGCGGGGGCGAGGCGCTGCTGGGTGAGCTGGAGACGCTGGTTCAGGACGTGGTGAGGACGAGCTCTTGGTGGGAGCGCCACGGTGTGGACTGCGCCATCCTCGCGCTCAGCCTCCTCTCGGTGCCGGCCGGTGAGGAGCACCGGACAGGGGGACAGAGGGCGGCGCTGCGGCTGGGGAAGGGGGTGCGGGGTAGGGTGGGGGAGAGGCTGGGGACTGGGGCGTGGGGGACATGGCCCGTGCCCGGGACCCCGGAAGGAGGGGTACACCCCAGATCCGAAAGTCTGATTGCAGTGTCCTGCCCTGTGTCCCCAGAGAACAGGGCGCTGGAGGAGGGAGAAGGCCTGATGGCATGAAGGGCGGTGGAGGGGAAGGTTGAGAGGGAGGAGAGGGACTGGGGGAGGGGAGTATGTTCTATGGGGGGAACACCAGGGATGGGGTCTCCCCTGGACCTCTCCTGGTCGGGACCTGCCCCACCGCCGCCTGTGGCAGCCTCCCACCCCCACCCCGCCCCTGGCCCTGGGCCCACTTTGGCCTGGTCTCCAGCGGTGGGGACCCGGGTGTTTGGACCCAGATCTCCAGGAGCTGGAGAAAGGCCCTGTCTGCCCCCTCCCCCCCTCTCCCCACTCTCCTTCCTCTATACAGGGTTCTTAAGCCTGCGCTCTGAGAATGTCCTCGTCCTTGCACTGGGCATCATCATCCTGGGTGTGTGCCACTACACGCTCACGGTCAAGGGCAGCCACCTGGCCACACACGGTGCCCTCACCGAGTCAAAACGCTGGAGCAGGATCTGGGAGCTTTTCTTTGTGGAGGTGAGCCTGGGAGGGGTGGGCGTGGCTGCTGGTACTTCTTGTGGGGGCCACCTCACTGTTCCGCCGCAGCGTGCGGGGGTGTTCGGCTGTGTGCCCGTGTGGAGGGGCCACTACAGCCGTTGGTATGCGTGTCTGAGCGCACAGCGTGCTCTACAGTTTCGCAAGTCTATGTGTGTGTGCTTGTCCCCAAGCCCTTGAGAGGCCGCTTACACTGCCGGGCCCCTCCTGAGAGCTGCATGAGGAATGCACCTGTGTGTACCTGTGCCAGCCCGGGCACCCCTGTTTCTCCTGGGGGCACCCGCTTGCCTCTCTGTGGCACCGGACCAAGTGGCGATAGAACTTCCTTCTCCTACCAGGGCATCCAGGTCCCTTAGGAACAAATATGAAAGCTGACACCAGAAACGGTCCTCTTCTGCCACTCGTTACCATGACCAACTAACTCAATTATTAACTTTATGTAACTTTACAAAGGTTTATAGAACTATACACACCTACAGACACACAAATGACATTTTATGAAGTGATACATTTCTTTTTTAAAATATTTTTTTAATGTTTATTTATGTTTGAGAGAGAGAGAGAGACAGAGTGTGAGCAGAGGAGGGGCAGAGAGAGAGGGAGACACAGAATCCGAAGCAGGCTCCAGGCTCTGAGCCATCAGCACAGAGCCCAATGCAGGGCTCGAACTCACGGGCCAGGAGATCATGACCTGAGCCGAAGTCAGCTGCTCAACTGACTGAGCCACCCAGACACCCCAGTGAAGTTATACATTTCTTATCTAGCATTCTCCATTCTCCCTTTCTTCTCCTCCCCTCCTGCACTCATTTCTAAAGTGCTAAGAATAAGAGGAACCTACAGGTTCCTGATCCTTGGGGTCCATTTAGAAAAAATGTTTATTGAGGCGCCTGGGTGTCTCGGTTAAGTTTTGGACGTCGGCTCAGGTCATGATCTCACAGTTCAAGAGTTTGAGCCCCACGTTGGAGTCTGTGCTGACAGCTAAGCACCTGGAGCCTGCTTCGGATTCTGTGTCTCCCTCTCTCTCTGCCCCTCCCTCGCTTGTGCGCTCTCTCTCTCTCTCTCTCTCATGTGACAGTGCACACATGAATGGTGGAGGAGCAGAGAGAGAGGGAGACAGAGAATCTCAAGCAGGCTCTGCGCTGACGTGGGGCTTGAACTCATGAACCGTGAGATCATGATCTGAGCCTAAATCAAGAGTCAGACGCTTAACTCACTGAGCCACCCGAGGCGCCCCAATTAGGGTCCATTTCAAGATACTTCCCTTCCCAGAAATCCCTGGGCACTGGTGCTAGACAGACTCTGAGGCCTGGAGCCAGGGTCAGGTGCCTCCCCCAGCCTGCCCCAGTTTGTAATCACGAGCGGGGGAGAAACTGGGGACACGACAGGTAGGATTAATTCCGTGTGGACTTTTCAAAGCTGTCCTGAGTGCCAGGAGCCTGGGAGCAGCTGGGGATGAGGAGGTGTGGAGTTTGGACAAGTTATGACAGGGGACTTACCTATACAGAGGTGACCTTGTCAAACTTCAGCGTGCAGCTGAATGGTCTGAAGCCCAGGTTTCTTGGAGGAGAGAGGCCTGGCCACTTTATTTACCAAGGTCCCCAGGTGAATCTGATACCCACCCAAGTCTGAGGACTCCCTGGCCTAGACTCTGGGAGCACAGTAGCCATCGAGGGTGCCAGGCAAAGACAGTGAGCTGAGGACGCCTCCACTGAGAAGCCTCCCCAGTTTCCCCAGCTGAAGAGCTTGCATGGAATCACAGCATGTGACCTGCCCTGGGGACCCACGTGGCTTTGCAGCTGCACGCTGTCTTGTCCCCACGAGCCCCAGGGCAGTGGCCTCACTTTGTCTCTTTGTATCTTCGGCTCTTGGCACAGGGCTGGGTTCTTGGTGTTTCATTAATGTTTGTTGATGATTACGCCTACAGGTGATGCGGCAACAAAGTGTAGGGAAAAGCCAGCTAGTGGACAGTCACAGCCTAGAGGCCTATGACCCCCTTGTGGTGGGGGAGGGCTGGCTGTCATGTCAGTGTTGTGACTGCTGCGGGCGTGTCAGCTCAGTACTCAGGTACTAGCTCACCTGTGTGGGAATGGCCCTGCTTTCTGCCCCGCACAGTGTGGTTCTGGCTACTCTCTGGGGAGGATCTGGTTTCCAGTGTGGGACAGGGCATGGCTCAGTCTCCCCGTACTGCTGGCTTTAGTGGGGCAAGTGCAGTCCTTGGGGAGGGTGCTGGTCTTGGTGGCCAGGCAGGGGACAGTGTCTGGGCACAGCCTTTGAAACCACATGCCCAGCCTCGCTGGCTGCCTGACCTTGGGCAAGGTCTTTAATTCAGTGTTGGCTTCCTCACCTAATAAACAGGATGAGAGCATTACTGGCCCCACGAAGTCATGCTGGGGATTAAGTGAGACCACGTAGATCTTGATTTAGGGCCTGGGCCGACTCTTGGATGCCCACCAAGTGTTGGCTTTGCTTTCTCTCTGGAGGGAACGTGCTGTAAACTGCAAGGAGAGAGCAGTTTTGGTTGTTGTTTGTTAGTGCTGTTTGTTTTTAACAGAGAGGTTGATGCATTGTGCAAAGCTGGACAGACTTGAGTGTGTATGTGAGTGTGTGAGTGTGTGTGTGTGTGTGTGTGTGTGTGTTTGCGTGTGTGTGAAGGGCGCTGTTTGCTGCGGCACCTATTCTCTGTGTTGCACAAAGGACAAGTTCCCGCTGCCCAGGACCCTCCTGGACTCCCGACACTCCACTTTTGCCACATCCTGTTGTCTTCTCTCTTTGATCCTTCTCTTGTTGGCTGCCTGTGCTCTGCCCAAACCTTGACCCTCAGGAGCCACCATCACTATAGAATGATCAAGTCCTCTAGTCTGTAGCCCTAGGCATTAGCAAGTATCATTGGTGTCCCTGGGCACCTGGCTTTTTCCAGTTTTGTCCCAGGGTCTGCTGACTCGAGCTGAGGGTGGGACAAAGACCTGGCCCTCTCTGGCCTCTTGGATCTGGAGCAGGGCGGGGGAGGGTGGCAGGCAGGAGGGACAGGGCAGTGACACTCCAGTTATTGTTTCTTTGAAGTATCCCCAGTCACACACACCTGCCCACACTAGAGTGAACTTCCCTCTGAAGACGCATTCTGGTCTGCATGAGAAAGTTCCATTCCTCCTGCTTGTGAGCCTTTGACCCACTCCTCGGAGCACTGATGGCTTCCCTGCAGGAGCACCTGCCTTTCCCTGTCTGAGGTTATGTGTCTGGACCAGACCTCGGGAAGGGAGGGACAGGGTGGAGTGGGCAGGGCCATTATTGGCTTAAATCCTGGAGCTTGGGAAGGATTAACTTCTGAAATCAGAGGCCTTAAGGACTTCCCTGTATTGCACTCACAATCAAGATGCTCCCCGAGTGGGAGGGAACAGGCTGTACCAGTTACTCAGCTCTTTAGTGTGTCCCAACTTCAAGCTCTCCTTCTAAAGTTGGCTTTGTGCTTCGGGAGTGGGGCCACAGCTGGTCCCAGGAGAACATGGGGGCGCTGGCTCTGCCTTGGGGGAGGGGTGTCACACAGGGGGATGCCATCCCCTTCCTTTGAGTCCAATGTAGTGGTGGAAACAGAGCTCAGAAGCCCCAGCCTGGTCATGATTCTTGAATACTCTCAAGTTCTGTGGTGTGGCCATTATCTCCTGGTCTGTGTCTCTGCCCTTTCCTCTATCTGTACTCAAACCCTGAGGCGTGTTAGTCTGAGTATGCCCAACTGTGATTTTTAAATTTTTAAAAAATTTAGAGGGCAAAACCAGATCTGTAGTACAAAATATACTTTTGTAAAAAAAAAAAAAACAACTTTAGTTTTGAAATAATTATAGATTCACAGGCCCGTTGCAAATATAGGACAGAGAGGTCCAGTGTCCACTTTAGTCAGCTTCCCCCAATAGTTACATTCATATGAGTGTCTTTCAATAGCCAAACTAGGAAATTGACATAGGCACTGTGTGTGTGTGTGTGTGTGTGTGTGTACAGGAAATGGACATAGGCACTATGTGTGTGTGTGTGTGTGTGTGTGTACAGGAAATGGACATAGGCACTGTGTGTGTGTGTGTGTGTGTGTGTGTGTGTACAGGAAATGGACATAGGCACTGTGTGTGTGTGTGTGTGTGTGTACCTGCCATTTATTTTATCATGTGTAGATCTGCAAAATGGACTTTCTGGCAGCCTCCCTCCCCACCGCCCCCAGCTTTGGTGTGATTTCCTCAAGGATAAGCCCGAGGACTCTGGGAACTCCTATTTCTGTGGGTCTGTACAGCTTGGCTCTTGGTGGTGGCGACCTTGGTGGGCGTGCATATGGCCTCTCACTGGCAGAGGACCCCGGAGCAGGGCTAGGTGGTCCAGGCAGTCATCTGTGGATGGCAGCCTGAGTCCAAGGGTTGCAGCCTTGAGGGAGAGGCTCGGAGAGAACAGGGCAGGCTTGCTGTGAGTCCAGCAGTGGCTGCCCAGCCAGAACAGGATTCACAGGTTGAGGGAGGAGCTTGGGGGGCTGAGACAGTGCTGATCCAGGCTGAGCAGTGATGGCTGAGCAGTGCCCTCCACGTCACTGAGCTTGTCCAAGCCCTCCTCTGCGTGCTGGGGACACAATGGCAAGCGAGACCCACTCTAGTTCTCCAAGGGCTCAGAGTCAAGTGGGGAAGCAATAAAAATCCTGATTATATTGGCCGATTCTTCCTGGGTGCTTACTGTGTACTTTACATGAATTATCTTCTTTTTAAAAAAAATTTATTTTCTTACGTTTTTAAAATTTATTTTTGAGAAAAAGAGAGAGAGAGACACCACAAGTGGGGGGAGGGGTGGAGACAGAGAGGGAGACACAGAAGCTGAAGCAGGCTCCAGGCTCTGAGCTGTCAGCATGGAGCCTGAGGTGGGGCTCGAACTCACGAACTGTGAGATCGTGACCCGAGCTGAAGTCAGATGCTCAACCAACTGAGCCACCCAGGTGCCTCGAATTATCTTCTTTAGTAATCATGCCTCCCTATGAGTGGGACGCTGTTATTACCCTCACTTCGTACATGAGGAAACACTGATCTGGGGGGTTCAGTCACTTGGCCAAGGCTGCTCAGCCGGGACCAGGGCAGGCAGAATGTGACAGGGACATCAAGCAGGTGATGTGCAGGCCGTGAGCACAGAGAGAGCACAGCAGGGGTACTAGGCAATGTCTGCAGACATCTTTGGCTGTTGTGACTGGTGTGTGTGTGTGTGTGTGTGTGTGCGCTTGTGTGTGTGTGCGTGCGTGTGCACTCGCACGTGTCTTACTGGCATCTGGTGGGTCGAGGCTGGATGCCGTAAACAGCCTTCAGTGCATAGCACAGGCCTCACAACAATGACCCTGTCCCAAATGTCGGTGGTGCCAGGGCCGAGAACTCCTGGGGAACGTGTCCAGACGAGGAACTGCCAGGACAGTGCTGCCAGCCCCAGCCCCAGACAGAGCAGATGTACACGTAAAGGCAGGGATACGGGCGACAGCATGGTACATGAGGGACCCACAGAAATCTGGACTCTGGAGAGAAGGAGTAAGGAGGACTGTGTGCCCAGCAGAGGAGCTGGGAAGTTTCTGGGGACAAGGCCTTAAAGGGGAGAGAATCCCATCATGGCTGCTCGATGGCTCAGGGCTGACCACATCCAGCCAGCTCCCATCAAGACGAGGTTCCCAGGGTCTCCTCTTACTTTGGCCCTCACTGCTGCCCCCTCTCTTATCCAGAAGTGCTGAGAGGTGGCCATGTTCACCTGGGGCCTGCCCGGTACCTGAGGACTCAGACTCAGAAACTTGTATCCTCACCGAGTAGGGCTTTCAGATGTAGCAAAAAAAAAAAAAACAAAAAAAACAAAACAAAAAAAAAAAAAAAAACAGGACTCCCAGAGAAATTCGAGTTTCAGGTAAAAAAAAACAGTTTTTGTAGAAGTATATCCCAAATAGTGTATTCGGCTCAAGTCATGATCTCGTGGTTTATGGGCTCGAGCCCCGCGTCGGGCTCTGTGCTGACAGCTTGGAGCCTGGAGCCTGCTTCAGATTCTGTGTCTCCCTCTCTCTCTGCCCTGCCCCTGCTCACATGGTGTCTCTCAAAAATAAATAAATGTTAAAAAAAAAAAAAAGAGGGGCGCCTGGGTGGCTCAGTCAGTTAAGTGCTTGACTTCGGCTCAGGACATGATCTCATGGTTCGTGGGTTCAGACCCCGCATCAGGCTCTGTGCTGACAGCTCGGAGGCTGGAGCCTGCTTCGGGTTCTGTGTCTCTCCCTCTCTCTGCCCCTCCCCCACTCATGCTTGCGCGCACGCTCTCTCTCTCTCCCAAAAATAAATATTAAACATTTTTTTAAAGAAAAAAAGGAAAGACGACCTGTCACTGCCCACTTTTTGAATTCAGAATTATGTAAGCATAGTTCCTATTAAAAAAATAATTGTTTTCAAACTACCAGCTTAGCTGTTAATTACCTTTGGCCACCGGCGGAGGGCGGAGGATGCCTGAGAGAGCAAACAGCTGAGTGAAGGAAGAAGTGAATGATGGGAGACTTGGGGTCCCTGATACTTAGCAGAGGGCAGGTGGCAAGAGGACTTTCACTGGTACCTGCCCATGCACACTGTGGCCAGTTGTAGAGCCTGAGTGCTGCTAAGAGATTGGAGCCCTTAAGTCTTCTGGAGGGACTGACTGCATGGTGACATTAAGAGGTTAACACCAGCGTTGGGGACCCCGCTGGTTCAGTCAGTGGAGCATATGACTCTTGATCTTGGGATCCTGAATTTGAGCCCCACTTCGGATGTAGAGATTACTAAAAAGAAGAAGAAGAAGAAGAAGAAGAAGAAGAAGAAGAAGAAGAAGAAGAAGGAGGAGGAGGAGGAGGAGGAGGGAGTGGAGGAGGAGGAGGAGGAGGAGAGACATCATCAAGCCTTGAGGCTTCTGGAATTCTCCCTGGGTCTGCATGTGGAATCCTCTTGGGTGAGACCTCTGCCCAATCCTTCACAGCGGACAGTGCATTTCCCAGCTGCCTCTGCGGCATTTGGCCATCTCCCCTGCCTTCTGGCTGATGGGCGTACATGCGCAGGAGATGCGCGGCAGGGTGTGCGGTCTTCTCTTCCAGCCCAAAGCCACCCCCTCCTTTCCTCTACGGAAGGAACATCCAGAAGGGAGTGAGAATCCCAGTGTTATAGAAATAGCTCCAAATC
Organism: Panthera leo; assembly: GCF_018350215.1. NCBI lineage: Eukaryota > Metazoa > Chordata > Mammalia > Carnivora > Felidae > Panthera > Panthera leo. Next base: position 54,977,673 of record NC_056692.1, on the reverse strand, counting down.
TGTTCTTATTCATATAAAAAGGCCAACCATGTACAGACTCTGGAAGTGTGCACTGAGTCACATGTAGCTCAGCTCCCAGCTTCCTGGGGTCTGGCCACGTGGCTGAGAAGCTGACTGAGGACCCGACGGGGTCCCTGAGGGCCCAGTTCTTACCATGCTCAGCCCTGCTCAAGCACCAGTTCGTTTGTGACATCACTAGTCAGAGTGTGGTGAGCCGCCAGTGTGCGTGCAGATGCGGAGCCCGTGCTGGAAAGGAAAGGCAACTTCGTCCCAGCGCAGTAGAGGTGTGGTTGGCCCTTGAAGGAGAGGTGCACAGAAGCAGCAATTAAAAACAGTTGCTTCTTGGGGCACCTGGATGGCTCAGTTGGTTGAGCATCCAACTCTTGATTTCTGCTCAGGTCATGATCCCAGGGTTGTGGGATTGAGCCCTGCATCCGGCCCTGCTCTGAGCATGGAGCCAGCTTGGGATTCTCTCTCTGTCTCTCTCTCTCTTCCCCTCTGCCCCTCTCACCCACTCTCTGTAAAATATAACAAAAACAAAACCAGTTGCTGGTTCCAGTTACATGGGAGAGAGCCTTGAGGATCAAAACACACACCTGGAAGCCCTGGACAGAGGCAGGCTGGTCCCTGAGGATGTCCCGGCAGACCCCAGCCACAGCCCTGTGTGCCCGCTGCTGAAAGCTTCTGCTTGGAACCCGAACCAACCACGTGGCCCCGATGGGTGCGTGCTCTGGAGACCAGCAGGCCTGCAAGAGATGTCACTTCAGCTGACACGTGACCTGCCCGCCCTCTGCAGCCTGGCCCAACCTCGTCCCTCTGCGAGCTTATAGAAACAGACAGCAGAACTCATTCCTAGGCAGATTACCTCATCTGAGAGAGGAGCGCCTCCTGCTGCTGTCACGGACTCCTAGCAGGGCTGTGCTGGACCCCATCCTCTGTCTCCAGAGGGGCCCCTGCAATACGGGGTTGACGTGCCTGTTGTAAAACCGCAGTTGTGACCTCCCTAACTGTCCCTCTCCCCCCCCCCCCCACCCCCGCCCCGCCCCAGCATCCTTTAGCTAGACCTTCCGGCTGTATTTCAGTGCCGGTTCATTCCGAGGGAGAAGGTTGCTGCAAACAGAGTGTGAAGACAGTGTCGTTCCTTATATGTCTTCTCCTGGCTTTGCCTCTGCTGCCTGGGGCCCAGAGCCTGGGTTCCTGCTCTCTTGGAGTTAGCGGCTCATCTCCGGGGCCTTACGGCTTATCTTGGGTGGATTCTGGGTTCAGATCCTACCTCTGCCACCTTCCTAGCCAAGTGGCCTGGGGTTAGTCACCTGGGGTGGTCACGTGGCCTCTCTCTGCCTCAGTTTCTGCTTCTGTCAACTGTGAATAATAACGCCGCTGACTCACTAGGCTTGGGAGATGAGCAAATCACATTTGTAAAGTGCAGAACGCTGGGCACTCAGGGAAGGGTGTTCGGCTGTCTTTTCGAGGCTCACAGTGGTGACTGGCGCTGGAAGAGTCTTCAAGTCCTTCCGGAAACAGGCAGGCAGCGATCTTGGATAAAATTAACAAGATCTTCTGGTCTGGATGAAATACTGGAGGAAGCTGTTATATGCATTTTCATTTGCATATATCTGCATAAGAAACTCCTTATTGCCTCTTTTGCATTCAGAATGATTGCCCTTCTTGGGGTCCCAGAGCCTCTGCTTCTCCTGGGCAGCTACGAAGAATCCCACGAGGGTGAGGGTGCATGCCAGAGGAGTCACCCCTGGGGAGAGGTTCACACTCAGCCCCCCACCCGGGCTCCTCACCCTGGGCGCCACCCTCATGGCCAGGCCACTCTTGCGCCCCTCCCCTTGCTTCTCTGGGCTCCGAATGCAAAGCAGTGTTATGGAAATACAGATGTTTCCAAGATAAACATGAACAAAATAATTACAGCTGGGTGCCTGGAGCTTTTCCTGCAGTGTGCCCAGTCCCCCGAGAGCCCTGTCAGGCTTGCAGGCTTGCTCGGGTGGCCAGTGACAGAGTGGCAATCGTGGGGGCTGGCGTCTCACCTCCAAAGGCTTAGCATCACCACCCCTAGTGGACACAGTTCTTTTGACTTGCTGCTACTCTGTGGCCGCGGAACCTGAGTAGATAGATGGTCTAATTAGCCGGGGTGTGAGGCAGGAAGGTCCCGGAAATGCAGCATCCGGGGACGGTGGGTGTCCTTGAGGTCCTACTCTGCCTGACTATGCCTGACACGGCCCCCGGTGCCCTCCCTGGCTCCCTCCTCTAGGTATGCTCGTCCTTCTCTGCAGAGTACGGCAAGTATGGACACGTCAAGATGCACCATGGTTACACCAATGTGTTGGGCCTTGGGGACTCGAGCACGTGGAGGCTGCCTTGCCTCAACCGCTACGTGTACATGTTCCTTGCTCCTCTCTTGATCCCCGTCCTCACCCCATTGGTGGCTGTTGGTGAGTATGCCAGGGCCCCACTCCCTTACTCCCCCTCCTGGCTTCCTGGAGGCTGCTTGTAGAGGAAGCTGGGAGCCCCAAGTTAAGACCAGAAACTTTCTGAGACAGCCAGGCAGGGTGGAAGGAGCCTCGGCCCCCGGGCCAAGTCTGGCTGTGCCACTTACTGGCTGATGACCACAGGCAGGTAACTTAACCAGTCTAAGCCTCAGGTTCTTACTTGGTCCTCAAGGGCGGTGTGAAAGCATCATGAGGTCATAGATGTAAAAATACTTTGCAAAGGCCTTGCGCTCTATTGCGGGTTGTGGACTGTAATATCGTGAGAGCCGTATTGTATGGTGGAAGGAGGGGCTGGAGGGCAGCCGGACCCGGGTCCCAGCCGTGGATGGCTCTTACCACCTACCAGCAGAGTGGGCTTGGCCAAGTTGCTTAATGCTGTTTCCTTATCCATAAAATGGGTGAACCTACTTTTCAGGGCTGTGTGGATGAACGGTCGCCCTAGTTAACGCCCTAGTTAGCACCATTGGGCCAGGGGTGGGGGGTGGGGGAAGGCTTCAATTCCCCCCACCCCCACACTCTCTTTCTTGCTCCCTCTGGCAGAGCGGCTGAGAAAGGTGGAGCTCAGGTCGGCTGTGCGGACGCTGGGCCTGATTTCCCTGGGCCTCTACGCTCACTATTGGCTGCTTCTGAATGTATCTGGCTTCAGGAGCCCCGGCTCGGCCCTGCTGTGCATGTTCACCACCAGGTCCCTGCTGGCCCACCCTTACCTCCACGTCAACATCTTCCAGGTGAGGCCTCCCCAACCCTGAGCACAGGCTAGACTCAGTGTTCTGGGGAGAGAGATGCACTCCCCCCACCTCCCACCCCAACCTCTCTCCGTGGGTCATCACAGAGAAGTTGGATTTCAGGTAAAGAAGCAAAAGAATTTGCTTCTCTGCAACACCAGCTGCCATTCACACGTGGATCGTGGATGGAAGATTTGAGAAACTTAAAAAAATTTTTTTAAACGTTTATTCATTTTTGACAGACACAGAGAGAGTGAGCACGAGTGGGGGAGGGGCAGAGAGGGAGGGAGCGCGAATCCGAAGCAGGCTCCAGGCTCTGAGCTGTCAGCACAGGGCCTGACGTGGGGCTCGAACTCACAAACCATCATGACCTGAGCCGAAGTCGGAGGGGGCTCAACTGACTGAGCCACCCAGGTGTCCCAAGATTTGAGAAAGTTCTATGCATAGGGCACTTGATTAGGCCCTGTGGGGGCACAGATGATTAGGACCCCATCTCCTGCCCTCAGGGCACTTACTGTGATGACCCCAAGTGAGGAGGGCCTTCACAGATGGAGGGGGTGGAGATGGGAGGTGTTCAGGGGAGGCCTGGGGCTCAGCACTCGGTTCTAGGGCCATTTCCATAAGCAAACGCCCCTGCTCCCTGGACACAAAGACTAGGTGCCTGGAGGTCAGAGTATCCTTCCCCATTCCAGCACCTGCCGTGCTGCCAGTGACGACTTCATCTCCTAGGACACAGCTGTGGGTCCTGCCTCCCTGTCCTACTGGAGCAGAAGCGCCCATTCACTTGCAAATCCTTAAGACCCAGGACCGAGCCTGGCAGAGGAGGCATTTTTCCATACTTGTTGAATGAAACAACAAGAGGGTGCACAAACTTGATCTTGAACCCTGAACAGGATTTTGATGGGGGGAAAGAGAGCAGAGAAGGGTCTCTCCAGGATGAGATAAAGGCAGAGTGGCGTGAGAGTGTGCAGCGGGAAGTCGTGGGCATGTCAGTACCCCGGGGTTCAAGGGGGTACCCAGGCCACGCCCCTTGTTGTACAGGTGGAGAGAGAGACCCAGAGATGGGTGAGACTGAGCTCAGGGCACAGACAGGAGAGTGTCGCCACAGTGGGGGTGAGGGAGGCAGAAGGACCCTCTGGGTCCCCACGTGGTGGGTGAGGCTGTCCGGGGCAGGGTGGGGAGGCGCGGGGCTGCCCAGCCCAGCCTGAAGCTATGACCCACGTGTCTGTCACAGCACATTGGGCTGCCCATGTTCTCTCGGGACAAGAAGCCTCAGAGGATTCACATGATGAGCCTGGGTGTGCTGAACCTGCCCCGACTGCCTGTACTGGAATGGGCGTTCGGCCACTCCATTGTCAGCTGCCACGTGGAGCACCACCTCTTCCCCCGGCTCTCTGACAACATGTGCCTGAAGGTAGGTGAGGATCAGGCTGGCCTGGGCAGGGGTTCCCTGGAAGGACCGCCCCGTGTACGGGCAGCAGAGTGCATTTCTGACCAGAGGCATGTGGGTTCCTTACCAGCACTGTGACTCTGGACAAGTTAACTGAATGTCTCAGAGCCTCAGCTTCCCCCTCTGGAAAATGAGGGTAAGCAGGGCTTGCTAGCAGCAGGCTTTAAGGTTGAAATGAAATGGATCTGAAATGCTAGGCACACAGTACGTGCTTGGTAAAAGGGAGCTCTAGCTTTTGCTTTTTTTTTTTTTTTTAATGCTTATTTTTGAGAGAGAGAACGTGTATGTGTGAGGGAGGGAGGGGCAGAGAGAGGAAGAAAGAGAATCCCACGCAGGCTCGGTGCTGTCAGTGCAGAGCCTGACGTGGGTCTTGAACCCATGAACCGTGAGATCATGACTTGAGCCAAGATCAAGAGTCAGATACTTAACTGACTGAGCCACCCAGGCACCCCAGGGAGCTCTAGCTTTTATCCCCTGTGCCAAGGAGGACTGTCATGGAGTTGGGAGCCCTGGGGAAGGAAGTTGGGGAGAAACCCCTTACCCTTTTCCCTTGCCTGCTGGGAGGGGAGAGGCAGGAATGGTCCCTGCCCCTCATCTCCTCCAAAGTCTCATGGAGCAAGGGACTGGGAGGAGGGTGGCCCCTCGTGGGGAGGGACCTGCCCACAGTCCTGACTCAGCGGCCCTTCCTCCTGCCCATCTTCTGGCAGGTGAAGCCCGTGGTGTCCCGGTTCCTCCAGGAGAAGCGGCTGCCTTACAATGAGGACTCCTACCTGGCTCGCTTCTGGCTGTTCCTCAGTCGCTATGAGGAGTTCATGGTGCAGACCCCTCCCATCACAGAGCTGGTGGGATTGCAGTGAAAGGGGGGGGGGCGCCCCCTACGCCCCGCCTCCCCACCTCCCAGCCCGATCCTAGCTCTCTTGCTTCTGCTGGCCTTCCCTCAGTCCAGGAGGGCATGGGCCCTTCCCCAGGGCGGTGGCTTGGCTGCTGGTGGTGGAGTGGGGAGGTACTGGGGGCAGTGAGGTGGAGAGCTCAGGCTGGGATTTCTGGAGAAACCTCCTTGCTTTTCTGGGTTTGGAGGGATATCTGGGGGCAAGGAGTAACAGTGGTGGGCATTCTGGTCAGTCTGGATCTCAGCCAACTTCATCTTGGGGTGGGGGTGGGGGAGGGCGCTAAACAGCTGGATTCCTCCCCTGCTGTGTCTGAGCCTTGATAGGGCTAAGGGAAGGTGATGGGGAATGGGGATAGGAGAGGCCCTGGGCAGGGCGGTAGGTGAGGAGAGCGAAGGGTCAGGCCCTCAGGGCCTCCCGGGCGCCAGGAGACCCCATGCTCAACTGCCCACTGCTTCTTCCTGTGTTCTTTGAGGCTGTGTCCCCCAAGGAGCCCTCTCCCCAGGGGCCACAGGGAGAGGTTACTTTTTTAAAAAATTAAAAAAATTTTTTTTTTCTTTATTTTTGAGAGACAGAGTCAGAGCACGAGCAGGGGAGGGGCAGAGAGAGAGAGACGGAATCCGAAGCAGGCTCTGGGCTCAGCTGTCAGCACAGAGCCTGATGCGGGGCTCGAACCCATGAACTGTGAGATCATGACCTGAGCCAAAGCCGGACGCTTAATGGACTGAGCCACCCAGGTGCCCTGGGAGAGGTTACTTTTGGCAGACTTTCCTAATTTCTCTGCCGGAGAAGCCTGTGCAAGACACTGGCTCAGCAGCAACCAAGACCCTCAAGAACATCAGTGAAATTAAAGTGTGTGTGTTTGGTGGGGAGGGCACTCCAGGGGAAATAAGGGCATAGATAAGAGTGTAAATAGCTTTGAGCTTGACCTTGGTGAGCTCTAGATAAAGTCTGCTTTGTTCCATGATGTCTAGCAGGGGTAGGCCTCGAAGAACTATCAATTGCAAGGAGAAAAATTACTGGGGGTGGGTAGCCGAGGCTGGAGGGGGTGATGGGAACAGGGTCTGGAGGACAGACAGCCTTAGAGGGGAGGGGAAGGAGGGCAGGGTGCAGCTACAAAGGCTTGAGTCAAGAGCTGGGCTTGGCTGTGAACAGGTGCGGGGAGGAAGGCAGGGATACAGAGGATCACTGATGCCAGCTGGAGGAGGAAAGCAGTGTGCTTGGGACACCACTCAGGGTCAGCCAAAAGTGGGCAGCCTTGAGAGAGGACTGGGAACCTCCCTAACTAGTGGTTGGGCGAGAGGGTGCAAGGATGGGGCCCAGCTGGAGGCTGAGGCAGGAACAGAGAAGTAGGCCAGGCCTATGACAGGAGACCAGAGCAGTTAGTCTAAAGCAGGGTTTCTTACGTCGGCACTATTGACATCGTGGCCGGATCATTCTTTGCCACTGGGGCTTGTCCTGGGCACCCTGGGGTGTTTAACAGCATCCCTAGCTTCTACCCACTGGGATGCCAGGAACCCAAGTTGTAACAATCAAAAATGTCTCTGGGCATTGCCAACTAACTGTCCCCTAGGGGGCAAAATCATCTTAGGTTGAGAACATGCGGGTCATGTTCAGAGCACACAATTGCCTTGTTTTTCAGTGAAGCCTTTGGACAAGGTAAAGGGCCTGCTGGCCCTGATGGTGGGGAGGCTGAATGGGATGGGCGGAGGGGCTAGACAGCAGGCGAAGGCATCCTCGAAGCCTGGTCCTGTTGGAGCACCCACCCTGCGCCTCCAAATCCATTCCCTACTCTTCTTCGCCCTGCCTTCCTCTACCAAAGACCACAGCTGCTGTCCGGTGCCCTTTCCTACAGCTACGGCTCTCACCACTTCTGAAACTACTCCCTCCTTTTCTTCTTCAGGACCTGGGGTGGTAGTGGCTTCCCGCCATTGCTAGCCTGGGGGTGCTCCACCATTCCCTTGGTCCTGGCCACACCTCTGTACAAAGTTCCTTCATTAAACTCTTTTCAGTCAGTCCTTTGGAGTGTGCCATCTGTTTCCTGCTGGGAGGCTGACTGATAGAGCAGAGTTTTGGATCCAAGCAGCCCTCCTGGAACAAGAAAGCCTTGGCAGCCTCCCCAGCCTTGTTCTTTGCTATATGTTATTGCTGCTGTTTCGAAATGCATTAACAGCTCAGAAATTGCCTTCAGGTCTGGGAATGTGATTAATCAAACTGCTAATTCTCCGCATGAAAAAATGCGATGTCAGAAAAGGTCCCATTGCGGAGTCCTGGCCAATGATCAAAACCATCCTAATCTATAACCAGTGACTCATTGTTATTGACCTGGGCCTGAGTGGGGGCTGGGCAGTAGCTGAAGGCCCCGGTACGAGACCTGGCTGGACTACAGGTGCCTGGGAACAAGTCACTCGATTTCTTTGAGGCTCAATTTTCTGTTACTCTAAGGATGTGGGCTGGGAAAGCATGGGGCTTGGGAGGGAAGGGTGAAGTGATAGGAGTGAATGAAGCCCTCCCAGGACTGTACAGATACCTGAGGTCTAATTTACAGAATTATAGGGGAGGTGATTATATTGACAATGGTGATGAGAGTTAACATTTTCAGAACTTATGGCCAACAATTTTACCTACGCCACCTAGTTTCAGTCTTTACAAGACGTTTTTGCTATTTTTTCCTTCATATGGTGAAGACAAGGCTTGGAAAAATTAAATTTCTCAATATTATATCGCTAGTAAGTGTTAGAAGGATTCAAGCCTAGTGTGTCTGATTCCAGAATCCATGCTCTCGACCACCAGACATACTGTTTCTGGGTGGGGAGTCCTGTAGGGCTTTCAGAGATGTCTGATCCTGACTCTCCTTCTCTTCCTCCCCATGAAAGGATAACACATGGTTTGATCACTAAGACAAACTCTTCAGGAGCCTTTGCACATGCCAGGCACTATATAGAGCTCTGGAGATATAAAAGTGAATGAGATTGAGCCCCAACCTCATGGAGCTTACCATCGAGTGCAGGAATTGACATACATTCTGTAAAGGGCCAGATAGTAAGCATTTTGGGCTTTGTGGACCATGTGGCCTCAGTCACAACTACTCAAAGCACTTCGTGCCATCAAAGTGGGAAAACAGCCACAGAGAATATGTAAAGAAATGAGCATGACTGTGTTCCAATAAAACTTTTTTTGAACTTTATGTAATTTTCACATGCCACAAAATGTTGTTTGCAATTCTTTAACCATTTAAGAATGTAAAAACCATCAGCTTGGGCTGGATTTGGCCTGCAAGCCATAGTTTGCCTCCTCCTGGTCTAGTGGGACAGGCACAAAATACAATTACTTTTTAAAAAGCAGAACAGTGGGGCGCCTGGGTGGCGCAGTCGGTTAAGCGTCCGACTTCAGCCAGGTCACGATCTCGCGGTCCGTGAGTTCGAGCCCCGCGTCAGGCTCTGGGCTGATGGCTCGGAGCCTGGAGCCTGTTTCCGATTCTGTGTCTCCCTCTCTCTCTGCCCCTCCCCCGTTCATGCTCTGTCTCTCTCTGTCCCAAAAATAAATTAAAAATGTTGTAAAAATAAATAAATAAATAAAATAAAAAGCAGAACAGTCATTCACTTCTCAATAGGAAGGAGGGGAAGTGACAAGGAGAGGCACATGTCCTATTTCTTGAACGGGATGGTGCTTATATGGTTACATCTCGTGGTTTCATCAAACAGTACACTTATGATTTATGCACTTTTCTGTTTGTTATACTTCAATAAAAAAGACAATTTAAAAAACAGTAAGGCAGTGTAATAAGTAACGATGAGCTAAACTAGAGTCTTGGGCGGGGTGGGGGTGGGGTGGGGCGGGGGAGGGGGGTGGGCAAGAAGGGACCTTAACCCAGCTTGGGAGAAGATGCATCAGGGAAGGCTTCTCCAACGAAGTGTCTGACAAAGAGGGACCTTGGGGAAAAAGGAAGCTGAAGCTGGCATTAGGTTTATTGGGTCAGATTTGACCAGGGATCCTGTCTTTTATATACATATTTTGGTCACCGTGGATTTTTGGCATTAATTTTGATCTTTCAAAACGTTGCATGAAAATACTACTTATCTTGATTACTGGGCTTTTGGCACTCCCTTCAATTCTGCACCCAAGGCCAGTGCCTTAGCAGCCTCACCCTTACTTCCAGTGTTGTTGGGCAAGGGTGGGAGATCTGCCCTGTCCTTAGTACCAGGGGCAAGCCGCTTCTCCCGTTTCTTTACTTACGTAAAGGGGGGGGGGGGGTGAGACGGGATTGGATCTCCAAAGTTTAAAATGCTCCCTAGCCCGACCTGGACAGCATCTGGCCAGGGTCACGCCTGTAGAACGCCCAGAATGCCCCGAAGGCTCCGGCAGAAGCCCTTTTTTTCCAGACTTCCGGACTCCGTGGTTATTACGCAATGGACAGGGAGGCGCCCTTGGAACTCGACTCGTGATTGGTTAGGAAGAAACCAGACGTAGGGAGGGAGGGTTCGCTTTGAAAAGGGAAGGGCCCGTGCGTCATCAGAGAGCGACGAGAGTTTCTGAGTGGGAGGGTCTAAGTAAAGTAAGCCCCTTCCTAATTGGCTCTCTCCTTCAGGCGGGATTGGAACAGCGATGAAGATTCGCTGTCCTCCAACCCTAGCCTCTAGACGATTGGAGGGAGGGTGAAGGTTGGGGAGAAATTTATTAAGTCACGACAGTTCGGACGTCCTGGGGGCGGGCCTCAGCGGTAGAGGGTGGATCCGAGGGCGGACTTCTCCTTTGGGGCGGGATTCTTTCGGGCGGGGGGAGTGTGGCCTCCACGCTGCGCTCTCCCAAAGCGTGGGAGGCGGGACCTGGGGGCGGGGCTAGGGAGGGGCGGGGTCGAAGCCCGCGGGCAGCGAGGATCCCCCATCGCGGAGCGCGGGGCCATCTCCGGGGTCGGGTCCGCTGGCTGGTTGGTCTTTCCAGCCATGGCTCCGCGTTGCTGGCGCTGGTGGCACTGGTCGACGTGGCGTCGGACACGGCCGCCTCTCCCCGGGAGCACCCCGAGTAGGAGCAGGGCACCTGTAGGGCCGGATGGCTGTGCGGGGAGGCCTGCGAGCGCCAAGTGTGGGGGTCGGCGGAGCTGGGGCAGGGCTGGAGAGGGGTGAGAGGGGACCAGGGGCGAGACCGGAGAGGTCATCTCATGCGGATGAGATTGGCGTGGTGTACGGGAGCAGGCGGGGGCCTGTGCGGTGAGATGTTAGTCCACAGAAGTGAGAAGGGGAGACTATGAGGTGCACAGGTGTGAGAAGAGGTGAATGAGGGTTATATGAAGGTCTGTGGGCCGAGAGGGAAGTCCGAAGTAAAACAGGGGTCTATAGGAATGACAGGATCTATATGGACAATATAGTATTCTGTGGAGAGAGAGTGGGTAGAAGAGGCACAGTTGGGCATGGCGCGGGGCGGGGGGGGGGGGGGGGGGGGGGGGTCCACGCCAGCAAGACTGGGATATGGAGCCGGTTGGAAGGATGTGGTATTCTAGATGGCTGGGTGGGGAACCTTGCAAGAAAAATGAAGTGCTGTGCAGGCAGCTTCAGGGGTGATGGGGGGTGTTGAGTAGGCATAATACATTCATGGGTGAAACGTAGGGCTCTGGATGAAGACACGGACTTTGAGGGTTCAGATGAAGTAAGAGATCCTGCAAACGCCAAGGTTTTGAGGAAAAAGAGGAGGAGAGGGCAATTGGGGGTGAAGCTTGGGAAGCTGCATCTTCTGGCACTGTTGTTGGTTTGGGAAGTGGGGAGGGGGTGTTGATCTGACATCCCACCCATTTCCCATTCCCTCCCACAAAGGCTTCCGGCAGCGGTTCTCCACCCAGGAGCAGCCCCCCCAGATCTGTGTGGTGGGCAGTGGCCCAGCTGGTTTCTATACCGCCCAACACCTGCTAAAGGTAAGCCATGTCTTCCTGGTTCCCTCTCCCATGATTCACCTGCTGCTCCAATCCTGAGGGCAAGTACCACCCCTGTGGGTTTTAAAAGCACTCCTGGATCCCTGATGGGAAAGGGTCTCCCAGTCCATCTAGACTGGACACTTCCTATATGCTTTGTCACCTCCATCTGGGGCTCCCCAGTCTAGGTCCTCAACTATGGGAGAAGTGTGTTTGCCTCATAGGCAGCGGTCAGTGGCAGATGGTCTGAGATGCCTCTTTGGCCAAACCCGTCAGGAAGATTGTGTAGACCTACAGGATAACTGTATCCTGCCCCTCATCTTCCCTTCTTTCTTTCTCTCCTCTGTCCTCAACATCCTATGTCTTGAGGCTACCCCCTCTTCTCAGAGTTTTCTGGCCTTATAGGTGCTTCGTCATGCTCCAGCGCTATGTTGTTCTTTCAGGCTGCCCTCCACCCCCCCCCCCCCCATTCCACCCACCCCAAGGCCAGAGTCTCAAGGCTTACAGTGTTGGCCTTGGTGGGCAGGGCCCCAAGGCTGCTGGTTACCCTTGAGGCTTGGGCAGATATTGGTGGGAGGGGGGAGGGATGGAGACCTAGGCTAAGACATGAGACAGTGGCCTCACTTTGGAGGGACTTGGGGTGTCTATGGAGAGACAGGAGGAAGCATGAATATATTAATTATACACACATACATGCAGAAACTTAAAAAGTAGGGTAACCAATCTTCCTAGTTTGCCTAGGACATGGAGTTTTCAATATTAAAACCTGGGGGATTGGGGCACCTGAGCAGCTCAGTTGGTTAAGCGTCCAACTTCGGCTCAGGTCATGATCTCATGGTTTGTGGGTTCGAGCCCCGCATCGGGCTCTGTGCTGACAGCTCAGAGCCTGGAGCCTGCTTCGGATTCTGTGTCTCCCTCTCTCTTTCTGCCCCTCCCCCACTCACACGCTATCTCTCTCTCAAAAATAAACATTAAAAAATTTTTTAAATGGGGGGCAGTCTTGGGGGGGACTGGCGTGAGTTGGACACCCTGCTGAAAAGTGACCAAGCAACACAGGGGAAAGAACTAGTTACTGTGATGTGAACAGCATGAGCTAAGTGAGGTGCAGTCAGTCAGAAAGTGTTTCCTGGAGAAGGTGCATTTCAGCTTCATTGAAGGAGGCCACGGGCTTTGGGGAGGACCTGCTGCGTGCGGAGGGGTCATGCATGGGCAAACTGCATGTGGTAGAACAGCCCTCGACCCTGGGATGGAGACCGGGGATCCCACAGGGTCAGGGGAGATCCGGGAGGGTTTTGCGTAAGGGGCACTTGCTAGCTGAGCCTGAAATCTGGGGAGCAAAATTGGGCCTTCCAGGCGGGCTTCGCAGTGCCCCCAGTGTGAGCAGGGGCTCTGACCTGCACACTTGCACACGCTTTCCTTGTAAGAGGTGCCGGGGGATGGACACAGAGCCAGTTACAAGCCAGTCCTTGCCCACTGGGTGTTCCAAGCTACTGGGTGTGCTCCCCAGACAGGAACACAGTGCAACATGTCAGGGGCAGTGGCACTTAGCCAAGCCAGGTACCGTACAGCATCTCATCTCCCCATGACAACCTCTGAAGCAGGTGTCCTGACTCTCACTTCACAGGTCAGGACACTGAGGCTGAGTGACACTGCCCAGAGTCCCCCCGGACGGGGAAGGTGCTAGGCTCTCAATGCAGGCAGGCAGATGGCAGGGCTGCTCTTTTCTTTTTTTTTTTTAATTAAAAACATGTATTTATTTTTATTTTTTATTTAAAAAAATTTTTTTTAACATCTATTTATTATTGAGAGACAGAGAGACACAGAGCATGAGCATGGGAGGGGCCGAGAGATGGAGAGGCACAGAATCTGAAGCAGGCTCCAGGCTCTGAGCCATCAGCACAGAGCCCGACGCGGGGCTTGAACTCACAAACCGCAAGATCATGACCTGAGCCAAAGTCTGACGCTTAACCGACTGAGCCACCCAGGTGCCCCAATTTTTTATTTTTTTTAAGTTCATTTTTATTTATTTTTGAGAGAGAGACAGAGAACAAGCAAGGGAGGGGCAGAGAGAGAGGGAGACAGAATCCCAAGCAGGCTCTGCACTGTCAGCATGGAGCCCGATGCGGGGCTTGAACTGACAAACTGTGAGATCATGACCTGAGTGGAATTCAAGAGTCAGATTTCCTGACTGGTAGGTGAACCACCTGCGCCCCCACCCCCCACCCCCCAAATGTATTTTAATCGAAGTATAGTTGATACACAATGTTGCATTAGTTTCAGGCGTTCAACATAGTGATTCTCCCCCAGTGTGTATGTTACACTGTTATGTTTCCCCCTAGGGTAGCTACCATCTGTCACCGGGCGGGCTTTCACAGCACCGTTGCCTGTGTTGCCCATGCTGTACGTTTCATCCCTGTGACTTATTCATTAGATAACTGGAAACCTATGCCTCCCACTCCCCTTCACCCATTTTACCCATCCCTCCACCCTCTCCTCTCTGGCAACCATGAGCTTATTCTGCGTATTTATGGGTCAGAGCTGCCCTTAGGTACCACGCTAGGCTGTTCACTCAATAGTCCTTTATTGGACACTGACACGTTCCAGGCACAGACTCAACGGTAGGAACATAGGTGTGAGCAGGACAGACATGAGCCCTACGTTCAAGGACATACCAGTCTAATGTAGGGGGGTTGTGGAGTGGAGAGGAAGAGAGTTTACAGTTTCTAAGCCTCTGATAGTGTAAGAAACTGGGGGTGGAGGGCGTGGTGTACAGAGAGCTGCACCCAACTCAGCCTGGAGGAGGAGGTGTCCAAAGTGCTGTCTGAAGGACAGAAGGAGCTGCCGGGTGGGCGAGGGGTAGGTGGCAGGCAAGAGAGGCCCAGGCACTGAGAGCCCCATGGGCAAGGCCCGGAGGGAGGAGAGAGTGTCCCTTTGGGGACAGGTGAGTTTGGGAAGACAGGCTTGTGTGTTAAGCATGGAGAGCTGATGAGCCCAGAGCCAGGGCGCCTCGGAAGGCTCCGGCCGGGCCTGCAGGCAGGCAGTTTTTCATGGTGCTGTCCACTCACCTCCCCCTCCTTCCTTCAGTCCCACGGGATAGGTATTTCCATGCACGTTTCTGGGCCTACCTCACACCTGATCAAACTGGGGCTGGGGCCTAGGAATCAACAATGTAATTAAAAAAAACTTTTATATGTTTATCTATTTTTGAGAGAGAGAGAGAGAGAGAGAGAGAGAGAGAGAGAGAGACAGCAAAAGTGGGGGAAGTTGCAGAGAAAGAGAGGGAGACACAGAATTCGAAGCAGGCTCCAGGCTCTGAGCTGTCAGCACAGAGCCTGACGTGGGGCTCGAACCCATGAGCTGTGAGACCACATCCTGAGCAGAAGTCAGTTGCTTAACCAACTGAGCCACCCAGGCGCCCCAGGAATCAACAATTTTAAACAGAACCCCCCCCCCCCCCCACACCAGGGGATTCAGAAGCCCACTGCTCTAAGTAGGTTGACTTCACTGAAAAGTTTTAGGCAAGCAGCCCATTTTGGACAGGAAAGTCTCTCTGCCTGTAGGGTAGACAGCGGAGCGGGGAGGCAGGGCTAGGTGGCCAGGAGAGCAATGGAGAGCTGTGGACGTGGCAGCGGGGCACAGGAGGGGAGGATGACTGACCGACTGGGCAGGGTTGAGGGGAGCCGGGGAGGAGCCCCAGGTTCTAGCTTGGGCTCTGGGTGGATGGGATGGGAGGGAACAGAGGAGCAGAAGGGGAGAGTTTGGGCGGAATGGGGAGTTGACTTCCATCTGGATGGGTTTGAGGGGTCTGCAGTGTCATCCAGGGGTTCAGGTTTGGAGGGGACAGTCCGGGCAGGGGAGAGAGTGGAACAGCAGCAGGTCCATGGGAATCTGAGGTCACAGGAGGGAGTGGCTGCAGCTTCCCCAGGGAATGTGTGTCTGGGAGAGGGGAGGGGTCCCACATTGGAAGAACCTCAGAGAATGTTTTCATTGGGAGTTGGGTGGGGGCAGGGGCAGAAGAGAAGAAGCCTGAGAAAGAACAGCCAGAGGGGGAGGGGGGAGCTGAGTCAGAGAAGAGAGAGTTCTCTGAAGACAAGGTCGGCCATGAGAGATCTCAGTAAACACACCAGCAGGTCTAGCACTGGGGAGCTGGCCTTGGACTTGCAGGGGGTGGTGTGACCAGGAGGGAAGGCTCCATAGCAGGAAAGAAGGATGAAAGATGAAAAGCCAGGTTGTGTATGATACGGACTGCCAGGCTGAGCAGTTTGCACTCTGTCCCTTGGCGGTGGGCAGGCAGGGCAGGTTTGTGGGCAAGGTGATTGCGTGCAGCAGTAATGGTAAAAGGCAGCTTTTTTTTCTTAATGTTTATTCATTTATTTTTGAGAGAGAGAGGGAGAGCACAAGTGGAGGAGGGGCAGAGAGAGAGAAGGAGACACAGAATCAAAGCAGCCTCCAGGCTCTTGAACTGTCAGCACAGAGCCCGACGCGGGGCTTGAACCCACAGAACTGTGAGATCCTGACCTGAGCCGAAGTCGGACATTTAACCGGCTGAGCCACCCAGGTGCTCCTCAAAGGGTGCCTTTTTGATTGAACGCTCACAGTGGGTCAACTGCGGGGCTAAGGGCTTCAGGCCTCGCTCATTTGATCACAGGCATCACCCAGAAGAGCTGTTCTGTTGTAGGAGAAGTTAAGAAACTTCGCTGTGGGACAGAGCCGGACAGCGGAGGGGCTGGGGTTGGTCCCTGCGGAGTGGAGACGGCATCAGTGGGGCGTGAGGGAGGTGGTTCGGGCACAGCCGGTGGCTGGCCTGGATGGGGACAGTAGGAGGCACGTGTAGCCACGCACTGAAGACACAGTCCTCAGACACTTAGACCGAGCGGACGTGCAGGGCTGACCTCTGCCAGCGAAACAGCAGCAGCAAACGGCACGTGGTCTCTATGTCATGTTCGCCGGGTAGAAACACGCAAGAATGTTAAAGCGTGGGAGGAAGACACGAGGAGCCTCCAGACATAGACCAAACACACATCTGGTGTTTACGTGAAAGCATGCAGGGAAGCCGTGCGGTTTCAAGGACTGTTAAGCAATTACAGTGGGTCTGTTCCCTAACTGGCTCCTGGGCGATCACGGGGCTCTGTTCTCATAGTGCTATCGCACTCGACAGCCTTGAGACCCGAACATCGCTGACGTTTCAGCAATTACACCATTCACTTTCCCGGGGCCTTACAGTTCTCCAGAAATAACTCCCCAGGCACGTTCGGACAGGTGGGTGGTGGGGAGCCTGGACTTGGGCGCAGGCAGTGGAGTGGAGGGCAAGAGGGGATTTGGACAAAGGTGATGAGGTGAGTGTGAGCCTTTGTAGGGGGGAGGGCGACTGGTGGGCAGGAGCTTATTTGGCTTGAGTCCCATTGAATCGGGAGCATCACAGCAAGAGCCTCCGATAGGGGTGCCCCAAGGCAGGGCAGTGTCATCCATGGGAGCCCCAACCTCTTGACTCCAAACCCGCTGTGGCCCAGCATCTCTCACGGTCCTGACCTTCTGGATGCTTCCCAACACCCCCGAGAGGGGGCTGTTATCTGTCCCGGTTTGCAGAGGAAGAATCTGACACCCAGGCAGATCTCGGGACTGGCCAGGGCCGTGTGACTGGTCGGTGGCAGAGCCAGACCCAACTTGTCTGCCCAACCGCAACCCTTTGCTTTCCCCGTGGCCCCTGTAGGTGCTCCAGAGGGCAGGCCACGTGGGACCAGTGTATAAGTGAGCTCGTTTTTTCTAAGACCGAGAGTGAGCCGCTTCGATCTCCTTCTCCCTTCCACGTCCCTCCCTCCCATGTCTCGTGGACCCCTTTTCCAACAGGATGATTGTGGAGGCTAGAGCTAAGGCGGCTCTCAAGTTCAAAGCGTAGTTCTCAGCTCATCAGACTGGCTGAGCATTTTTAGAAGTATGGGAGGGTTCAAAGGCAGGGCTGCGTGTCATGCCTGAGCCAAGTGGGTGAAGAAGCTCCCCGGCCGCAACTCCAGTGGCGGGAGAGCTGCCTCCTTCCTCCCCTCGCGATGGGCTGGCAGTCCCGAGGGCTGACCTCGGCTGCCCGTGCCACCATGCTGCCCCAGTCCTCTTGTCTGGGTCTCCAGGCTGCTGGGGAGTTGGGGGCCCCTCTTCCTCCTTGTGTCCGCCCCCCGCTGAGCTGGGCTCTCCTGCCCCAACGGGGATGGGAGGAGCCCTAGGGCCCAGCCTCTCCCTCAGCCCCACCGACTGTCGCCCTCTCCCCAGCACCACCCCCAGGCCCACGTGGACATCTACGAGAAGCAGCTTGTGCCCTTCGGCTTGGTGCGCTTTGGCGTGGCGCCCGACCACCCCGAGGTGAAGGTGGGTCTCTCTGGGCCCGAGGAGGGAGTTTGGAGACGG
Organism: Panthera leo; assembly: GCF_018350215.1. NCBI lineage: Eukaryota > Metazoa > Chordata > Mammalia > Carnivora > Felidae > Panthera > Panthera leo. The sequence continues at coordinate 54,959,815 of NC_056692.1, read as the reverse complement.
GTTACGCTGAGGAGGGAAAGGGGGCTCCCTGGCTGCAGGGAATGACCCCGGGCGCTCTGTGTGGATGTCACCCGGGTTCCCGCCTGGGGACATTGTGAGGCGAGGGTGGCTCAGGCATGGTTCCTGAAGTGCCCGGCCCCTAACCCGTTCCCCTCTGGGGCCTGTTGCAGAATGTCATCAACACCTTTACCCAGACGGCTCGCTCGGCCCGATGTGCCTTCCGTGGCAATGTGGTGGTGGGCAGGGACGTGGCTGTGCCGGAGCTCCGGGCAGCCTACCACGCTGTGGTGCTGGTGAGTGCCCACGGGTGGGGGGCAGGGTGGGCAGGGGATTGGGGCAGGGCGGCCACTGGCCGAGGGATGGAAGGTGGTAGGGGTGAGGCCCAAGCCACTGGGCAGGGGAGCTGGAAGGAGGCCTACCAGGGTCTGCCTGGCCCCTTAGCTGGTGCCAAGCACTCTGGGTCTTTCCTCAGAGCTATGGGGCAGAGGACCATCGGGCCCTGGAAATTCCTGGTGAGGAGCTGCCTGGGGTCTTCTCGGCCCGGGCCTTTGTGGGCTGGTACAATGGGCTTCCTGAGAACCGGGAGGTGAGTTTGGGGAGCACTCCAGCTACTTCTTCCTCCCCACCCCTCAGCCAGGGCCAGGGGCGGCTCTTGGATGCCGTAGCTGGGGGGCGAGGGAGCCGCTGTCCAAAACTGGGAGGTCCCCAGTGAGATGAGATGTGAAGCATCAGGCTGCCTGAGGGGGGAGGTCAGCCAGGGAAGGCCTCTGGGAGAAGGCGGGGCTGGGTAGGAGAGGAGGGGCTTCCGCTGAGGCTCAGGTGGGGTGGGCTTTCTGAGTGTGGGGAAGCCTGGGGGCTCAACTGGGGATTGGGCATGAGCTGAGATGAGACTGACTGGGGCCAAGGCTAGGGGAGCCCTACCCGGACCTCTCCCTACTAGCTGGCACCAGACCTGAGCTGTGACACAGCCGTGATTCTGGGGCAAGGGAATGTGGCTCTGGATGTGGCCCGGATCCTGCTGACCCCACCTGAGCACCTGGAGGTGAGTGGGTAGGTCAGGGCTGGAGGCGGGGTGGAGGGGGTGGTGGGGAGGCTGGGGGCACACTGAGGAGAGGGTGCCACTGCCTGCAGGGTTCAGGCCTCATCCTCCAAACTGAGCTCAGTGCCTCTGTTTCCCTATGGTGCCAGGCAGAAGCCTTCCGAAAGGCAGCCCGTGAGCTTTGCCTCATACCGTTTCCGCTTCGCTTTCTGCACTCTAGCTACGTGGGCCTTAAACAAACAAACAAACAAACAAACAAACACCTATTCAGTGTGTACATCACTCCCCCTGCCAGTTAACCTGTGTTCATCTTTTAGTTCTTGGCTCAGCTGTCCCTTCCTCCAGGAAGCCCTCCAGTACTGCCTTAATAGGTCTATTTCCCTATAATACCCTCTCATAGACTTGTCTACTTCTGTTTCAAGGCACATTGTCACCATGACAATTTTATACTGATTAATGAATATTTGATAAGTGTCACTCTCTCTTACCAGATCAGAAGCTCTGTGAGGGCCAGCACCGTGTCTCTTTTGCTTACCACTGACACCCCACCCCCATGCCCCTTGCCTAGTGCCTGGCCCAAGCAAAACACTGAGTGGACACTTGTTGAAGGAAAGAGCAGGAAGGAGCCTGGCTGGCTCCTAGTTGGAGCCGTTTGCAGAATTGGAGGCAGTGCTCCATCTGGCCACCAGGTGGGGCAGTGGTGCCGTTTCAGGCTGCAGAGCTTCTCCCCACGGAGGGTAGGGAAACAGCCAAATGAAAAGGCCCCTTGCCTGGTCAGTGCCTGATGACTTTAAGCCCTCCTTTTGTGCCAGAAAACGGACATCACAGAGGCTGCCCTGGGGGTACTGAGGCAGAGTCGGGTGAAGACGGTGTGGATAGTGGGCCGACGCGGACCCCTGCAAGTGGCCTTCACCATTAAGGTGCCGGGGCCAGAGGGAGAGGGGTCAGGGTCCCAAATAGATGGTCTGCCCTTGGGAGGTGTGGCAGGACTGAGCCCCCGAGAATGGCTCCTGCCTACGGTGGAAGAGGGGGAGCCCGGCAGGGCCCTGGGGCCTAGTGCCTTCTGTGGTGGCGGGTGGGGTGTCTCCCCTGTGGTCTGGTCTGTGGGGTGGGCTCCAGAGTGGACAGTGCTCTGGGCCTGAACTCCTCCCCTACCTCCCATCCCCAAGGAGCTTCGGGAGATGATTCAGTTACCAGGAACCCGGCCCATTTTGGATCCTGCGGATTTCTTGGGCCTTCAGGACAGAATCAAGGGTGAGGGGCCCTGACCTGGCCCCCCAGCTCTCTAGGAAGGGGATGGTCTAGGTCAGACAGGGCTCGGGGGAGAGCACTGGGGGCGAGGGCTGTAACCCAGGGCCAGGCCTGAGATGTTCTCATTGCTGACAGACGTCCCCCGCCCGAGGAAGAGGCTCACAGAACTGCTGCTTCGAACAGCCACGGAGAAGCCAGGGACAGAGGACGCTGCCCGCCAGGCACCGGCCTCCCGCGCCTGGGGCCTCCGCTTTTTCCGAAGCCCCCAGCAGGTGCTGCCATCACCAGACGGGCGACGGGCAGCAGGCATTCGCCTGGCAGTCACCAGACTGGAGGCAAGTCTCATGTTACTCAAAGATACCCGCCTTCTCAAGTCTCCCCACCCCAGCCCGGTGTTGCCCACATTCTCCTCAACAGGGTGTCGGTGAGGCTGCCCGGGCAGTGCCCACTGGAGACACGGAAGACCTCCCTTGTGGGCTGGTACTGAGCAGCGTTGGGTATAAGAGCCGTCCCATCGATCCCAGTGTGCCCTTTGACCCCAAGCTTGGGGTCATCCCCAATATGGAAGGCCGGGTTGTAGATGTGCCAGGTGAGAGGATGCCGAAATCTGGGCACGAAACCATGGTGGGGGATGGAGAGGCTGGCATCACCTGGGGCCGTTCATTCATTCATTCGGCCAGTGACATGCACTAAGAAACCGCTCTGAGCCAGGATGCTGTTCCGGGACGCTGTCCTGGGACCCAGCCACCCTCCTCCTGGCTCTAGCTAGGAGGGAGGTTCTCAGTCTAGCCGGCATGCCCACATATGCCTGGTGATCTAGTCGGTCACTTGACTGAGGCGTGCTTTGGGCTAGGCCCCTGTGCTCGGTGCTGGGACTAGAGAAGAAACCACAACCCCTGTCCTAAAGGAGCCTCCAGTCTGATTAAATACCCATTCATTCATTCTGCTAGTATTTTTTTTACATTTATTTATTTTTGATGGAGAGAGAGCATAAGCGGGGGAGGGGCAGAGAGAGAGGGAGACACAGAATCTGAAGCAGGGTCCAGGCTCCGAGCTGTCAGCACAGAGCCCAACGTGGGGCTTGAACCCACGAACTGCGAGATGATGACCTGAGCTGAAGTCAGACGCTCAACCGACTGAGCCACCGAGGCGCCCATTCTGCTAGTATTTAGAAGGGCCTGCTAAGACTGGAGGCGGGCCAAGACCCATCTCCTACCCTCAGGGAGCTCCTGGTCGACAGGGAGACTGAGATGGAAACTGAGATGGAGACTGTGATAGGAACAGGTTGAGAAGAGTCCAGGACCGCGGGCCAGCGTGGGTGTGCTTGGGGTGTGCACGCGTGTGCATGCACAGGTGTGTGCCCTGGGGGCTTACACTTGCCAGAAGTATCCAGCTACCTGTCCTTTCCTGACCCTTTGTTATCCCCTGCCAGGCCTCTACTGCAGCGGCTGGGTGAAGCGGGGGCCCACAGGCGTCATCGCCACCACCATGACTGACAGCTTCCTCACCGGCCAGATGCTGTTGCAGGACCTGAAGGCTGGGCTGCTGCCACCGGGTCCCAGGCCTGGCTATGCAGCCATCGAGGCCCTGCTCAGCAGCCGAGGTCTGGGCCCCATGTGAGCTCTTGGGAGGTGTGGTGGGCAGCCCTGGGCCTTTCCGCTGCTTGGGAAGGGTGCTCTGGGCTGGAGGAGGAGGTGGAGGCAGTGACTTCTCTTCCCTGTGCCTCAGGGGTCCAGCCTGTCTCTTTCTCGGACTGGGAGAAGCTGGATGCCGAGGAAGTGTCCCGGGGCAAGGGTGCTGGGAAGCCCCGGGAGAAGCTGCTGGATCCTCAGGAGATGCTGGGACTGCTGGGGCGCTGAGCCTAGATCCCAGCCTGGCAGGGACGGAAGGCATGCTGTGCAGGGGAGAGGGGCCTGGGTCAGCCAGCAGGACTCTGAGCCACAGCTGTGTCGCCTGCCCGCCCTGGCACGGGGCCTTGGCCGCCTCTTTTCCAGGGCCCTCTGCGTGCTTTCCCCTGGCGAAAGGTCACCCTCGCCAGAGATAACTTTAGGGGTGGGTGGAAGTGCAGGCTGACTTTCCTCCCTCCCACCTCTTTCCCGCTGGACTGTGGAGGGTCACCAGGTCAGGAATATACTGGAAATAAAACAGCTGTGACGGAGGGCCGGTGGTTGGTGTGCAACTTCTTTTGGGGCCCGGGGTCACCTTCCAGCCACGGCTCCCCGCCTGTCACCAGGTGGCGCTGCAGAGCCAGCTCCCTGCTCTGGGGACTCTTGGGGGCCGGAGGGTGTTTGGCAGTCAGGCCTGGAACCCACTGTCCCTCTGGCGGCTTGGCTCCGCTGCTGCGGCCTGCCTGCCTTCTGCTCACACCTCAGGCACCCTGGGACCCCATCGTGCCTGCTCCGCGGGTCCCTCGGGCCAGTTCCCTTTCTGGTTAGCCCCCCGTAGAACCAAAACAAGAAGAGAAAAAGTGGGAGCGAGGAGTCAGGCAGCAGCCTGCCTCAGGCCCGCCTTGTGGCCCAGAGGGTCCAACCTGTCTTGGTGTCCAGCCACAGGGACAAGCCTTTTAAAAACACCTCAGTCTCTGTAGTACTTTGCAGTTTATGAGGCGTGTTCACCGTCTTTTGTGCCAGTCCCCAAGAGGCTGGTCTCACTTTAGAGAGCGAGGGATCCTCGAACGAACTGGCCCAAGGTCACACAGCTAGTGAGCTGCGGGCTCGAACCCAGGGCTCCAGGCGGGCTGTTGGTTTCTCCGAGGCCGCACTTGGCCCCAAGTGTCGGGTCTGGGGACGCAGCCCCGGAGAGGGGAGAAGGGACCCAGGCGTCCCGCGCGCGGGCGGGCAAGGAGGGGCCTGGAGCAGCGGGGAGCGGGCGGCGGGGCGGGCCGGGGCGGGGCGGAGGCGGCGGGCCCCGGCGGGGCGGGCCCGCGCGGGCGGCGGCGAGCGCTCAGCCACAGCCGGCTGGCGAGCCCTGGGAGCCAGAGGCGCGGCGTGCCGCCCAGCCCGGGACGGAGCCAGGCGCCGAGCGGACCCCGGGAGGGCGCGGGGCGCCGGGCGCGGGGCGGGGGCCGGCCCTGCCCAGCCCGCCAGGCCGCGCCGCGGACACGGGCCCCGCGTTGCCCGGGCTCAGGTGCCCGCCGAGCTAGGACGGAGCGCGCCAGGGCGCGGGGCCGAGGCGCCGGGACATGCAGCGCGCGGGAGGCGGCCGGCGCGGGCTCTCGGCGCGGGCGCAGCGCCCCTTCCCCCCGGTGAGTGGCGGGTGGCGAACCGGGGACGCCAACTTCGCCGCCAACTTGGGGCTGGGCTCGGGCGCCGCGCGGGCAAGGACGGCGGAGACAGACGCGGGAGTCCCGGGGACAGTCTGGCCGGCGCGGGGAGCCCGAGGAGGGGGCGGCCCGGGGCACCGGGACCCTCGGGGACCGGGCCTGGGGTTCGGCCCCGGGGCGGATGGAGAGGAGGCGAGAGAGGGAGGCCGAGGTGACAGGCGCGAGGCGGACGCGAGGGAAGGACGCGGGTGAGGCGCCCAAGACGTTCGTCTCCCCGGTCGCGGAGCCCTCCAGCTCCTCCTTCGCCGGGCGTCGCGGCGCCGCGGGGGAGGGGGCGGTGCGGGGACGCGGGAGTCCGGGCTGCCGGCCCCCGCAACTGTTGCTGCTGGAAGCCCGCTGGGCCGGGGAGCCCGGCCGGGGGCTGGGGCCGCGACCGGGCGGAGGGGGCTGGAGAGGGCCTGGGCAGAGAGGACGAAAGGGGGCTGTGGGTGGTTCCGGGAGCTGGGCCCCTGCCTCCCGGAGGTCTGCTGAGCGCCTTCTGCGCGCATCTCCCTTGACACTCCCCCGCCCCTTCGCACGCTGCGAGTCCCCCGGGTCCTTATCCCCCCAGCTCTCCTCCTCCTCTCCCCCGCCCGGCATAGCGCTCCCTCCTCTGACCTCAGGGAATCAGCGTGGGGTTCACGGGGTGGTGGGATCTTCCCAAATGCTGACCCAACGCCCGGTGGACCCGGGCTCCGAGGGCGCAAAAGGAAGGCTGGGCGAAGAGGACCATGGGAGAACCGTGAGCCCCGCAGCGCTGGGCCCTGGCTGTCGCACCAGCGGGTATGCTCAGGTCTCCCGGGGCTTCGACAAGGATCCCCGACGGCGGGGAAGGGAAACCCGGAGCCTCCTGCTGCAGAAGGCGTTTCGTGCCCAGGCCTGGGAGGCCTTGTGAAGGCAAGGCATCAAGCAGCCAGGAAATCCCCAAGGGTGTGCGTCCCAGGACCCTTCCAGAGGTCCTGCTCGGTGAGCGAAGACGCGGGGCTCCCAGCCGGGTTCTTGACGCTCACACCATTGATCCACCCTGCTTCCTAGCCCTGCTGTCCCGGCAGGACTTCTGGCTGGGTGCCCCAGCCCTCCCATGGTGGTAACACCCTGGCTCGGTCTCCTCCGCTGGCTCCACAGGGAAACCGAGGAAGGCTCGCGCTCTCTATCTCGGAGCCCGTCTAGTTTCTGGCTGCGCCAGTCGGTTTCAAGTCTGCTCCTAAACTCCGTACTAAGAATTTGAATAGGAGCGTGAAGGGGAGTCCGGCAGGCTGGAGACCAGACTTCTGGGTTCACCCCAAGCCCTGGCACCCCGGCCCACAGCCCCGTCAGCCAGGCGAGCTCGCCCCCCGCCAGCCTGCGGGGCTTGCGGTGAGTGGGGGTGGGGGCCGAGAGCCGGGAACGCCTGCGGGGTGGGGGTGGGGTGTAGCAGCGCGGCGGGGGGCGCGGACGTGGTGCCCAGTTTGGCCGCCAGGAGGCGTGGCACGGGTCCCGGAGCCCGGAGTCGCCGCCACTGCCGCCGCCGCCGCATCGCGAGTGTCCTTGAGCCGCGGGTGACGGTGGCTCTCGCCGCTCGCGCCCCGTCCTCCCGCGGGGGGAGCCTGATGCCACGTTCCCTATGAATTATTTATCGCCGGCCTAAAAATACCCCGAACTTCACAGCCCGAGTGTAAGAGATTCCTGCCAAGGGGAGGGGGCGGGGCGCCCCCCGGGGGGCCAGGGCGGAATCGGCGGGGAGGTGGAGGGGGCGGGGTAGTTAATCTTGGAGGGAGACTTTGGTGCCCGCGCCAGTGGGAGCGAGATGCAGCGGCGGTCTTTTCCCCTGACGCCTGGGTTCGGATTTTTAGCTCAGCGGAAGTGCAGGAGGGAAGGAAACCCGACGGCAAAGGAGAGGCCGCTTACCAAAGGGCTGTGGATATAACGGGGCCGAGCAGCCGGGATCCCCCTGCTGCCCCGAAGCAGCGCAGCTGGTGGGTGGGGCCTCTTCCCGGGGCCAAAGCTCCTGGCCTGGGCGGCGGGGGGCGGCGGGGGGCGGCGGGGGAACCACCAGTGTCTGGTGTGTGAGTGTGCCTGTGCGCACATCCGTGTGCGGGAGCCTGCCTGGGAATGGGGGAGGGGGTTGGAGGGCGAGAAGAGCCCTCAGCACGCGGAGGTTCTCAGGCAGCTCAAGGTGATGCTGAGTGTTTCAGAGGACTGACCACTGCCCCCCTCCCCTGGGTCCTTTTGTGGTCCCGGCGTTCAGTAATTTACTAGCCTGTTAGCGAAAGATGCGAGACGCTGAGGGAGGGGGCAGAGGTTCCTAAGACAAAGTCAGGTGTGTGGCAGGGGCATCATCTGGTGGGCAAATACCTGCCAGTGGCATAGTAGGGAGCTTCCCAGCCTCTGAGGGGTAGGGGTAGGAAGGGCAGGTGGCCTACAGCCCCACCCAGGCCCTATGTCTTGTCACCTGCTGTGTCCCGAGCCCAGAGGGACTAGAGCAGGTGCCCTGTGGGAGAGGGATTTAGGTTGGGCCCTCAAAATTCTGGAATTTTGTTGCGTAGGCAAGAGAGAGGCCATGGGAAGAGGACATTCTAGCCAGAGGGAGCAACAGAGCAGGGACCTGGGGATGATGACAGTGGGGGCTGTCTGGCTAACAGACTGGCAGGAGCGTGGAGTCTATGGAGGGGAGAGAATGCGTTGGTGTCTGGGTGTGTGGGGCCCTAATCATGGGACCAAGGTGTCTGGACTTCATCTGTGGGCACCAGAGAGCAGCTGTGCTGTCTGAGGAGAGGGTGCGGTGGCCCTCTGAGCAACGCTTCAGATCAGTGGGGTGGGAGGGTGGGGTGGTGGATGGGAGGTGGAGGGGTGGGGGGCCGGGGCTGGGGCTATGACCCTCCTGCCTTGTGGGGAGACTGGATGTCATGTAGTGATAAGACCCTGGGGTCTGAACCTCTTTGAATCTGCCCGTTGCTCTTTGAAGCCCAGAAATTTGCCTGAAGGAGCCCCTCCCGTCCAGTCGCATTCTGTGCTCACTCCTGACGGGAGGCACCACCTGCCTCAACTTCCTCTTCTCAACTCCAGTCCCAGGGGACACCTTCCCACAGGGGGAGTCTCTGGGGGCAGGGCCCCCTAGGAGTTGGGGGAGGGCCTGGATCCTGCATCTAGAGTCACGTTTTTCCAAAGAAGCAAAATGAGAGCTGCATGCATCATTTTACATTTTCTAGTGGCAACGTTAGAAAAAGTGAAAAGAAACGGGTGAAGTTAGTTCTAGCGGTATATGTTTAACTCAGTGCATGTGACATTATTTCAACACGTAATCAATATAAAAAAATATTGAGATACTTCACGTTCTTGTTTTCATGCTAAGTCTTCAATATCCAGAATGTCTTTTGCCCTTAGAGCAGACCTCAGTTCAGACGAGCCACATTTCAAGTGCGCATAGTCACATGTGACTGGTGGCTGCACAGCACAGACCTGGAGCTCAGAGCTGGGAGGCAGAGCCGGGGGAGGCTTGGGGCTGCCCAGGGGGTAGGGAACCTACTGGGATCGTGCTGTGGGCAGAGATGGGCACAGAAAGTCCTGGCAAGGGAGGGGGGACATGGCAGTCCCTTTTGCGGGTATGACTTGAGATCCCTGATTGGTGGTAGCTGAGGTGTGGTGTGGTGTGGCTTGGGCTGCAATCTCAGACTCATACATGTGTCCGGGCTGACATTCTGAGTCGATGTACCAGGAAACCATACACGGGGGTGTGTGTGGGGGGACAAGGGCACCACAATGAGTATCCATTCCCTCCCCTGCCAAAAATCCTGTCTTCTCAGCCTAAATTAAACCAGGTTCACCCTGGTCACCCTTTGGCTCCTGGTCCCTTTGGCATCCCCCGTTCAGAAGTTTTGCTGGGGATGTGATGAAGATGGAAAGGGGTGGCACTGCCATGGCCGATGTCCAGCTGGGAGAGAGAGCTGCATCAGTGGGCACCACTCACTGACTTGGCTGTTGGTTCCAATCCAAAGCAATGATGTTTACTTAGCAGGGATACGCATCACGCCCTTGGGTGAGGTCAAAAAAATCCTGCACACTAGCGACGGCCTGGGGAAACAGCTCGTGTGTGAGACCTCAGGGTCCCAGGTGACCCTGAGTCCTGACCAAGTCAGTGGTGTCACAGCCCTGCTGTGGAGTAGGTACTACTAAGTTGAGGCCACTCAACTACTAAGTCGAGTGGGGGTGTCTGAGGCCCAGGAGGACGGGGCTCTATGCCAAGCAGGGCCACGCAGAGCAGGGCCCTTAGGGATGTTAGTTTCAGTTTAGGATGGGGAACATGGAGGCAGGGCAGAGAGTGTCACAGAAGCTGCCTTCTTTCACCTGGATGTGGGCTGTCGCTGTAGGATAAGGATGCTGATAGCAGTGGGGAGCCCCCATGCTGCTGTGAGGTAGGTCCCATGTTATCTCAAGAAAACCTACCTGAGTGGCTTCCCCAGGACCACACGGCTAGTCAGTGGCAGAGCTGGGACTTGAACTCAGGTCTGTCTGACTCAAATCCATGCACCTGGACACCAGACTAGCATTTTCAGTGTGTCCTCCCAGGGTAGGGCCCAGACAGATGAGTTTCCAAGGCTCTGGCCTTTGCGGCCGAGCAAAGTGTTCAACAGCAGAATGGAAGTCATGAGCACTGATGGGGACTCACGTTCTTCCTGCCCCCACCCCTTCAGAGAGCCCTGGGGACGCTCAGCTAACCTGTCTCTTTCTCTTTATCTGTGTCTGGCTCTCCCTCCCTCTCTGCCTCTCTTTGTGGAGGGAGGTTTTCTCCTTTTTTCTTTCATCCTTGGGATGTGTGTGTCTCTGACTCCTCCCCCCTTCCCCCTCTCCCCCCGCCCCCACCGTGTGCTCATCTTTTCTCTTCGTGCTTCTGTCTCCCTCCCTGTACCCACCCTGATCTCTCTGCAGGACCCTCTGGTGGACATGGGTGGTGCCCTGGGGCCCGCCCTGCTGCTCGCCTCACTCCTCGGTGCCTGGGCAGGGCTGGGCCCGGGGCAGGGTGAGCAAGCTATGACAGTGGCCGTAGTGTTTGGCAGCTCGGGGCCACCGCAGGCCCAAGCTCGTACCCGCCTCACCTCCCAGAGCTTCGTGGACCTGCCTCTGGAGATCCAGCCGCTCACCGTGGGGGTCAACAACACCAATCCCAGCAGCCTCCTCACCCAGATCTGCGGGCTCCTAGGCGCTGCCCGCGTCCATGGCATCGTCTTTGAGGACAACGTGGGCACCGAGGCCGTGGCCCAGATCCTGGACTTCATCTCCTCCCAGACCCATGTGCCCATCCTCAGCATCAGTGGGGGCTCTGCTGTGGTCCTCACCCCCAAGGTGCCTGTCCAAACTCATGTCCCCTCATCCCTTGGGCCGGGAGCCGGGCTGGGGCTGCAAGAGTGGGGCTGAGGCTGGGCCAGGGAGAGACTTCAGCTCTGGGAAGCTGGGATTGGGTGGTACCAGCAGGTGGTGGGGGCTGAAGGTGTGACATGGGTGACGGGGGAAGAGGCTGTGGCAATTATGTTCTCGTGTTCTAGAAGATAAACTTTCTGGGCTGCTTTCACATTGTGTCTGGATGAGGCGGGGTGGGTGGCAAGCTCACCTCTGGCTTAGGTGGGAAGCCCCGGCCCACCTTTTCTCTGCTTCTCGGGCCTTCCTCGGTCAAGCTCCAGACTCAGGGGCAGAGGCCAGGCTGGGCAGGGGATCCGCTGCAGTTAACCTGCAGGGGAACACCCAGTGTCAGGCCGCTGTCCCAAGCATGGGGGAGGCATGCCCTCACAGATCTGCAGCCCGTGGAGACAAAGTTCTAAAGACACGCTAATCTACAGTCACAGCTGGGACAAGCATTCTGAAGGAAAAACACAGGAGGGTCTAAGAGGGCCCCGTTTGGGTAGAGCGTTGGTCAGAAGGTCTCCTAAGAAATCATATAGAAGCTGAGGCCTGGAGGATGAGGGAGAGTTGGCAAGGTGTGTGTGTGTGTGGGGGGGCTCAAATGGGGGGCAGTGTTCCCACCGGAGGCATCAGATGGTGTGAAGGCAGCTAGGTGGAAGGAGCTGGGAGGATTTGAGAGAAGGTTGGAGACGGGGGTGGGATTCTGAGCACGCAGGAAGATATTTGGGTTTTATCCTAAGTAACTGGAGAGCCAAAGAAGGTGTTGAGGGGAGAGACCTATCTGATTTGCCTTTCTTTTATGATTATTTTTTATTAGGGAGAAACTTGAGCATACATAAAAGTAGAAGCGTATAATCACCCCATGTACCGTCCACCCCTGACCAACCCTGCCCCATCCTTCTCCCCGCTACTCCCCTCTCTTCTGTGTCATTCTGAGGCAAAGCCCAAGCATCCTACTGTCCCATCCAGACGTATGTCAGTATATATCTCTAATAGATAAGGGCTTAAAAACCGAACCGCCACATGATCACATCTAGAAAATAATAAAAACTCCTTAACATCATCAAATATCCAGCCGGCGTTCAAATTCCCCCCTTGTTTCACAAACATCTTAAGTGCTTATTTTTAAATTTGGTTGCTTGAATCAAGAAACCAGTTAGGTGTCCACGTGGCGATTGGCTGACGTGGCTTCGGAGCCACAATCTCTAGGATCCTACAACATCTCTTTTTCTTGCAATTTGCCTGTGGGAAGAACTGGGTTACTTGTCCTGTAGGGTTGTCCCCGGTTTGCTTTTTTAAAGACGGGGACAGCAGTCGCAGTGTGGCGAAATCTTGGAGGGCCTGCGGTGGCAGGAGGGACCCCTCAGTTAGCAGGGGATTGCGCTAGTCCAGGCTCGAGCTGGCGTGCCCTTGGCATTTGTGATGGTGGAGGCAGTGGGGAGTTGGAACCTTCTCACCCACAGGGCTCCGTGGGGTGTTTTCCTAGGAAGCTTTGGTCCTGGCAGTAGCTCTCAGCGTGGTGGCTGTCTTAACAGTGCTTTAGAAAAATACAGACGCCCAGAGTCCCATCTCTGAGAGTCTGGTTCAGTTGGTCTGAGGCATTGCTTCCCAAACTAGCGGGCTCAAGAATCACCTGAAGAGCGTGTCAAGGTACAGATTCATGGGCGCCATCCCCAGAGGTTCTGATCCAGTAGGTGTGCGATGCGCCCGAGAATGTGCATTTCCGACACGCTCCCAGGTGACAGCTGATGCTGCTGGGCTTTGATCCAGCATTGGCCGGGCGCGAGCCCGCAAAAAGCCCTCCAGATGATTCTAATGGGCAGCAGGGGCTAGGGACCACATCGGGGGCGCGAGGCGGGAGGCGGGTGTTGCAGCACAGGGTCTCCCGGGACGCCCCGCGTCTAGGGGACGCGGGCGCATTAGGGGACTGCAGGAGGAGGCAGAAGTTGGGGCGGGGCGCGCCGAGCCCCGCCCCGACTCAGGCCCCGCCCCGCCCCCAGGAGCCGGGCTCGGCCTTCCTGCAGCTGGGCGTTTCCCTGGAGCAGCAGCTGCAGGTGCTGTTCAAGGTGCTGGAGGAGTACGACTGGAGCGCGTTCGCCGTCATCACCAGCCTGCACCCGGGGCACGCGCTTTTCCTGGAGGGGGTGCGCGCCGTCGCCGACGCCAGCTACCTGAGCTGGCGGCTGCTGGACGTGCTCACGCTGGAGCTGGGCCCGGGCGGGCAGCGCGCACACACCCAGCGCCTGCTGCGCCAGCTCGACGCCCCGGTGCTGGTGGCCTACTGCTCGCGCGAGGAGGCGGAGGTGCTCTTCGCCGAGGCGGCGCAGGCCGGCCTGGTGGGGCCCGGACACGTGTGGCTGGTGCCCAGCCTGGCGCTGGGCAGCACCGACGCGCCTCCCGCCGCCTTCCCCGTGGGCCTCATCAGCGTCGTCACCGAGAGCTGGCGCCTCAGCCTGCGCCAGAAGGTCCGCGACGGCGTGGCCATCCTGGCCCTGGGCGCCCACGGCTACCGGCGGCAGCACGGCGCCCTGCCCTCCCCGGCTGGGGACTGTCGTGGCCACCCCGGGCCCATCAGCCCTGCCCGGAAGGCCTTCTACAGGTGGGCACCTGCCCAGGGCACGGAGGGGGAGGGGGCCGCTTCAGCGGACCTGGGTGGCTACACCTCCCACTAGCTGTGTGCCTGGGGCCAAGTTAACCTCACCTCTCTGGGCTTAGTTTCTTCAACTGAAAAAGAAGCCAGGTATGAGGTGTGGTGAGGATTGCAGGGGGAGGGGTGTCAATACAAAGAACAATAATTGCACAGTCAGTGCTACTTGGGGGTGGTGACGTAGAAAGTGGGGGAGGGGGCATCCTGGGGACCCCAGGAAGGTGGGGTCCTGGGCAGGGCTGCTGGCAGAGCTAACCAGGGACACCCTGGTTTCTCTCCCCCAACGCAGGCACCTACTGAATGTCACCTGGGAGGGCCGAGACTTCTCCTTCAGCCCTGGTGGGTACCTGGTCCAGCCCACCATGGTTGTGATCGCCCTCAACCGTCACCGCCTCTGGGAGATGGTGAGAAGGGGGTGAGCCCAGGGTCCCTCGGTATCCTCTCATTTTGTCCCCAGTCCCTCTTGTCCCACAGCTGAGCAGAGGGTCCCTTCTGCCCTTCATCCAGCCCCTCATCCTTCAGGTCTCAGCTGAAACATTTGCACCTGCGCTAGGGTGGGTGCTGCATCTCGGCTCAGGGCTCGTCTAGCACCCTAGCCTCCCTCCACTACAGAACTGATCAAACACTCTTATCACCTAGTCCGGCCCCTGGGGGAGTAACCCACAGCTATGCTGGCCAGACGGACATGTAAACAAATAGATTTGGGGATGCTCAGTGCTTGAGGAGAGATGTGTGCAAAGCATTACGGGGGGGGGGGGGGGAAGAGGAGGGCCAGAAACCAGTTCTGCCTTCAAAGGAAGAAACGGGGGAAAGATTCACAGAAGTTGGGACGTTTGGGTTGGGCTGTGGAGGGTTGAGTCGGAGGGCATCAGGAAGGGATACTAGCCTGGTATAGACAGAGGGGCAGAAGGGTCTGGGACATTTTAAAGTGATTTGTTTGGGGGGGGGGTGTAGAGACTGAGGAGGAAGTGTGGGGAGGGGTAAGGTGGGCCCGAGTGTGGAAAACTTTGAGTACTGGGCAAAGGACTTTGTACCGAGGTGGGGGGTGGGGAGGGTGGGGAGATGTCTCAGGTCTGGACTCGAGAAAGATGCTGCAGGCCAGCAGCAGTGGGGTGGCTAGATGGGAAGGCGTGGGGGCCAGAGGCTGGGAGGAGACTGTAGGGAGCCCCCCCCACCTTTCTGGTCCATGCACAGCCCCTTGCTCTGCTCTCCAAATGCTCCTGCCCAAAGCTCCCCAGTGTAAGGAGGGAGACTCTTGGCCCTGGCAGGTCCCACCAGAGGCCCCCACCTAGAGGGTGGGGGTAATGGGGCTGGAGGTCCCAGGCTGAAGCTGGTCACCTTTTGCAGGTGGGTCGCTGGGACCACGGTGTCCTCCACATGAAGTACCCGGTGTGGCCTCGCTATAGTGCCTCCCTGCAGCCTGTAGTGGACAGCTGGCACCTGACGGTGGCCACGCTGGAAGAGCGGCCCTTTGTCATTGTGGAGAGCCCCGACCCCAGCACGGGCGGCTGTGTGCCCAACACTGTGCCCTGCCGCAGGCAGAGCAACCACACCTTCAGGTCCGTGCGAGGGCACAGGAAGGCCCGGTGTGAGCTGTGTGCTGCCGTGTGATGGCAGGCGCGTGTGTCTCATGCCTGGGTGTGGGGGCGGGGGCCACCTGCCAAACTGGGAGTTGCTGCTGGCTCTGACGGCTGGTGGTCTCTTGGTGGCAGCAGTGGTGACACGGCCCCCTACACCAAGCTCTGCTGTAAGGGCTTCTGCATTGACATCCTCAAGAAGCTGGCCAAGGTGGTCAAGTTCTCCTATGACCTGTACCTGGTGACCAACGGCAAGCATGGCAAGAGGGTTCGAGGCGTGTGGAACGGCATGATCGGGGAGGTAGGCCCGCCCTTGCGGTCCACCTGAACCCACCCCCCTGGTGGGCTCCCCAGGCCCCATGCATCGCTCAGCCACCCCTAGATGTTCCTGTGCCGGGGGTCAGTCAGGGCGGAGCCTGGGGCCAGCTCCCACGGCTCTCCCAGTTGGCAGGGGAGACGGGTTGTCACCAGTGATGCTCCCTGGGGTGGTCAGTAGTGCAAGTGGGGCTCTGAGGACCCCAGATGGGAACAGCCCACTCAGTCAGAGGGGTGGTAGACGGGGGGGGGGGCTGTGGAGAGTGCTCCAGCCTGTGGGACCCCTCCTCCAACCCGGCCCGGCCCCATGACCCCAGGTGTACTACCAGCGGGCAGACATGGCCATCGGCTCCCTCACCATCAACGAGGAGCGTTCCGAGATTGTGGACTTCTCTGTGCCTTTTGTGGAGACGGGCATCAGTGTGATGGTGGCACGCAGCAATGGCACCGTGTCCCCCTCGGCCTTCCTGGGTGCGGCTCTGGGTGGGCGGGGATGGCTCTGGGGTCTGAGGCGCAGGCGCAGAGACGGGGAGTTTGGGGTGGGCCTCAGAGGGCCAGCGCAGCAGCCGCGGGTGCCTTGGAGGTTGGCCGGAGGCCTGAGCTGCAGGACAGTAGGATGCAGAGGGATAGGAGGCGAAGTCCGTGTTCCATCTGAGTCTGAGTGTTGGGTAAGGAGGGTGGAGGGGTCACTGTGAGGGGCAGGGAAACGGGGAAGGCAGGCCGACTTCAGGAGGCGCCTCGTAGGCTGGGATACACCAGGGGAGAAGCTTCACAGGGAGCTGGAGGAACCGACCCAGAGAGTGGGAAGTAGCAGTAGGAATTCAGCCTCGTGGGGCAAGTCCCTTCGTGCCAGGCTTCACACTAGCTGCTGGGGAGACAGCCACAGTCCTGGCCGCTGCCCAGCGTCCTGTCAGGAAGTCAGTGGGCCCTGGAGTGGGGGATTTTCAGAGAGCCCCGAGGACAGGCAAGCCTCAGCCAGGAGCAGAGGAGAGAATCCCCTTCCTGCTGTGTGGCCTTGAGCAAGTCACTGAACCTCTCTGATCAGGATTCCTCAGCTGCGTAAGAGACAACAAGCCCCACCGCCACGGGATGGGCATTGCGGCAAAGGACACAGTGCTTATGGCAGTAATGCCTGCTTGCTCTGGGAGACTGAAGCCACTGAACAGATTGGTCCGAGAAGCTCAGTTGGTCTCCCCAGCTCCTGGGGCTTCGGGGCCCTGTCAGGAGGATCAAGAGTGAGACTTGATCTCAGAGACCCTGATTCCAGGCAGAACAAACAGCCAGCCATCAACGCTGGGGCAGGCAGGGCACTTCCAGAACAGGAGTGTGGTTAGCAGTGCTGGCCGGCAAGGGAGGAGAGGGAAAGAGAATTCCTTGGGCATGCTGGTGATACTTGGGATCAGGCTGGGTGGGGAGGAGGAGGGAGATGGGAGATGGAGTGGGTTGCAGGCAAGGGGGTGGGAGAGGAAGGGGAGAGAGCATGGGGCATAAACTCCCTTTTTGTGAAAGGAAGTTGGGGGTCGGTGTGGGATCCAGGGGAGATGTGTAGTCAAAGGGAAGTTTCCTGGGGTGGGGTGATGGGACCTGGTCCCAGGGCAGAGGGGAAGGGGAGACAGAAAATGCTGGAGAGCCTGATCTCTCTTGGGGGTGGTCTCTCCCGGGGCCCTGCTGCTCTGAGAGTCAGAGACCCCTTGGCTCAGTCCTCGGGGCTGACGGGCCCCACTTTGACCATGTGGACGCACCTGTCTGCACCCAGTGCTCTGGGCTGTGGGTGGGAAGGACAGTAGTGAGGCCTCTGAGCTGCCTCCCTCTGTTCCCAGAGCCCTACAGCCCTTCAGTGTGGGTGATGATGTTTGTCATGTGTCTCACTGTGGTGGCCATCACGGTCTTCATGTTTGAGTACTTCAGCCCTGTCAGCTACAACCAGAACCTCACCAGTGGCAAGAGTAAGCTCTCACCTAGGCCTGGGAGGGAGGGAGCATTCTGGACGGATGGGCTCAGGGCTACAGGGGCCCTACAGAGAAGGCTGGATCCTGGGGGAGGTATCTGGCTTTTGGACAGCAAGCAGGGGCCAATCAGATATATGAGAGAGAGAGAAAGACAGAGAGAGGGAGAGAATGAGAGAGAGAAAAGGGAGACAAGGTGGGTTGGCTTGCCCTGGAGGGGCGATGGCTGGGGACAGGGCCCCACCCAGGACAGAGTGAAGACTGGGGTCCCTCTGTGCCCACCCTCTCACCCCCAGAGTCTGGGGGCCCATCCTTCACCATCGGCAAGTCTGTGTGGCTGCTGTGGGCGCTGGTCTTCAACAACTCGGTGCCCATCGAGAACCCCCGAGGCACCACCAGCAAGATCATGGTCCTAGTCTGGGCCTTCTTCGCCGTCATCTTCCTCGCCAGCTACACCGCCAACTTGGCCGCCTTTATGATCCAGGAGCAGTACATCGACACTGTGTCTGGCCTCAGTGATAAGAAGGTTCTGGGGCTACAGCTAGCAGAGGGCAAGGGGTGCTGAGAGCAGGGGTAGGCCTGTGGGACACAAAAGGGGAATCTGAAATGGAGCAGGGAGTAGGAAGGAGCTGGAGACCTGGTTGAAGGGAGGGCTGGGGCCTGGGGTGAGGGGGCGGATGGCTCAGGTGCACCGACAGAGTGGCCTTGGGTGAGTCTCTTCCTGACCTGGCCTCAGGTTTCACCGTTTGTAAAACGCAGGAGTGGCCCGGACGGTCTCTCTCAGACTCCTGTGCCCTCACTCTGCAAGTGCAGACTCCAGGGCTGGGCGCCGGGGATGGGGTCGGGGAGCGCTGGTGTGTCCGCAGGCTTGGACGGAGGTGACGAATGGCGCCTGCCCTCTGCCCGCAGTTTCAGCGGCCTCAAGATCAGTACCCACCCTTCCGCTTCGGCACGGTGCCCAACGGCAGCACAGAGCGGAACATTCGCAGCAACTACCGAGAGATGCACACCCACATGGTCAAGTTCAACCAGCGTTCGGTGGAGGATGCGCTCACCAGCCTCAAGATGGGGTGGGTCCTCAGCCCTGCACCCACCCTCTGACCGTCTCTACCCACATGTCTCCCCGTTGACCAGCCTCAGTTCTGGCCCTGTCTGGGAGACCCCAGGTGGAGACATGGAGGCCGGGGTGTCCTGTAGGACTCGTAGGGAAGGGGGAGGGAGGTCTGGGGGCAGAGTGAAGTTTCAAGCAAAACTGGAGGCCCACCATTTGGCCCACAGATGCAGCTGAGATACTGAGCAGGGTTCAGCCTTCATCTGAGTGGTGGCTGTGACCTTCTTAGGGTCCTAGGGAGACGGAGGGGCTGGGCACGGAGGGAGTGTTCTCTGGAGGCGGAGGGTCCCCTGGCCTCTCTGAGAGGAGGGGAGGTGGGGTCCCTGAGCTATGGAAAAGACTCTTCTCTGCATTCAGGATCCAGGGGAACCAGAGAAGTCTCTGCCCACCCATCCCGCCTGGTCAGTGCTCAGCGGGCTCTGCTGGGCTCTGCAGCCCAGACCCCTGTCAGGCCCCAGGTTGGGTATCCTCACCTCACATGACCCCTGGCCTGTCCCCAGGAAGCTGGATGCCTTCATCTATGATGCTGCTGTCCTCAACTACATGGCAGGCAAGGACGAGGGCTGTAAGCTGGTCACCATTGGCTCTGGCAAGGTTTTTGCCACCACTGGCTACGGCATCGCCATGCA
The DNA here is from genome assembly GCF_018350215.1 of Panthera leo. Taxonomy (NCBI): domain Eukaryota; kingdom Metazoa; phylum Chordata; class Mammalia; order Carnivora; family Felidae; genus Panthera; species Panthera leo. The sequence goes on along the minus strand of NC_056692.1, from coordinate 54,940,626 downwards.
GAAGGACTCCCACTGGAAGCGGGCCATAGACCTGGCGCTCCTGCAGTTCTTGGGGGATGGTGGGTGCTGCTGCTGGGGGCCTGGGGTCCAGGGTGGGCCGTGGAACCTGAGGTGGGGACAGCTGCCTGATGGCCGGTCAGCATCTCCACTACCATTCTCTGAGTCCCAGGGCCTGTGGGCAGGAAGAGGTCTCTGGGAGTGAGGCTGGGGCAGGGAGGACGGGAGGGTGGCATTTGGAAGGACCACATGGAAACCTGGGGAAGGGGTGGGCTTGCCAGGGGGGAGTGGGAAATAGGATTTCGGGAGGCTCCCTGGAGGGCAGGAAGACAGGAAGGAGCTCAGGCCACACAGTGGGGCTTGGGGGAGGCTGACATCCTGTCTTTTTTCTCTAGACCCCTGTCCCGGCCATTTCCATCTTGAGATCACCTAGGATAGTGCCAAGGGCCTGCCTCATCCCAGAGCTGGGGCTCAGGCTTGCCTTGGGACAGGGGGCTCACATATGTAAGCAGTACAGCGGAACCTGCCCCCAAACCCAGAGCTTTCAGCGCTATGAGATCAAACTGATTTTCCATCAGTGCCACAGATTGAGAGTGATAGCAGTTAAGGTGCTGGGACGTCCTAGGGGACCTGGGCTTTTAGTCTCTGTGTGCCAAGCTCTGTGCCTGGCTTGTAGATGACCAATAGGTTTGACCCAGGTGTGAATGATAGGTAACATACCACATCTGCAAGCTTTTACTGGGTGTGTGGGGGGGGGGGGCGGGGGGGGGCATGTCCAAGGCTGGCATTGTCTACCCCAGCCCCCACTCTGCTTTCCTTTCTTCCTGCTCATTGCCACCTCCCTTCCCCCACCCCCATCCTGCCCTTGCTGGCTAGATCCCTCTGTGGTCCTGTAAGGGGCTGGCTCCAGACCCCTCCTTGCTCCAGGCTTGGGCGAGCATTGGGAGGGTCTTTCCTGAGCCAGGTGTGCCCCCACCCCCGCTCCCGCCTCTCGCCAGGGGAGACACAGAAGCTGGAGACGGTGTGGCTCTCGGGGATCTGCCAGAACGAGAAGAACGAGGTCATGAGCAGCAAGCTGGACATCGACAACATGGCGGGCGTCTTCTACATGCTGCTGGTGGCCATGGGACTGGCCCTGCTGGTCTTTGCCTGGGAGCACCTGGTCTACTGGAAACTGCGCCACTCAGTGCCCAACACGTCTCGGCTGGACTTCCTGCTGGCTTTCAGTAGGGTGGGTGCCACCCCACCCCAGGCAGGTCCCAGCTTTAGGGGCGCCAACCCAGATAAGTCAGAGCTGGCTATGGCGCCATTTACAGAGGTAAAAACTGAGGGCCTTCCAGCATCACACAGCAGAAGAGAAGCAGAGCCCTTCTGCCACAGGCTGGGCAGTGTTTCCGAGCCAGGCTGACCGGGTTCGAACCCTCACTGCTATTTACAAGCTGTGTGCCTTTAGGAAGAGATAACCTCTCGGAGCTTCAGATTGCTCCCTGGCAATTGCTCTCACAGTGGCGCAGTGCCGGGCGCATAGGAGGCGCTTAACGAATGTTAGTAGCTTCCTACGACTTCGGACGCCTGGGCTGGTGCTTGGACCGGGAGGCGGGAGGTCCCTGAGAGGAGCTGGCCACTCATGGCTGTCTCCTCCCGGCTGCCCAGGGCATCTACAGCTGCTTCAGCGGGGTGCAGAGCCTGGCCAGCCCCGCGCGGCCGCCCAGCCCGGACCTGACCGCCGGCTCGGCCCAGGCCAGCGTGCTCAAGATGCTGCAGGCGGCGCGTGACATGGTGACCACCGCTGGCGTGAGCAGCTCCCTGGACCGCGCCACGCGCACCATCGAGAGCTGGGGCAGCAGCCGCCGCGCTCCCCCGCCACCCGCCTGCCCCGGCCCGCGGCCACCCACGCCCGGCCCGTCCCCGGCGCCCAGCCCCCCGGGCCGGGGGCCGCCGGGCGGGGGTCGTGCCGCGCTGGGGCGCAGGGCTCCGCAGCTCCCGGGCCGCCCTCCGACGCCTGGGCCGTCGCCGCCAGACGTGTCCCGGGTGTCGGGCAGGCCGTCCCGGGAGGTGCGACGGCCGGTGCAGGCCGGGCGCGGCGGGCGGCACCTCTCGGCCTCCGAGCGGCGCGCGCTCCCAGCGCGCCCCCTGTCGCCCGAGCGCTGCCACTACAGCTCCTTCCCTCGAGCCGACCGGTCGGGACGCCCCTTCCTCCCGCTCTTCCCGGAGCCCCCGGAGCCAGAGGACCTGCCGCTACTCGGGCCGGAGCAGCTGGCTCGGCGGGAGGCCCTGTTGCGCGAGGCCTGGGCCCAGGGTCCACGCCCGCGCCACGCTTCCCTGCCCAGCTCGGTGGCCGAGGCCTTCGTCCAGCCCCGGTCGCTGCCCACTCGGTGTGGCCGCCCGGCCTGCCGGCGCTTGGCGCAGGCGCCGTCGATGCGGCTGCCGTCCTACCGGGAGGCCTGCCAGGAGAGCGTGTGGGCCAGGGTCCCCGTCTGGCCGCACAGACAGCACGCCTGCCTGCACGCCCACGTGCCGCTTTGCTGGGGGGCCATCTGTCCCCACCTCCCCCGCTGTGCCAGCCATGGCCCCTGGCTCACTGGGGCCTGGGGGCCTCCGGGGCACAGAGGCAGGACCCTGGGGCTGAGCACAGGCTACAGGGACAATGGGGGGCTGGAAGAGGTCAGCAGGGTGGCCTGTGGAACACATGGCTTCCCTGGACCTTGTACCTGGAGACGGATCTCCAGCTTGGAGTCAGAAGTGTGAGGGGTCAGCTACTGTGGTTCCTGGTCAACTGGATTCTCTGCCTGGCACTGCCAGGGTTAGTGCAGGCAGGCGTTTCTGGATTCCGCCTTGAAATCCTGGCCTTGGGTCCCCAGTGACAGATGTCTTCCATGGTCAGTTGAGTGACCTCGGGGGTCTCCGGTCCTGGTGTGGTCCGGGTGGGCTGTTGCTGTCCTCTTATGCAAAGCCCTTCCCGCCTGTCCTGGAGTCACCGGGAGCAGTGATGTCTCCCTGCCCTGATATTAGCTAGTTTCTAGTCAAGACTGCGGGGGGCCTGGTGTAGGAGTATGGTGGCTGGAACTCGGGGTGGGGGCGGGGGGCTGTCCCCCCACCCCCACCCCCTGCCCTCCCTGACTGGAGTTTCTTCTCAGAGCGCTGGGGCATTAAACAAATCTTTTACAACCCACTGGTCCTGGCTGCCTCATTCTGCATCCCTGGGAGGGAGGGGGGCACCATAGCCTATAGGCAATAAAGCACCTTGGGGGTATCCCAGCGGGGTGTCCGCCTAGAGAAGGTGGGCAGCTCCCTGTGGGGGAGTGTCTGGGCAGCAGAAGCCGCTTGGTATTCAGTGGCTCCAACCCACCCTGGTGCTGGGTGTGACAAATGTGCTCAGCATGGGGGCTCTGGTGGTGACGGATGGAGTTCATCCTTCAATCTCCTTGAAAAGAGAGGCTCATGCCAGGGGCTGTGGGTGTCCTGCTTTGCCAGGGGCCCACCTGGAAGCCTGACGGTGTCATAGTGGGAATGGCAGAGGGAAGTCTGCTGTGGGCAGCCTGTTGGGCTCTCCTGGGCCCTGGCTGGCTGTATTCTCTCCGTGGGGGATGTGCAGGGCTCCGAACTGCCTGCTGGCTCTGGAAGCTTTTGCACAGGTGGCTTCTGAGGTCAGACACAGCTCAGCCTTGCTGGTGCTGGGACCCCTGGGGGGGGGGGGGGGAGATGGTCAGAGAATCTTCTGGATGTGTCAGTCCTTCACCCTCCCTCTGGGCTCCCAGCCCCACCTCCTTTCTCTGTCACATGTCATCAGTCCTGGACCATCTAGAAAGATGGCTCTTTTTTACAATTTCCAAATGCTTTCACATCAGTGGTGAACATGTAGCCCCACAATGACTCTGTACAGTAAGCACTCATTCTTCCATTCATTCCACAAACACAGTAAGTGTGATTGGTGCCGTCAGACCTTTTCCAACTGTGAACATGTAAAGCCTGAGGCCTTGCTGTCCTCGACAAGTTGGGTGAGGCAGGGCAGAAATTACCTCCATGTAACAGGGAGGAGGTCGGGGAGGGCAATGCTGAATGCCAACAGCACGTGCAGCCGCTGCCCCATGTCCTTTCCCATACATCCTTGCTGGATCCCAGGAAGCTGGGTCTCCTTTCCAGTCTCCAAACACTCCACTACTGGGGGTGGAGTCATGAAAACTGGAAGTTTTTTGTTTGGTTTTAGGCATGAAAGCAGCTGAGATGCTAGAGTGGGGGGAAATTTCTAAAAACCCTCCATTTGTGTCTGGAGAGCTGGACTATGCCAAGAATGGGAGGCCCTAGTCCATTAGTCAAGTTCATGTCCTCTGCCCTATGGACTTCATGAATCCAGGTCCAGAATTGCAGTGGGGAGGGTGGACCTCAGACACAGGTGGTAAATGTGGGTCTAGGTGAGTGCTCGAGGCCTTGGAGGGGAGTTTGACCTTGAATGCAGCCATCGGTGGTGAGAGAGTTAAGCCCCTGGACCTACCAGCTCCCCCTGGACCTGACCCCTCCCGCTTCCTGAATCTGAGTGCAGCTCTGGGTGAAGGGCTGCAGCAGGTAAGCCAGGAGGAGTCTTGAGATCCAGGCTGCTCTCCGCTCACTGCCCAAGATCATTAATAACCAAGAACTGGAAAGATAATTAAAAGCCAAACATGGAGCTGAGCCTGTTGCTGACTGGCTCCAAGGAGGGGCCCATCCTGCTCCTGGAGCCAGGCTCTAGGCTGCCTCATTCTTTCTCTAGGAATGTCTTCTGGGGAGAAGTGGGCCCCACAAGAAGTGGAGGCAGGGAAGATGCCTACTGTGGGTTCAGACCTTGCTTGGCCTGGCTCCCCAGCCTCTGGCTCAGGGCCATGATGCCCTCTGTGCCTCCACAGAGGACCAAGCACTGCTTGGCCAGGACTCCTGGCCCTGCACTATCGAGAAGAGGGCAGAAAGCCTGGCAGGGGGAGGAGGGAGCTGTGTCGCAAGGCCATAGATGATTAATCATCATAAACAAAGTCTTGGCTGTGTAGCAGAGAGCGAGCTGAGTCCACCCAGACGCCAGGCACCCGGATGCTGGCTTCTTTGGTGGGAACAAGAGGGGGGCCCTCGGTCACCTGTCTCAGTAGGAGGAACTCCTATCTCTCTGCTGCTGCATGGCTGTCTCCTCGCCGGGCTTTACTGAGAGGCTCGTTGTCCACACTACCTCTCTCCTGGGGCCCATGAGCAGGCAGGGAGCAAAGAGCTTAGCAGGAGGTGGGTATGATGGCCTTGGTCAGGATACCTGGGCTTTAGTCCCAGCTCCAGAAGTCTCCAGCAGGGCCTGGGTTTGGCTCTTTGAAAGTGTCCTTAGGCTCCCTGGAGCCAGAGACCACTTTCTCTCCCAAAGCCCTCTGGACCCTGAAGCATTCAGACCAGTTTGTTTCTGAATTGTAGCACGCAGTTACTACAATTCATCAGGTGGCTATGAAACCAACCAGGTGCCTGGGGACCCAAACCGGGGTCTTCAGTGAGTCTGGGGCCTGTGGCTACGAGTGTGGTTATGGCTGGCAGTGACAAGGGAGCCAGGCACCAGTACAGAGTAGCTTTATTGAGCACTTCTGTGCGAGGCACTGAGCTCACTACTTAAGTTCCCACAACTGGTCAGTGGCGCAGGTACTATTGTCCCTGTGCTACAAATGACGAGGAAGAGTAGGAGGCTCGCTGCCTGCATGGGGCAGTTCTGCCTTCTTGGTCCATGGTCTCAATACCCAGATTATGCCAAGGTCCACACAGAAAGCACCTAGCACTGTGCCTGGCACATGCCAGGCACTGAGAAGCTATCACTTCTCCTTTTCTCCAACTGACACCACCGTGAGCCCCAGCCCTGGGGAGGAGGGACTGAGAACCTCTCCCACAGTGGATCTGTTTCAGGAGACCCAGCTTTTCAGTGGCCCTTAGCAGAGCCAACCGGGTGTCAGCCCTGCCCAGGAATCCGACCCTGAGACAGGCGTGGTCACGGCCTTACACCTGCCCTCAGTCACATGGCCCTGTGCCAGGCCCCTCCCCCAGGACTGGTTTCTCATGAGGTGGGGAGCGGCCCCCATCCCCCTCCACCACTCTGACTCTAGTTTCTATTGCCGAGGCTGCTCCCGGCCCCGTGTGGTGAGAACAGCTGTGTAGCTAAGGGCCTGGCAAGGTGCCCGCTGCCCACCTTCCACCACTCAGCAGTGCCTCCCAGCCTGTCACCTGCCATCTGCCCCATCTATAAGCCCGCAGCCGCCTCGCTGGCCTCAGGTGAGGGAACAGGCAGGAGCCCCTGGCAAAATGGCATGAGGGAACACGGTCTCCCACCTTGGCCTGGCCTCGGGGTCAGTCCGGGTGAAAGGCGTTAGGTGGAGGCTGGCGGGTTTATGTCCTCCTCCACGGAGACATCTGTACCCAGGTCAGGCTGGGCCGGCATCCTTTTCTGCCCTCCCCACCAGTGACCTCGGGGGCCCATCTGTAAAATGGAAATCAGGAGCCAGCTCGCCCCCCTCACCACACTGACGTAAGCACTTGTAGCCAAGTGTGCCTGACGCACGTGGTGAACAAGCATCATCGGGGTTCTGTCTGGCTGTTGGGCCTTCTCCCCCTTGCCCGAAGCCCCCTGGCTATCAGCAGTAGAGAGGAAGACGACCCCATCTGACCTCCAGCAGGTGAACACGGAGCTGTAAAGGATCCCAGACAGTGGCAGTGGTGAGCGCCCTGGGTTACCGTCAGGGATGCGGCCAGCTAGGGCTGATTCCGCCCCTCCGGGCCTGGGGCTGCCCAGCTTGGAGTAGGGGAACGCAGCCACCAGACTGCACTGCTGTGTGGCTCCAGACTGCCACATTAATCAACCTGGGCTTTATGATGCTAATAAATTTGCGTCCAGAATTTGGTTTGGAGCCTGGGGCAGCAGGATGATTTAATTTGCTTTGTCCTTAAGCAAGAGGGAGTGTAAATGGAGAAGGGTAAGGACCGATGTTTTGAGTTTTCAGCAAACAGCTGGGCAGCTGCAGATCAGCCCAAGCCATGGGTGTCCATCACCCAGGGGCCCTCCCTGCTCTGCCCACCGGGGGTGGGGCCTCCTGGGAAGAAGCCACAATGGTACATGGGGAAGGGTCGTCTATTTTCCACATGGATGGAAAATCACAATGTTTGGGGACCGGCCGCGAGATGTGTGGCAGCAGTGAGAAAGCAGACCATGGCCAATCACGACCAGGGGTTCTCACAGGCTGGGGCAGCCAGGGGCTGGGGCGGGGATAGCACTGCCTGTGGACTCCCCAGGTCCTCCTCCCTCTCCTTCGGAGACCACCAAGGGCCCCAGGACACCCGGTGGTGTCGCTCCGACCAAGGTACGAACACTGCGCCATGCAGGGAAGGCTGCGGAGATCCCCTAATGAGAGCTGAGCAAGGCACTAAAATCAAAAGGGGGATGGGGTGGGGGCTTGAGACCCCACCCCAGAGAGGCAGCTCTAGGTCAAGCTGCTTTGGGCTCCAGGATAGGTGGGGCCAGGCCCAGGGTTGGGGGCACGCCAGGGAGGGTCAGGAAGGACCCCCAGGTCCTGAAGCGGAAGGCACATTGAAAATGCAGAGTTCGCTAGTCACCTGTGTTTCCGAGAAGGGCTGGCCCAGCAGGTACACGCATGCCTGTGATAGGGAGGGGACCACGGAAGAGCTGGTGAGGTGGCCAGGAAGCCACCCCTCCTTCCATGAGAACGGTGGCTGATGCCCCATCTCACTCCACAGCACCCAAAGGTCACAGAGAGTATGAACAGAGCACCCAGAGCCTGGCTCAAAAGGGAGCCACGTGAGCCACATTTAGTGCTGGAGTGGGAGCAGGGACAGCCAAGCCTGCTCTTGCTTCGCAGACCTGACCTCTGACAGGGTGGGAGGCACAGCCTGCTCACCGCTACATGCCCAGGGTGCCCCCAAGCCACCGTGATGGTGGGTGGGGGTAGCTCCCTTTAGTGGTCCTTATGCACCGCCCCCCTGTACTGCAGGAGACCCTGAGGGCCCCAGTGGGGCAGTCAGGAGAGCAGAGAATCCCTTTGAGGGGTCACAGGCTCTGGGCTTTAAACTGGCTGCCAGGTGGCTGTGCCCCGAGGAAGGACTGCTCCTGCCTGATGCTCCTGAGTCACCCCTGGTTCAGGAGCTCAGCCAGGTGCTGGCACCCACAGCAAGGGCCCTCAGAGCCACAGTCAAGGGACCCTGGTGCCTATCAGCACTTCCTGTTGTCATCGAGGCTGGCCAGGCCTTCTCTGGGGAGTGGAGTGGCACCTGGCCACTCCAGGCCTGAGGGGAAGGTGGGACCTGCCTGTCACTGGCAGTCCTGGTGGGGAGGAGAGTTAGGGCCTGGGATTTGCCCCAAAAAGGCAGCAGCTACGAGTGGAGTTTTCCCAGACGAGGATGCAGGAGGGGCAGGACAGAGGAGGACGGGATGTGGCCTCTGGTATAAATAACGGGAGGGCCAGCACTGCGTCCCTACTGTGCGGTGGGAGGAGCCCGCTCCTGGCAAGTAAAGCAGTAACCAGTCCTGGAACTGGGACGGCTGTGTGCCCAGGTTGTGCAGCTAGGCTGGCCAGGGGCAGCCCCAGGCAGGGGGCCTGGGAGACAGGCCGCCCTGGCGAGTGAAGCGAGGCGCGGACTGCGTGGGATCCTGGGTGGAGATAAGACCCCTAGCAGGAGACGTGGAGGGTGCCCTCCGCAAGTCTGGCCTCGCCTGCCCCATGCAACCCTGGGAAGGAACTAGCTCTTGGCTCTGCAGGCGGGAAGGTGAGTGATGGGGCCAGAGTGGAGCCCCCGCCTCTCTCGTCACTGGGCACATTTTGCCATCAGACCTTGGTCTCACTGAGGACGATGTTGGCAGTGACAAAGAAGAAGCAGGAGAAAGCCCAGAGCAGCACAAAGCCCACCCAGAAGGCGTGGCGGAAAGGGGACCTGTGCTTGTTGATGGTCCCGTAGCCCAGGGCCAGCTGGGTGTCCTTGCGGCTGTGGTACACCAGGAAGGCGGGAATGACGTACTGGATGCCTGTGCCTGCGTAGGCCCCCGTGATGCCCACCAGGGACTCCAGGTCGTGGGTGCAGAAGGCCACCAGCACCGGGGGCAGCAGGGTGATGGTGGGGAACACCACGCGGTCCACCACCCAGGGGTATGTGCCCCCGTCACGGTGGAAAAGTGTTTTCCAGTTGTTGCGGAGGGTCACGGCGATGATGGGGAAGTTGGTGCTGATGGTGAAGACAGGGAAAAGGCCCAGGAAGAAGCGCACGGCAGCCAGGCTCACGACATCGCAGCGCGCGAAGTTGAGGGTGTACATGTCCATGAGGCTGTCGCCGCGGAAGCAGAAGATGGCGGTGAAGCAGAGAAGGCCGTAGAAGGCGAGGATCAGCACGTAGTCCAGGAAGACCAGGCGTGTGAGGTGGCGCTTGGAAGACACCGGTGTGACAAGGGATGGCAGCGAGTGCTGGCACATGAAGGAGTAGACGCACACCCCAAACAGGTTCCGGATCCCGGAGAAGTCAGCCAGGGGCGGGTGCCCCTCTCTGTGCCCGTTCCCGATGCGGACCAGGGCCAGCACGATCATGATGGCAAAAGCTGAAAAACAAGAGGGCAGTCGGCCAGCTGAGCGGGAACCGGCCCTTCCCTGGGGAGTAGTCGTTTTGGTGGCACCTGCCCAGGGACCAGAGCGCCAGGGGAATCCTGGAGTTCACGTGACCCTGATGACCGTGTTGTGGGGCAGGTCAGCCGTGGCTGCAGACCACGCTACCCCTCCCCAGCGAATAAGGGAATGGATCTCTTGGGGGGCCTGGGCATGAGAGGGGGCTGCATGGGGCGGTCAGCATGTGCCCGCCCAGGCACTGCCCAGCTCCCTTAGGGGGCTTCTCTTGGAGCAGGCCTAGGTCGGAACTTGTGCTCACACTCCCTCCCTTGGCTTAGAGAATGTATGCATGGGGAGTAGGGGCTGGTGGGGGGGAAGGGGCACAGAAAATCTGGGAGGGGGAGTCCTCCTGGGCCACGGGCACCTGCATCTGAGGGGGTGGGGAGTGGGAAAGTGCGCTGGTAGTTCTGCACAGAGGTGGGCACCCAGGGGCCTACACCAGGCAGGAGGTGGGGGGGAGATGGCACCAAGACCAAGGCTGGGAAGAGCTGAGCCCTCTGAGCTGCTGGCGTCAAGGCAGGAGGCAAATGGCACACGGCTCTGCGGTCCTGGGCCTGGTGGCAGAGGTAGGGGACAAGGGAGTACCTCTGACCCAGGTTACCTATAGGACAGAAGGGGGCCTAGGACCATCTGTTCAGAGCAAACAGGGCCCCGACTGGCCTCACCCGGCAGCCTTTTACAACAGCCCTCCTAAGGTCTTATACCCGGAGCCGGGCTCATCGGCTGGGGCTCCAGTACGCAAGCTCCTGAAGGCAGACACACTTCTACATCCGGCTGGTGCCCCTCTGTGTCTCTGGCTTCCTGCATCTGCTATCCAGATTGCCCAGAACCCTCACTGTTAGCCATCGACACACACAGGCACCACTGGTGTCCCCTAACCCGTGTGTCTATTCAGACCAGACCTGATGGCCTCTCTAGCCTGTCCCCCAGGATAGTTATGTCTCTCATTGGGCCACACAGGAGAGCAGGGAAAGGGACAGCGGGCTGAAAGAGGCCGGTTCCCAGACATGCAACTCTCCTCCCCAGCCCGTCACAGGCACAGGGTCCCTCCCTGCCATCCCCTCAGGCCACATCCCACTCCCTGGCTCCCTGGAAGGAAGTGGCCTTTCTCCTGGGACTCACAGAAAGCCGGACCAGTGTCTTCCCACAATGACACTTGGGAGAGCAATGGACAGAAACATCATCTATCACTTTTAATCAGAAATGTCTGACACCAGGGACAGCAGCCAGGGTGGGTGGCGGCGGGGGGGGGGGGGGGGGGGGGAGGGGAAGGAAGAGGCCTGTGCAAATTGCCAATAAAGAAGATGATTTGTTTCCTCTTCAGCCCGCTCTGGCCGCTCCTGACTCTGAGTGCCCCACAACTCTCGCTGCTCAGAGACATGGCCCCTCTTCCTTCCGTGCTCTGGTCGGTCAAGGCGAAAATGGCGACCCAGCCCCTCCTGTGGGGTTTAGCCTGGAGAACTGCCTCTGGATTAACCCTCTGGAGGGTGGGGAGGGGCTACAGGGCAGCCCAGAACCCTGCCAGCCTGGCTCATCCGATCTCTGGAGGTGAGTGCAGGAGGGGTGTGTAGGGCAGAGATCCGTGTGGAAGAACCACAGCACAGAAGTGCGCTGGGGCAGGGTGGAGGCGGAGGCCCCTGTGTGCCAGGGAGTCTATCTGGTGCCAGAAAGGGTTACAACACAGGGCTTGGCAGTCTGGGGCTGGGGTGGGGGTGGGGGCCTGGGGCCGCCTGGTGATTAGCTATTCCAAACTATGGAAGCAACCCAAATGCTCATCGACTGGTGAATGGATAAAGAAGATGTGGTGTATACATTGTGGAATATTAGTCGGTGATCAAAAAGAATGAAATCTTGCCGTTTGATACAACATGGATGGAACTAGAGTGTATTATGCTAAGCGAAATCAGTCAGAGAAAGATAAATATGATTTCACTCATATGTGGAATTTAAGAAACAAAAAAGACGAACACAGGGGAAGGGAAGGAAAAATAAGGGAAAAACAGGGAGGGGGACAAAACGGAGGAGACTCTTAAATACAGAGAACAAACAGGGTTGCTGGAGGGGTGTTGGGTGGGGGATGGGCTAAATGGAAGACGGGCATTAAGGTCACTCGTTGGGATGAGCACTGGGTGTTACATGTAAGTGATGAATCACTACATTGTACTCCTGAAATCATTATTCCGCTCTATGTTAACTAACTTGGATTTAAATAAAATTAAAAAAAAAAAAAAAAAAAAGAGGCTGCAGCAGGCGGTTCGGCCATAGGTTGCGCCCCGGGGTCAGCCGCTGTAAGGCAAGAGTCAAAACCTGCTCTGCCACCACCATTTCAGGTGTCACCTCGTCACCTGGTGTGACTAGCTTGGAAACAGGCTAGTGGAGAAGCTGGCCCTGGGGCTCGGGCTCGGAGCCCTGGGCGCGGTGGGGGAGGAGGAAGAGGGCTGGCAACTCCCAGTCACTGCTGCCTCCAGCCCTGGATGCTGGTAGTGCCCCTCTGCCCCCCTTCGTCCTCAACGCTACATCTCCGGCCAGGTGTAGGACGGGCAGGCTTGCTGGTTCCAGGGTGAGCGGTCGGGACAGCCCTGACGGCGGGAAGGTGTTGTCCTTCCTGCGAATACACATATTTCTGGAGGTTCCCCAAAGGCAAGAGACGGGAGTTTTTAAAGCACATGAATTCGTGGGCAGCCTCCGCCCCGACAGTACAGCTACTGACAGTCTGGAGTCACTGTCTCGGGGCTGGGTCTTTACGTCAATGACGGCATAGGGCATTTTCTAGAACTTTCAGGATGGTTACAAAGGCATGGCTGTGGGAGATAAGAAAATTTATCTTACAATCTTCTAGCTATAATTAGGTTTGCATCACCATGCGGTCACCCCACCTTGCTGCCTTACTCAAGTCTATTTCCAAAAATCAGATCTACCTCCAGGGGCTAGATGCTGGGTCCTATCCAGGAACGAAGACACAAGAGGCTCTTGGGAGGCAATTCCGGGAAAATTAAAAAGTGGCCACATCGTGGGGCTTTAGCTCCTGGATAAGGCCCTGGAGGGGACAGTCTCACCTGGGGGCCACCCTGGGTGAGCCCCACACCCATTGGCCACACCGGCACTGCTCTGTCGGATGCTCACACAGCTATGTGACTTGCCAGCACGGGAAAGCCGGGGGGGGGGGGGGCTTCATTCGCCCCCTGGATCCTGACCAAGCGTCTGCTGGGTGCCAGGCCCCACCCTGCTCTCGGGACACGCAGGCTCCAGTCAGGGGGAAGAGGGCCATTCATCGGAGCAGCATGTGATGAGCACACCGCTCAGAGCTGAGAAGCTCTCTGGAGGAAGGGCACACGATGCCCCGGAGCAGACGTCCCAGGAACAGAGCCTGGGCTTGGAACACAGTGGGGGCCGGCTCTGGGCGGACGAGCCCCGGCAAAGCTTAGGAAGAGGCGGTGGAAGTGGGAGCCACCAGGGACTTTCGGCGCCCCCCACCCCAATCCCTGTGAGGACACAGGGTAGGTGCTGGGCTATGTCCTCAGGAGTGGAGAGGGAAGGGCAAGTGTTCTGGCCTGGTCTCCAAGTTGGCAAGTTCAAGAGAAACGAGTGATGCCCCAGACTTCATGTTGTGATGGAGGGACAGAGAGGGAAGGGGCAGGAAGGAAGCAGGAGAGCCTGGTGTGGGTGGCTCTGAGCTCAAGGGGCCCAGGACTGGAAGCACCCATCTGGCTATCTGGCCTCTGCCCTTATGACCACACCCCCCATCCCTGGCTCCTCCCTCCCAAGGCTGCTGGAGGAGCAGAGCTCCACAGCCATCTCCTAGATTGATGGTCCCATCCCTAGGAGACAGCTGCTCCCCAAACCCATTAGGCCTGTTAATAAATCAAGATGAAATGAGGGTGACAGTCTATGAGCGACAGACTCTGTCAGGAAGCATGACAGAGAGCAGAGTTCTGAGCGTACACATCGACGCCCGAGACTCGGCCGGCCACTGCCACAGACACTTGCGCCCACCTGGCCGAGGCCGTGTGGGAGGTGTGGATGGGCAGAGGACAGAACGCTGAGAGCTCTCCGACATCTTGCTGACCAGGGCCTGCAGTCCCAGAGGGCAGGGATGGCTTGGCTTCTCTCTGACCCTCACAGGCCACGCTCGGAGAGCCCACGTGACCGGACGTGGGTCATAATCCACATCCGCCTGCACTGGCACTGGAACTCACACTCCGAGGGGAGAGGAGAGGCAGTGAGCTGCCGGGGAGGATTCTGTGGCAGGGAAGGAGGTGAGGGCCTGACACAGGTCACATGAGGAGTGGCTGTCGGCCTTGGAAGGTGCAGCTGCGTGGTGGTGAGACAGGACATGAGCCTTCTCTTTAAACAGTGGAAGTAACAGCCAACGTGAGAAACTTGCGCTTGTTCTGAGTAACTCCTGGCTCAGCTGGGACCACCCACCCATCCACCCATTCGACAAAGCTGTTCCGAGTGCTCACGTGTGTCGGCGCTCTTCTGGGCACCTGGGGACAGCGCACGGAGTAAATGCCACCCCTGTCCTGGAGCCTACGGCCCAGAGGAACCAACAGGTACGAGTTGCAGAGACAAATTACAACAGAAGAAAGAATTGGCTAACGGCCACATCAGCTGCAGGGGAGGTGATGAGATCCCTGTCAGAGCACACCTGGGCACAAGACCACCCGGGGTAACAGGGGGAAACCAGGCCCCAGGCCCCAATTCTGGCTGTCACAGTCCCTTGCAGCAGGAGGTGGAGAGGGGCCAGAGGCAGGGCCCCAGGGAGCGTTTGTTTCTAGGCTCCCGCTGACGTAGCCAGGAGAGGTGGGCTACTCACATTCTGGCAGCTGCTCGGGGTTCCCGTGCCGGCCTCACCACATCCATTCGCCCTGAGCCACAGCCTGGTCCCCTTCCCACACGTCCGGTCCTTGGGAGCCCTGCGCAGATGGCTTAGAGAAGACACCTCCCTTCCCTTTCTGAGGAGGCCAGGTTCATGAATTTATACCATGAATGCCCCGCATGACAATGTCAGCATCCCATCACAGGGACATTGGTGACTTAAGCAGGTGCCCTCTCACAACATTTACCCAGGCACTGACTCGGCTCTCAAAGGGGTCCGAAGAGAAACACTGCTTTCCAGAGGCAGCCTCCTGCCCCTCCTCTCTTTTGCCAGCAAGAGCCTGATAAGCTCGGGCCAGGAGCTGCGGGGCCTCACGGCTGTCTGTCTAGCCTCACAGCCAGTCTCCTTTCAGAGAGTAGGACAGGTGGGCCAACACCTTTCTGAGCTCCTGCCAAGGGGCAAAGATGGTCCCAATTTACAAGGGGAGGAGTGAGAGATGAGTGCCAGTGCTCAGCCTCCCCTGGCTCTCCAGCTCCTGAGTCTGCAACCTCTCTTGGGCCCCTCGCCCTGGGCCTCATTGGTTGTATGAAGCCATAGATGGGTCCAGGTCTCCCGGGAGCCAGAGCTGACTTGCTCTTGGGACAGAGGTGGGGACAAGCAGGGGTCTGAGGTTGGGACCCAGGGCTCTGATGCATACTTCCTGAGAATCCAACCAGCAACTGTAGTTTACTTCTCTTGGGGCTCTGGGTAGGGGCAGAAATCAGAATGGTCATTAGCCAGCTTTGTCCTCCATGCATCAAAACCCATCCCTGGGTAAGACCCAGCCTCTGGGCCATGGTGAGGCTCCCCCTCACTGCTCTTGGAGCGTGGGTGAGGCCTGGGAAGGGCTCCACTTTCCTTACAGAATGCCGGAGTCTGTGTAGCACTGGCATGAGCTGGACCACCTGCCCTGGCACCACTGGAATTGGGGAACATGGGGCAGGGCTCTCCTTGCCTGGGGGAGGGCAGGGCAGAATTCTCCCAGGAGCCCCCTATCCCTCCCCCAGGACTCTCCCCACAGTGGTGCTACAGGCACCCAGGCCCTTCCGCAGTCAGCTGCTGTATCCTGCCTTGCTTTGGCAGGGTGCTTCCTGGAGAGCTGCTCTTTGAGTCTCTGACCTCTGGACCTGGCCCCAGAAGTCCCGAGGCTGTGCTGTCCCAAATACCTTGCTGCTCTGAGCTCCCTGAGTGGCTCTAGCTCTGACACAGGCGAGGCGGAGGCTATCCATCAAGGCAGCTGTCAGGAGGACGGCACTCTCTTCTCCAAGCAGAGAATCAACATGCCAGGGCTAATGATAATGAATGGCCGTGCTGTGCCCATCATCAGAGCTGGATCCGGGGAGGATCTGGCACCAGCTTCCTCCTTCACCATGGTGCTGCCCTCGGAGGATGCTGGGGCACAGATGTGTCTCTCGTTAGGCTGGTCAGAGGTTGGCCTGGGCCTCCGGAGACTCAGGAGGGCAGGGAGGAGTTGATGGGGTAACACCAGCCTGCGCTGAGAACAGCGAAAGACTGAGCAGTTTCTGGGCCCTAAAAGCAGGAGCAGGTGACTGGGCATTTGTTCCTTAAGTAACAGGACCAACTGGGAATGGAGAGCTGTTCTGTTCTGCAGGTTCCTGAGACCCACAGGGCTGGGGGTGTGAGTGGAGCTCACCTCTAGAAGCTCAAATGCCCTGGAGACCACCAGTGGGGGAGGGAAGCTGCTGCTCGTCCTCGAAACAAGCTCAGCTTCTCAAGTTACACTGGGTTCCGCGCTGAACTGTGTCATCTTGGGTGATCTTGTCACCTCCCACTGCTTCCATTTTACCACCTTTGAAAACAGAGGTGACCACGGGCACCTGGGTGGCTCAGTCGGTTGAGCCTCCTACTTTGGTTCAGGTCATGATCTCATGGTTCGTGGGTTGGAGCCCCGCATCAGGCTCTGTGCTGACAGCTTGGACCCTGGAGCCTGCTCTGAATCCTGTGTCTCCCTCTCTCTCTCTGCCCCTCCCCTACTCATGCTTTTTCTTTTTTCTCTCTCTCTCTCAAAAACAAATAAAAATTTTAGGGGCAACTGGGTGGCTCAGTCAGTTAAGCACTGGACTTCAGCTCAGGTCATGATCTCATGGTTTATGGGTTGGAGCCCCACATCAGGCTCTGTGCTGAAAGCTCAGGGCCTGGAGCCTGCTTCCAATTCCGTGTCTCCCTCTCTCTCTGCCCCTTCCCTGCTCATGTTCGTTCTCTCTCTCTCTCTCTCAGAAATAAACATTAAAAAAAAAATGGAGGTGATCATGGCAGAATCATGGGGGACAGGGTAGGATGGTGCAACAAAGCCTGGCCCAAGACATCTCTCAGGAACACAGAAGTCACTTTTATCATTGTAGAAACCGTATCTCCCATCCTGATAACCCTGGTCCTGGGCAGGCAGGAACCTGTCGATCCCCAGTTCTCACATGATTCTCCTTTTGCTACAAGCAGGGGCTGGGATCATACTAGTGACGCTCCCCCTTGTTGGGCCAGTCATAACTCTTCCAGGAACATCCCCTATTCTGGGCGTCTCTGGCAGGGGCATCAGACCTGGGCTGCTCACACCTGCTCTGTGAACCAAGCGGCTCCCTCTTGCTCCACAGGAGGCCAAACAAGGCCAAGCTGTCCCCACCACTCTGTCACCTGTGGGGACTCTGGGTGCGTGCTCTCTCCACCAGGGGCCAAGACTGCAAGGAATGATGTTTGGATTTGGGCAGCTTGCACCAGTCCATCCTTCCTTGGTCGTCACCCTCCCACCTGAGCACAGGCTATGGGTCTGGGTGGGGCTCCTTTCACGCCTGAGGAAACAGGACATACTGGTCTCTGGCTGGGAGGGGTTCCCTTGGGGAAAAATGAGAAGCTGCTTGCACGGATGTGCTTGTCCACAAACGTCTAGGGCCTGGGTCAGATTTTATCTTAGGTCACAAGACATTCTGTGATTACTGGCCTTGCCTGCAGTAACTCACACAGAGTCATCTGTGTTTCCACCGAAGAGAGGGAATTCAGAGCTGATCTATGTTCCCATGCTGAGCCAGCCCCTGTGCCCTCTGGGGGACTCCAGCTCTGTTGTCCTCATGGTCATTGTCATCATCATCACGGAAGCAGAAGAGGACGCCTGGGTGACTAACTTACAGGACTGAGGCTCTACTCTGTGGCGGAATTATTTACCACAAAGAACTCAGAGCAGGGTCAGTCCCTCTTTCCAAGTGTGCCATAAGGAGGGGGCCCTGGGCAAAGGGCAGGCATTTGAGTCTCTAAAGCTATCAGGTCTCAAGTACGAAATCAACAGTTCTGGCCTTTCCATCCTTCCCCTTTCCACACCCTCCCAGCACAGCAAGTGGCGGCCGGGAGACAAGCGTCTCAATTTTTCATCCTTACGTTGTCAGAGCAAGCTCAGTTCGTAATGGCTGGGACAGCGAGACCATGGGGCCTCTGGCTACTAGCCGACTAATCTCCTTCTGAGATTGCAAACATAAAACTTCGGCACTGTCACCTTTCCTGAAGGCCGTTCAGTCCTCTCCTCTTATTGTGGCCTGAAATTATCTCCCCCTCCAACTGCTATGTGGAAGCCCTGACCCCCAAGGAGATAGCTTGGAGATGGGGCCTCTAAGGAGGTAACAAAGGTTAAATGGGGTCATAAGGGTGGGCTCTCATCTGATGGGACCAGCATTCTTCTAAGAGGCGCAAGAGATGCCAGAGCTCTCTCCCTGCCCACAGAGAGAAGCCTCCACGAGGAACAGTAAGAAGGTGGCCGTCTACACGCCAGAAGAGAGGTCTCACCATAAACCAACTCTCCAGCCCCTTGATCTTGGGTTTCTAGCCCCCAGAACCAAGAAAATAAATCTCTACTGTTCAGGCCTCCCAGCCTGTGGTATTGGGCTATGGCAGCCTGAGCCGACCAAGGCGTCTCCTCACCAGCAGCTAGATGCACAGACAAACCAGAATGGAGAAAAAGAGCACGGAGAAAACTAGGAGAGGCCGTGCGCCCACAGGGCATGTGGTTCCCTGGGTCTGGATGTAAATCCAGGGGCCCCACTAGCTCTGAGACACCTAGGGCTGCCTGTGACGCATGCCTGAGGTTCACTCTGGCCTGTGTGAAGCCCAGTTCTGAGCAGTCACACACCTGCAGCCGCTGTCATTGGTCAGAGACCTCACCCTGCTCATCACAAGCTGGGCCTTACCTCCCTCCCCTTGCCAGTGTCCAGGCAGCTGGCCTGCGACCTCCTGGGTTCGGCCGATGGCCCGGTCAGTGCGCGTCTCAGCCACAAGCAGAGCAGAGCTGTTGGCAGGAAAGGCTGCCCACAGGAATGGGGGAGGGGGGGACGCATGTGGTGGCCTTTGCTCAGGGCCCAGCAGGGCTCTTGGGTCAGTCCTGTTAATGAAAGGGGTGATTTGGTGGTGTGGGGCTGGCTTTCCAGCAAACTTTCACTGGGTGCCCACCCTGCCCTGAGAGCAGTAAGACAGAAACTCCAGCTTCCTTTCCTTGAAACTGACCTCGGCGTTTGCAGAGAGAATTTTAGAAAACTGAGGATGAAGACCAAAATGAAACACATATAGAAAGTTTTCCTGGACTCCCTCCACTGGCTGAGGCACAAGGGGAAGCCACATACTTGATGGCCCAGGAAAGTCCTGGACACTGGCCCAGAGAGGGTAGTCAGGGAGCAAAGGCCAACAGCAGCACAAGACGCTGCCGAAGGCCGAAGCTGGCCGGCTGCTCAAAGGGGGCCAATATGCTGCCTTCATTTTGGGAGGGGGTCCCTCCTGCACCTTTGAGCAGCACTAGTCGGGGGACAGCAGTGAGCGGCTGTGGAGGAATTCACACACCAAGCTGGCATGTTGAGCAAACAGGATGTGGGGAACAGACGGCCCAGGCAGAGAAGACCCCTGGCTGCCGGCGGTGACAGATCAGGGCGGTCCCACCAACAGACACTCAGCTGAATCAGTCATGGATCTGCAGGGGGGTCAGCCGAGCGGCCACAGATAATCTGGGGGACAGTTTGAAAGCAGAGCCCTTATGTTCCCCGGTGACGGTCTCCTCCTGGGGACCTTCTGCTTCTCCGGCCACCACTGCTGAGTCCCACCTCTCCCTGCTGGCTCGGTCTGAAGACAAATCTGGGGCACCTGCTGGGGGGAGGCAGGGAACGCTGGGCTGAGGAGCTTCGTGAGGTTTGAGTTTGCCCACAGACGCTCGGAGAGGCTGGCGCCTGACCCACTTTGAGGGGAGCACAGAGATGGGCGCAATACGCACGGCGCTGTTCTGAATACACAATCAGAGGAAGGAGCCCTGTGGGTCCTCGCCAGCCCAGACCGAGGAGGGCTGTTGTGCTTTATTAGAAAGAATTGGGTTTTTAATAACACCAAATGGGGCACCCCAGGCTGAGCCAGCTGTGTGTGTCCCCAACTGGGAGGCACCCGCGGCGGAAGCTGGTAATGGGGGTTAAAGTAATGATGCTGCCTCGGCCCCTCCAGCTGAAGAGCTCCCTGCCAGGCGTCCCAGGTGGGGACAGTCTAATCATTTGCTTAGTGGCTTAGGGCTCAGACTCTGTGGCCCCAGCTCCCGGGTCTGTGGGACAGCACTTCCGGCTGTATCTCTGCCAAGTGTCCCCGGGCTACTGACCCCTGGCAGAATGAGAGCCAGGACCTAAAGAGGAAGCCCCGGGCCATTCTGTGAGATGTGCCTGCTGCTCCTTTTTCTCGGGCTCAAGCTTCCTTGAAGGCGGTGAGGGTGAAGGCTGGTGGGGCTGCTGGGGTGCACGGGGGACCGGCGCTGGGGTGGGTGGGGGGAGGGCTGACAGAGCCAAATGGCAATGCTTCAAGATCTCACCGCGAGAGCCACAGCTCATTCTGGAGGTGGCTGGGGCCATGTCCCTGATCTCAGGGCCACCACAGTTGATGACAGCAGGCCTGCACACTGTGGCTAATACATGAATGCTGACCCAGGGCCAGGCACTGTGCTAACAGCCCTTTCCACACGATCCCAGGTCCCATCTTATCTTCACGGCCGAGCCCTGCCTTGGCCATGGCCAGACCAGGAGGCTGGCTGAGGCAGGCCTGGGCTGTTGGTGCGCCCCGGGACCAAGCTGAAGGGAACAATGGGAGGAGGGGCCAGAGCTGAAGCCCTGGGCTCCCGAGCCTGCCACTGATCTGAAGCCGCAGCCCTGGGGCAGGTGACTGGACAGCAAAGGGGGGTCAGGAAGTCCGTGGAGGCCTGAACAGTTTCACCTGCCAGATGGCAACTGGAGACCTTCAGAGGCACCTGTGACCCAGGTCTCCCAAACTGACCAGCCTGGTCTCCCCAGAATTTATTTGGGGAGCAAAAGAGATGAATCGACGCTGGCACTTGTCATATATGCTGTGACATTTTCCTGGACAAGTGGCTACTTGCAAAGGCCATCCAACCCTTTAAGCCCTTTTCTGGCAGCACGAGAGGCGTCCGGGGCTGATGAACTGGAGGACAGTGTGGAGGAAGGCCTCGAGGAACCAGCCTATAGGCTTCTCAGCCGGTCCTGAGCTCTGGGGGCCCTGCTCGGGGCGGGGCTCCTGCAGTCTTCCCCAGTCTCATTTCAACAGATGGCAGAACAAATTCCTAATTAAGCTCAAGAAAGTTTCCGGCTCAGCACATTTATTTATGATTTTCCGGTCCCTTTGGTGCTCATTCTTCCCTTTTGTCTTCCTAGAACCCAAGTCGGCTTATTGCCACCCTGCGCTCCTGCTCGGCTCTCTTGGACCGTCTGGGCCCTAATCTGGGGAGAGGGAAGGGGCAGGGTGTGCGGGAGTGTGGGAAAGGAGGGAGGGTCATGGGGGGACACGGCCGCACAGCTGCTTCTCAGAAGCAAGATGTAAAGGAGTTCATTGCAAACTGAAACTTGACGCAGACTTGAGGGGACAAACGGTGGTTTGGTGCTGTTAGGATGCTAGAAAAATCACCTGGGGTGAGCCTGGCCCAGAGGAGAGACCCCCTTGCAAATGCTCAGTGGGCAGAACCCGCCCCTCCCCGCAGTAGAGGCTGCCTGTCCGCTGGTCCTGGGCAGCTCCCTGGGATTCTGTCCCCTGCCTTGGCTCCTGATGCTGTGTGGGTGCCCGGGGCCATGACGAAGGAAACGCCTCCCACCAGATCCACGGAGGAAAGGGCCCCGGTGGCTCCCACGCCCCCAGCTGGGAATCAAAACCTAGGCTTGGCTACAATTTAGAGTTGACCTAACTGGGCAATTCTTTCACTTCAGAGGGTTCTGTGTCACACAGAGGTTTGCTTTCTAAGCGCAGGGGTCTGACGCTCTCAGGAAGTAAAAGGACTGTCTGCGCAGTCTCCCGGAGCGCTCGAGCACAGGTCTGTGGAGAGGCCAGTGCCATCTGATTATCTCTTGGATCGAAGGGAGAGAAGAGACAAATGACTTGCATTGACAACAATGTCACCATGCAGACACGCGAGTGTGGAGGACCTTCACGTGCCGGTCTCTCCCGCAGGCCTTCTCTGCTGACAAGCACTCCTCCCCCCACCGCCGCCCCATCCCCCCCTGCCCCCCCCCCCCCCAGGGCGACCACCACCTTGCTCTGCAAAACGGTGTCACGAGGGGGCAGGACAGCCTGCCATGGTGGGTGGGGTGGGTGGGGAGGTGAACAGAGCAGTGTTCTAAAGCAATCTGAGCCACTGATTGCACTCTGTGAACCTGGTTCTGGGGAGGAGAGGGCTCCAACAGCAGCATGGAAGAGGGAAGGGCTGCTCTGAGAGGCTTTTGAGGTCCCGGGGGCCCTGCTGGCAACGGAAACTCAGTGCTTTCTCTGCAGGTGGGAGCCGAGCGCGGGCCAGGTCTCAGGTCTGGGGGATGTCTCATATCCTGCACACGGACAATCACTCTTTATTTCCTGTCAGCCTCCTCCTCCCGCTCTTGACCATCTCCTTCCTTTTAATGAATGCATTGCTCACCAGACGCAGGAAGGACTTGGTCACGCTCAACAGGCTCAGGGGTGCTTCGGAAGCTATGAACTGTCACTATCTGGGTAGCTCTCTTGTGGGCTGACACGGGGATCCATCATGGTGGCTAAAGCAAGGAGTCCTTCCACCTCTCTCTGCCCTGCCTCTACCCTCCCCCATGGTTGTTGATGCAGCAGGTCAAGGACAGCCAATCCTAAGTGGGGGAGGGGCAAGACTTTCAGGACCTTGGGACCTGCCTGTAGGGAGCAGAGGAGGGCCAGGAAGAGAGGAGGAATACTTTCCTCTGAGTACTGCTTTACTGAGAGAACTTTTGGGAAGCCCTCCTGGCACCCAAAAGGGCTCAATTCTAGCACCATACCCTTGGGGCCAGTGCGATCCTCATGTTCTAAGTAATGAGTTCTTTTTCCCCCAAGTGGTCTTGTTACTTTAACCCAGGGCTTTGAGATGTGTGAATAACATTTGCAAACAGCACTGCACAGGTGCGTATAGGACTGGACCGGCTGAGCGGGGTAGGTAAGGAAGCCCGCCCCATCCAGGGATTGGACAAGTGCCCTCCTGCTCCCTGTACTTGGCTGGGTGATGAAAGACAGGTTTATCATGTTATAGAGGCCTCAAAGTTCACACAGCAGTGATCAGTCCTGCTCTCAATTCCTTGCAAGGAAAGACCGAGGTGGAGAGAAGTTACAGGCTGCTGCACTGGGCTCAAGGCAGGACTTCCCAGTGCTGACCACCATCCCTTCAGAGTGGAGCAGGGGCCTTCCTCACCACGAGCTCCTGGGCAAGAGGTCACTCCATGTGCACGCTCGTGGAGCCTGCCCTTGGGGGAGCAGGGGCCTGTGCTGGATGCCTGCCGTGGTCCCTTCCCACGGAGATACCAAGACCCTATGACGCGGTGGCTCCTCACGCTGGGATCCTGTAATCCTGAGTAGAGTAGGCGGAACCAGAAGATCGGATGCGCCAGAATTGCCAAAAATCACTGTTATCAGAAGCTGCCCTGTGCTCGTCACAATCTAATCGAGTGCTGGCATGGCATGAGAAACAAGGTGCACCCTGAGTCCTGATGCTGGGTGAGGGAGCAGAGGCAGTGGCAGAGGAAGTAGAGAAGAGAGTCGGGAGGGAGGGGACCCGACCCCGGGGTCCTCGGGGACCTCTGTGCCTGGGCAGGTGAGGTGCTGGAGGTGGGCAGACTCACTCTGCCAGGCCTCTCCATCACAACAGCAACAGTGTTCTATGCTTTTAGCCCAAAACAGGAATACAAATGATCCTGGAGCACGTGCCCGCCAACAGGGGCTGCAGGGACCCCACACCCTCTGGTCCTGGGTCTAAGGGGCTCAGCAGCATGGACCTTCCAGAATGGTGCGGCGGAATGAATGAGCTCCCAACCACAAACCTGCTTGAGTGGGTGGAGACCCCCAAACTACCCCTGGGGACAGTGGTGCTCTTGTTCAGTAGGGCATCAGTCAAAAGGCATCACGGATAAGGTGTCTTTTCAGGCCCTGCTGGCCAGGAATGCGGAGGTGGCTGCCCCAGCCCACTGGGTTTTTGACTGCCACACGGTGCACCCATGAGAAGGCAGAGCAGTGCCGCTCTTGTGGCCTGAGGGAGCAGAGACAGACCTGGGAGTGTAAGAGCCTTGGCCCAGCCTGTGGGTTTTGGTGGCGGGGGGCGGGGGGCTGGGGGACAGCGGCGCACGTGGGTGTGTGAAAAAGGCTGGGCTTAGCTCTGGCTCTGTCCCCACTATGTGATCCTGAAGTCGGTACTGTATTTCCACACTACTGAAAAGGTGGGCAGGGCCCAAGGAACCCCTGCCACGTTCCAGCTATGCCGTGAGGGCTCACACACGCTCGGAACGGGTAAGGGAAGGGCAAGGGGAGAAAGGACAGACTCGAGACGTTTCTCACTCACCAACCCATCTCATCAGGGAGGTCAGGATCTGCAGGTACTTGGTCTTCTGGACGTCAAAGAAGGTGAAGGGTCCAAGGAGGAGAGTGAAGACAGCCTGTAATGACAAAAACTAGCATGAGGGGGTGCAGGGGCTGGGTGCACGTGTGGGAAGGACACGCCACCCACGCAGCCTCTGCCCGCGGTGGGCACCTGGACCCACGAGGCTCCCTGGTGGCAAACAGCATCACGTGGTGCATTCCCCTGGGTGCAACAGAAATCCAGAGCCCTGCCACCAGCCGTTCCTCATGCCTCCTGTCCAGAGACTACCTTCTGGGCAAGCCCCAGGCGACAACCCAGGGACATTGTCGGCTACTTCTCTTCAACAAACGCTGAGGGTTCCTGGACCAGGCACACAGCCGGGCACAAAAACCAATTTGGTGTGAGACGACAGGGAGATGAAGATCTGAAAGGAAGCCCAGGTGTGCCTCAGGCCCCCAGAGTTTACTGGAAAGAAAGGACTGGGGAGGACGGGACACAGGGGCCCTGACAACACAGCGCTGTGGAGACAACACCGTTCTGAAGGCTTCAGAGGAAAGAAGTCATCAGGATGTCGTTAATCAGCAATGTTTATAACTTAAAGAGAAGGGAAAACCTGGAGAGCCGGAGCCAGTGGCTTCCAGGGCAAATCTCTCAGAGGAACGTCCTGGACCAAGAAGAGAACGGGCCACAGCCAGGAAAACTGGGAGATGAGTGTGGGGCTCAGTTCTCTTTCCCTTTGGAGAACAGGGAAAAGAAATTAAGAAAAAAGAAGAAATCAAGCTCTGTCTTAGAAAACCAGTCTGGGGGAAGTCTGAACCCTCTGTGCAAAAGAAAATGGGGGTAAAAGCTGGCACAGCAGAGCTGGGCTGGGGGCTGAGGGAAGGTTAGGATTTCCTGCCAAATTGGATGCTCGGGGAGCAGAGAATTAAAAGCTGCTGGTTGGAGTTATGATGATGGGACCATTTCCAATCTGCCACTTCGGAAGCAGCAGAGGCATCAGACCTTATTAACATTTACACTGCGCCATTTTATCACGTTAATGCTAATGACACTCGCCAGAGGTGCGGCAGGCGGCAGAGGCCCGAATGTGGGGAGCAGGGCCCGCTTTGGGGAGTCGGGCTCTGGCCCTGTGATCTGGGTGAAGATATCACAGCTGCTCAGCCTGGCGGCCAGTCCCCGGCTCCCTGGCTCCCCCGTGACAGGGTGACAGGCAGGCGGGAGCTGGCGGAAGGGGGGCTGTGCCCGTCCCTCCCCCACCCCCAACCCCAAGGAGAGCAGGATGTGGGAGAAGCTGTGACCTCTTATCCAAGTCCATTATCACTGTGAGAATGAATGACACCAAAGACTAAAGTACTGCTTAAGGAGAAGGCTCTAATTAGCTGGGGAACAAGGCCTCCAGGAGGGCTCCAGGGCTGGGAGACTTCTGGAAAGGGCTTTCTGCTGGGGGCCTGCAGCCAGCTCTGCTTCTGTCAGGAGGAGGTGAAGCATTGCCATTAGGCTAGGGGTGCTGGGGGGGGAGGAGCAGAGAGGGGGGAACACGGCGGGGTGGGGGGCGGTGTCCCCTGCAGGCCAGGACTCAGTGAGGCAGAATCACCAGCCCCGCAGAGCAAGCCGGCTTTTGCAGCAGCATCAGCCCGGCGTTTTGGAAAATAACCACTTTAGGGAAACTTCAACAGAATTTCTTTTTTGAAGGCTGGGAGAGGGAGAGTCTTGAGGAATTATCGACAAAGCCACTTGCCACAAATGTCTCCAAATAACCGTGACCTGCCCCAAACTGGATCCTGGCACATCCAGGCAGGCGTGGGCACTCCACCTCTGACCTGTGATGCCCACTGGACACGCTGGATGTTTTCTCAGGGTGCCGGGGGGTGGGGGGGCTACGTGGGAGGTCAGATCTCATCTTTGAAGCCTAAGGAATGGCTTTTAGAGGGTTCTGCTATGTAAAGCCGGGGGGTGGGGCAGTGCAGGAGAACCAGCCCCCACGACGACCATCTTGCTACTGCAGCCTGCACAGGTCCCTCCCCAGATGCTAGAGCCCCCTCCCCGGCAGCTGTCTACCACCATCCACTTTCTGCATGAGGACAAGGTTTAACAACACCCCGCAGGGTGGGATCCCAGCCCACCTGAGAGCTTCCCTCTAGTTAAACACATTAAGTAGACAGTCACATCCAAAAAGGTCGAGTAGGAAGTGTGCGTGAGGTGCCATCTGCGTGATGGGGAACGGGAGTCTAGACGGGCGCGGAATGAGGGTCCACACCTGCCTGGCACTCCCACATCCGGTCCTAGGGATGGCAGTGGGGACTGGCAGCGAGGGTTTCTTCTGGAAGACCCGGTCAACAGCTGCGACACCCACGGCGGGGACGGCGGCTGGGATGTGGTTTCCTCCAGCGCTCAGGAGCACAGACTGACGGCGTCGCTCGGGAAGCACAGGGCAAAAGCGCACGGACCGCCAAACAGCAGCCCTCGAGTGGCGGCGAGCTCACGCTTTGTGGGGGGGGTGGCCCAGACAAGACACACAGCACAGGCTGGGCTAATTAAGGAACAGGTGTCCTCTGTAAATTAGTTAGAGCCAGACTCGGTGCCCGCGGGGGCCGGCATCCAGAGCCGGAAAGGACACCGCCGTGAGGCTGCCCGGTCTCTGGGAAGAAAGGGGGCGTGGGAGGAGAGACAGCCCCCGTGTTCCCATGGTCTAGCGGGGACAGAGTTCATCTCTGAATGCTGAACAGCCAAGCGTGGCACCTTCTGTTTTCCCTTTCCTTTTTCAAAAAGAAGAGATAAAAAGCCAAAAGACAGCCTATCCTCTTGGGTCTTCTCATCTAGCCCATATGACATTATGAATTAGCTGGCTCCTGAGCAAGTGTCCAACCCCCAAATGCCATTGATCAGTTCAAACTCAGACTCTGTTCAAGGACTCTCCGAGCCCGACTCATCACAGGAGGCAGAGACACCAACTGCTGCAGACAGATGCGTTTTGTAAAAAGAAAAAATAAAGAACCATTCTCTGGTTTCTAACTAAATCTTCAAACTGGCCACTGGGAAAAAAGGTCTGAGACAGACCTGAGAGGGTGCAATGGGGGCCGCTCGGGTCTCTTCTTGGGTCGGTGAGTTTAAATATGCACCTAAGGCCCCACGGCAACCTTGCCAGTCTTGATGGACGCAAGGCAGTTCACGCTGCTAATGAAGCCCCAGCAATGTTTGGGCGTGGCTTTTCCAGTGTCCTGGTGGCACTCCAAAGGTAACACGGCTGCCTCCCTTCTGTGTCCCCCATATAGGTTAAGCACATCACTCACCTCCAGTTGTGCCAGCTCCAAACTTCCAACAACCCCTTACTCCTTCCTTACTCTGTGCTCGTGACTACTGTAATTTGGTGGCTTAAAACCACAGAAATGTATTTGTCACCATCCTGGAGGGGAAGCGGAGCATACAGCATGGGCTCCTGATCTTGTGTGGGTGGGGCTGTGGTGGGGGCACCCAGGTGAACGTCACAGACAAAATGATACCTAAAGTAAGAGGAATCAGGTAGGCAAAGGGCTGGGGAGAGTTTAGGACTATCCCTCGGGGAATCTGCCCCATCCTTCTGACCCTGTCCTCTCCCTCCTGGGCCCAGAGCCAGCTGGTGCCAGGGTCATCTCCCACACTCAGCCCCAGCCACACCTGTATCTTTCTTGTGCAATTCTCAAGGGCTTGTCATTTTGGAGATGACAAAGTCCAGTGGCCCATGATCTGGCTCCAGCCATCTTTTTCAACCTTGTCTCTGAAGACACTGCCCCCAGAACCTATTAGCCAGCAGTCCCGGGCTGCACTGCGAGTCTCTGATGTGCCCAGAGCCTCCAGCCGTCGGGCCTTTGCTCGGCAAGCTCCACTTCTGCTGGCCAAAGTTCTACTCCTGGTCCCAGTCCAAAGTCCACTCCTGCTCCCAGCTGTTGTCTTCTGCTTCCCCTCCCTGGAATCAGCCATGCCTCCTCCCCCAGGGGTCCTCTCTGGCTCCGCCAGGGTAGCAGCTGCCGCTCCTGCACATCCACGTTCCCACAGTGCTGGGCACGGTGCCCCCCACGGGAGGGCTGACCCGACTGTGCACATCCCAGAGGACCAGGCTGGCAGGAGGCGGCACATTTCCTCCAGAAATGACACCCAAGGACCAGGGAATAGAGACCCAGCCCTCGGCCTGCCAGAGGCGGGAAGGGAATCTGCTCCTTAAAACCAGTCTGAGGGACGTGGGAAAGGCTGGTGTGGGCTGCACTTGGGGATTCCCAGCACAGGACGGTGTCTCTGCTGAGACCCCGAAGCCCAGATGCTCATGCCCGCACGAGCTGGCTGGCATCCGGGAACTGAAGGCTACCCGCTACCTCAGGCCGCCACCTTCCTACTGGGAGTGGTTCGGAGCTATCTGAGCAGCCAGGCCTCAGCCACGGAATGGGAGAAAACACCCGCCACTCAAGACAGCGGGTCTTTGCCTCAGAAACCCTCGAGTCGGAGCGGCCGAGGCTGAGCCACAGTCACCACCTGACTCCGCCGTCTTGAGTTCTAACTCCACAACCCACTCACAGAGGAAAGGCTCCCCTGACACAACTCCACCTTGTTTTGCCCACAGAACGAGCCCAGGGCTGGCTGCAGGTCATGTCCTTTGCCAAGTGTATGGGACGGGGAGGCAGGAGTGGGTGCGTCGGTGCAGGAGAACAAAAGCACGGCAGCCTGATTGCCATCTCCCCGGGCCCAAATCCTCTGCAGGGTTAGCTGGTCAGGGAAACCACGTGGATGCTGGAAGCTGCTGCTGGTTCCACTCAAAAGCCCGTTCCTGCATCTGGTTGCCGTGTTCTGTCCCATCAACCGCTGCCTCACGTCCGCACTGCCCTGTGAGACGTCACTCCCTGATGCCACAGGTTTGTGTCACTTTGCAAAGTGTGCTCGCACGTGGGGGTGCCTGGGTGGCTCAGTCGGTTAAGCTTCAGACTTCGGCTCAGGTCATGATCTCGCGGTTCGTGAGTTCGAGCTCCATGTTGGGCTCTCTTCTGTCAGTGCAGAGCCTGCTTCTGATCCTCTGTTCCTCTCTCTCTCTCTCCACCCCCTCCCCTGCTTGCGTTCTCTCTCTCTCTCTCTCAAAAATAAACATTAAAAAAACAACAGCAAAAAACAAAGTGCTCACACATGCGGTCTCGTGTCCTGTTCCCGGCCATCTGTGAGGTCACCAGGCAGGTGACGATGCCTCATTTTAGCGATGAGGGGGCTGAGGGACCAGGGAGGTGTGCAGACAGTACGAAAGCGGCGGGGGTGGGGGGGGGTGAGGAGCGGAAGTCTCCTGACCCTGTCCCCCCAACCGCTGCGATCCCTGCACGCCGCATCCTGTTGGGCTGTCTTTCCAGCACCTCCTATCCCCACATCACACTACTAAGCCTCATGCCTTTACCCTCGTGATTCCACCTGCTGGCACAGAACTCCCCTTTCTACCTTCCTCACTCCCATCACCTTCGAAGCTCTGCTGGGGGGCCAGTCTCCTCCACAAGTTCCTCCTCCCTAGGGCCCTTGCCTGGATTACCAAATGCACAGTCAGTACCACAGTACCGAATTCTGGTAGGTTCTGAGTTGCTCCTTTCTCAGGGGTTGATTTTGTGCACACACCGCCCCCACCCCCAGCAGAGTACCAGCACCATGATGGCAAGGACTGTGTCCCTGTTCGCCCCAATACCTAGGAAGGCTTGGCACACGTGAGATGCCCAGTGAGCATCTGCAGAATATGGTGAATTTGGAGGCGGCGGCGGCTGGTGGACAGGTGTTACCTTGCAGTGGAAGAAGAGGCAACCCCGGCCTTGCTGACTTGCCTCGTACCTTCCACCGGTCCCTCCTGCCACTGGCAGCATCTGAGCAGAGTGCGTGGCACACGGGCAGGCAACTAACCCCCTCTGCCTGAGAGCGGTTTACGGTGTCAGGGAAAAAAAAATTCTCTTCCCCAAATAGCTGTGAAATCAACATACTCTGATTTAGGAGGAGCAAATTAAAACAGTGTTTGCTCTGAGAGTACCCACTGGTTTCAAAAGAGAAGGATATTCAGCCCTAACAAGGAGAAAAGGCCCCTCTGAGAAGAGCCTCGGGCTCTCGGCTGCCCTCCATCAGCCACACCTCCCTGGACCCCAGCAATGAAGGGGCTCGGATCCCAGGGGGCTGTGACCACTCTGTGAATCTGCCTGGCCCCTCAGAAGGGGTGACATCCGAGAAGAAACCTATGCCAGAAACCTAAAGGTCGTCGAGGAAACAACTCATTCCCTGCCCACCTCTGGGAGACTGCAGACTCAGAGTTGCCTGTCACAGATGGCTACTCACCAGTCCTTCTCTTACAAAACAAAATTAAAGCCCCACATCCTGTTTGCTGTCACTTCTTCTCCTGCTGGGAAGAGGCACGGCGGACCGCAGCTTCTGATCGGAACTTAAACTTGGGTGAACTTCAACAGCACTCCTAGTCCACTTCACTCCCCTCAAAACAGAGCAGGGGCGGGGGGTGGGGGGAGAGGGCATGCTGTTCAGGGGTGAAAGAGAAGACAGGAGAGAACAAGGTGCTTAAGCGACAGCCACCACACAGAACAAATGTCCTAAGAACCTCTGAGCAAGTCCACGGGACAAAGATGGATGCACCAATTACCTCCTGTGACAAGGGGTGGGGAGGAAACCTGGCAGAGAAGCAGACAGCTGACTGTCGATCCGGCCGGAGGCTCTGTCCCCCGACCTAGACATAAGCAAAGGGGCAGCATCCCGAGGGGACGAAGGCCAAATGGTCAAGGAAGCCAGCAGTTCCAGCGAAGCATGAAGGTGATGCTTCTGCAGTGTTCTCTGGCTCCTGGGGCCAAGGGGTAGCGTGGAGCTGAGGGAGGTGGGGCAACCTGGCTGGTGCTCCTACAAACACGGACGAGGTGGCGGCCGGGAGACCTGCTAGATGGGCCAGCTCCCCGAGTGCCTGCAGGGTTATTTAGTTCCTTTAAAAGTGAGGGCCAACAATAGCCAAATTATGGAAAGAGCCTAAATGTCCATCAACTGATGAACGGATAAAGAAGACGTGGTTTATATATACAATGGAATGCTACTTGGCAGTGAGAAAGAATGAAATCTGGCCACTTGCAGCAACGTGGATGGAACTGGAGGGTATTACGCTGAGTGACATAAGTCAGGCAGAGAAAGACAGTTACCATATGTTTTCAATCATATGTGGATCCTGAGAAAGAAACTTAATAGAGAACCATGGGGGAGGGGAAGGGGGAAAAAGTTAGAGAGGGAGGGAGGCAAACCATAAGAGACTTAAATACTGAGAACAAACTGAGGGTTAATGGGGGGTGGGGGAGAGGGGAAAGTGGGTGATGGGTATTGAGGAGGGCACCTGTTGGGATGAGCACTGGGTGTTCTATGGAAACCAATCTGACAATAAATTATATTTAGTATAAAAAAATGAGGTCTTTGGGGCTCATCTGCTTGTGGCTCCCACAGGGCAGTGAGATAGAGTTTCCACGAGGATTCAGGCATCAGCAGCTTCCTCTGTCCTTCACCCATCAGCTCCCGGAGTTTGTTTCATTCATTTATTTAGAGAGGAGGAGGGATAGAGAGGGACGGAGAGAGGATGAGTGGGGGAGGGGCAGAGAGCGAGGTGGGGGGAGAGAGAATCCCAAGCAGGCTCTGCACTGTCAGTGTGGAGCCTGATGCGGGGCTCAAACCCATGAACTGTGAGATCATGACCTGAGCCAAACCCAAGAGTCAGAGGCTCAACCGACTGAGCCACCCAGGGACCCCAAGCTCCCAGAGTTTCAACATAAAAGACTAGCTGATCCATCTGGAGCCTTTTGGGTCTGGCATTTGGGGTAGGTGGGTGGGGGCTTGATTTCTCTGTTAGTGTAGCAGGAGTGACAAGTAACAAGTCTTGAAGGGGAATGGTGACATACTGCCTGGTCTGCCCTCAACACGCAGGGCTGACCAGGGGCGTGGTATTGGCATGAGCAGGGCTCAGGACTGCTGGCTCAGGCAAAGGCAGGGCCACGCTGGGGGCACAGCGGAGCTCTGGACTGATCCCGGAGGCTATCTCTAATGATAAAAGAAATGAACGCCCAGCTTACAGGGCCGTCTTCGTTCCAGGGCGCTAGGGGTTAAGAGTTAATTGGGGTTAATGAGAACACAGCATGAACCCATCCCTAAACGGGAAGTGAACTTTCCAGGCGTCCTTGAAGTGCATGAAGAAATGTTCAAGGATTCTATTTTTATTTCTCAAGTGGCTGTGAACATTTTGGTTTGGGAGTTTTTATTTTCTCAACTTGAATGACAATGTCTGGAGATTTATCCGCAAAAAGGAGGGGAGCCTGGAGTCAGCGAGGGACCGCCGGGGGGGACCACAGGTTTCAGGGCCACGTGCGCAGGGCAGGTGTTTGCATCCTGACACTCCCTGGCTAACCTTGAGACCCTGGAGCGTTAATGAATTTCTCAAAGCACATCACGTGTGCACAGGTGTTCAACAAACATCAGCACTGGCCATCTGACCCCAAGAGTATCGGCACCCGACCGTGTTATTGCACCCACGCTTATCAGTCCACCAGACACCCCAGGTGGGGGACTGCAAACAGAGCCCAAGTGAGGACCTCCAGCCAAAGAACATCAGGTCACTACTATTCCTAATGGACTTCCATCACCTGTGCCCGAGTTTAGTAATGGTCCAAATCCTCTGTGGGGGACTTCAAGTTCTTCCGAACCAGACAGAAAGGATCAGCCATCACACAGAGGACGGAGAGCGCCTGACAACAGGCAGAGGCCCCGGTGGTCAAGCCCAGGGAACCATTATCACAGCTCACTTGCCAAAACCCTGCGATGAGATGCACCATCTAGAGGAGGGCGTCTGGGTTCTACAGAAGGATCGGTGTTTTCACGTGAAACTCCCGAGCGGCCACTTTCCGAAGGCCCAGCTCCGTGAGGGGCTGGCCCAGAGCAGCACCTGTGGAGCCTCGCTGTGGGAGAGGGCTCTGCCAGGACAGGCTGCTGCATTTCAGACACCAGCCCAACCACAATGGGGATGCGGCCAACCTTCGCCCAACCATTACTCGGTGGAGAACGAGTCATGGAGCCAGCTGGAGGCCGGATGCCTCTTTCAGGACACCTGGCCACCCACAGCACAGATGCGCGTCGGCCCAACGCCCCCCCCCAGAATGTGCTGCATCTTACTGTCCCTGCGCCACCCCACCCTCCCAAGCCCTCACCTAGAAGGGATCGAGAGATTGCAGACTCAGGTAATGCCTGAAAATAAAAATGGAGAGCTGACGCCCAAGGACTCTAAAACAGTGTGTGTTCCTAGAGCACACACTCTTCTCCGGCTGTCACCTCACGACACCCTGCAGCAGAAAACCAAGTCCACTCCCATCAAACAAGTCAGCCCCACTCAGAATGAGTGAGTGTGGAGACACGCAATACCTGCAAAAGTCAAGTGTGTACTTGCTGGAAGATGCCGGGCCCCAAGCAAAGGCAATAACGGGCCCAAAGGTAGAGACTCTGCAGGGCGTCCTCACACGGCCCCTGAGCTACAGGACAGAGGCAAGTAACCAAACCGACACCGCAGCCGATCAGACCAGGATCAGGAGGAAAGCCTTGTCCCTCTGCTGGTCAACTGAGAAGAGGGGGAGACTCTGGGGCACCTTCCCCGCAGAGCAGGAGGCTGGCCAGTGAGGTCACACCTGAACAACCTTTGCTGAAATACTGGGGAAACAGGATTTGTCTCGATATGGGGGTGGGGGGTTGGGAGAGTGACTTCCAGGAGAAACCATGGATGGGGGCGCTGCTCCCAACGCTGCACACGCAGACAACTCCAGCTGTCACAAGCCCAGCATGCCCCCTCCCAGAGGCATGCTGGGGCTGGCACGGAAGAGAACAGAGGAGAAGCTCCGGACTGAGAGCTCAGGGAATGGCTTGCTGGAGGCCAGCAGGAGAGTGACAGCCACAACACAGGCTGCAAAGGACGAGCGCTCCGGGACAGGACCTTCCACGCCAGCTCCGAGGGCGGGCACACAGGGCTGTCCCCAGCACCCCTGGACCACCCCTGGCCAATACCTGAGGAGCCTGGGTGACGCTGTTCCCTGGGTTCCCAGCACCGTCAGCCTGGAGACAGCCAGGGTGCTCACAAGGCACTTCCTGCTCCGGGTTAGTCCCCAAACACACCAAGTGAAAAGCCGCCTGTGACTGACAGTTGAAAGCATTTCCATGTCCCCTGCTCCAAATCTTCGGCTTTTTTCTCAAAGCAACTGGAAATAAAGCAGATGGAGAAAAGGACCCAGATAACGTCCTTCTCTGAACCCTCTGCTCTAAACAGCCTCTGCCCTGCTTCGATGAAATAGAAATTCTTAGTTAGGGACCTGAGGTTTGTAACCTGCGTTTATGCTTTTCCTTCTGTGAGGCAAAAGAAAGAAAGAGAGGGAAAAAAAAAAACCGCATCTCCTCCTGAACCCATAGATGGCAAAAAACAAAGATCAGGAAACTCATTCCAAGTTTCAATCATCAAGCACCATGATGTCTCATTGAGGAGCCTGGCTGCTGAACTCTGTGCTAAAGACGTGTGGCTCAAAGAGCTACCAGGGAGAGAAAGGTCACGACCCATGGCAGGGCTCCCTCAGTACCAGGAGGCCTGGCTGTGCACCCCTCGGGAAACGACTCACGTGCTGTGACCGCCACTGGACGGTCATCTTTCTAGAAGGCATGCCATGGCTCTCAGGCATCTGTCTCCACCACTGCGTCGTGATCCCCTGCCCCGGCCTCTGGAATTGGGACAAGCCCCACATACCTGGTCAGGTGTCCCCTGCCTCGGCCCAAGCCCCTCGTTGGGAGATGGTCGGGAACCGGGTTTGGAGGGGACGCTGTTGTCAGGGGGAACGGCTGTGACCACGGAAAGGCCGCTCTCACACCGGAGCCTTTGGATATGTCCTGGGAGGCTGACCCGTCACCCAGAGAAGGCTTTTCCTTGAAGGCGAGAGAACTGCCACCACTGAACACATCCTGGGTGCTCACACAATAGCAGCTTCCATTGAAGACCTCTTCCTGACCCCGACACCCTGTGAATTGGTTACTGGCTCCCCTCCAGAAGACTGAGGAAAAGGGGGGCAAAACAGCTTGTCTAGACCTCACAGCAATGATCAGATCAGAACTCAGGCTGTGTGTACTCAAGGCCGGTCCCCTTTTTTAGGACACTTACTGCCTCCCCTGATTATGCCCTAGAGAAAGTCTCTCCACACCCCCCCCCCACCCCTGCAAAGCTGCCTCCTGGGTGGGGGGTGGAGAGAGGGCTGGTCCGGTCCAGTGGGGTCAGCCTGGCATGGCCACTGCTCCCCTCAGCCCCGCTGGAGGACAGGCCTGCATGCCTGTGCTGTCTCTTCCTCAGCTCAGAAGCCAGATGGTGCCTGGGGGTGGGCAGAGTTCCAAGGATTTGGTGCCAGAACTGCAACCCTTGTGGTTTGGGGGGAGGAAAGATAAATATTGTGGAAAACCCACACAGTCACTCACTTAATGATTATACGCCATCCGGGCTTATTAAGGGCAGCGTGGCTTCTCATGAGCACGTGAGAAGTGGGTCCGCACCCACCTGCCCAGGTGAGAAGATAGAGAGGTCTGACCTTGGACTGGGAGGGCTTTAAGGATAGTGATGACAAGGAGGCAGGTGGGACAGAGGGGGTGCAGGAGGAAGGCTGGGGGCTCTGCCTAGAGAAACAGACCTGCCTCTGGAGCTGGCACCGTCCCAACACTTCACTGCTTGCATTTCAGGCGCCAAAGAGGAGGTGGCAGTGATGGGTGAGCCACCCTAGACCTCCTGGCATGTGGACAGCTCCCGATTGTCCCCCTCTGCCTTCAGCCCCCAAAGACAGGGTGCCCCTAAGGCCACGCTGAGGGGTCGCTTTGTCCTGGCAGCGAGGCACAGAAGCTGACCCGTGCCTTTGGGAAAGGAGAAGCCCGCTGGATGTGGAATTTCTGGCGGGAGTGGTGGCTGCCAGCCGTGATGAGCCACGGGCATCAGTAGCCCCAAGGGCTTATGGAGGGACTGGGCCAGTGCTGTCCACGGACCCAGCAGTGGCCACGCACCTGAGTGCTCTCGCTCATTCAAATGTTCACAGAGCAACTGCCCTCTGTGAGGCCCATGCTGGCTCCAGACGTGTGGATCGAGCACAGCTCTGACCTCGAGATGCTTACAGTGAGACCCAGTACCTGAATACACACAAAAGTCCAATTATTGCCATGGCAGCGGTTTGGGGGGTGGGGAGAGTAATGGCCACATGACTTCAAAGGAGACACTGGAGTGCAGCTTCCAATGAATAAGTGCTTGTCAGACTCTGAAGCAAGGGAAAGGCACGTGATGGGCATGGAGTCATGTGAGCACCCAGCGTCTCTGGAGGACAATGGTCGGTGAGTGTGGGGCAGAGGTGAGAGAGAAGGTTCCAGAAGGAGAACGGAGCAGACCACATCACGTAAAGGAGTGTAAATGTTGCTTTGTGGAGAGGAACTTTGAACAGGCTTTAAGCTGGGAAGGGACAGCCACGTCGACCTACAACTAACATTAGGAGAATAAAACCACAGAAAAGCTCCATGGCCTTGAGGCAATCCTCATGCCTAGAGGTGGCTGGGCCAGCACTGCGGGGCTGGGGCTGAGCACTGCCTCCTGCGCCCCGGCTCCAGGCTCCCCTGAGCGCCCCAGGGAAGACTCTTCTCTTTCCTAATGGGACAAGGCTTAAAAGGGACTGTACTCATTTGAACTGTAAGTTCTGGGGGCAGAAGACAGAAGGCACAGCAGGGATATCCTGGCCAGTGGGCCACGGCACTAAATGGGTAACAGTGCCACCTGGGCCCTTCTGGTGAGCCTCTCGGGAGCCAGCGTGAGTGAGCAGATGCCAAGATGTTAACTTCTCCTTCACTGCAGGCTTGGTTTACCGGTTCTCACTTTTTAGCCACTTGAAATCTCTCCACGGAGATTCAAGACCTGCTCTGGGTCTCGGTATGTTTATGCTGGATGTCAGGGAAGGGGAGATGACGGGTTCACGGCACTACTTCCCCCAGGGCTGTGCTCTGCCTCACGCGTGAGAAAGCTGGAGGAACGTGTCTGGCTTGGCCACGTGACCCAGGGCCTGGAAAGAGCTGTCAGGGCCAGGCTGGGGGCCAACTGGTCCTAAGAGCAAGAGGACTCGAGGGGAACAGGTGGACTCTGTGGCAAGTGACAGAGATGGGAGTCTCTCTCTTTTTGGAGGAAAGCACCCACACCCCCAACCACCTGATTCTGTTGGGAGTTAAGCTGACTTTCACTGGCTGGTACACGCACCTCGTGGACGTTAGAGCTGAGCTAACGCAGAGCTGTTAGCGCCTCTAGTAACGAGCTGGAACCCGACTGCTTTGGGTGTCCCTGTCCTGAGGACACGAGGAGGCTGAGCCATTGCCCTCTGCCACCTCAACTGCCTGGCGTTCGTGTGGCACTCCACGAGAGGCGCCAGGTGACGGCTGCGGGTGCTCCTGGCGCCTTCCCTTCCCCGTTCCACTCTTCCCACTTGTCTCTGTGTGGGAAGAGCGGATGGCGGTGGGAATGCTCCGTGCTGGAGCTGGAGGGGAGGGAGGGAAGGAAGTCAGGTGCCCTGAACATGGGAGCCCTGCAGAGAGGAGCACAGGCCAAGCTGGCTCCACCCCTTCTCTGCTGACGTCAGACCTCGAAATAGACAGATTAGGGGGCAGGATTCTTTGCCGATACTGAGTAACCTTGGAGGTGGGGAAGGAGGGGAGACAGGGCATCAAGCTGGCTAACAAGCTCTGTCCAATTGGGTATAAGAAATCACACTAACATCTCCAGCTTCCCCCCTAGTCGATGGTCAGAGTAAAGGCCTCTCCATGGGGTTGGCATGCTATGGGCTCTAAGAGGAAGCTGAGAGCACCACCCATAGGGACCCAGGGGAATCTGCTGGCCCCGGGATCAACAAAGAAGCCACTAGCAAAGGGATGCTGCTGGAGCCCTTTTCTCCTGGGGACACCCGGAGTCTAAAAACAGTCTGATCAGAGGGGTGATGCTGTTCCCTGTCTGCATGGAAGTGTGTGAGTCATCAACTCCAGTATGTCACTTGTGACATCAGGCTGGAGACCTGTGGACGTGTGGCCATCGTCTTTCCCTGGAAGAGGCAAGGCACATGAAGTCCCTGACCACTGCCTCCACTGCTGTAGCCTGGGCGACCAGAGCAGGCCTCTCCCCGGGACACTGGGGGCTGGCAAGACCATTTACCATTGTGACAGGTCCTCTGCCAGTAGAATTTCTCAAAGGGGAGAATGCACAGACTTGTCTGCAGAACTGGTTGAAAATGCAGATTCCTGGGCCCTGTAGCCTTAGATCTGCTACATTCGGCCTGGGGCAGGACCCAGGAATGTGTATTTTTAATAAGTACCTGAAGCTGGTTCCTGGAACCAAACTTTGAGACAGAGTTCAGGCTCATGCTCCTGACCTGGGGGAAGGCACAGAGCTGGACGGTGTTCCTAGGGGCTCACGGGTGGAGCAAAGCCTCCCTACAGTGGTGAGGGGTGCACATCACAGACTGGCAGGGGCCTTTCAGTCCCCGTCGGCATCCAGCACTTGGCCAGGCAGCGTCTTGCCTCCTCTTGTCAAGGTTTTCAGAGAACGTCTCAATCGGTAGCTAGATGAGGTTCTTCCTGTAGCCAAACTTACTGTGCCCTGCTGCGCTCTGTGACCCTTCCTTCCAGATTCACACTCACCACGAAGCATCTGCTCAGCAACACGCTCGTCGGCACCTCCCTTTGCACTTGAAGGCTTATTAAAATGTACCTGGTCTGCTCTCAGCCAACCCATGAGACAGCCAGGGCTCATGCTAATTAATCAGATGTCATCATTAATATGCACCCTAATTGTTCAGCTCCCCTGATGCCCATCATGCCCGGGCCATAGGCATCTCTCTGCTGGCTGCAAGCCCTCTGGGCTTCCTTGGCTCCTGCTTTTCTCTGCTGGGCTGCCCTACGGTCTGGAGAACGTGTCCACAGATACTTTTATTCTCGGCAGCTTGCGCGGCTAGCGCTGCTGGCTGGGATGCCGGCAACACAGAGGAGCGCGGTTATTACTTTAGAATGAGTGCTTTATTTAATTAAACAATTACTGGTGGGGCCCTGGGGCGCTATTTAGAAAGACACCAGATTCTGCTCACAACAGACACCCTGTAACAGAGAGTGAGCGTCACTCAGGGAGCAGGCACAGACCCACGAACCTCAGCAGGGCTGTCCCGAGTACCAGGGTTCTCTGTGCAACAAAGGCATCGGAGAGACACAGACACAGGACGGGAGGTGGAGATAGTTTGGCACGTATAGTTTCCAGTTTAGTTAGCACAAAATATTCAAGAACATTCCATCTTCCTCTGAAACCACTGGCGGGCTGCTGGGTTCTAGATGGCAGTTTTTTCCCTGTACTTCTGGGGGAAATGGGATGGAAAGGGGGCAGGAGGGGAGTGGGAGGTATGAAATCAACCAGGACGTTTCCTCAGAGAATGCAAAGTCACTTTTAGTTCTTTGTCCAGAAAGGGAAGCAGAGGGGATGTGGAGCACGGAGGCGGCCTGGGCTGCAGTGTTTGGGGTCAGTCCGGAGCAGCTTGAGGGGAACGGATTAAAACACATGCAGGGGTCAGTGACAGGGTCAGCCCAGGACGCCTGCGGAGCGAGGAACCAGGTGTCCATTCTTGCTCATGCTACTCACAGAGAAGGTGCGCTCAAGCCCAAGCTCAGGCTGCCTGGGATCAGCGTGGAGTGTGGATAAAATGGTCCTGAAAAAGCACAGTGCAGAAGGTCCCCAGCGGGGATGAACACTCCCCATGGAGACCTATTTGGAAGTTTCCCAACCAAATTGGCCTGTGCAGGAGTGCAGGCTGTGGGTATACACTTATAAGCCCTGCGAAGCTTCCCAGCCTGTGTGTGTGTGTGTGTGTGTGTGTGTGTGTGTGCGTGCGCACAGCCCCAGCTCTCTCGTAGGTGGACTGCTCACGTCCACCCCAACCCCACGTCTGCCTGCTTCCACAAGCACCGGGCTTTGGATTGCTGCACCTTTGCACGTTACCACATGGATACTCCCTTTACAAGAGACAGGCTTCTAAAAGTTCTATTTATAAATACTTAGTTTTCACAGAATGACATTTTACACACACTAGGAAAACCAAGTACTCAAGAGAAACCTGCAGCGAGTCCTTCTGTACAATAAGGGAGCACTTTGTAATAAATAATACCCCCCCCCCCAGTTTATTTTGGACTTTTGGATAGTGGGGTTTCTTAGGAGCTGAGTATGCGAGGGTGGGGTGGCCAGGTTATGGCACACAGGATGACTCCCCCCCCCCCACCCCATCCCAAAGCACCTCCCTGGTTGAACTGAGGATGGGGCAGGGTAGAAGGACAAGAATCCAGGCAAGTCAGTCTGACATCTGCCCATGTGCCCAGGAGTCAAAGCAGCTTGCTCTGGGCAAGCAGTGTTTGTAAGCACGTACTTGTGACTTCCCAGACAACAGATACAGGGGTAGAGACCTGGGACGCCCTAACAGGGGCAGAAAGACACGCAAACTGCCACTGTGACCAGGGGGGTCTGGGCAGTTCACCTGGCTCAGGAGCTAGGATGCAAGTTCCCTTCACCCAAGAGGACAGAGAACACAGGACCCCTACCGATGGCAACGAGCAGCCTCTGAGGCTTGGGGAAGGGATGGTGGGGACCGTCCAGGAGTAGCTAGTCCCACCATCTTGTGATCCAAACCCCATCACCTGGCATTTTTACTGGGAGTGCAGAGGAAGCAGTGCTGGGCATTAGGTGTCATCCCCTGACCCGGATGTCAGGTGCTGGCTGTGGCAGAGGCGGGACGTGGGGGTGATGGATGGTTGGCTTAAAGCCAGCCGACAAAACCCACGTCCCTGAGAGCACATTAAAGACAAAAACAACAATCCTCTCACTGAGCTGGGGGAGGAAGCTTGGGCCAAACACCCAAACGTGCTGGGGGTGGGGTAGGGGACAGCGATCACCATGGTCTGGAGCCATGTTGGGCAGCGGCTGGGCAGGCACTGGGGATGGGCCGGAGGCTGCACCCAGGCAGCAGTGGCCGTGGGTGACAGGTGGGGTGCTGGGGGGCTCACGGGGTCCCTTGGCAGGAGTTTGAGAGACCCAGTGCTGGGTTGAGTGACAGCACAATCTGAATCTCATTTAGAAAGGGCTAGACTAGGGGGATGGAAAACACCAAAAAACAAGAGGCCATTCCCGGGATGAGATATAGAGACAGCTCCCTAGAAAAAAAGAGAGAGAGAGAAAGAAAAAGACAGGCCTGTCCCTGTGTTATTGATTTCCTTGAAAAAGAGAGACAAGCTAATCCTTTAAAGTCAGTCACTTCAACGTGAGCACCAGTGCTCGTGTGAAGTCAGAATTCCCTCAACATTAGAGCCCCGGCTCCCATCTGGACTGTGGGCACACACATTCTTGGGGCGTAGGGCAGAAATCCACTCATTCTTCCTTGAGCCCCAGCATCACGGGTTGAAAGCAGAGGCCCAGCATGTGGGGGAGACCGTGCCCTCAGGCAGGAGTCCGCCCAGAGGCTCAAGTGGACACTCCACAGCTGGCAGAAGACGCTGCAGACCAGCACCAAGCCGAGCTCCCAGAGCGCGGTCAGGCCCGGGTCACCAGGGCTACCCCACTCACTGCACCTGCAGGGGGTGCCCAGTAAGACTGGCAGCTTCCCACGAGTGAGTGGGGAGAAAGTGTGAGAGGCCAAGCAAATGGACCTTTCTGAGCCTCCGGACTGAGTGAAGAGGAAAGGAGCACACTGAAGGGAGGAAGAAAAGGGAAAAAAGGATGGGTCTCCCTGGTGGTCGCCAAACGGTCACCATCCCACCAAGGAGGCACTCTGATGTTCCAGACCCCGTAAGAACCCCACGCAGCCAGGAATCTCCTCTCAGCCTGTTACCGAGTCCCCAACTCATGTGTGTCAGACAGGAGGGCAGTGTGGCCCAGAGAAGGGAAACTGTCATCAGGCCATTTGTGGGCTTAGCACCCTGCTCTCCGCTTCCAGACACAGCCAGCCTGTGAGCCCTGCCCTAAAGACAGCTCATCTGCCCTGTCAGTTCCCGCCAGCCCTCGGGCACCACCCTTCCTAGCTGACTGCTGAATTCCATCCCACATTCCTGATGGTGGCAAATCCAGGGGCAGCACCCATACCTCATCCGACTGGGACTGTGCTCTGGGGCGCATGGAGGTGCCTCTGGAGGGGTGCGGCAGTGTTCCCGAGAGTCCCCACGTCCTGTTGAGTCACTGCTGCTGTGAAACCTTGCTAGCCCACACTCACTTTCTTCCTCGCTGGTCCTGAAGGCCTCTAGGCCACCTCCTGCCCCAGAATTGGTAAGAATACATATTCAAGTGATGGCAGAGGTGACCCACTTACTAGCAGATGCCACAGCCCCAGGGCACAGTGGCTGATGCTGAAAGAACACAGAAAGAGGCTGTGGCAGGGACAGGAGTCGTCCTTGGGAAGACGCGTCCAATTCCAGAGCTCCTTGAGTGTGAGAAGTCCGCTCTACTATCTAGGAGCGAGGGGCGGTAAGACAGGCAGCAAATCCATCAGGCAGACAGGCAGGGCGCACACACACGGATCACTGAACACACACCCGCCTGGACAGCGTCGCCCGCAACCCTCTGTAAACGTCAAGCTCCAAGGGCTGACAGATGGGTGCGACCTGCCCCTCCTCCCGGGCCTCATGGTGGGGCTGCGTGCAAGCCCAGCAAGCCTGTTTCCAGGGTTGGAGGATGGGGACGGGAACCCCAGGAGCCAGGCTCCTGTCCCTGCCTCGGGCCTGTGGCCCAGTGGAAGTCACTGTCCCCACATGTCAGTTTTCTCTGCTGTAAAGTGGGATGATGCCTCACTGTGCGGCTGGGAGGGCCACATCAGAAAGTAAGTGGTGACACGGTACACACACACACCAACGCCGTGGGAGGAAGGGCCGGCTGAGGCCTGGCACTGCCAGCAGGCACCTCACTCCCCTCGCCACCTCCTCACAAAGAGGACATTTACCCCTTGAGTGGTACTGTTTTAGGAAGAGACCACTGGGTTTTAAAAAAGGGACTGTTGGGAGTATGGAGGTCCCTCAAAAAATTAAAAATAGAACTACCCTATGACCCAGCGGTTGCACTGTTAGGTATTTATCCAAAGGATACAGGTGTGCTGACTTGAAGGGACACATGCACCCCCATGTTTATAGCAGCGCTATGGACAACAGCCAACATACGGAAAGAGCACAAATGTCCACCTACTGATGAATGGATAAAGATGTGATATGTGTATATATAATGGAATATTACTTGGTGATCACAAAGAATGAGATCTTGCCGTTTGCAACAATGCGGATGGAACTAGAATGTATCACACTAAGCAAAATCAGTCAGGCAGAGAAAGACAAGTATCACAGGATCTCACTCATATGTGGAATTTAAGAAACAGAACGGATGAGCATAGGGGAAGAGAAGGAAAAATAAGATAAAAACAGGGAGGGGGACAAACCAAAAGAGACTCTTAAATACAGAGGACAAACTGAGGGTTGCTGGCCGGGTGTTGGGTGGGGGGGATGGGCTAAACAGGTGATGGGCATTAAGGAGGACACTTGTTTGGATGAGCACTGGGTATGATATGTAAGTGATGAATCACTAAATTCTATTCCTGGGGTCATTATTACACTGTATGTTAACTAACTTGGATTTAAATTAAAAAAAAAATAACTTAAAAAATGCTATTAACAAAAATATTTAAAAAGAAAAGGGGGGACTACTGAGGCACCTGGGTGGCTCAGTCCATTGAGCGTTTGACTCTTGATTTCAGCTCAGCTCATGATCTCACAGCTTGTGAGTTAGTTGTGAGTCAGAGCTCTGTATCGGGCTCTGTGCTGACAGTGCAGAGCCTGCTTGGGATTCTCTCTCCCTCTCTCCTACTCCTCTAGGTAACC
Organism: Panthera leo; assembly: GCF_018350215.1. NCBI lineage: Eukaryota > Metazoa > Chordata > Mammalia > Carnivora > Felidae > Panthera > Panthera leo. Next base: position 54,896,288 of record NC_056692.1, on the reverse strand, counting down.
TACTCCTCTAGGAAGAGTCCGGTAGATAGAATTCCCTAAACTCCTCAGCCCCCAACACACACCCCACTTCTTCAAGGGGGTGGCCGGCAGAGGGCGGCAGGTCATCTGCCAGGCACTTGCAGGCTGCCATCTCTCTCCCGGGCCACCCATGCCCTGGAGGTGGTTGTCACAGCTCTTGTATCAAGGCAAGATGGCGAGCCAGGGTGACCTTGTCCTGTCCCAAGGCAGCCCACAAGGGGCCCCCACTTGGTACCATCAGTTTGTAGCCGAGTTTCCAGCCAGGATGAGCTCTGCTCTGCCATCTGCCCTCCCAGCTCTGCCTGGCCGGTGCCTGCTGGGCTGCCGGTCACCCAGCAGCATCTGTCTACCTGTAAGAGGCAGCGGCTGCTCCTGCGAAACGTGAGGAGCTTTCAGCACTCGGGGAGTCCCACCTTGGCCCTAGGGCTTCCCTGACGCTCTAGAGGCGGTGGCAATGACAGGGCCAGGCCCTGGGCGAGGGGTGGGAGTGACAGGCTGGAAGCACCGCAGGGACGAGGAAGTGAAACGAGCACTTGGCAGTGGCCTGGACTCCAGGGGACAGCAGCATACGTCCTGCCTCCCTGACACTCAGGACGGTTGGATTCCTGGACGGAACTGATTTACACACAATCCTACCACTTCACCACTGGTCCCTGGCTCCCCACTGCACAGGAGAGAATGAAATGCTCAATTCTGACTTTGTTTCCTAGTGAAACCGGAGAAACTCTGCAGAAAGGATCCCAAGATACTCCTCAGCCTGGAGGCCAGGTTACTGGTTTGAAAGAGTTGGAGCACCCAACACTTTCCTACTGATCCTTCAAAGGGGCAGGGGAGGTGGGCGGGGGTGGGGTTCTAAGAATCCAAGCAGTTGACAGCAGGTCCTGATGTTAATTCTCACAGGCCCTTGCAATGGCCCAGGTCACTCACTGCTGGCTCCAGCTGCAGTGGCTTGTGGGGACGCCCCTGGAAAGCACATATGACTCACGGGACCCCTGACTCCCAGCACCCCGTTCTGTGACTACTTCAGAGAAGGAGAGAGAGAGAGACTGACTCATATCAGCTGCACTGGCAATCACAGGATGTGGACGGAGGTCGCAGGGTGCAGGAGGGGAGGAGGAATTTTCCATTTGTTAAAGTCAAGGGCTTTGGGAGGCGACTGGTGGCCGCCGGTGGAGAAAGCTCCCTTCTTATCGTGATGCCATACACAGGCTGGCCTCTGGGCATAGTTAATATCCCAAATATTCTCATTCTGTGTGTGCATTTCAGTAGCATTCCTAGGAAGACACAGACGAGATCATTTCCAAAGGACTTTCTGAAAATTAAGTCACAAAATAAAAGCCTGTATCCTTATTTCCCAGGATGGACCATCCCAGAATAGCAACGAAGAGATGGTTCTTATGAGGCCCTTCGAAACATGCCGGCCGGGTAGGTGCCTCGTCGCCCTGAGACAAGGTGACTGTGCATGGGGTGGGGGTGCTTTAAAGCTGCCTGATGCTTTGCCCCATCTTTTGGTGAAATCTGTCTGGCTGCTGCCAAAATCAGAAACCGCTGGTAGAAAGAGGCCTAACGGGAGTCTCTAGAAGGGATGAACAATCTCCTGAACGTGAATGACTGAGGGGCAGGGAGGGGGGAGTACAACCCTCCTCCCTAATGATCTAAAGAGGCCACATGACGATGGAATGAAGACACAGGGATGAGCCCTGTGGGTCAGACTGGGAGTGGGGGTGGGGCGTGGGGGGTGGGGGAAATGCCCCTGTCACCTGCAGCAGAGCTCAGGACCAAGGAAGGAAACCCCTTCCAGCATACTGAGGGTGGGAGGCCCGCAGGTGGATGCACAGCAGCCAGCATTGAAGGTTGGGATGTGCGTTCTTCAGAGCTACCCGCAAAGTTGTAAAATGACATCTGAGACAATGCGGAGTCCTGTCTGCCCTGAATTTCTCGACACCAGGCGGAAGAGTACATGTGAACTGAATACCTTCTGAGAAAACCCAGGCCCCCGGCGGTGGACTGGGAGGTGGGGGGTGGGGGTGGGGGCAACAACCGAGAGAGAACGGGCTCTGCTTCTGCTCACCCTCCCCTTCCAATCTCTGTAGCTTTGGCAGGCCCGGTGGCAATCAGCCCTATGAGTTATAAGTGCAATATCTGAAATTTGAAGGCGGTAATTAATGCCTGTCTGCTTTCCTGAACGGCTCCTTCTGTTCGGTCAGGGAGCTATTGAGATTCAAGGAGGGAGGCTCCCGTCATGTGGAAGGTTTACAGGAATAAGTGAAGGAACAATTTAATAAGGCAATAATAACGCTTCTAAATAATTTACCAGACAAATGGCAGCAGCCAATATTCCCAGTACTCTGTATCTGTGTTGCTGGTGAGGGGACGTGCCAGGTAGATTCAGCACAAAGTCTAACAGTCTCTCGTGGAAAGACCCACCTGAGGTCTGGTGCCTCTGCCCTGGATATGCTCCTGTGTCTGTGTTGAGCCTCTTGGACCCTTTCCCCCACCTCCTCCTTCAGCCAGTTAGGATCTAGAGATCTAGAGCCTTACATTTAACTAACACTTTGGCTAATTTAATCAATGATGGTCTGTTTAAATGCTAAGAGGCTAACAGGCCTCAGCTGGGCTGCCCTCCCAGCGGCCCCCCCTCCCCCAGACTGGGGAAGCAGGGAATAGTGCCAGGGAATGAACCTGCTACCAAATCCCCACCAGACCTGTGGTGGGGTGGCAGGAGTGGGGGGGTGGATCTGAGATATGATTCTAGCCACAGGTGAATGAGGGAGAGAAACACCAGACCATTCGACTGCTCCAGCAACACAGAAGTGGAAAACAAATCTCTCCCGTGGCCTGGGCCACAGGACTCCTTCGGCAGGTCCACGGGGCAGGACTGGGAAGGCAAAACCACCCTTCGGTGTCCCTGGGTTAACAAACTCCAAACCAGGTGACACAGCTGGCAGGTCCTACACAAGCCTTTGCCAGGACAGATAACAAGGAGGCCAACTCCCCGAAAGGCTCAGCTCTCTCCTGAACCCTGCCTCCCGGCCCCATAGCAGCCAAGTGGCCACGTGTCAAACTGTGTGTCACCTCACACACCTAAATATGTGTCAGGGTTGAGGAGGACCAAGAGGAGGCAGAGAATATTAATGGATGCCGCAAAAGGGAAAGGGAAGCATTTCTGAGTCCCGCCCACAAAGCAGGCAGAGATAAATAACTGCCTCTGGTTTCGTATCTTATTCCCCAAGACCCGTGTGGCGTGGTTTTCGGCTCCAACTCTCCCCGCCCCAATGGCACAGAGCAACCGAGAACAGCCTGGAGATTCATCTTCTTCCCTTGTCTGCAGGGAGGAGGGAAGACAGGGAGAGAGCTGGGCTGATCCTTCCCTCTCTGGAGAGCCTGTGTGCGGTCAGGGCCAGCCGTGAGATGGCTCAGTCCTGCGTGCCCAGTCAGGAAGCCCGGCACCTACCATATGCTCCGGGGCTGGCCAGGAGTAAGGTCAAAACGCGGCAAGTCTCTGGAAAATTAGTTCTGACACTCTTGAAGAGCTGTGCTCAGGATGCCCCTCAAACCCCGAGCGAAATTTACAAGAGTTCAGGGCCAGGAGCTGGCAACGACCCGAATGCCAGCTGCAAGTCACGCGCGACTGAGGCCTGGTCACCGGGACACACAGGCTACGTTCTCAGTAACGTGGTCAGTTTTGTGCCCAGGGCCGTGGCCCCAGTAACCAGCCAGAGCGTGGAGCTGTGCCGACCCTCCTCTCTGGTTCAAATGCCCCCAGCCACCCAGGCTGGGCAGAGGCGAGGCCACTCACCAGGTAGATGCGGTAGGCGTCCACGCGGCGCAGGGGCCCCCAGCACGGGTCCGTGTCGTTGTGCTTGGTGTCGGCCTCCACACCACAGGACTCGTTGCCAGTGGCACTGCTGATAAAGAGAAGAGTGGCTCAGTGTGCCCCCCGCTCAGCTGGAAGCAGACAGGACGCAACGTTACTAATTATGAGCCACCGCTGAGCCTCTGCTCCCACCGCCACTGCTTCAGGGCCAGACAGCCTGACTCTCCACGAATCACGCCCTCCTCCTAGGGCAGGTGCCACTGTTCCCAGAGAGCCATGTCCTGGCAGCTCAGGAGCCCCTGGTGGGAATCCTAGTCATTTTCCCAATGGGGCAGGGAGGGGGACAATGATGAGGGGCACGTTTCCAAAGGACAAAGTGCACAGCCGGCTGCAGTACATGCAGAAAAGGGCCTCGGGCATCTCCGTCCTTTAGATGCTGACAGTTTGCTTGGTGTTGTGCTTCTACCAAAAGCTCTGCCCAACTGGCCGAGCCGGGCGAGGGGGACACTCACCAAGTCACCTGCATGAGGGAGAAGGGCACGGCGGCAGCATAGATGGCCAAATCCCCGTACAGATAAATGATGATGCAGAAATAGAACAAGTTGACCCCCACTGAAAGGAACAGAGTCATTGGTCAGGGAGCCACAGAGACGCCCATGTTCTTTTCTGATGGTGAAGTCTCTACCTCTTCCATAGCTTTCCTTTCTCAGGCTGTTTACTTTCTACAAAAAGAAAACAACAGCGTCCTGTGGCTTGTGCTGCCTGATTGGTTACACTGCGATGCGGCAGGAGACACAGCCAACCCGGACTTTCACCTGTGAGGCTAAATGAGGCTTGCAGCATCAGACGCTCCGAAAGCAGGCAAATGCAGGGCAGTGTGAGGTGGGGGCTGGCTGGGGAGGCTCAGAGGGGCCTTCACGCTTGGGACAAGCTGCCTGGGCAGGAGAAGGGGAGGGACCCTGAGTCAGGAGGCTGAACCCAAGTGTGCCTGGATCAGGGCCCCTTTGCAGCCAAACACAGGACTCTTCGATAGAGGCTGGTGGAAAACAAACAAACAAAAAATGGTCCAGCTTCTGAAGCTGAAATCAAGAGGGTAAAAAGCCCTTGATTTCTAAAGACCAAGTGCCTCATTCTGAGTCTGACTGTTCACCAAGCCCTGGATGGGAAGAGGTGGCTGGGGGTGCTGGTGACAGAGGGGGCAGTAGGAGGGGGCACTTAAGACAAGCTCATGGTCAAAATGTTTGCAAGGGAGGACGCTGCCTTTGGAAGCTCCCTCCACAGAGGCAAACCTTGCTCCCCTCTTCCTCTGGGTGGGGGAGGGCTGAACCAGGAACTGGGAACGGAGGCTCTAGCCCCAGTGCTACTGACCTTGCTTCCTGACCCTGGCAAGTCCCTGACTATATTCGATCCTGTACAGCGAGAACTGTACCTGTGCTAAATTCCATGTGTGATTCGAGCTTTAAAGACCAGGTGTAAAAGCTCTGAAAAAAAGCATCTGGGCTCTACAACCTCAGAGTCATGCCCCCAGACAGCCAGTCTCAAACTCCTGTTCAGACTGACTGCTCATTTTTGATGTCACTGGTCTTAAGCTGCTGGCTTCTCTGAGAACAGAAAAAAAAAAATGAAGTGACAGTTCCCTTCTAATCCTGGTGGCTCTGAAGAGCCTCTGGGGTCCCCAAGGGGAAAGCCAGGGACATGTTCCTCCTGGGCTATTTGAGGTCAGCTCTGCTCCTAGGAGTCTGGGGGAAAAAGACTAGGAAAATACGGTTCTTGCAAGAACTCTGGAGGGCCTCAGACAAAGTCAATGTCCAAGCTTAGTGGCCCCTGGGGTCTGGCTGTCACTCAAACCCCACGCTCCAGGTACAGCCTGTGCCCCAGCCTGTCTTTCTGCTCTGACACCAATGTTCTCTGCAGAGAGGTGGTGCCCCGCCCCCCCACTCACCCTCCCTCCACTCGCCTGTGGACTACGGTGCCAGCTCTGGTTATAAACTGCCATTGACCCTCCCTGATCAATAAATTTCATTACTAGACACAAAATAGGGGGATCAATGAACTTCCTGAGAGGACAGCAATGACGAGGCCTGGCACTGCTGGTCACAAGTGAGCCTGGACCCCAAGGGGGCTTGTTGTGGGGGGTGGGGGGGTCCTTCCAAAGGGGAAGAGAACTGCCCATGAATTAGGAATAGAACAGAGCAGTGGTTTTCCCCCCGGAGTGTGATTGCCTCACAATCCTCACCGGGGACATCTGCCAACATTTGAAGATGTTTTGGTTGTCACAACTGACAGGTGCTATTGGCACCTAGTGGGTGGAGGCCAAGGATGCTGCTTAACATCCCACAATGCACAGGACAGGCCCCACAACAAAGAAGGACCCAGTCTAAGTGTCAATAGTGCCGAGTGTGGGAAACGCTAAGCAGAGGAGACAGTGTCCCCTAAGTGTGAGGCTGCTCTTGTATGAAAGTGCTCCTTTTTTTTCTGTTAGATTTGGGTAAACTAGAAGTCTCGTTTGGAGGGGGAGAAAAAAACACCAAAACCACGGGTTCCCAGAATTGTTACAGAAGTCAGGGCAGACTGTAAAACATGCTCGTCGGAAAGGAAGTTTCAAAGGCGGATGTCCTCCCTCCAATGTGCGTTTTCTCTCCAAAGTTTGCATTTGCAGGGGGATTGGGTGCGGCTGCCAGGGGGAAAGGTTTATGCTCTTATCTTCGTCTAATGAGATGGGGAGAGGTAGAAATGGAGCAAAGGAAAATCACAGAGTGGGCTGGACACAACCAGTCTGATTTTCACGAATTCTGGAAGCCTCTGTGAGGCTGGTAGGGAAGCAGGAACCAGACCCTCAGGCAATCCTTGGCTGATGATCATGACATTCCAGACTGGACGGTCAAATCACACCACCAGTGATAAACCAAATGCTTAATGTCCTGAAAAGCAGTCGAGAAGACTCTGGTTTCTATAATTCCCCAGGCTCCAAGTTACTGCAGCCACACTGGAGATGGGAAAGAATCGGTGGAGATGCCACCCCTCTGTGATCAAAGGGCAGAGGATCTTCCAAAGATAAAATCCTTACAAAGACAGGATTTATTGAGATGTGTCTGACTGTCTCTGAAGGGGAAACGGACAGGTTTGGGTACTGAAAAACCATACCCTTAAACAGCACATCTTCCAAAGAACAACATTTGCCAGGGAGGTATAGAGTGTTGTCACAGAACACCCAGCGACCCAGCGTCTGAGCTGGGGTGGGGTGGGGGGATCCTTTCAGCTGTAACCAGTCCTGCTAAGGAGCAGGTAGAGTGAGGAGGGGTCACGATCAGACACAGATTCCAAGACAGTAACCTTGTGTGTGGACTCCTGGCGCCCTCTGCTGGCCACTGGTGGAGGGGGGGGGGGAGAGAGAGAGAGACAGAGAGAGAGAGAGAGAGAGACACACACACACACACACACACACACAGACAGGCACACACACACAAAGGCATGTGCATGGTGTATCCTACCACTGTCACAGGTAGCTGCCCTGTGTTGTTCTAGACTGAACAGTCCAGAAGGAAAGACAAGTCAGAAGCAATCGAGCAAGAGGCATAAAACTACCAGCCGGCTCCACTGGCTTCCTTCCTTGGAAAGCTGCTTAGGATTCCTGACCTCTATGAGCAGGAAGAGCCAAGGAGCTGCCTCTCTATTCCTAATGCTGATGAGTGGAGAGAGATTCAGGAAAACAATGAGAGCGGCTCAGGCCTCTCGGCAAGGTGGCCTTGCAAACGCACTGGGATCTGGCCGACACCGTCAGCCCCCTCCCTAGTTGTCAAGGTCTGTCGGATTGCCCTCACCCCACCTTGAGAAAGAACTCATACCTTTATTGAAGAACATGGAGGCCATCTGTCCCATCTCCACCCGGTCTGTGATTTCAAAAAGGTTCAGAGATCCACGTCTCTCTGTGGAGCCAAAAGGACAAGGAAGAGAAAGTGGTTTTCATTCAGAGAAGCTCCTAGAGGGGGCACTAAGTTCACTAAATTCTCCAGACTGAGGAAATCCTCAAGCATTTCAAATTCTCTTTATTTTTTTTAAGTTTATTTATTTTGAGAGAGAGTGAGCACAAGTGGGGTAGGAGCAGAGAGAGAGAGAGAGAGCGGGGAGAGAGAGAATCCCAAGCAGGCTCCACGCTGTCAGCACAGAGCCTGACGCGGGGCTCGAACTCACAAACCACGAGATCATGATCTGAGATGAAACCAAGAGTTGGATGCTCAACTGAGTCACCCAGGTGCCCCAGCATTTCAAATTCTTTTTTTTTTTTTTTTTAATTTTTTTTTTTTTAACGTTTATTTTTGAGACAGAGAGAGACAGAGCATGAACGGGGGAGGGGCAGAGAGAGAGGGAGACACAGAACTGGAAGCAGGCTCCAGGCTCTGAGCCATCAGCCCAGAGCCTGACGCGGGGCTCGAACTCACGGTCTGTGAGATCGTGACCTGAGCTGAAGTCGGACGCTCAACCGACTGAGCCACCCAGGCGCCCCTCAAATTCTTGCAAAAACTTCTAATGTTTCTCCACTTGAAATGTTTAAAACAATATATAGAAAGGGATCCCAGGGGTGCTGGTAATGGAGGGGAGAAGAAAAGCTGGGTCACGTGGCCCTGGCTCGGCTGGAGTGGGGAGGGACCTGTCAGACATGCGTGATTGGTGGGACAGGAGGATGAGTCGAACACCTCACATCGGTTCAAGCTTCCAGTGTGCCCAGGGTGATGAGGTGAGTAGCCTGACCAAGCCGCTAACATGAGCAAGTGGTGAATCCCGGGTCCCCGGCTAGTGCTCTGGCCTGACGGTCTCTGCAGAGAGACTCCGTTGCTCTCTCTACAAGGGAAGAACCTTGTGGGCCAGAGGGAGGTGCCTGCCGGCCTGTAACCCCAAGACTTACGCACTGACAGGATGGGTCGTTTCTCTGCCCGCTCGTAGTTGTCCTGAACAAGGACGTCACTGTCGGAGGCTGTGGAGGAGTCCTCCTCTTCCTCCTCCTAGGAGGGGGTGGGGCGGGGGGAGGGAGGGGACAAACAAGGAAAAAAGAGGGGCACATAACTCTACAGAAAACCCACGGGAAACTGGAAAACCCATTTCCTTTGATCTTTCTTTCCAGAAGGCATCTAATTAGGGGCACCTCTCAACACCTCCATGCTGTCACCTGAGAAGGCACAGACATGCAGATGTCAGATCTGAAGCTGCAATGCTGTTCCTGGGACTAGAGGTTCAGAATGATGAGTGAGCTCACGGTAGGGGGCTCAAGGGGACCCCTGACATGATGCTAAGGGAGCAGAGGCTGCATGTGTTCAGTGAGCTTACGCGGCTGTAAAGCTTTGGCTCTGGAACAAGGGTCTTGGAGACGTGCAGTGGACGTGAGCCCCCTACACATCGGGAGGGAAAGAACTGGCCCCTGAGGGCTGCCTCTTCTAGCACACAATTGGCCAGAGGCGCAGCCTGGAGACAAGGGCAATACACACACCTGGTGGTTTTCCATCCTCTTCCAGTGGAGCTGAGCGTTGGCCGCGGCCATGGCCTCTATCACGAAGGTAGTCGTCACAAAGCTGCGGAGTAAGGCCACAGTTTAATTGCCAAAGGCAGGTGGGAGGTTGGAGGTGGCACAATGAAAAAGGAAAAATCGTTTCAAGACCAAGAAGCCCAAAGCATTCTCTCTTCTGAGAGCTGTTCCCTAGGGACTTTTGAGATGCATTTGACCTGGTAAAATGTGTGTGCGTAAGGGACGTCTTGCGTGCTTGCCTTCATGTCCTTGTCTATGTTTAGAATATGTTTTGATGCACGGGAGAGAGGGGTGTGAAATAAGCTGATGGGGGCCAGGGGTAGAGCGTGAGCCTGGGGGAAGAGGGGACATGGGGCGATGTGGTACCGCACACCAAGAGGGGGCCTGCTGGGGGCAGAGCAGGGAGGAGGCCAAGTCACAATGGGCCTTCTGAAAGCTTCTGGGAAGGGCAGCGGGCAGCTCTCCACTCTCCGTGCTGGGACACAGACAAGCAGTCAGCTCCCAGGTCCATTCACTGATGGACGGGGCACAGCACGGATAACTGGAAAGGACATTAGGTTCCAGAATGTGTTTCCATGTTTCTGTCTTTCCTTCCTTTTTCGGCAGTACCTTTACTTTCCTAATAACCTAGCAAATGTAAAAATAAGCTTGCGTTTTTATGGCTCGAGTCAAAAAGGACACTGAGAGGTGGCACCAGACATTTGCTGCAGAGTCAAACTAGAGTGCAAAACCATCTTCTCTCTTCTTCCGCTTAGGGAAGCTGGAGAGGCCCAGACTTCAGCCGGAGCTGGAGTGCATGGGTCCTCCAGTCAGCAGAGCTGCGGGGCAGGGTGGGGGGGAGGGGGGAGCCGCCCTCCTGCTGGTAAACCCAAGGGTGGAGTCTCTCCCTGCTGAAGGACCCCAGACAGCACAGTCATCTCCCTCCTTCTTGAGGCTGTAGCCCAGCCCTCCTCAAGTGCCTTCACTTGCCACAGGCTGACTGCTCAGCCACATCCACTCCATCTCAGGGGGTGGAGGGCAGCCAGTCCTAAAACTCCCATTCCAGGGCCTCAGCACCTTCTGGAAAGGTTTCTCATTATCTTGCCTAAGTGACCATTTTAAGGACTTCAGATTTTCCCTTCTTTTTGCAAATAAAACTAGAATCAATCTTAGTTAAGGCATAAAAAGGATTCTCATGGTTGCACAAAGCCAACTCATCGATCATGTTCAAATATAAATGGGCTGAGCAGGGAGGGGACATGGCCGCCCCTACCTGGGGACCCCCAATCATCACCTCCCATTCAGACAGCTGCCTGTGCTGAAGGTCCTTTAAAGGGGACAGCAGAGCCACAGAAGGACAAGGACTTGCAGTATGTAATGAGCCAAGGATGGCCACGAAACCCCCCAAGAGAAAATGAGTGAAGAAACAGAAATGTGAGCATTTGCCCATCCAGCCTCTTCTACGTCCCAATTTGCTTCACCTGTAACCCCACCCAAGAACAGTGCCTGGTGTCACTTCTCCCAGGGAAGGTCCTTCTGAGGGATGTTTCCAGGTGTTCCCTTGCCTCTTTTTGGCAGCCTGTAGATTCCCACCTGGAAATGCATAGTCCTAATCCCTTACGAGCCTGGGGCTTGCTGAATGACTTGCTAAATACTTGCTGAATGACTCCCCGCCTGCATGCAGAATCCGAGAGGAGCCTCAAGTAGGATCTACCCTCTGTGAGGCACCAGCTGGTGAACCCCACACACCTGGCTCTAGGAGCGGGTGCCCCTGAAAGCTTGGGAAGGCACCGGGCACCTCTTTGCTGCCAGGCACAAAGTGGGCTGAGATTAACATGTGATTATGTGCCTCCCCGTGTGTTAATAATCACTTACTTTGTGGGCTATCTTAAGCAAATTCTAAATTCTAAACTGACTTCCCTTATCACTGTAGAGGTTTGTCAGATTCTTTTTCTGTGGCCAGGTGGTATTTTCTCGAAGAACAAAAATTGATGATGGTACCATCACTAAAGCATACAACCGGGGAGGTTAACCAGCCGGAGAGGCAACGTGAGCGCCACATGAAACATTCCAAAGCCCAGTTGGATGTCTTGACTCTTAACTGATCAGATTGTGTAACTGCTCCATTAGCATGAGACCTGGAGGCCTTTGCGTCTCCTTTCCTGTCTCTGGGCCACTGTGGTTAGGATTCACCGTGGACATCTCCCTGCCCCCCAGGCACACTTCCTCATGTTAATGAAGAGAAGTCAGGACTCTCTGGGCAGCCTCCTCCCGGCCCCTGCATGCCAGCCTCTTACCTCATGAAGCCCAGGAACACCAGCAGGACCAGGCTGACGAGCCACCCGGCAGTGGCAAAGGCCTTGGGCATGGTGAGTGCACCAGTGCCCACGATGAGGTTAAACATGTACACCAGTCCCACCTGGAAGCAACAGAAGTGACCTTCAAGCTCTGAAATTAATTAACCTCTCCCGGCAGTGGCTCCCAAAGATGACCCTGGGTGACAGCCAAACTGGAGGCAGGGAGGCCAGAGAAGCAGGTCAGAAGGGAGAATTCGGCCGAGGTTCTAAGAAGGTGTGCTGTGCAACCAAATGCTAGGGAAGGGAACATCAACACTTGGAAGGCTGAAGTCCCGCCTTCTGTCGGACCTTCCAAGAGGGCTCCGGTGTTTGGTTCCTTCTCTGCTTTTGGGCACCGCCCCATCACCTTGCCATTTCCTAGTATTCAAAGCTGCATCTCAGAGGTTAGCTCTCTGCCCAACCAGGCTGCAGGCTTCCTGAGGACACACTGTCACATCTGGGTTACCCGGCGCAAGGATGAACCGCAGCGCTGACCTCAAAAACCCTCCACTCTTCCCAAGACCTCTCAGCACATGACCCAACCCTGCTCTATCCATTCTTGCCATTGTCCTTTGGGATGTCAACATTCATGCTGCTTCCTTTTCCCTACCGTCCTGCCCACACTGACTTCAGGGATTTTTATGAAAATTGAGATAGAATTCACATGTCATGAAATTCACCCTTTTAAGGTATTTGCCAATGACATATCTGATAAAGGATTAGCATCCAAAATATATATAAAAAACTTATACAGCAGCCAAAGCCCAAATAATCCAATTAAAAAATGGGCAGAAGACATGAACAGACATTTCCCCAAAGAAGACATCCAGATGGCCTACGGACAGATGCAAAGATGCTCAACATCAGTCATCAGGGAAATGCAAATGAAAATCAAAGCAAGACATCACCTCACACCTGTCAGAATGGCTGAAATCAACAACACAAGAAACAACAAGTGTTGGCAAGGATGTGGAGAGACAGGAACCCTCGTGCACTGCTGGTGGGAATGTAAACTGGTGAAACCACTGTGGAAAACAGTATGGTGGCACCACAAAAAGTTAAAAATAGAACTACCTATGATCCAGCAATTGCATTACTGGGCATTTACCCAAAAAATACCAAAAACACTAATTCAAAGGGATACATGCACCCCTATGTTAACTGCAGCATTATTTATGACAGCCAAATTATGGAAACAGCCCAAGTGTCCATCAACAGATGAATGGATAAAGAAGTGGCATATATACATACACACACACACACACACACACACACACACACTGAAATGTTATTCAGCTATAAAAAGAATGAAATCTTGCCATTTGCAACAACATGGGTGGATTTAGAAAGTGTAACGCTAAATAAGTCAATACAGAAAGATAAATACCGTGTGATTTCTCTCATATGTAGAATTTAAGAAACAAAATAAAGGAGCAAAGGGAAAAAAAGAGACTAAGAAATAGAGTATTAACTACAGAGAACAAACTGATGGGTACCAGAGGGGAGGTGGTGGGGGGATGGGGGAAATAGGTGATGGGGGTTACGGGGTGCACTTGTTGTGATGAGCATCCGGGGTTGTATGGGACTGAATCACTCTAACACTGTATGTTAACTATACTGGAATTAAAATAAAAAACTTAATTTAAAAAACCACCCTTTTAAAGGACACAATTTACTGGTTCTTAGCACCATCATCTAATTCTGCTTCATCACTCCAAAAAGAAGGCAGGTACCCACCAGCAGACCCTCTCCCTCGCCCCTGACAACCAGGCTCTGCGTGCAATTCCTGAGTCACTGACTTCAGATTTTAAATTTTTTTTTTCAACGTTTTTTATTTATTTTTGGGACAGAGAGAGACAGAGCATGAACGGGGGAGGGGCAGAGAGAGAGGGAGACACAGAATCGGAAACAGGCTCCAGGCTCCGAGCCATCAGCCCAGAGCCTGACGCGGGGCTCGAACTCACGGACCGCGAGATCGTGACCTGGCTGAAGTCGGACGCTTAACCGACTGCGCCACCCAGGCGCCCCTGACTTCAGATTTTAAATTCTCATTCACACTGACTTGACTCTAGCTGCTTTTTTTTTTTTAACGTATTTTTGAGAGAGAGAGAGCATGCATGCAACAGTGTGTGTGTCAGGGAGGGGGGGGGGGAGAGAGAGAGAGAGAGAGAGAGAGCGAGACAGAGTCCAAAGCAGGCTCCAGGCTCCGAGCTGTCAGCACAGAGCTCGACGCGGGGCTCGAACTCACGAACCGTGAGATCATGACCTGAGCCAAAGTTGGACGCTCAACCAAATGAGCCACCCAGGCGCTCCTTGACTCTAGTTGTTAATTGTAATGTTCCTGTTTCTAGATCTCGATCAGGAAATTCCTTTCTCTGAGCTGAAGACTCCTGCAGCCTTATCCATTCCCACCAACACCTGCAGTCCCCTCACCCTCCCCACGCAGGCCACCCCCTCCACTCTGGCCGCATTTGCATTCTTTGGCCTCGTGTACAATGAGCTAGTTCCACAAAGTGCTCTCTACCCTCTACCCATGATTCACACACCCTCCCCTGTTCTGACCCTCCCGACCCCAGCCTTGGACAGACCCAGCGCCTGCTTCCTCTATTTCCTATATGAAGCTGCTAAAAGTTCCTGGAAATTTTTTTTTTTTTTTTTTTAATTATAATGACTGGTTTTACAGATGAATGGTTCCTTCACCTGTGCTCCAACAGCATTGATTTTCTTTATTCCACCATGGACTTCTTGGCATTTCCCAAAGGAAACCTCTTCAAGCCCTAGCCCCTGACCTCCACCTCTCTCAATTGAAGGCTGCTTCCTGTGTCACAGAGGTGACTGAGGCCATCTGATGTGCCCTCCGCCAGCTTCACTCCCTCTTCATTCAACAATCAGTGTCTGCATCTTTCCCACTCCCTCTCTACCCATGGGGGACATGTGACCTTCCTCCTGCACCCGAATTTTTGGGCTCAGTCCTTCTTTCTGGAATCTTCTTCCTACCAGCTCCTCCCCTCTGCCTACAAATGTCCTTGACACCTTTAAAACACCACCCTCTCGGGGCGCCTGGGTGGCTCAGTCGGTTAAGCGGCCGACTTCGGCTCAGGTCATGATTTCGCGGTCCATGAGTTCGAGCCCCGAGTCAGGCTCTGTGCTGACAGCTCAGAGCCTGGAGCCTGTTTCAGATTCTGTGTCTCCCTCTCTCTGACCCTCCCCCATTCATGCTCTGTCTCTCTCTGTCTCAAAAATAAATAAATGTTAAAAAAAAAAAATTAAAAAAAAACAAAAACAAAAAACCACCACCCTCTTGGGGCGCCTGGGTGGCTTAGTCGGTTAAGCGTCAGACTTCAGCTCAGGTCATGATCTCATGGTTTGTAGGTTCGAGCCCTGCATTGGGCTCTGTGCTGACAGCGCATAGAGCCTGCTTGGGATTCTTGGTCTCCCTCTCTCTCTGCCCCTCTCCCACTCACACTCTTTCAAAAATAAACAAACATTAAAAAAAAAAAAAAACCCACAATCCTCTCACTACCCTTAACCCCACTCACCAAAGAAGCTACCTATTTCCTCTACCTTCATTTCCAAGTTTCTGTACTTTGCGTTTCCACTCCCAGAGCTCTTTTGCAATGATGTTCTTCAAAATCACCAATGACCTCCTATTTGCCCAATCCAATGACTTTCTTAGTCTTTACTCCTTCTTACGCTCTGATGTAAACTGTCTCCTTTCCCTCAGCAACTTCACTCAGTCCTGTGGCTTCACCTCCGCATCAGTCTTTCTGCAGACCTCAAATCCACGGTCTCTAGTCACCCCCGCCTCCCCCTTCCCGCGTATCCCAGTCCTAGCGATTCTACTCCTGAAGAGTCTTTTGTCGCTAGCTCTGGTCACACTCCCGTTTACAAACTAAATCGCTTCCAGCCTGGGCTGTGACCGCCGCTTCCTAACGGGTCTTCCTGTGTTCTATGACATTGGCTCGTTTACAGTTTGCTTTACTGCTTATCCCTGTTTAAAACAGCAACAGAAACACTTATGAACACCTACCCATCTCTCATTTTTACTTCCTTGTTCTTTGAAATATGTACTTTTTATATATGTATGTGTGTATATATACACACGTATATGTATAAATTTTCAAGTTTATTTTGAGAGAGACTGCACAAGCAAGAGAGAGGGGAAGGGGGTGGGGAGGGAGGGGGGAGAGGGAAAGAGAAGGAGGGGGTGGAGGGAGAGGGAGAGAGAGAATCCCAAGCAGGCTCTATGCTCAGCGCAGAGCCTGATGTGGGGGTTGATCCCATGACCCTGGGATCACAACCTGAGATGAAATCAAGAGTTAGACACTTAACTGACTGAGCCACCCAGGCACCCTGTGCTTCTCTGTATTTAGAAAATTTTTCTAAAACAACCACGTACTGAATTTTTTATCACACAAATTGGGGCCCATTCTCCCAGCGTTGTTGTTGTTGTTGCTGTTTTAATACAGCTGGGGGATAAGGGGCCGGGCAGTGGTTAGGGAGGGACAGGCTTCTAGGCAGGTGCTAAATGCACATCTGAGTGCTGGATAGGAAGGCATCCTGCAGACGGGAAAGAGCTCTGCTCACAGTCTGTTTACACTTGGCACAGGCCACCGGCCCCTCAAATCCCACCCAGCACTTGGACACACGCAAATGCTGCTTCCCCCACAAAGCCCTTCCAGTCTCGCTCCCCACTTTTGAACCCCTAGAGCAAGACTACTTCCTATGTCCTGGTTCTCGATGTTGGTGTACTCATCCATTCCCCATTGCTACAACTGAGGTCCCGGTGTCACTTCTCAGGGTGCCTGGCACAGAGCCTCCAGCTAGGAATCCTTGGCTGAGCTGACTGGACCTGGCGAGGTCCTCTCTAACGTAAGCCTCACAGTCTCTGTCCCATTGTAAACACCATGGTCTCAGTGTGATCACACAGACAGATCCCAGAAGGATTAAACCAAGGTTGAACCGTGTTCCTACATCTCTCCCTGCAGCTTTGTTCTCCGCATGTTGCCCTTCTAAGCAAGAACACATATGAAGGGTAGACCCTTTTTCTTTTTGGAAAATGGCCTTGGTGATGGTTCTCGTGAGAGGGAAAGTGACGGTTCTTTGCCAAAATGTTTTGTAACAGTACAAGAGGCATTTTTGAATTCAGTGATACCTGAAGGTCTTGAGATGAAGGGTCAAGGGTCTATCTCTGGCTGAGCACTGTTGGAATTTGGGGCCAGATTCTTCTGTTGTGGGGCTGTCCTGTGGATTGTAGGATGTTTAGTAGCATCCCTGGTCTCTACCCACTAGGTTCTAGTACTCCCCAGCCTCGTGCCTGTGCTGGGATGATCACAAATGTCTCCAGACGTTGCCAAATGTCCTGGGATATGGGGGGGAGGGGCAAGACTGCCACCAGCTGAGAACCACTGCTGATAAAGACATAATCCCAACAGAAACTTCAAATAAGTCTCAGCGAAAAAGACCTTTAAAGGGCGCCTGGGTGCAGTCAGTTGAGCGTGTGACTCTTGATTTTGGCTCAGGTCACGACCTCAGTCAGTTAAGCGTCTGACTCGGTTTTGGCTCAGGTCATGATCTCAGGGTTGTGGGACTAAGCCTTCACATCAGGCTCCGTGCTGGGCACGGAGCTCTAATAAAAATTAAAAATTTTTGATTAAAAAAAAAAACACCCTTAAGAACTTTACAAAAGGAGTTAACTGGGATACGTGCTGTTAGCAGTTAGGAGCAGAAATGGGCAGTCACACTTCTCTTGCACTATTGACATTCTTCAGTTTCAAAGGGAGTACTCTGGGCCTAGGGGGGCTCAGGGAGCCCTGTAGGATAACATGAGATGTCTTCACCTTCCTGGCAAGAGTTTAAACCCTTCTGACCTTCAGCAAAGGTGTCAGCGAGGACCAACTAGGAGTAGACTTATGGAGCAGGAAGCAGATCTGAGCTAAGCCACAAGCCAGGTCAAAGGTAGTTGTGGGGCAGGAGGAAGAGGAAGGAGATGTTCTCTTCTGCTGGTTACCTGACGGTTCTGTGGGGACAGCCTCGTGGAAAGTGTGGCCAAAAGCAGAATAAAGCCCCGCTGCAGGCTAAACCGTCTCTTCCCCTTCTCCACTCTTCCTCGGGATGGGGGACCTGCTCCCCTGTGCTCTAGGGATGTCAGTGCAGCGTTCCTGCTGCCTTACCTAATGCCCGGCGGTGCACAAGGCAGGAGTTAACGGTGGTTTTTGCCCGCTTCCCCAATGACACTTGTCAAAGGAAACAGAAGGCAAAAGAGATGCGGAAGCAAGCGGCCTGTCCTTCGAAAGCAACAGCAACGATCTTTGGCAAGACTGGCTGGCAGGAGGGGCCCTTGGCCACTGATCCTTGTGCAGGTGGTGGTCCACTTCATCCTCTATTTGGATCACACAATCCCCGCAGTCCTGAGCCACTCCTGGTCCCCGTAAATAGGGAAACAGACATGCCTGTTCTGAGATCACTTTGAGGATGTGGGGGTGGCATATGGGCCTGAACCGTGTTCTGAATCCGGCACTCTCCTTGAGAGGGCCTGACAGGTAAGTCCTCTGAGGCCAGTCTGCTGAGTACAGGTATTTTTATGCAGAACAATGCAAGCTAAGGCAAACATCCCTAACACCCGAAAAGCAGAAAAGATCTGACAACAAGGCAACACAGAGGTAGGGAGAGGCTCTGTGTTGCGAATAACCCAAGTTATGAGCTGATGCACCTTCGTGAACCAAGTAAGTGCTCAGTGTCTCAGTTTCCCAAGACCTCGAGAGCGGGTCATGCCCGCCCTGTGCTGAGCAGGGGATTCCAAGCCATGTCCGCAGTGGAGTGAGTTCCACTGCTTTTCTGGGCTCTGCCGATGGGGAACCTTATGCCCTTCTCCTGGTCTCACAAGGGATCAAGAACCTCTCTCCCAGGATGGCAGAATCAGGGGAAAACTCAGGGAAAAGGCATGATCTCTCCTCAAACCCTGACCGCTAACTCCTGCCTAATACCACCTCACCACCGCCCATCTCTTCCCATCTCTCTCCACCGGTAGGATAAGAGAATGCAAGCAGTTGTTTATGGCAAATGCCCAGAGTAGGCCCTCAAACAAAACCAATCACACAGGAAAACCGGGGGTGGGAAGCAGAACGCACTGAGGCCTTCAGGCCTACTGCCCAATTTCCTGTGGGTATACGCCGACGTGTGAAATGATTATGTGAACTGGAGACACACAAGAAAGTGAGCATATCAAAATATTTTCCTTTTCAAAACTCAGTGTAACTCGTTTTCTCATCTCTAAGCATACAGATGCTCTGAGAAGCAGCAGGAACTTTTATAGACAATGTGGACACTTCACTGCTGATACCAGGAGGAGGCTGTGAGCTGTTACCCAATTCCTCAGATGAAAGGACCACAATGAGGTTCAGTCCAAAGTTCAAGAAAGACTTCCCTCGATAAATTATGGAGGGGAAGGAGGCTCTTTAAGTGCTACACACAAAAGGCACAGATCCAGTAGGAACACTCTGGTGTGAAAATGGCTTTTTGCCAGCTATGTTCAGAGATGCTTATTTAATTTATTTACTTATTTGAGAGAGACAGCATGAGTGGTGGAGGGGCAGAGAGAGAGGAAGAGAGCATTCCAAGCAGGCTCCACACTGTCAGCACAGAGCCTGATGCGGGACTTGAACTCACAAACTGTGAGATCACCACCAGAGCCGAAATTAAGAGATGCTTAATTGACTGAGCCACCCAGGTGCCCCTCAGAGATGCTTCCTTATCCATCACACCACAGCTCGAGGGTCTGGGAAGCTAGCAGAAACAAAGCAGGGATTCCACAGGCTAGGTGGATCTAGAAAGAGGACTTTTGCTACTTAAGGCAGTGCTGCTTTTCCCTGGGATACTTAGTAGCAACATGAGTCAATCATGTGATTATTCCAATCCTCCAGCTAGGTATCCAGGCAAGAGGACTCTGATGTAACCACGACCAATCTTTTTATTACACAAGGAAGATAAACTGGGTGTACTGGTGGGAGGTGGGGGCGGGGGGGGGGGGGTAACGCAGACCCAACACAGTAAGAAATCAGTCCTTCTAATTGTTCTAATTATAGACTCCAGCAAACTGCACTTGGAAGTCTCTGCTTTCTCTGCCTCTTACGCCATCCGAGACCATAAAAGCTGCACAATTTACAACTCAGCTGGCAACCAAAGTACTTTCAAACTGCTGAGATGAGCAAACCCAGAGTCAGTAGCTGTCAGTCACCATCTACCCACAGCAGCACAGCCCGCAAGTGTTAGTGGCTCCGGCATAAATATAGCAAGGCGTGAGCAAGTCAGTTTTGTTTCCTTGACCACTCTGACCAGCGTCTACCACGTGAGCCAACTCCCATCACATGCTCTGAGCCAGGACCGCCGCAACGCGGCTCCTGCTGAATGGAGTTCCCCACCCTGGCTTTCGCCAGGGTCCAAAAGCAGCGGCAATCGCTAGTACAGTCGAGGAAGCACCCTGCTTCTCTAGGAGCCGGTGGCAACCATGTGGGTAAAACTCACGTAGGGAGAGTAGAGCTCCCCGGTCTCTGTGATTTCTCCCGCCATTTCCAAAAGTGAGGAAGGGTCGGTGGGCAGCCGAGTTTCTTTAGGTTTCTTCTCTTTCCGCCGGCTCCTGTGGCTCCCTAAGGCAAAAGAGCAGACTTCAACTTTCTGATAGACCTCGATGGGGGTGGGGGCACTTCTGGATGGCGCCCCTCCCCCCACCCCCTGTACTTTTATTACAGACGTGGCCTCAACATCTGCCATGAGAGACAGCCCTAGATGACTGACACCAGGGTGGTTTCCTCGAACTTTTTCCTTGCTGTGCGGGGCATGAATGCATCCAGGGCCGCTCAGACTCCAAGTGAAACGAGGAGACCCACAAGCCACGAAGTCTCCCCCACCACAAGCGGCCCCTTTGCACACTCTGAGGTGGCTATCCACGTCTGAGGTCAGGAACAGCGAGCTCGCTACCACACACGGCAGCCCCAATAACTGTCACCTCCGCCTAGGGCAACAAACTGGGGGCTTTTCCAGGTCGCCTCCCAACCCAACTCCTGGTCCCCAAACCTCTCCTTTGGAACGAGTCCTCCATTCCCCGCCCCCCCGCCACCTGTATTTTGCCCTGCCTCTGGGCTCCCCAGCCTCAAGCCTCCCCCTCTTCTCAAGAGCCCCGCTCCGAGCCTTTCCCCGACTTATTCCTCCCTCCCGGAGGGGCCCCGAGTCTGGCGCCGCCCCAGCCCATCCCACCCTCCCGCCGGACCGGACACCTGCACGGCGGCTGACTCCCGGCCGCCGCCTCCAACCCCTCCGCTGCCGCCGGCGCCAGCTGTCCCGCACCAGCGCGCGCAGCGCGCATGCGCCCGCGTTCGGAGCCCACCTAGCCCGTGCGCGCCCTGGGCGGGGCGCAGCGCGCTGATTGGGCGCCTTGCGGAGGCGGGACCGGGATTGGGCCGGGGCGGCTGCCGTCTGCGTGGCGGAAACCGGGGAGGGGCGCTCCCACGCGCGTGCGGGCTGGGAGGCCGCGGGCCGGTGGGGAAGCTGGGCTTGTCTCAGGAGGCGGATCGCCCCCTCGGGTGGGGACGCTTTCTTCGGCGGGGAGTGGGTGTGTGTTGAGCCGTTCTGGGACCCCGGTGTTGGGGGTGGGGTGGGGAAGGAGGGATCGAGGAGAGTAGCCCACAGGTCCACCCTAAGGGGAGGGGAGTGAGAATTTAAGTCTGCCTCACCCTGAAGGAGCCTAATTAGGCCTGGCTTGGTGGGTAGGGAGGAGAGAGGGCCCGAGTCAGGTGGGGGGGGGGGGGGGTCGCTGGGAGAAGGGGTTGGAAATAGGCTTAAAGCGGGGCTGAAAATTGATCGTGGGACCGAGTGTCAGGACTGGGGCGCGTGATGGGAGCTTTGGGGTTAAGTGTCGGTACTTGAGCTCCAGGCTTCCACGTTCGGCGAGGTGGGACACGCAGACATGGCAGCTCAGGCTTAACCCCCTGAGATGCGGTTCAAGAACTGTTTAATTATCTTTAACCAGCCCGCTTCCCCTTCTCTCAAGGGGTCTAGAGTCGTGTTCTCTGAAGTGTTTGGAAGGAAAGGACCAAGGTTCTTCTGACAGCTTAGCCCCCGGGAGACATTCAGTGAACTGAAGGCTCAGGGCTCCCACCCTAAGTGGGAGGAAACAAGGTCCTGAAGTGTTTGCCCTCCCCACCTGCAGGCTGCTACCATACCATGAGATTAAATGAGAACATCTTGCTGCTGGGAAAGAAGGTGGTGCTGGTACCCTACACCTCAGAGCACGTGCCTAGGTAAGGGTCCACCTAACATGGGGTGCAAGCCAGTTCTCCAAGGTGCAGCCAGGAGGGCCTCCCTTCCTTAGCCCCAACCTCAGAGGCTATTTCCTCTAAGAAGGAGAAGCATCATCGCTTGGAGCAGTAATGACAGAAAAAAGTGGATGCTGAAACAGAGGAGGACGACTTCCCTTCAAGTTACTCATCCCCCGCTTTTCCCTTTCATCCTCCCAGCTTCCTTTTTGGACTTTCAGCAAGGAATTACTTAAAGCGAATGTGTGTAAGAAAAGAAGGAACTGCCCAATTGTAAATTAGTGACGTTCTTCTGGCGTCAGTGAATATGCTCCGTTCTTGAAGACTTAATGTCAGCTTGTCATGAAACTGAGCCGATGGGTTGTTCTGATGTCTACTGTTTTAAGAGGCCAGAACTGAGTCGCAGGGTCAGACTCTTGTGTGTGTGTGTCGGGGCGGGGGGGGGGGGGGGGCGGTAATTGGCAATTGACAGATGTCTCCTAGACTGGGATGGTGCGGATGTGGGGGTGTATTCTCTACTTGCGGTTTCTTTTTGGGGGGTTCCTGTGCTCGGCCTTTGTGGAGATCTGTCCAGCCTTCCTTACTGAGGTCAGCCTGCTAGACACTTCCACTCAGGAATTTGAGGAATGTTTGAGTTCAGACTGCTCCCCCGCACTGACCCCTGAGACCGGATGGGAAGCTGGACAGACAGAACTGATCCCTCCTGCTGCTCTCTTGTAGGACCAGTCTGGGTCTTGTGCTGGTGGCTCTCTGTCTTAGGAACTACTGTGACCCTTTCCTTGGGTCTTTTATGAGCCCTGTGTTAGCCTTGTGGGCCTCTCTTTTCTACCAATTTCCTCATCTCATAAAATGTCAGGCCCGCGCTTCTGAATCAGTCCTGCATGCCAAAGGTCATCCCCCTGTCCCTACAGGTACCACGAGTGGATGAAATCAGAGGAGCTGCAGCGTTTGACAGCCTCTGAGCCCCTGACCCTGGAGCAAGAGTATTCGATGCAGCAGAGCTGGCGGGAAGATGCAGACAGTGAGAAGCAGAAGCCCTGTGCTGGCTCCAGAGGCAGTCTCCTGGTTCCCTCTCTCCCTTTCTCATTCCCAGCTGTAGCCCTTCCAGGGCCACAGAAACTTTGTGAAAAGCCCTTCATGAAAAATCCGGAAAGTGCCTGAAACCGTCATACTCTTATGCCCACTGAAGCCAGTCCCCGTGGCTGACGCTTCCGTCTTCTTCCCCACTCACTGCATCAGGCCTGGGAGAGAGAGTAAAGCATTTGGGGGCTCTGGCTGTAAATTGAGGCCCTGCCCCTCACATCTCTTGCACAAACCCAGTTGTGGTTACTGCTCCCTGAGAATACAGCTACTGTTCAGGGGAGACTGTCTTTTCCCGCGTGAGGCAAATTTAGGGCTTTGTAATCCGCTAAAGGGAGCTCTGGGCCCCTTTTTCTCCCGGCGGACAGAGGCGATGTTCTGCAGCTCTCTGGTTTGGGTGGGAAGACTGTCGTTACTCCCCTGCTTTGGGGAGTGGAGGCGATAACCCTGTTGCCTCCCTCCTCAGAGTGCACATTCATTGTGATGGATGCAGAGAAGTGGCAGGCCCAGCCACGCACCACTGAAGAGAGCTGTATGGCAGGAGATGTGAACCTCTTCCTCACAGATCCAGGGGAGCCCTCCTTGGGTGAGATTGAGGTCATGATTGCAGGTTTGTTCCACCTGGCCCTGCCTTCCCTCCCTTCTGGCCCTCGATCTGCTGAACCCTAAGCCAGCTGGGGCTGCAGAAGGTCCTCAGCTCAATGGAGGGTTCCACGTTAGTAAGCCCAGCACCTAGTGGCTCACCCGTGGAGGTTTCCTTTATTCCCATGTTATGCTTAGATGCGAATTTAACCTTTGGTTTGGGGGTCTTCCAACTTCATCATGCCCCATCCTTGCTAGGGGGGTACTGGGCACTGGGGACCCTCCCAAAATAAATGAGCGTATCTGGAGCATCTTCCCATGCTGTGGGAGGAGCCTGGCTAGTTTGTGTCCTTCTTGGTCCACAGCCTTTCCCCAAAACTGTCCTCTTGAGGCAGCACACTGAGGTTAAAGGGTCAGCTTCGGGGTCAGGTTGCTGGGGGTCTCTAAGCTGTGAGTGCTTGTGCAGGTCATTTTAATTTCTGTGTTGCCTTATCTGCACAATGGTAATAATAGTACTGTGTAGGGCTGCGAGGGATGAAATGAGGTTTTAGCTGTCCAGGACCTGCGGTGGAGCCTGGCACACAGCATCAGTGACTATCATTGTTTTTCTTAGAGCCCAGCTGCAGGGGCAAAGGCTTTGGCACCGAGGCTGTTCTCATGATGATGTCTTATGGTAAGGAAGTCTGAGCAGGCAGTGGGAGAAGTGGCCAGGCCCAGGTGAGGGTGAGGGCACATGAGGGCATGTTGGGAGTGGGCCTTCTCCAGGCCTGAGGGTGGGGGGGCAGGTGACAGGTGCCTCCAAGGCAAAATGGGACAGGAAGGGCAGGAGGTGTGTGTGGGAGGGGGGCTTCACCCTGTGGCTTGTCCCTCTCTTTTGATCTTCTCTGGGAGGAGTGACCAAGCTAGGTCTGACCAAGTTTGAGGCTAAAATTGGGCAAGGAAATGAACCAAGTATCCGGATGTTCCGGAAGCTTCACTTTGAGCAGGTAAGGATGTCACTGGTGGGAGGGTGAGGCCTGGGCGGTGAGCCCCAGTGGTGCTAGAGCTCATAGCTGTAACTTAGCTGGCTCTGCTCTCTCTGGTTCACATAGGTGGCTGTGAGTAGCGTCTTTCAAGAGGTGACGCTCAGACTGACAGTGACCGAACATGAGCGGCAGTGGCTTCTGGAGCAGACCAGCCATGTGGAAGAGAAGCGCTATAGAGATGGGCTGTCAGAGTCCCGTTGACCACTGACTTTGCGGGCAGCCACCCTGTGTGAATGGGGGTGGTGGGACCACGCAGTCCAAAGGAGGTGAACCTTTGAGGCCTTTGGGGCAGAGTGCACCTACCTCCATCTAGCCTGGGAGCCTCCTTTTGGGGCCCTTCAGATTCTGGGCTGGACTTGCCTTGGCCTCCCTCAGGCTGGCAGTGTGGATGAACTGCTCCAGGGCTGGCCAGGAGAAACCTGGAGTGGGCTCTCAGACCTGGAATGGACAGCACGAATCCACAGGAGGCAGGGTGGAGGTGGGAACAGAGGTGAATGGGGGCCTGGTGAATGGCCAGGACGCCCCCTTTCCCTTGGAAGGGCAGAGGCGGTGCCCTGGAGTGGAGGCCCTGACCTGGAGTAAAGTGTACTGCACAGCACTTTCCCCTGCTTTCTCCTTGGGCCTCAGTGGTGAGCCACCAGAAGGTCCAGCCTGCAGCATCTAGTCCAGCGTGGTAGGATCAGGGCAGGAGGAGCTCAGTCTGCTTTTGTCCTGCAGAAGTAGGCTAAGTGTGACCCCAAGAAGTTTGGAAGTGAATGAGCTAGGCCCTGAAAAACAGGAGGCTTGGAAAGTGAGCATGTGTCCTTTGTCCTTGCTGCTTCTCTTTGGACCCAGGAGTGTTTTGGCTGCAGCTGCTTGTGGCTGAAGCACCGTTCTGTTGAAGCCTGGAGCCTCTGCTCAGTTGCAAGGGCTGCAGGAGGAAGCAGAAGCCACTCAGTGGTACCTTCCTGAAGGTACCTGTGATCTCTTACTCTCTACCCCTCACTTCTCTGCCTCCGGGAGCAGCTGCACCTGACAGAGCCACAAGGAGGCGCTAGAGACACAGGTTCGGGACGGCCAGGCTGCCTGGTGCTTTAACAGGCAGAGAGCTGGGCCAGGTCTCCCAATTCAGAGCGAGGGGGTGGGGGCTGGGGGAACGCCCCTGGATTCCTAACTGTCCAGTCATGATCTGCGGTGGTTATCAAGGCCAGACACGTTTCAAAACAGTCACGGAAGAGACCCTCAAGAGTACCTAGGGTATTCCCAAGGGGAGGAAACCTGCAGGTGAATCGCAGTGATTTGCTCAAGGTGTCGAGCATTTGATGGCAGAGCCAGAACTACTGCTGAGGCCCTCAGTTCCCAGTCCCCTTGATCCTGGTGAATCCCACTAGAATCCGACCGCATTTGGAAGCCCCCTTTGTACTGTGTCCGGCCCCTCAGTGGTAGGGAAGGGGTAGGAGTTCTGGCCTTCAGCTTAGTCAGAGGCCCCCAGGGCTTCCCTACTCAACAGGTGAGGTAGGGAGGGGTCCCTCCACTGCCCTGTGGGGCAGTCTTCAGGCCTTGCTTACCGGAAGGGACCTCGACATGGGCCAAAGGATAATGGCAAGGTTAGGAGGGGGCGGGCCAGACCCCAGGCCGTTGGTGCCCTGAAAAGGTTTGGAATGGTTTCTCTTGCCACTGGTGGGACTCTAAGCCCTAACTAGAGACCAAGATGTCCAGATAGTGACTCATTCTTAACTCCCTTTGATTAGCTGTCTCTTGCAGCATCAACTTCTCTTCCTTCTCTGCAAGCACCAACCCAGGAGCCTCTGGGCCTGGCAGTGTCAGCCCTTGCGGGCCACTTTGGCAGGCTTCTGGGATGTGGCCTCAGGTGCCACGGGTGTAAGAGCCCTGGATCTTTTTGAGGAGGAGCAGGGCATTTTGCCCTTGGAAAGTCCCTTCCACCCCACCTGACACAGAGCATGTCCTGGGACTCAGTGGGCTGGGTTTGTTTTCCCCTAGTTCTGGAGAGCTGCCCTCCAATCCTGTCCACGGCCAGATAAGATAGAAAATCTGGTGCCAGCTCAGCCCACTCCAGGGCATCCTGCACCCCACTGGCTGAGTGGGAAGATCAAAGCCAAGTCTTCGTATTCCAAATGCAGCTCCATTTGGGATTCACAGTTTCAGCGCTCTTGAATTAAAACTGCATAAAGCCTTCTGGCTGTGTGGATCTTACCTCCCACTTCCTACAACTGTTTCTCCGGGGCAGGACTTGGGTAAAGCTCAGGCAGCTGCAGGGCCCAAGGCCCTCTGATTTATAGCTGCCCACATTCTGTTCCCTGGCCTGGAGTCAGAGAGCCCTGGACTGTCTTCCCGTCCAGCTGTACCCTACCCCGTCAGCCAGAGGCTACCCAGGGCTCTAAAGGAAGACACAGAGGCCAAGGCGGTTTGGAAGCCAGTTGAATTTCTGATGGGAGTTTCCTTACAGTGGGGTGGCTGGACAGGAGGTGGCCAGACCCTCCCCATGTTGCCCAGGGCTCCCGGTGGTGAGGGGGGTGGGGGGGGGGGCGTGTAGTAGGAGCAAAAACAAAGTTTAAGGCTAAGGTTGCTGCTATGTCCTGGATGCAACAACCTGGAAAATCATGTTAATCAAGGAAACAAAAATCCCTCTAAACTCTGTCTGTGGTACTGCACTCAAAAAAAAAAAAAAAAAAAAATCAAATGAACAAAAGTAAATGCCCCAGCCGCAGCTCTGAGAACGACGGGCCCCTGTCCATTCCACAGCATTGCTGTAATCAGCAGTCCTTGATTAACCTTTGACTCATCACTTGGGGTCGTGAAAGAACAGGACCTCTTGCCTGTCCCCAGGTCCTTGCTTGGTATGGGTTTCACTGAGGTCCCAGGGGTGTGGTGAGGGCGCCCCTGGTAGGCTGAAGCACTCAGGAGACGCAAGCCAGAGTCTGCTTGCTGACTGGGGCAGGATGGAAACATATTCACCTTCCCCAAGGTAAGGGAAGAGCACGGTTCTCTAGAAAAATCAGATTCACCGATAGAGGAGGGACGCTGGTGCTGATTTGTGTGTAGATTAGGGAGGGGAGTGAGTGGGGAGGAGGGAGAGGGAGCTGGCTCGGGTGGGGCAGGGGGGCTGGCCCAGTCGCACCAGCTTTCCCTGGTGCCCGCAGGAGGACACTCAGAAGTTGCTGAAGAGTTCGTTTTTCTTGCTCCAGTCCATCTGCGGAGCCCGCTTGTTGCTGCGTTTCTGGTGAGCCCTCTCTTTGGCCACGGCCAGAGAGATGTTGAAGTCCAGGATGGGGTCAGAGGAGGAAGAGGTAGACGAGGGTGCTGTGGAGTCCTGTTTCCTGGGGCTGTCTTGGGAATTCAGCTGCAAAGAGGAGGGGGCGGCGGCAGAGGGCCGGGAGTCAGTGCCTGGCGAGGCGTCCCGGTCCTCAGCCTCGGCAAGGTGGCCGGCTCCCTTGGGGCAGTGCCCAGGGAAGCCAGGTCACAAGAACAGAACGTGGCATAGCATGTGACCTCCAAGGCAGGCTGGCGTGCCAGGAACGAGCATGGCTTGGGAATGGGCTTCCCGTAACTCAGTGCCACCCTCTGCCCGCCCGCCCGGCCAGCCTACCTCCTCGCTGGTATCACTGGAGGTGGATCTTGCCAGGGCTGATCTGGGGCTCTCAGAGGCTACCTCAGCCAGGACTTCACGGCTGTTCTCCTGAAACAGAGAGGAGGGGTGTGGGTTGGCAAGGGATGGGGTGGGGGAGTCCTGAATAAGAGAGGAGCCCCAGGGGAGACCGGTGCCCACTCAGAGAAGCTCCCCTCAAACCTTTAACACCCACCCCAAAGCCCCACTGCCTGAGCCTGGAGGGGCCCCTCGGGGATTGACAGTTTTACATTCCTCTAAGGATCAGAGGGCAGCCTGGTTCCACCACCCAGGTGGGAGTGACCGTTGTGGGATTAGCGGAACTGCTCACACAGAACCCCCTCCCCAGCCCTCCCGAAGGAGCCTTCAGGGTTGACTAGCCTTTGGGGCCAATGACCATGGAGGGGCTTCATGGAGGGTGAGGCACAGAGAGCCTCCGCTTGGCACCGGGAACACCAAGTGTGATACTCCCTGAATTCCTTCTGGCCTGTTTACTTGGACTTGACCCTAGGAATCTTGAAACCTTCACCCCAAAGTAACCAAGAAGGGCTTGAAGGAATAAGGCTGATGAGAGTTCTAGGCCCACCGATGGGGTGACACAAAGTTCAGGTGGGCCCTGGGGGGGAGCCCTTGGGGAGGGGAGACCTTTCAGTAGACCCCGCAGAGAGCTCCAGCTCTGTGGTCTGACTCTGAGTCAGCCTGTCTCGGAGTGAAGGTCTTGGCCAAGGCTCTGACTTGGTGCTCAGCCTCTGCCTGGGTTCCTCTGCGGCCTCAGCTGGCACCAGGCCCCACCATCTCTTCCCCAGCCTCCACTGCCTTCTCTTCCCTTCCGCCCAGGGAGGAGGGGAGGAGGGGCTTTGTTCTTCCAACCCAGACTGGAAGCAGCAGGGCCCAGGCAGCGTGCGTCCAGACACTGAAGCTCTGTTCTTGGGGGGAAGAAAGGGCTCTTCTGTACGGTGGGGAGTTGGAGGCGGGGTTTGTCACCAGGATGGCGGGCTGCAGAGGGGCCCGGCCAGGCCTCTCTCTCTCCTGACTGCCCTGGCGCTAGGCAGGGGTTGAGGGGTGCACCGGCAGTTCTATAGCTTGGAGCTCAGAAGGGAGCAGCTTGGAAACGGGGGTTTCAACCTGAGCCACACAGCTGTCCCCGTCCCAACCATGCCACCTTCCACCCTTCTGCAGCCCCGCATGAGAGCCAGAGAAGTGTTAGAGGGCCTGCCTTTACCTTCCGGATCTCCCCATTGGTAAAGGGCTCGGGCAGGGGACCTACGGGAAGGAAAAAACAGCAGAGGTGAGTCCAGAAGCTCTGGGGAATGCGGACAGAGTGGTGCCTGGAGAGGAGGGAGAGCTTTGGGGTTTAGGCCATAATTAGACCTTGTTCCCTACGTCAGTGTTTAAGTATCTTGACTGCAACCTTCTAGAAGTATGTCTGACTTTCTGGTGACCCAGCACACACGCAGAGACTACACACGTGTAACAGAAGTTTCACGAAACAACATTTCCCCTTCTGCTTCGTCAGTGCTCTCCAATGTTTTCGATTCAGTTTCATTCAAAGAAGTATGCTGGTCTCTGCTAAGTTGATCTCATGAACCACTGATGGGTAATGAGCTATTTGGAAAACCAATGTTCTAGATGGGGATGAAATTCCAGGCTGGCTGCCTAAGACCTGGGAAGCAGATCCCCGGGCCTTGGCACTAGGGCCTGATTCAGTGGGTCTGGAATGGGCCTAGGAATCGACATTTTTCAAATGGCTCCCAGGTAGTGATGCTGTCACCAGCATTGGAACTACACCCCAGGTTATGGTTAGTACCTGCCTTGCCTGAAAGAGAAACTAATCCCACCTCGTGCTTGCCAATGTGAGGGCGAAGGGATGAGGGGGCTCAGGGCAGTGTCCTGAGTGCGCCCTCCCCCTGCCATGGGGAAACTGGTGGTGGCAGGAGGGGTCAGAAGGAGAGACACCAGCCTGGGGTCCCCGTTCCACCTCTGGGGACTGGTCAGCCTGGGTGGATTTCTTCTGAACTCTTCATTTAATGTCATTGTGCATCTTTCGTGCTGGCCTGGACAGCAGGCACACCCGATTCTCACCATTTCCTCCCTGTTGCTACCCACAGCCTTCCCGCGATGGCCAAGCAGGGGATTGCTGGGACCCGGAGACACTCACTCTCCCACTCCCCCCATGCTGGCCCCTTCCCCACGAGGGCCGGGCTGTCTCATGTGGTCAGGAGGCAGCTGCTGGGAGGGGGGCATTCTTCTTGCGGACAGTTGCACCCAGCTGGGAGGAGGAGGGCGGCCTGGAGACCGCAGGAGAGACACCTGGGGAGGAGACCTGCCCCCAGGCCTCTCCCAGTGCAGCTTCTCTGGCTCGAGGCTGCGCTCACAGTAGTTCTCAGGGCCCATCCCACCCAGCCAGAGAGATAAGAAGAAGGGATGTTTGAGGGCTGATTTCTTAGGAGTGGGTGGGGGAAGGATGCCAGAGGCGGCAGGGGAAGGTATTGGAGGAGCCTCGTGGAATCCAGATTCCAGCTGTCTTCCCCAAACCCTGTTGCCAAGAGGAAGGCTGGGGCTTCTTGGGGCCTCAGTTTGCCCTCACTGAAGAAAGGAACTACCTGGGCTATCTGGTTTCTAGGAACATGGGAAACAAGGGTGAGGCAGTGCCTGACCGCCCATGCCTAGAGTCTGCGGGGGACTTCCACCTGACCCATCCCTGCTTCCAGGACCGCCCCCCCACCCCCACCCCAGGACCCACCTGGCCCCTCCACCTAGGGATAGGGGTCTGTGGCAGGACCTCTGAGTAGATCACCCTCCTACAAATAAAATCCTGACACCCTCAGGGAGGCCCCACCCACTGCAGAGTTCAAAGAGGTCCCACCTACCCTACACCCCCCTCCCCAACTCCCCCAGGAGCCATTTTCCCGGGGAGAAAGTCCAGACCAGGGAGTGAGGGTTGCTTAACTCCTCACTGCCCTCGGGCGGCAGGGTTGCCCGGTTTGGCTTGGACTTGGGCAGGGGGAGGTGCCAGGCTTGGCAGTGTAATATGGGGGACGGGGAGGGCAGGGGCCCAGGGACCAAGGAGGGACCCACTGCTCTCTAGAGCCAGTGAGCCTGGGTTTCCAAGACAACCTGAGAGAAGGGAGGGGAGGCACTGGGCCCCCGTCACTGGACTCTGATCTGACCAAGCGGAGCTGGAGTTAACCCTTCCCTTGCGGCAGCACTGCCTGGAGAACCTGCGAGGGGTGCGGGGATGGGGGGCTGAGGCTTCCCTCTGGTGCTGCTGCTTTGGCCTGGGAATGAGTGCCTCTGTCCCGTCTCGCCATCCCTCATGCCGGCCTCACCCTGTCATATGCCACCCTCAGAAAGCCACTGCCATCCCCGCTTCCTCTCCTGACACCAGGCTCCTTTCCCAATCTCCACCTTTGGCCCCCCCTGAAGGAGAGGGAGGGAGCTGAGGCAGGAAGCTGCCCACCCCTCCCCTGGGACACAGTAAAATCCAGAGCACTGGCCAACATCCTTGATTTGGGGGCCTCCGGCTGCCCCACCCAGCTCACCGTTCAGATGCTCCTGAGACGGGGTCACTTTGCATTTCTTGAAGAACTCATCGGTTTCCTTGTCTACCACCAGCAGCTTGGTCTCGTCCCCACCAGCCTTGATGGCAGATACCACATCTGCGTGCTGCTTGCCCTCCATACAGACCCCGTTCACCTGTGGGTGGGGACAGGGGTTAGCGGCACAGTTTTGGAGGGATAGGTGGAGGGAGGTACAAATGGTCCTCTTTGTCCTCGGCCAGGTGGCAGTCTGGGGACACTGAGGCCCCCCCTGCCCAGTTGCCTGTGGAGTCTTAAAGTAAGCCAAATGGTCCTCCCACCTGACAGTCAAACGAGGAGGCAGGACACATGAGAAAAGCCAAAGAAAATATGGAGAAAAGACTAAACAAACACAGCTGGGACAGGAAAGATAGGGGAGGCCTGGGTTGGGCCCTAGCGTTTCTATGTACTTGTGTCCGACTTCCCTCTCTGGGCCGTGGTTTGCTCACGTGTAAAATGAGAAGTCTTGGGAGAGCTGATCTTCCAGCTCTAAGGTTCTAAGACTGAGATTCTGGGGCCTGCCCGAGGCACAAGGTTCACATTTCCTTTCCTCCTGAGCACTGCACAAGAGTGTTTGCACCTGCTGACACGGAGGCCTCCAGCAGTGGGAAACTCTGCAGGTGGCCACCTACATCCACTGGGATGGATGGGTGGGTGAATCTTGAGCCTGTCTCTTGGTAAAGAGCCCAGAGGAGGTGGGGGCAGGAAAAAAGTCCGTCCATCGTCCACCACCACCACCCACCCATCCATCCTTCCATCCATCCATCCATCCTCTCTCCCTCCCCTCCTGCCTACCCACTTACCACTCTTCTCCTCTCTCTGCCTCCCTCCCTCCCTCCCTCCCTCCCTCCCTCCATCTACCTGGCATCTGTGGGCTACCTGGGCCCCATGGACTAACCAAGGAGCAGACAGGGTGATGGCTCCCCCAGGAATTGCTTATCTGTGGGGATGCAGTCAGGAAGGGCCTGGGAAGAGGGTGAGAATCACTACCTCCACGATGCGGTCCTGAGCCCGGAGCCCCGAGGCCTCGGCAGGTGAGTCTGGGTCCACTGCCCGGATGAACTGGCCTGGCTTGGACTTATCGCTGTGCAAGTTGAAGCCGTAGCCATTGGCACCCTTCTTCATGGTGCAGAGCCGAGGCCGAAGCTCACGCTGTGGGGATAAAGGAGGGTCTATGACCATTCTCCATCACTGGAGGTCCCGCTCTCCCTGCCCTGTGCCTGATAGCCACCCCCACCCCCCCCCCCGCCATCAAAGAAACACTGGGTAATAAGGCAAGTTTGCTGAGCTCCCACAGAACAATTCGACAATTTGAGAATGCTGGGCTGGGCCCCAGAAGACCTGTGCAGAGATTTGGCATTGTAGCAAACGGCTCAGGTGCCTGTCCAAGCCAGCCGCCTTTTCTGTTAAATGGGAGGCAGGACCACATTAGCTCAAGTCCCTCCCCTTGTGACATTCTAAGGTAAATAGTGTTATTCTGATTGCTACTTTCTCCCTCCCCTCTAAAAGTTCAGCCTGGCTAGGTGACTGGGGATCCCTGGCCCTTTTGTACCCAGATCTCTGCAGCGGGGGAGGCAGGGCAGGTGTTTACTGAAAGCTGGTCAGCATGTTTATAGTAAAGCCTTTCCCCATCCAGGCCAAATGGCCCAGCCAAAAGGAAGGAAGCAGGCAGCCAGATGACCACAGACCGGGGAGAAGCACAGCCAGAGGTCCTGGACAGGACAGGGACCCCCCACCAGTAGAACCAAGGCTGAGGGCAAAGGCAGCCATAGAACCCCAAAGAACCTGTTGGTCCCCAAGGAGCCTGAACGGGGAAGGGGCCATGAAATCAGGGCTGGGCTGAAGGGAGCCCTGTGTGGCTGCAGCCCAGAGTGGGGACCTACTGAAAGAGCTCAGGCAGGTTTCTCTCAAGCACTCAGACACTCTGCTGAAAATGTTTTTCACCATCCTTGGTCCAACTTAAGCAGCTTAGCTCAGAAGCTGCAGGCCTAGGGACACATTTACATGATGGAGGGAATCTGGGTGTGCAAGGCGCAAGCAACTGAAACCTTGACCAGAAGCCTGAGCCTGAGGCCTGGCTTGGGGGACCCTCTCCCCAGCCTCCCAGGCCTGGCTGGGCAGGGCTGCATCAGCCAGCCTACTAGCTCTTGGTGATGCCCCCCACAGGCCACCAGGCAATGAGCAATGGCGGGAGTCAAGACCCTGGCTGGCCCAGGGGCCAGCTTCCCCACTTAGTAGTTATGTGACCTGGGGCAAGTTATTTCCTTCTTAGTGCCTTAGGTTCCTCATTTATAGGCCATTCTTCTTGTCACCTGCCTCCCAGGGTCCCAGGGTTGCTCTGAGGCCAAGTGAGATAATTAGCATAGGCAGAAACACTTTACAACTCCCAAATCCCTGTGCACTCGACTCGTAGACTTTCTCAGCGTTGGGGACACTAATGAATAATCCCCTGAAGCAGAGAAGAGAGATTCTGGGGGTGAGGGTGGGGGCCAGTTTGCTCTGAAACGCCAGTCCCAGGCTGGGAGTAGAGCTGGCAAGGGAGGGCAGGGAAGGAGAGGAGGGCTTACAGGCCTCCTGCCCGAACTTGCCAGCCCCAGGAGGCAGCTACCATCTGGGGCTCCCCACCCCTCCACTCTCAGGGGGTGGCTGAAGGGTGACTTTGCCTTCCTTCAACTGCCCAGGCAGGTTCCCTGTGTTTCAGGATGTTGGTGGGGGCTGTGGAGAGAAAGTTAGGAGGGAGAGGTGATGGTTGGACCCTAATCTGGGCCAGAGGCCCTGGGCCCTTCTCCTCCAGCAGGCTCTGCTCAACCCAGAACAATAGCAAAGACCAAGATGTGAGCGTAAAAAGTGTGTGTGTGGCCGGGGGCACGGAGGCACCCTCTCCCCGGGGGCCGTGAAGCATCCCCTTCTCCCAAGCTCTCCAGGTCCCCTGGGCTCCTCACTGCAGGGCACAGTCCCAGGAGGCCCCCTGCCACCACCTGCCTCATTCATCTCTCCCCTCCGCCCAACCCCCACAGCCCTCCCAGTCCCCAGGGGATCTTGTTCAGGGGTTAGTGAGGCTCTTCTCCCCTCCAGCTAATCCCTCCACAAAGCTGACAGCCCAGCCCTCCCCCAGGCCGAGGTGAGCAGGAACAGGTCTGACCAGTGCCACCAGGCAGGCTCGGCTCGGCTTTCCACAGCCAGGCTGAGCTCACGATCACCCTGAGAAAGTGGGGAGGAGAATCAAGACGGGGGGGGGGGGGGGGGGGGGGGGGATGGGAAGGGGCAGCTCTGACATCCTTGCTCCTCCCCACCTCACTCCAAAGAGCCTTCCCTAGCAACCTGGCTGGGGCTGGTCACCCCCATTTTTAAGAAGGAGAAACCGAGACTCCACATGTTAAGCCCACTGCCTGATGTCATAGGGCTTTACGGTGCAAGAGCCAGGGCTCCAATCAGGTCTCTGACTTGGACCCAGAGTTCCTTAAACCATTTGTGGGCTGGTCCTGAAGGACCCAAGTGCAGACTGGGAGGAGGCCCAGTTGGAGCCCGGGCCTCTGCAGGAGTCAGTCGTAAACACGGGTTGCCCTCCCGTGGTGCGCCCTCCCACCGTGGCTGCAGTCTCTGCAGGGAGGCAGCTAGTCGCTGATGAAACCACAGCCTTCCTTCCGGGTGCTCAAGGTCTTAAGGCTTCTTGCGGCCAGAGCTCCAGCCTAAGCTGGGGGAGCCTGGTGGCTCCGGGAGTGCTCCTGGCCAGCAGGGCGATTAATCGGCCTGGGTCTCTGTGCTAGAGGCTTCCCTTCCTGATCCCTCTGCGTATCTCCCTGGACGCTGTGTCTGGTGATCCGTCATTAAAGCCGGAGGCCTGCTTTGAACCTCACTCCCCTCTACCAAGTACCAAGCTATTAGGATTAGAGGAAATGGGGCTCCGTTACCCCATTGCTCCCTTTCCCCTGCACTGGGACCTGCTCCACTGCCCTCAGGGGGTAGCTGAGCAGGGAGAAGCGCCAGGTGGTTTTCTGAAGCGCTCAGACACCTTTAAGGGCCCCAACTAGCTCCCTCCTTCCCAAGTCCCCTTCCCACAG
The DNA here is from genome assembly GCF_018350215.1 of Panthera leo. NCBI lineage: Eukaryota > Metazoa > Chordata > Mammalia > Carnivora > Felidae > Panthera > Panthera leo. The sequence continues at coordinate 54,860,380 of NC_056692.1, read as the reverse complement.
GAGGGGTGGAGGCTTCCAATTCCTCCAGAGAGACCAGCCTGATTCTGTCCACCCCTCCCCCAGCTGTCTCCAGGAGGTGTCACTGCCAGCTGCTGAGTCAGCCCATCAAAGGAGCCCATCCCAGCCAGGGTGGAGGCTGGTGCTGGCATGAGGAGTCCCTGGGGGCAGCCTCCCTGGGAATCTGGCGGGGAGGGCTGGCCCAGCACCCCCAGACCTGAAGTAGGACCTGGGTTCTGCTTCTGGGGAAAAGGGTAGATGGAAGGTCCAGGCCATCCTGGTCCTGGTGCGTGGCGGGCAACTTCCCGTGGGGAACATGGCCTCAAGAGGGTTCAGAGTACCAGGTGGGGCTCCCAGTAACGATGGCAGCTCAGAAGCAGAAATCAGAATCTGCTCAGCGAGGAGCCTGGCGGAGACCAGGAAGCAAGAGGAAGGAACAAGAGGCAACGGTGGCCAAAGAGCAGTGCAAATGGGCTGGGGGGGGTGGGGGGTGGGTGCTGGGGGGCTGGATGGGTCTGAATCTCACTTCTGAGCAACACCAGACAAGCTTGCCAGGAAAGACCCCGTCAGGAGAAGTGCCTCCAGACTCTTCTCCTGGAGTCTTCTCCCACCCTCAGGTTGTGAGGCTGTCCCAAATCCTGTCACAGGCCCCTGTGGCCATCCTCTCCATTCTCTCTTCTCTCCCAGGGAGCCCAGCCCAGGCCCGAGTGGCCGCCCAGTCACCTCCACCCACGCAGCCCAGGGAGCGGACTGCGGGCACGTTATTCAATAGGTGCCACCAGCAGCCACCTGGAAAGCTGAGGAAAGTCGATACCCTAATCCCAGTGCCCGTCTCTGGGGAACAGGCCCAGGGCCGCTCCCTGTTGCTCCTAAGGGGAGGGCTGCTGGGGGCCGACGCCCCAGTGAGCCCAGCCCCTCCCTGATCGGTGTCATGGTGATGGCCCTATAGAAAACAGCCAGGTTGCTTCCAGAAGGCCAGCCAGCTGTGGGTCCCAGAAGGAATGGGTTGAAAGAGCAGGAAGACCACCGGGGTGGCTAAGGGAACAACAGAGGTGACCCTCACCTCCCAAGCCTGCCCTTCCCCCAACCCAACCCAGCCAAGGGCTCTTGTTTATACAGATAAGATTGATGCTTGCTGCCCCACACAGGGAGATCAGCCCCAACAATGGGGTGGGTGAGGGGGTGGGGGGAAGGTGGGGAAGGAGTCCTGGCTGTTCTGGTGGGGGTGGGATACAGGGTATGCTGGGCATTAAGGCACCGTGACTGCTCTGGGAGGCAACTCAGTTGTTCCATGGGACTCTGGACACACAAGCTTGGGCCTGGTACCAGGTCTTCAAGGAAGCCATGATAGATGGCGAGAGCTGGCCTGGCCTGAGGGTGACATGTGACTGGGCAGCAAGGGGGCACTGTCCTTAGGGCAGGTTGGGAAGTGACCAGGAGCTCAGACCAGAGCTCTAGGCTTAAAGGTATCCTCTCCTCACCCAAGGTACAGAGGGCTTGGCTGCCACTGCCCGCTGCCCCACGGTCCTGATATGGCTTCAGTTCACCCTAGAGGACCTTTCCCGCCCAGGTCTGTACGGACTGAGGGATGTTGGACACCTCCATTGGCAAAAAAGGAGCTACTCTAGCCCCTGGTCCTGTCCTTCCTGTTTCCCAGTGGGAAGGCCCCTCTTGGGAGCCCAACTGGGGTGGGATCCTGGAGAGAAACATATGCTCAAGCGGGGGCTGCTTCGCCAACGCAACACGCAGGGGCCCTGAGCCAGCTTCTCCCTCTGGTTCTTTTCTCCTGGTGCCGGCCAGAGACCCACCCAAAGGAGTTTGGCTCAGGTCTCCCCAGGGCTGGGCAAGCCTGGGACGGAGCAGGCTGGTACATGGGCTGCTTGCTGCCTGGCTGGACACCATCCAGGCTGGCCGCCCCATGCCTGCCTGCCCCGCGGGCACTGCATTCTCGTCTCTTCTCATCCCTCACCCTCCTCCCAGAAGCCACTGGATTTAACTCCTGCAGGCTGTCCCAAGACCGACGAAGACCCTCAGGGAGCCTGTATACTTGGGGCCCTATTGAAATAAATAGCAGCTACCGTTTCATGAGCACTTACTATGTGCTAAGGACTGCACTAGGATTTTATGTGCACTTTCTCATTCAAACCCAATTATAGTCCCGCGAGGAAGGTATCATTGCCCTCGTTTCCCAGAGAAGGAAACTCAGGTCCAAAGAAATCACGTAAATGGCTCGAGTACCCAGCTGAGGGGAAAAGGCAGGCTCGGAACTCAGATGTGGGGCAGCACTGCCCGACAGAAACAGGATGTCAGGCTGGCAGGTAATTTAAAATTACACTAAAGTAAAAACAAACAAGAGAAATTAACTTTAAGTATCTTATTTAACACGATATACCCCAAACTGTTATCATTTCAACATAATCCACTTAAAAATATTTAACAGCATTATTGTTATATCCTTTTGTTTGTACTACGTCTTCCAAATCTGGTGTGCATTTCACACTTCTAGCACATCTCAAGTGCTAAGAGCCACATGCGGCAGGTGGCGGCCACAACGGCCCGCTGATATTTCTAAAGGCCTCACTCTCAACCATTACGCTGTCAGCCCCAAACGCTTTTCTAAATCAGCCCCCATGTTTGAATCGGGCACCATGACCTTATAAAGCACCCTTATACCGGACGACAACAATGAGCCGGTGGCACTTGAATCCCATTTTTAGGAAACCCGTGCCACCTGCCCTTTCCTAGGGCACAGGAAACTAAACATTGCCCAGAGGGCTATGTGGTGAGTTGTTCTGTTCCAGGGGAGAAGGAAGGCCAAGGCCAACAGTCAAGGATGGCCTTCAGAAGGGGCCCTTTGTGCTACAGGGAAGCCCCAAAGCCAGCAAAGGTGGATTCTTAGGACCCAGGGGGTTGGGAGTAGGGTAGAGACTTGGTGGCCAGACTCCTAGCCCCAGCCCATTGCAGAAGAAGGGTGAGGCCACTTCTGGGCGGAGGCCTTCCATCAGGGCTGACACATTTTCCTAATGGTGCTGAAGGCCATCCCTTAGGGACAGAAGCTACCTGGACCCTTCCTTGCAAGTAGCTGATGCAAGCAAGCCTGAATTTATGCCATGGTAATGGCTCTTATGTGGCCCAGAATGTGACGGGCAGAGACACCCAGCAGGACACTCAGGCCCTCAAGGTCAACCCAACTGTATGGCCAAATGGATGTGTAGGCAATGGAGTCAGAGAGAGGTGGGTTCCGAGATACACCCCAGCTATGTGGTAAAGGCTCATTAGCTGAGAGCCCTGGGGCCAGCCAGCTGAACTGGCCAAGCTTCAGTTTCCACATGTAGACCGTTGGGGGCTAATTCCGGCCTCGCGGGGCGGTCGTGTAGATTAAAGGACATGAGGCATGTTTAATGCACAGCGCATTGCTAGACACAATACCTACCGCTTATTGAACACTTACTATCAACTCACAAAATGCAGAAAATAATACCCAATTTTGCAGGGTTGTCAGGGGAATCCATGAAATTAGCATTGATATCTTTATGGCACGAGGCTGGACACTAGAAATTTTGAGTCTCCTTCCCCGGCAGGGCTACTCAGAGCAGCAAGATGAACACCTAATATCTAATATCGGGATGGAGAACCCTGGCTTCTTTCTGTAAAAGGCTTGCAGCACCAATGAAACCCTGGCTACGCCCCTTCCTCCCCTAACTCCTAAGTGCTCCCCCACTTCCCAGGGCCCCATGGGGTGGGAAGTGTGGAGAGGAAGAGAAGGGCCCCTATCTAGACATACAGAGAAGGGCGCCCCATTCTCTCTCTCCAGAATTTAACTTTACAGGAACCTGGTAAGAACCAGGAAAGAAAGAGACCCCAAATATGTGGCTTAAGAGCAGGAACCAACACACAAACTATCACACATACCCATCTATTTAAAATCCAGACACCCTGCAGTTCTAACCCTGTTCTGCCCTCCCAAACTCTAACTTGGTCAGTGTGAAATGGCCTGCCTGTCCTGGGAAAGAAGTTGGTAGGCTTCCAGGTAATTGTGCCCACGCACCCACCTTGCTGCCTGGGGGGTGCCTGCACTCTTCTCTTTTCTTTCTCTTCTCTTTTCTGTTTTCTTTTCCTTTCCTTTCTTTTCTTTTTTTTTCATTTTCTTTTCTTTTCTTTCTTTCCCTCTCTCTTTCTCTTTCTTTTTTTAATTTAAGTTTTATTTATTTTTTAAGTAGGCTCCATGCCCAACATGGGGATCAAACTCACGATCCCGGGACCAAGAGTCGCATGCTCCAACTGCCCTGGCCTGCACCATTTCTGCCTCTGGGATCAGGGTCAGGTCTGGCAGGAAACCACCCCAAGCTGGGCACTGACACACTGAGACACACACATACACCCCTCTTATGTCATCAAGTCTCCCCCAAACCCTGCAAGGTGGGGTGTTGGTGTTCCCATTTCACAGAAGTAGAAGCTGAAGGTTGCAGGCCACAGTGGAAAATTAGGGTACCAGAGCCAGCTAACACAGAAGCCCAGAATTTTAGCCTTCTAGTCTTAAAATGGAAGCTTCCAGCAGGCAAGAGAAAAGAGTGGGTAGGTACTGCCTGGAATTCTGATCTCTGGGTGTGCCCGAGGTGCAAATGGGCCCAGGTATGCTGGACTGACATGAATTAGGATAAAGGTCCCTGGTGGTTATCATGCATTCATTCGTTCAAAAATTATTTGAGCCCCTCCCTCCTCTGTGCCAGGTACAGCGCTGGGGATATAAACACAAAGAAGACACAGTTGTTGCCCTCTTCACCACTGCAGCAGAGGTCAAGGTCACGAACAGATGATTCAAATATTGCGTGTTCAGAGCAATAAAAGATGCGGGACAGGGAGGAGGAGGTGAGCAAAGAAAAGGCTCATTCTGGGGGTGCCCCGGGGGCTCAGTCGGTTAAGCCTCCCACTCTGGATTTCGGCTCAGATCATGATCTCACGGTTCATGGGTTCGAGTCCCACGTCAGGCTCTGCAATGCGGAACCTGCTTGGGATTCTTTCTCTTCCCCTCTCTCTACCCTTCCTGGGTTCAATCTCATGCTCTTAAAATAAATAAACTTTGGGGGGGTGGGGGAAGCTCATTCTGTCTGCAGCGTCAAGGAAAGGCTCCACAAGGCTGTGAGTGGTTTTCGGAGAGTGTGCCTTGTGGAGAAGGGGACTGACAAGTCCCCAGGCTGAAGGGTAGCATCGGGATGTACTGGGTTGCTGTATTGGGATGGGCTGTGGAACCCCCTTTGATTATTTGAGAACAGTGGCCTCTCACTGAGCACTCACTGAGCACCAGGCTGGGACACAGATGCACTTGCCCAGGCAGAGGCCGATCCAGGGCTGGCTGCCCCATGGGTGGGCATGCAACAATCACTGTGAAATACTTCTCAACTCAAATACCAACAGCAACGTTCGCTGAGCACTTACTTAGTGCCAGGCACAGAACGACTGCTTTTCAGACCGCCCCATGTGATCCCAACCCCAGGTGCAAGCTGTTAGGCTCCCACCTTACACAAGAGGAAACAGAGGCCTAGAAAGGTTAAGATACGTGGCTCGGGGCGGCCCAGCTAGTACAGCTGAGCTGGCTCAGGCCGGGCCAGGCACCACTGTGACTGTGGAAGCTGTGGGCAGGGGCATTGCTGCGCCTCTCTCCGAGGGGGTGGGGAGAGTCACCGACAAAGCAGGTGGGCAGAGCTCCAAGTTCCTTCCACCTGCTCCTCCAACAGCACTACAGGCACCCCCATGCCCTCTGCCCTGTATGATTCTTGATCCAGTCTGGTCTTTCCAGTGAGATGTCACCTGCCACCCACTCTTCGTGCCACACTGTCCCACATAATACCTTTTTCACTTGTGAGAGCCAATGAAGATACCCTAATAGCCCCCACTTTGCAAACATATTCAGGCTAAAACTAACTTAGTAAAACTCAAATTCTTTATAGGAGATGCCTTTTAGGGAAAAAAATAACTCTTATTATGTCTATTAACTTTTTTTTTTCTTTTTTGCAATGACAAGGGTGGGTCACCTGCATGGCCACCATACCAGAGTTCATGGGAATTTCCTACCAGAGGCACTGGCTATGCAGGAAGATGAAAGGGTCCTCGCACAAATGCCTGGGCAGAAAGAAAGGTGCTCAATTCAGCATCCACTTGGGGCTTGAGTGCTTCCCATTATTTGTAAAATTCTAGAGAAGGCGGGTGTCACTGTGTTACAATGCACCCCACTTTACAGATGGGACAACCAAGGCTCAGATAAGTTATGTGACTTGACTGTTGACCTGAAACCCCAAGAGGCCTGGTGATGGTGTCCCCAGGACTGGCTGGAGGGGATTCTACTCCCTTCTCCTGGCCTAACAAAGCAGGAACAAACGCAGTTGTCACATGACCATGGGGGGGGGGATCGGATTCTGTGGTCACCTAGAAAGCAGGAAGTTAAGCTCCCCTGCTTTTTCAGCAGGCATGGTGGGAGTGAAAGTGCTAGGTCAAGCCTCCATGTTCCTGGCATCATACACCTCCCCACCCAGGCCCTCCTGCACCCAGCAGCAAAAAAAAAAAAAGAAAAAAAAAAAGAAAAAAAAAAAAAAGAAAAAAAAAAGAAAAAGAAAAACTGAAAGGGCAATGGGAGGAGCTGAACATAACAGTATTTGGTGGGGGATGGGGGCGGGGAGGTGGTTACTTGTGCCAGTGCCAAAGTCCAGAGAAAAGGGGGGGGGGGGGTGGGAGAACGGCAAATCGATGCACTCAGCACAAAGTTCAAACTGGATTTCTGCCTGGGACCAGAGGTCAGGGGTTCCAACTCCGCGGTGTCAAGCCCCTGCCAGGGATGCTCCCACCCCTCCCCCACCCTTGCCAACGCCAGCTTGGCAGTGGCAGGAAGTGGGAGCCTGGCGGCCTTGGTATTCCCAGCACCCAGCTCTGGCTGGACGGGGCTCCTGGTGACCTCACTTCCACGAAACCAGCTGGTCCTCTCCGGCTCCACCTTCTACCTTAAGGCTGAACAGTGCCCTTTCTCTGTCCAGGGAAGCTTCTGCTGGCACCATGGATACTCCTGCCACAGGCTGCCACCAGGTGGAGAGCTGGTGCAAGCCAAATGGGCCCTGAGAGGCCTAGCTCCCCACAATCTGCACCCCAAGGCGTCCCCCTTCACTCCCTGGGGACAGGAGGCTCTCATCACCACTCCTGTTTTGCTACTGACCCTCCTGCAGCTGGTCCACACTGGGATCGTTTGGGGAAACACCAAACTTGGGCAAAAAGTAACCAGCCTGCTTCGTGTCCCAGGACTGGAGTGAGACAAGATGATGACAGGGCAAGACCACCTGCCCCTGGTGAGTGCTGCTGGCCTCGGGACACCGGACCACTCTCCCCGCCCTGCCCCCAGCCCGTTCCCTTCCTCCAAAGTCCTCCCCTCCCATTCCCAGATACAAGCTGGCGCTTACTCCTCACATTCCTGAGACTCATAAATCCTCCTGGGTGGCAGAGCCACCACCACCTCCGAGACGCCTCTGCACCTCCTCCCCGCACCCCACCCCCACACTTCGCCCTGAGACGGCGGGGCTTCGTCTCCTCTTAAAAGTCACACTGTACTTCAGGAGGATGAAGTCCAGCCAGGCTGAGGTTAATGATACACACACCAGCCGGCGGGGTGGAGGGGGGGTGGTCGGGGGGGGGGGAGGTGCGGGAGAAGCCTGTGGGCAACCCCTCCCCTCCTGGTGCTGGGGCTCGGCACAGTAAAGGGGCGGTTATTCCTCTTGCTTTTTGAAATCGGGGAGGCGGTCGCTTCACCCCAGCTTCAGCTACCACCCACAGGGGCCGTGGAGGACGCTGGCACCTCTGGTGCGGCTGGGAGTCGGGTGGCCGACGTGGGGCGGGATTGGGGGGTTCCGAAGAACGCGAACAGATACCGCCAACAGAACCGAGGAAGGGGGACTGGGCTCCCCTGAGCCGCCCTCCTTCACCCCCACTCCCAAAGGCCAAGGGACAAGTGCAGGTGGCAAGGCGCTCAGGGTCCCAGCCCAGTCTGGGGAGGGAGGGGCGTGGGGGTGGCGGGACGCAGCCCCAATTCAGCAACTGCCAGTTTGACCTGTCGGCGGGAGGGCGGAAGCAGCCTCCCGTTCGAGGATCTAGTTTCAGAAAGACAAGGCAGGCGCAGGGATGGGCGTCCGAGGGGCGCCTGGGTCTCTCCCGATCCCCACTCCCACCCCTTTCCAGTCGCCGCTGGGTCCCGGCCCACACTTACCCGCTCGGGACAGCTCTTCTCCACCTCGCGCGGTTCTGGCGCGGCGGCCTGCGGCTCATTTTCGTTACCAGCTCCCTGCGCTTCGGTGGCGACCGGCGGCTCGGCCTGCCCGGGCCCGTCTTGGGCTCGCAGCAGCTCCTCCCGGACCTGGACACCCAGCTTCTGCAGTCGCTCGTCCGTCTCGGGGTCGACCACCAGCAGGCGCACTGCGTTGAGCGCGGCGCGGATGCGGCTCACCACCTGCTGGTGGGTCTCTTTCTCTACGTTCTCGCCGTTCACTTCCACCAGCCGATCTCCGGCCAGCAGCCCCGACTTCTCGGCTGGCGAACCGGGCTCCACCAGCCGGATGAACTGGCCCACCTTGCCCTTCTCCCCGTGCAGGTGGAAGCCGTAGCCGTTCGGACCCTTCTCCAGGCAGCAGAGCCGGGGTAGGGGCGCCCCGGCCGCCGCGTCCGCGCTCATCTCGCCCGGCTCAGTGGTGCGACGTGGGGTCCTGTTGGGGGCTGGGGGCGGGACGGTCCAGCCCTTCTCTCCTCCCTGTGGACCGGCAGGCAGGAGGGAGCGCAGGAGGGAATCCCCGCGCCGTCAGACTGGCTGAACAAGCAGGTGTGCGGCGAGCTGTGGCCCCGAACTGCTAGAAGTTGGAGCAGGAGCGCGTGGACCAATCCCCACCCCGCGCGGCGTCTGAGCGATGCCGAATCTGCTCCAGCCCCTTATTCCGGGGGCGGGGTCGCGCCGAGGGTGTGGACACCAAGACCCAATCAGAAGCCACGAACAGGGGCGCTCGGGCCGGGTGAACAACTCTGACCAATGGGAACGCTCAGGGGCGGGGCCCAGTGCTCTGCGCGGCGCCCCGCGGCGCAAGAAGAAAGAAGGCTCAGGAAGTGGAAGTGTTTGTTACCAAGTGGCCGGAGTTGAGGCGGGGGGCGGGGCGAGTTCCTGGTACTGGGCGGAGGGACCCTCAGGCTCAGTTTTGGTTTTCTTACATTTGGTGGGGATTGTGGAGAGCCAACCTTTGGGTAAAGGACTCTAACGTTTTAACAGCCTTTAGCTAAAACCTTGTGTGCACTCCAATGAGGGGTGGGAGCGACTGTTGCCGGGGAAACCGCTCCAGCTCCGGGGCTGCAGGGTCGCAGAAGTCTTATGAACAAGACGAGGTGCACCTCTGACCCAACAAAGTTGTTTGAATAACGACATTTTCCCGTTCGTGGAGTCACTTTGCGTTGTTCAAGGACACGCTTACAGGGGTGCGGGCTCTCATCCTCGCTGGAACTGTGTGAGGGCTCAGCAGGGAGCCCAGGCTTCCCCGGGGCTGCCTACTGAGGACAGGCCACCTAGGACAAGGGTGTGAACACTGGCGTCAGCGTTTGGCTAGGGAAGTGGGGGAAGAGAGGCAGAACAGAGTCTGGTAACCAATCTCTGAGTACAGCGAGCAGAGGATAAACAGCCCTGGCTTTTCCCAATATAAAACAAAAAACAAAAACAAAAACAAACAAACAAAAAAACCCCAAATGGGACCATGAGATAAACCTTTCACCTCCTGGCCCGGGGAGAGGCTGGGGTGCCGGTTGGTTAGGGGTGAGGTGAGCAGTTGGGGGCATTGAAGGATGAGGATCAAATGATTTGGGCAGTGACAGTTCCCCCAACATGCATCATTTCAACATGATCTCCCCTGTCCCCTCTCCCTGCGCACCTCAAAGAAGCAGCGGACAGGGTGTACTTTCCAAATTCTGCAATTTAATTCTGAAAACACAAATGCGGACCATGTGATTCGGTCTCCTGTGACCTGCCTTGGGCCCCAGAAGAGCCCAGCAAGGTCAGGCTCCTCCCTGCTTCGCCTGGGAGAAGCCTAGGAGAGTTTCCTTATCAGGCCCAAGTTGGAGCTGCTGACTCTGCTCAGAGAGCAAGATTTCTGCCTTGAAAGCAAATGCAATAGCCTCAGAAATGTGAAGTGTGTACTTCTTCCTTTATCCTCTCCCTTGCCCTTGGCCTGGAGAGCTAGAGTAAAGGTGCCTCCAGGTCATGACCCGCATATCTCCTGTCCACCTCCATTTGCTGCAGTCAGGGACCTGGGAGACCGGTGACCTTGGCCCTACATAAACTCTGCTGACTCTCCTCACCCCAGTCTTACTCAAATGACCTTGTTTTGCACACTGTGTTGGTTTACCCAGTAATGGGTGACTTCTCACTCCCTAACTTGGCTCAGTGGGAGGAGAGATGGAGAGTTTTGGCCTTGGTGTCTGTCTGGAAGCGAAAAGGCATGAGTGGTCAAGGAGGAGACAGCGCTTGGGTTTGGGGGATATGTGTGGTGGGGTGAGGTTTGCTCAGTTCTGCCTCCCATCTGCTCCAGAAGTCAGAGGTTTCTCCTTAACTGACTCTTAACCCAGTAGAAGCCCTGTGGCTGCTAGAAGTGGGCTGTGGGGGTGCATACCTGCCAAAGGTTTGAGATAGGAGAAAAACCTTTTCCTGGCTGTGACCTCAGGTGTCTAGGGGCACAAGCAAAAAGGTAGAGAAGACCAGGGGTTCCGGGAGGTGGGGTTCCCCTGGGACCCAAGGTCCAGAGAACAGGAACCAGATGTTTTCGGCTTGTGAGCTGGAGGAAAAGGGGCACATGTCCCAGAGGGGGACTAGGAAAGCCAGAGGCAGCCAAACAGATAGACTTAGTCTGGGTCACTCCTCCCCCCTGCACCCACAGAGCTCCGTCACTGCCCGATCTCCACATCTCTTATCTTCCCTAGCCTTGGTCTAGCTCCCGGCACCAGGGACCATCTTACTGGGGAAGACTGTTCCCTGGGAGCTGGAGGAAATGAAAGTTGGGGGTCTGCTTAGCCTCTCCGGTTGAGGTGAAGGTGGCCACGGGGTCACATCTGGCCCTCACGCTGCAGAAGTGCGTCACTGCCCTCTGGTGCTGAACTGAAGCAACACCACCCTTGTCAAGGTTAGGAGGGAGCCTCAGCCCCCCAAGTCCAAGTAGCAGAAGGCAAAAGGGCCACCAGCTCCCTGCCTTGTTTTTCTGGTGCCCCGCCTCCCCCCTCCCTCCCTTTTTGTATTACATTATGTGTCATTAGGATGAAATAAATATGTTACCCTCCCCCAGGATGCAGGGAAACTACGTAACTAGGGTAGGGGTGGGAGTACAGCTCCCGCTTGGGAAGGGGCTGTCCACTGGGTCCCCCAACTCCCAGCCTCGCAGAATAAACCAGATCTGGGGGGAGAAGGCTGCATCCGCGGGGGCCTCTGGAGCCCCCTTGCAGGCCCTTGGTATTCACAAGACGGAGCAGCAGCTGGGCCGTTTCTTCTGGGACTCCACAAAGTCTCGGATCTGGAAGCTGGGCCCATCGGGCTGCCACAGGGCTCTGTATTTCAGCTCCCTTGAAGAGGAAGAAGCAGTGGGCTGGGCAGGGAGTGAACAGCTGCACCCTCCCCACTCCCACAGCTCGGGGCTACTGGACACAGCATGCACAATGTGGTTGGGCCAGGGGCTGGGCCAGGGGCCAGGCCCTACTGGATTCCCAGATGGTGCCACCCTGCCCTGCACGGTTCTCTTCCTTGCTCAGCTCTTACTTGGCAATGGCCAGAAAGGCTAACTCCACATTCATGCCCGTCTTGGCGCTGGTCTCCATGAAGGGAACGCCATACTCCTGCCAGGAAGAGAATGTCCTCAGGGCCAGCCTCTGGCCGTCCCCACCTCTCACCCTGCCCACGGGGAGTCACTTACCCTGGCCAGTGTCTCTCCGTCCTCCGAACGGATCACCCTTTCACTGCTCACATCTGCCTGTCAAGCCCAGGTGGGTCACTCTGGGGAAGAAAACCTCCACCCCCAGCTGCCCCTTCTCAGGCCCTGGCTGGCCCTTCTTTTGCCTGAGGAGCAGCCACTGCCTGCCCTCTGCTGGTAGCCTGTGGGACTGCGGGTGGTAGGCTTAGCCCGCCCCCCCCCCCCCCCCCCCCCCCCCCCCCCCCCCCCCCCCCCCCCCCCCCGCCCACCAGGGTTTCTGCCTTGTTCAGGCAGAGTTACCCAGCTCCCAGCCAGGGGATCTGACTGCCACTTGGTGAAATGGGAAACTGTCCTTCGCAGGGGTGTGGTGACCAGCCTCAGAGAGATGACAGTAGTTGGGGCTAACCTTTGCTACTTTTAGCGCCTCGTCTGTGACCCTACTACTGTGATCTAATCGAGGCTGAACAGCTGGGTATCCCTGGATCTCTCAGACCGCAGCTTGGGCTTTCCCTGGAGGGGAGAAGCTTTAAGAGGGCAGATGAGATGGGCTGAAGCTGCCACATAAGTCTGACCCTTGCCCTGGAGTCTGGAAAGAAACCTGTGCTGGAAGGATGTCCAGCTAACCCTCTGGGGCAACTGTGGGGCTGGGTGGAGCGAGTGGTGTGGCAGTGGGGCAGGAGGTGCGGGGATGGGCTCGCTCACCTTGTTGCCAAGCAGCATGATCACCACATCCCTCTGGGCATACTCGTGAATCTCAGTGAGCCAGGCCTGTGGGAGACGACGAGCTGAGCCAGGCCAGGCCTGAGACCCAGCCCTTCCCCCCTCCCTCTCCCCTGCCCTTCTTCCGTCCTGTTGGTTTTCCTGGGCTACTCACTGCCCTCCCTGAATTCTCTCATTTGCATCTTTGTTCTGGCCTCTCCAGTCTTGATCAGTTTTTCCTAGCCAACCCCAAATGCCGCAACTCCCTGTTCTAGAGAAGCCGGAGATGGCAGAGCTTTCTCTCCTAAATCAGCTGGGAGTCATCAGCGATTTCCTGGCTGCCCTGCTGAGGATTCTAAGGCCACATCAGGGCTCAGTGATCAAAAATACTGTGATTGATTAGTGATGTCTACCAGGAGCATGAAGTCAGAGGTGGCAATGAGTGCCACAGATCTCCATCCTCTTTATAAGCTGTTTTATATCTGTATGTTTTGGTTTCTCCTCCCCCCCCCCCAAACCCCACCCCTATTTGCTTGGCAACCCCTGAGATCAGGCAGCTGTGAAAGCTTTATGGTGCTGTGCACACAGTGGGTGTTTGTACTTGTTGAATTTTTATCCCTACTCTCTTTTAATGGTTTGGCGGGGACAGAACTGCTCACTGCCTGAATCACTGTCTTGCAAGCTGGGCTGGATGTATGGGTAGACTTTCCTGCCTGGGTTCTCCCCTTGGCCTCTGTGGGTAATTGTCCAGGGTGGAGCTGGGTACTTTCTGAACACTCTGTCATGAAACGCGCTCATGAATCACGGGCAGGGCCAAGCAGGTGGCACAGGCACCCAACAGCCTGCCTGGCCTTTATGCCCACATGCTGCCCAGGAGCAGTTTATTACTTCTGAGTCACAGCTCAGGTGTTTTTCAAAAGGCAGCGGTGTTCTGGGTTCCACCCCTTCCCCATAAAGCAGGAAGCAGTCCTAGCCTGCAGAGGCCCCGCCCCGGCTGCTTCTGGGTGGCCTGTGGAGGGGACCTACCCGGATGTTGTCGAAGGAAGATTTGTTGGTGATGTCGTACAGCAGGAGCAAGGCTGCGGGAGGAAAGAGAGCTCACACAGGGGGCGTGGGGCGGAAGGCTGGGCATTACAAGTGGGCTTGGGAAGGACTCACCCTGGGCATCTCGGTAGTAAGCATGGGTGACGCTGCGGAACCGCTCTTGCCCGGCGGTATCCCAGATCTAGGAAGGGACAGACAAATGGTCAGAAGGAGGCAGCCTGCGGGGACTCTGCTGGGTCGAGCGAACCCACTCTGGAGTGTAAGAGATGTGTGGGGAGGTGGGCTGTTTCCTGCTGTAGGTGCTCAGGGCCTTCTGAACATCTGACGGTGCCCCGGAGGGGGGCATTAAGTTCTCAAGCTGGGTCAGGCTATAGCCCCTTCCCTAGCCCAGGGGTTGGGGGTGTCCTGTCTCCTACAGCATATGAGGCCTGGGAAACTGGCGGTGGGGGCGGGGGGAGCTGGAGCAAGCCGAGGCTAGTCTGAAGGCACGTGGAGCTGCCTTTGATCGAGGGTGCTGGGAACTGCTTTTTCAACAAATATCAAACAAACAAAAGCCGTTTCCTCTGGGCCCCACAGGAAATTGCCCCAGGCGGAGGGCAGGGCTGGGGGCCTTCTGTGGTTTGGGTGAGGAGCAGGGGCGGGGCTCCACCATCACCCTCCTTCCCCGGCAGCCTCCTTCTCACCTGCAGCTTCACCCTGACACCATCCACAGTCACCACTTTGTTCTGAAAGAGAAAAGGGCAGAGGGAGGGTGGATTTGGAAAGCAGGGGAGGCTGGGGTCCTAGGCATCCAACAGAGCAGCAGACATCCTGCTGGTGGCTCCCCAGGGCTAAAGGGGGTGCGGTGAGCCCGGGAGGCATCTCCAGCCAGATCACCCCTTCAGGGCAGCAGAACCCTGTCTCCAAATATCCCCATGACACAGTTCTCCCTTCTGGGGACTTGTCTGCTCACATGCCAGGGCCGGAGCCCAAGAACCTGCCTGACTCTCCCTAGACCTCAGCAGGCAGCACAGGACTGGGGGAGCCCCCGCCTCTTTCCCACTTCCACTCGGCTCTCCTGGAGCTCCGCCCCATCCTGCCAAGGGAGCCCTTAGAGATAAGAAGCGCCCCCCCCCCCCCCCCCCCAGCATCCTGGGCACTACAGAGGCTGGATCAGCAGAATCTGCTTTCCCCTAGCTGCTCACTAGTTCTCCAGAGGGAAGCTTCAGTTCTCCTCCCATTGGGAGGGAGGCACCCAGCCTCTGCACAGCCTCCTTCCCCCCACCCTCCAGCCTGGGTTAGACCTTACTCTCCCGGAACCTTTGTGCTATGTCCCTGCTGCAGATCTGTAAACATGGGTTCCTCAAGACGAGAGGGAGGGAGCCTGGTGAGCTGCTCTCTCCCCACAGGGCCAGCCTGGCTCTTCAACCTAATGTAGTGCTGTGCTTCTGGGAACTCCAGAAAGACAGGGAGACCTCTGAGGCCTTGCCAGAAGGGCCCAGCTCAAGGGGCAAAGAGCAAGGGGACCGAAGGCCAGGAAACTCAGCTCACACCCTGGGATGTGTCTGCCCTGTTCTGGGGCAGAATTGTAAGACTTATCCTATAGGTGGGCAAGGAGCCCACCATGCCCAGACTCCTTGAACCTGGCCACCTCTGTGGTCCCTGGTGCCCTCTGGACAGTGAGCCACAGAAGCTTTGAGGAGCCAGGGCAGGCAAGGAGAGGACAGCACCCTGGGCCTGAGCTGTGGTCCCCCTGGCTTGCTGCTGGCAGGAGGAGCCTACAGCCACCTCACCCTGAAGTCTATGCCGACGGTGGCTAGGAAGGTCCCGGACAGGAAGGCCCCGTCTTTGAATTGGATCAGGAAACAGGTTTTGCCAACGCCTGAGTCTCCCAGAAGCATCACCTAGGAGATGGGGGCAGAGGCAGTTAATGGGGAGTTGGGTCAAATTTCTGGGCATCCAGGGAGAGAGGCCCTAGAAAGAGGGGCAGAGGGCCAGGGACGGATGCTGTCAGCACTGAGGGGCACCTGCTTCTGGAAAGCCCGCTGCTGCCTTCACCCTGCCTCTCCTTGGCTCAGCTCATTTCTCAGGCCCTCCCTCTGACTCTCTTGTCCTCACCCAATTTCCTGGAAGCCTGTGTTGAGACCTCAGCACTAACAGGTGAGCAACTGTGCTTGGTGGCCCCAAAGAACCACCACACTTACATGGTCTAGACTCTGGCCCCATTCTCCCCTTGCCACACCAAGCTGGGATTCCCTCTCTGTCAGTGTGGATTCTGCATGTGTGCGCCTGGGTGGATGGGGCTATACTGCCCAGAAGGGAAGTGTTAATACCATGGACAGGGATTCCCACCCACAGGAGGGTATCAGATCTGATGGGGGAGGGCACTGTCATTTGCAAGGGCATATTCTAAAATTACGACTGCTGTTTTTTTTTTTTTTTTTTTTTTGTCACAACATTTACCTGGAATTTTCTAATGACATTTAATGTTTACAAAAGGGTTGCATGAACTAGGGAGGGTTGAAATTGATACTGAAATGGGGAGACAATGAATCTGAAGTTCCTTCTGCAGAAACCTCTCCAGTGGGACAAATGGCAGCAAACTGGCATCCCCGGGTCCCTGTAGGGGAGGGAGTGTGGGTGTGTGTGTGTCTCTCCCCTTTATTCTTGGCCAGTCACTGCTCATCTATCTTCTTTTGAGGACAAGTGGGGGCAGGGGAAGGGAGCCCTCTGTCAGTCATTCCTCAATCTTGGAGACCAGAGGTCTGGACTAATGCTGGAACTTTCCCAGTTGGCTGCTTACATACTTAAAGGATTGAGCATAGACTAGGCTTGAGTTACTTTTGAGGCTCTGACCTTGACAACGGAGGCCAGAGGCTTTTCTGCTGTGGGCACGATGTACTGGGATTAGCTAGCTTTGGTGGAAAGGTAAAGGGTCTGAGCAAAAGGGATACAGAGGCTGGGGTCCTGGCTTCTAAATGGCCTACTGAGGGATGTTAGGAAGATTTCTTAACCCTTATGTGGCATGGTTTCCACGGTGACCAGAAGGGAGAAAGGGTGATTTCATTGAGGCCTCTTTAGAGTTGGTTAACGCCTAGGACCAATAAACTGCCTAAGACTCGGGAAAGAGCGGCCCAGGGCTGGGTAGGGCCTGCCTGTGGCCCCCATTCCCTCTAATTGGGTCCAAGGAGCTCCAGCCAGGCTCTTCCCAGGCTGGCCTGCACTCAGTCTCCTGGGGCAAGCCTGGGGGAAGCAGGCTGCTGAAGGCCACGGGTCAACTCTCCACAGATGCTGCTTGGCCCAGGGAGGTGGGGCGGGGGGGCGGAGGGGGGTTGGTGGAGAGCTGGGGGCTGGGGAGCCCTTGGAGCCTGCGCTGCTCCCTGGCTCCTGCATCCTAGCCCTTGAGCGGGGAGGAGGGAGGGTGACTCCAGTATACTTTACAGATCACGACCGCCTTAAACAAAAGATGCCCACCACCACCCACCCAGCCAGGCAATTCTACCAAACACAAACAGCTGCCCAGCCTTGCCACCTCCTTGGCAAATGGCCCAGCTGGACTGTCAGGCCAGGAGGTCAGGTGGTCCCCACCAGCCTAGGGGCTGGCCCTTAGCAGCTCCCCCTTCCCTGAAGGCACAGGGGCCCATTTCCTGCCACCAGCCCACACAGGACGCCTATCTTAACGGCTCTGGGTGAGTAAGTGACTTACAGACTGGCTTCCCCTGAAACAAGGGGGGGTGGAGGCCTCAGTTCCTGGTGAGAGTGAGCCTGGGGTGGGGGTGGGGGAGGGAACCGAGGCACAGAAAGAGGCAGGTCTCTTTCAAGGCCACGCAGCATGAGGCAGGGCAGCCCTCACTCATCCCCAAACTTGCAGAGGAAGATTGGAAGCCCTGCGCTCCCTCAGCACCTCTTTCAGAGTTCTGGGTACCCGCCTCCGCCATGTGCCCCAGGGTGGGGGTGGGTGGGGTGGGGAGGTGTCTGTCCTCCACCTTCACCTGCTTCTGTAACAGGGCAGCCCTCTAGAGGAAACCGGCCTCAGAGAGCTGACTTCAGCTCCCCCATGGGGGACTTGTGATGAAGCAACAAAATCTTTCTCAGGTTCTAAAAATTCCCAGGTGGGCCTGCATTTTGGTTAGCAACATCCTCCTGGAGGAAGGCGGGAGGAAATGGCTGCAGCAGTGGAAAGGGAAGGGGTACGGCTTGGGGGCAGCTGGGGACCTAAAGAACTTCAGGCCTAAGGCCTTGAAACTGGATGTTAAGTCTCAGGGGAGAGCTTAGCTGGGAAAAGGGCGTTAACGACAACTGCTCCGCCGCCAGGGGGCGTCCTCTCTGCGTCTCCAGGCATCCCTATTTCCCAGCATTCGGGATGCCTGTGCCCAGGAGGGTTGAGCGCTTAACCTTTACGCAGAGGCATGGGGTTCCCGGGAGATCATATCGCCGGGGGTGTGCAGAAGGAAATTGGGTTGGGGTCCGCTGTGTGGGGCAGTCAGTCAATCGCTCCTTCCGACCTTCCTCTTCCCACCCTCGCTGAGCCAGCCCAGACGTCGGCAGTCTCCACCCTTCCTCCCTGCTCCGGGAGACCCGGCTCCCTGGGGGAAGGGCTGAAGGCAACGCAGACGCAGCCAGCCAAGAGGCTTGGGCCAGGGTCTCAGGGCAAAGGGCGTGGGAAGGGCTGGCCCTCAGAGCCGGTTGGGAAGTCCCCAGTACTGGGCACAGTGCCCACCCACCTTGCCCGTGACATCGTAGCTCGGACTGCAGGGCGGGGAGTGCTCGGGCGCCTCTCCATCCAGGGTGGCAGCGGCGCCAGACATGCCCGTCACGTTCCCTGGACGAGAGGTGAGCTAGGACTGGTGGCGGGCGGGGGACAGCGCTGGGACCTCCCCGCCTTAGGCTCCACCCAATCCTTCCCCCCTCCACCGCCCCAGCCCGGACCCCCACAGGCTCCTCCCTATGTCTCGCCACCCCGAAGATACCTGCCTGGTGCAGGCTGTCTCGCGAGGGCGCGCACAACCACAGGTCAGCGCCAGAGGGTCAGGCGTGCCCCGAGCAAATTGGGCCGGCTTCGTGCTCCGAAGACGTGGAACGAATCCAGCCCGAGGACCGGTCCCCAAAGGTCGCAGGCTGCCCGGGCTAGGTTCCCACAGGGAGCCGTCTCCGGAAACCTAGCCTGTAGCGCTAGGTCTGGCAGCGCTGCGACCCGGGGTTCCGCGCCCCGGTTCCCGCTGCCGCTGCACAGCGCGGCCTGCAGGGGGCGCCCGAGCCCCGGCCAGCTGGCGGCCGACGGGCGTCCCCCGGTCGCGGTTGGGGTGGGGGTGAGGTTGTGGGCTGGGAAGGCCCCGGGGCAGCGAGGCACGATTTTTGAGAGGAGGCGTGCATTCTGAGCACAGCGCTCAGGCAGTTTTGCTTTTGCTAATGCACCCCAGCCCGAGCTCCTCTGGATGTAATTTTATTTACCCACCAGAATTCACCTTGCAGCACATTTACAACTGTGGCTTTTCGCGGCCCCTGGTGGGTGCTAGGGTTTTGACCCTTTAGCACAGATCACCTCTCATTTCTCCCTGACCTGTTGGGCTGTGCCCGGAATGGTCCAGCATGGGAAAGCCTCCCCCGACTCCAAACCTCCCAATCTCGGCGCCCCTGAAGGCAGGGCTGGCCCTATTCACCTGTGCTCCTCAGCCCCTGTCCCTGAGCAGGCCTTAAATATTTAGTAGTAAATGAATTCATGGAGTCGTGGATCATTTTGAGCAGTCTCAAGGACAACCCAGGAATCCTGCAGTTCCTGGTGGCAGACAGTGGGAGTGTGGCCTGGGCGGCCCCGCCCTGCGCTTCAGGGGCTAACCATTTCATTACTCCTGTGCCAACATTCTGCACAAGCACCCACAGCTTACCATGGAACTGGGTGGCTGCATTACAGCGAGACTGACCGAAGGCTGTGTCGGGGGAGAAGGGCATCAGTACCTCTTGACTTAGGTGCTGGGGGTAAAGCACAAGGGGCAGATGTGGCTTATGGGTGACTAGAGGCCTGGTGGGGACTGTGTGTACACATTCCTCTAGCCCTGTGAGTCTTGGCATTGGCCAGAGCTATTTTCTGGAGCTGGGCTTGCCATAACCTCTTGTGTACATAGGGTGGGGCTCAGAGAGCCACCTACAGGATCAGAACTCTGCAGATGTGCATTTATTGCCTGCTATTCAGAGGGAAGAGTCTCTTGCTGCAAATACAACCTCAGTCCATTCAGTGTCTCGGGCTCTAAGCTCCTGAGGGCTCACACGGGAACCCCGCAGGGGCAAACGTTTTCAGAGCCAGAGGGTAATGGCCGAGGAAAAATGAGAGAAAGGAAGTGACATGGCCCTCGCTCACCTTCCACTGTAAACCACACTGTTACGGGTGTCCTTCAAAGCCTCTATTGAGGTCCCAGCCCCTAGTCCCTCAGAATGTGACCTTATTTGGAAAGGGGGTTGGTGCAGGTATGATTAGTTGAGGTGAAGTCATATAGGAATAGGGTAAGCCCCTAATCCAACATGACTGATGTCCTTATAGGAAGAGGAGCGGACACGCAGGGAGAAGCCGGCCATGTGAACACAGACGCAGAGATCCGAGTGGTGTATTTACAAGCCAACAAATGGCGAGCATCGCCAGAAGCCACCAGAAGCTGGAGGAGGCAAAGGAGACCCCCGCCTCCCGCCCCCCAGAGCCTTCAGAGGGCTTCTAACTTCCAGCTGTGGTTTGTGTTGTTGGCTCAACCAAGATCCTCCTTTGTCCTGTGGTAGGTTTGGGAGAGCCAGATCTGTCCTGTCTCCGCCTGCTTTGGGCTCTCAGTGTGATTACACACTTTCTTCCTTCTGATGGGCCAGTCGTCTAGCCTTTCTTACCAGGCTAGTGGCAAAATTTGGAGGTCCCACCCCTCTGCATCTGTGGGGTGTGAGTCACAGTCTTTAGGTCCGCATCCACACCAACATTCATCCCACTGTGCACCCTCTGAGTCTGACAGGCAGAAGGATGGGCACGGAGTGGGGGAGAAGGCTGGTGGCTGTGAGGGCTCCCCCGACCTTGTGTGCGGAGGGGCAGACTGGGCATGGGCCTGAGGTGGGGGATGCCTGGTGTGGCAGCCTGGTCCAAGGCTTCAGGAATTGTCTGGGAAGCCTTGCTCTCCTGCGACTCAGCCCTGCCCTTCCCAGCATTCTGGAGCCTGCTCATGGGAGAACCCTGCACTCTCTGGCCAGGCTGTCATTTCTGTTTTACTCTGAATCCCGGCCACCATGAGTCCTCGCCTTCCTTGCTGTGACCCAACCAGAAAGCCTAGTTTCTGGGGTTCCCCTTCTCTCTTCCCGCCAGTGTGACCATCCCAGTCCCGAGTGTGGTCCTACAGGCTCTGTGCCCTGCTCTGTCCTGATCCCGAGGAGATCCAGGAAGAGACAGAGTGCTAAAAACAGAACTTTGACCCTTGGCCTGCCAGCTCCCTAGGACCCATGTGACAGTGTTAAATTTGGACTGTGCTTAAAATTTTAAGCCGTCCCTTTGCCTCTCCATATTCTTCTTGCCCTAGAAAGTAGACCTGAGCAATCTATATCAAGATATCCTTTCTAGGGGTGCCTGGGTGGCTGAGTCGGTTAAGCATCTGACTCTTGATTTTAGCTCAGGTCATGATCTCACAGTTCGTGAGTCTGAGCCCCGCGTTGGCCTCCATGCTGACTGCGCGGAGGCTGCGTGGGATTCTCTCTCCCCACCCCTCTCAAAATAAATAAATAAACTTAAAAAAGGAGGCATTCTTTCTAGTTTCCAGTTGTGTTCAGCCAAAGGGGAGCCCCAGGAGATGTGGGAACAGGAGGAGAGCAGGGTAGGGGGGGAGCTGACTTGTATCCTGGGCTAGCTCCGGGAGGGTTACCATGAGTTGCCGTGTTCCTCCACTGAGGGTCACAGGTCCTGCCAGCCAGCTCTCTCCATGAAGCCTTGTGTCCCTGAGCTCTGGCTTCGGTTCCCTCCCCTCATTTTTTTAGGCTAGGGTTGGAGTGGAGGCCCTGTGTATGCACGGCCACTGCACCATGCCTCCTGGTTCCCCGACACCCTGCTTCCACCTTGGTAAGTAGTCTTCTTGTTAAACCTCCCTGAATGATCCAATGTGAGTGTCCACCTGCTTCCTTCTGGGACCCTCACAGATACACACCGGGGCCCCAGAGTCTGGGAGGGCTTACTGTGAATCCGATGCCCACGGTGGCCGAGAAGGAGCCAGGGATGAACTTGCCCTGGTCGAACTGAACCAGCAGAGATGTCTTCCCCACACCGCTGTCACCCACCAGGATGGTCTGAAAGGGAGCAAGAGAGGGGTGAGCGTCTGCAGTGTGCATGGGGCTTCTGAGATGCCATTGTGGCTGTGGGAGCAGGCTCCTTCTAATGCACACACACACACACACACACACACACACACAACTCTTGATTTCCTATCAAAGTCACTGAAGAGGCATGAAAGCATAGGAGAAACCTTGTCACCCCATGTTGATGAACATCTGAAGGGACCATGAGAACTTGCCTCTCAGACTTCCGACCAAGAGGGCATACTGACTGACACCCACTGTGCTCTCCGTGGTCCCCCACAGTGTGCTTGCACTGAGGCCGTGCTTCTTACTGGCAGTTCCCAGCCAAAGGCACAGTATGGTAGGGGCACTGAGGCAGGTCTGTCACTGGGAGACACAAGATTCCCCTAACGGCCAAATTTGGCTTGAGGATTTCCTCACCATTTCACGGATCCTTCCAGAGACTTTCACACAACCTTCCTGCCCTTTCTCCTTCGCTTGGGGTCATACCTGCCTCATGATCTCCGGGCTCTCCCCACCTCTCCCAGCTTCCTACCCGATTTCTTTCATAAGTATTTCACCTAATAAAATCCCTGCACTTGTAATTCCCTTTGGCACCAGCTTCTCGGAAGAGAATGTCTGGAGACATGCCTTGGGAAGAGTTTATACTTGGCCATGGAGCATGGCCTTGGAGACACAGCATTTCAAGGGAAACAGAGTTTCAGAAAGAAGGGCCTGGCTACTTTTGTACATGAAGGAAGCAGTGGGGAGAATTAGCCTGGGAGGTCAGGTGCTATATTTGGAAGAAAATCATAAGCAACAGACAGGAAATATACATGCACTGGAGGCCTGGGACTCAACAAGCTCTCAAAGAATGGATGAATGAATGAATGAATGAGTGGGTAAATGCCTTTGTTTCAAAATGGATAGTAGCTACTTTCCAAAGACAACCCTTCAAGATCACTGGAAAGGCTTAAGAGATGCCAACTTTAGCTGGACTTGTAAAACCATAAAGATATAAAAACCCCAAAATGTAAAAGCGTAATGATGGACAGGTTCTCCTGGGGTTGGACCCATGGTCCCAACACTGTTTGGCTTTGACAGTGGCACTGAGCTAGCAGCAGGGCAAACATGGGATTGTTTGTGATGTTGACTTTGAATGTCCCCTGACTGTGGTCCCCCATACCCATTTCCAAACCAAATTCGATTCAGCTTTTATTTCCTCCTGGGTTAAAGGGCTCCATTTGCTTGTTGTGTGCAGTGGCTTTAATAATTTACATCTCAGGGGCCCTGGGTGGCTCAGTCAGTTAAGCTTCAGCTTAGGGCATGATCTTGAGGCTCATGGCTTTGAGCCCCACCTCCGGCTCTATGCTGACAGTGTGGAGCCTACTTGGGATTCTCTCTCTTTCCCTCTCTTCCTGCCCCTCCCTCACTTGCACTTTCTCTCTCTCTCAAAAACAAGTAAATGAAAACAATATAATAATTTACATCTCAAATCCAATTTCCTCAGGCTTGAAGAGGGGCTTCCTAGAGAGACTATTCCAGAATGTAAAGGTTCAGTCCGCTCATGTCCACCTTCTTCATTTATTAAAGGATATAATGTATTGACATTCTTTTCCCCTTTATTCTTTTCCTTTTCACGGGGAAGGATTCCCTTTCTTCTCTCCTCATATGAAAACATTTCCATCTTAATGGGAATTTCTCTGGTTTAGTGGGAACACGGTTCATGGTGACAAGGTTCAGCATTTCAGGTCCTGCTGAATCCTGTCTGGGGGCAGGGGCAGGATGCTGCCGCCATGTTTTGGTGCAGAACTTCTGAGAATCCTATGTTCAAACCTGGCTTCTTGGTTGGGAGGAAGATATATGTGTCAAGGTAGGAAGTAAGAAGATAAGATACACTTGATTTGATCAAATTAAAAAAAAAATTAATGTTTATTTATTTTTGAGAGAGAGAGAGAGAGAGAGCATGAGCTGGGGAGGAGCAGAGAGAGAGGGAGACACAGAATCTGAAGCAGGCTCCAGGCTCTGAGATGTCAGCACAAAGCCCGAGGCGGGACTTGAACCCACAAATCGCGAGATCATGACTTGAGCTGAAGTCAGACGCTTAACTGAATGAGCCACCAAGGTGCCTCTTGATTTAATCATTTTAAGCTGGCATTTAGAATAATAAAATATTGAGACATGTGGTCTATGGGTGTCCATTTGTATTCTAAACGTTATGAATGAGGCTGCCTAAGTCCATTACCTTAGATACACTATGGAGTTATTCTCTTCACTCAACAGCTGCCAGGATTTTCCTGAAGATTCTCCAGGTTGGCCCCAAATCTCACTGCTTGGAGAAGCTGAATGTCAACTTTGGATCCAGAATTTCCATTGCACCTTCCCTCCTCTGAAGCATTTGTGAAAATGTTAATTAATCGTGGTTCAAACAGAGACCTCTGTGCCAACTCTGCCACCATTCAGACAAGTGTTTCCGTTCTGTCTTAAGTCAGTTGGTTTATGTTTGTATTTGGCTCCATCCATTCCAAAAGGAATTTGAGGAATTCAAAACTCGCCTACACCAGAGGCCAGGTAATGATACCGCCTGAAGCAATCTTCCACTCCAGAGTGACCTGGCTTGTTCCTATATCTGAGCGTTACATTTGCTTTTAGATTTCCTGGCATCCACGACAAAATGGGAAGCCAGATGGGGTATGTAGTACTTGTTGCCTGAGTCTTCTCAATGAGTGAGTATTTTCTGCCGGCATGCGATGTGGAGAGGAATCTCTTATGTGGATTCTTACACGAGGGGCCTCTAGTGACAAAATGGAAGAGTTGGGATTTTGCAGAGAAGGTGAAGCTTTTCCTATAGCTTTTCTATTGACTCTTTTTTTTATATAAAATTTTTTAAAATGTTTATTCATTTTTGAGAGACAGAGAGAGACAGAGCATGAGCAGGGAAGGGGCAGAGAGAGAGAGGGAGACGCAGAATCCGAAGCAGGCTCCAGGCTCTGAGCTGTCAGCACAGAGCCCGACACGGGGCTTGAACTCACGAATTGTGAGATCATGACCTGAGCCGAAGTTGGGCGCTCAACCGACTGAGCCACCCAAGTGCCCCTCTATTGACTCCTGCTAAAAACCAGGGCCTGACATTAAATCGCACTTCAGCAGACACTTCTCAGTGGGAGCTGGGCAAATGTTGCCTAAGCGCTCTGCTTTCCTGTGACTTCCTGACTCAAGGGGAACACTTAGAAAACCTAGGTGAATGGGGTGGTTACCATGGCTCCTAATTGACTCTGAGCCACCTTCTTAATCAGACAGCGAATTCAGATGCCATAAAAAAAAAGATAGATCTGACTGTACAGACATAAAAATGTCCTGGTTGACAGAAGATACCAAAATGAAATGAGAAATGATGGAGAGGAAATATTTGCAAGATGTATGACAGACAAAGGGTTAATACACGTAGTGGTGTAAAGAGCTCTCAAAAGAAAATCTCAGTAGGAAAGTGAAGAATATGAGTACATAGATTTTGTGTGTGTGTGTGTGTGTGTGTGTGTGTGTGTGTGTATGTGTAAATGTGTGTAAATGTGTCAACCTGGCCAGGCTATAGCATGTAGTTATTCAATTAAATACGAATCTCTATGTTGCTGTGAAGGTATGTTATAGATGTACAGATTATATATTACAGATATACAATCGGTTGACTTGTAAATCTTCAATAATCTGGATGGGCCTTATCCAGTTAATTGAAAGAACTTAGAGCAAAACTGAGGAAGAAGAAATTCTGTTCAAAATTGTAGCATCAGCTTCTCCCTGAGAATTTTCAGCCTGCCAGTCTACCCTACAGATTTTGGACAGGCCAGCCCCCCAGAGTCACGAAAGCCAATTCCTTGAACTAAACATCTCTCAGTATACTTCATCCTGGTATGTTTCTCTGAATCAATATAACATATAATGCTTTGGTAAAAGTATGATAAGGGTCAACATTGGCTGAGAGTTGGGGAAACAGACACTCGTACTTACACCATTGGTGGGAACCTACGTTGGGGCATTTGGAAGAGCAGCTGACAATATCTACTGAAGCTACAAATGCAAATTCCTTTGTCTCAACAGTTCTATGGCTTTAGTGCACAAGTTCACCAAGATATGTGTACAAGGATGTTCATCGCAGCATTTGTAAGCGCAAATAATCCAGCAATTGGGACTGCTTAAATAAACTGTAGGGGCGCCTGGGTGGCTCAGTCAGTTGAGCGTCCGACTTCAGCTCAGGTCACGATCTCGAGGTCTGTGAGTTCGAGCCCCGCGTTGGGCTCTGTGCTGACGGCTTGGAGCCTGGAGCCTGCTTCCGATTCTGTGTCTCCCTTTCTCTCTGCTCCTCCCCTGCTCACACTCTGTCTCTCTCTCAAAAATAAATAAAGATTAAAAAAAACTGAACTGTAGAATATCCATGTAGTGCAATACTGCGAAGCTGATAAAAGAATGAGGTGGGGTGCCTGTCTGGCTGGCTCTGTTGGTAAAGCATGGGACTCTTGATCTCAGGGTTGTTGAGTTCAAGCCCCACATTGAGTGTAGAGATTACTTAAAAAAAAAAGAAAAAAAGAATGAGGTAGATCTATATGTGCTGTTTGGGAAAAATGATATTACAGAGTAAAAAAAGGGGCAGAAAGATATGCTTGTGTGCTGACTTATGTTGACTTCAGCTAGATACACAATGGGATTATATGGGTGTGTATGCTTCTCTATAGGGAGGCAGCAGAGACCGACAGTGGCTACCTTTGAGCTTCTGGGGTGGTGGGGTGGGGAATGGGGGTGGGGAAAAGACTTACTTTTCGCTTTATCTCTACCTTATTTATTTAATTATTTTATTTAATGTTTATTTCTTTATTTTTGAGAGAGAGAGAGAGAGAGAGCATGCGCAAGCTGGGGAGGAGCAGAGAGAGAGAGGGAGACAGAGAATCTGAAGCAGGCTCCAGGCTCCGAGCCATCAGCACAAGCCCGACGCGGGGCTCGAACTCACAGACCGCGAGATCATGACCTGAGCCGAAGTCGGACGCTCAACCGACTGAGCCACCCAGGCACCCCTAATTACCTTTTAAAGAAAAGTGTTAACAGGGAGTATTTCAGAGTGGGCATTATCAGTCATGTTTTCTTTTTGTACTTTTCTGTATTAAAAATCCCTAGTAAGTGTAATAAAGTGGTTGACGAAGTAAATTCATACATGAGTGATCCTTTACTTAACCTGGAATAAATTGCTTTTCCACAGAAAAGAGTAAAACATTGGTTCTGGATATATATATATATATATATATATATATATATATATATATAATTTCATGTCCAGTGCAGAACCCAATGTGGGGCTTGAACTCACAACCCTGAGATCAAGACCTGAGCTGAGATCAAGAGTCTGACGCTTAACTAACTGAGCCACCAGGGCACCCCCACGTACATGTATTTACCAACAGTTGTCTTTGCATGGGGGGATCAGGAGTGATTTAAAATGCATTCTTCGTGTTCATTTATATTCCATTCTCCTTCTGTAATGAACACACACTCCTTTGTAATTCGGAAATATGTCTGTGTGTGTTGGGAGGCATACTGTGCTGGGTAACTCAAGTAAAAGCAAATAGGAACATTGATGTCTAGCCTAACTGTTGCTGAACAGATGCTTGATTTCATTTTTTCCAAATGAATCTAGCCTGCTACGCAATGCTTAAAGAAACATCAAGTTTCTGAATGGCAGCAATTTCAGTTTGTGGATTTCAGCGAGTATTACCTTGGATACCGGAGGGGCATGTGGTAAGGCAGCCCATGCTCTGTCCTGAAAATCCATGGGGCTCCTTCACCTCGTACTTGCAGAGGGTTAACCGCCTCTCTGGAGCCCTATGTTTTTCTCAAAAAGAATCTTTGCCTCTGCCCGAGTGCCTGGATAAGAACTTGGTGGAGGGGCGCCTGGGTGGCGCAGTCGGTTGAGCGTCCGACTTCAGCCAGGTCACGATCTCGCGGTCCGTGAGTTCGAGCCCCGCGTCAGGCTCTGGGCTGATGGCTCGGAGCCTGGAGCCTGTTTCCGATTCTGTGTCTCCCTCTCTCTCTGCCCCTCCCCTGTTCTTGCTCTGTCTCTCTCTGTCCCAAAAATAAATTAAAAAAAAAAAAAAAAAGTTGGGAAAAAAAAAAAAAGAACTTGGTGGAGACTTTGCTTCCCATTCCATAGACTGCAGAAAAAGGGCATTAGATCTGGAAACTGGGAAGGTCAGTGTTACCAGTGACTTGCTTTGTTAGATTAAGTTCCAGTTCCTGATAATACATCCCTTCATTTTGGGGGAACCTATTTTAGAAAAAACCATGGAGCGGATACCCTGCTGACAACCAGCTCAAGGAAGTGCTGTCTTATTAACTCTTGGTTGTCAGGTTCTCTCTTCATTGTGAGCACTGAACAGGATCGAGGGGCAGCTGGCTTCTCTCAACCCATCCAGCAGGAGGCAGGATGGCACGCTTTACGAGCCAGACCCAGGGTTGAATCCTGGCTTTGCCAATTACTAGCGTGTGACCTTGGACAAGTTACTTGCTCTCTGAGCTTAGATCTCTTTATCTGAAAAATGAGAGTAACGTCGCCTTTCCTCTGTATTTGTAGTGAGGACCTGATGTGATAACTGTATAAAATACGGAGCATAGCACGTAGTGGGTACAAAAGATGAGGTGTGGTTGGGTCCCAGGTGAACTGAAAGCGTTCAGAACAGTGGTTGAGAACAATTATGGTTGATGACAGTCCACAGTTCCTTAGCAGACCTTACAGGGCCAGGGTAAGAATGACGACGTGCTGAAAACGGTTCATTTGTTTCTTCGTTTTCCAACAATTATTTATTGAGCATCTATTATGTGCCAAATGTGCTTTTAGCCACTGGGGATACTGCTCTCAGGGATCTTCTTTTTTTTTTTTTTTTTTTTTTAATTTTTTTTTTTCCAACGTTTTTTATTTATTTTTGGGAGAGAGAGAGAGAGACAGAGCATGAATGGGGGAGGGGCAGAGAGAGAGAGGGAGACACAGAATCGGAAACAGGCTCCAGGCTCCGAGCCATCAGCCCAGAGCCTGATGCGGGGCTCGAACTCACGGACCGCGAGATCGTGACCTGGCTGAAGTCGGACGCTTAACCGACTGCGCCACCCAGGCGCCCCATCAGGGATCTTCTAATCCAGAGTGGGAGAGACCCAACAAGACCAGTTCTTTCAGTCCAGGACCTCCTCCACCAGTGAATAGTTTGGGTTCTGAAAATATCGCAGTTTGCGAGTCCACAGTGACTGAGACAAATAGCTTGAGCAAATCTCTGTTCCTTATAACCCGGAGAACCCAAAAAAGGCATCAACATACACGCGCGTCACATCCACACGCGTCCACATGCATCCATGTGTTCACACCAGTTACCATGGCACACACAGTGTGTACACATCTATAACACACACGTGTGCACACGCAGCACTAACAGCACAATACATGTATGTATATATAGCTCCCACACGTGCCTACATATAAACACGGATGCACCACACATGTGTTCATCCATGCATGCACACACACCCACGCATCCACAAGCACTCGTATTCATGCATGTGCATGTGTGCATTCACACGCACACACAGACTCACACACACACACAGGTACTTTTAGGGCAAGGGAGCCTCAGATGATCTACTCAATCCTTTCTTTCATAGATGGGAACGTGGAAGCCCGCGGAGGGAACTGACTCATGCAGAAGTCAATGGCCAAGCTGGGACTAGGGCCTCCAGTATCTCTTTGAGGATGCTGGGTCCCCAGAACAGCCTGACTGTCCTGGAGTCCCCAGAGACATTTGTTTAGAGGAGCAGTCTTGCCACCACTCAGAGACACTCAGATAATTCTCTGTTCTTAAATTTTTTTTTAATGTTTATTTATTTTTGAAGGGGAGAGAGACGGAGTGTGAGTGGGGGGAGGGGCAGAGAGAGAGGGAGACCCAGAACCCGAAGCAGGCTCCGGGCTCCAAGGTGTCAGCACAGAGCCTGATGCGGGACTCTAACCCACAAACCGCGAGATCATGACCTGAGCCAAAGTCGGCTGCTCAACCGACTGAGCCACCCAGGCGCTCCTTTGTTCTTGATGCAAAAGGAAATCCTTCTTGGGTAAGCTGGGCCCAGGAGCCAGGGCCAGGCCGCAGGCAGAATTTGGAGCACCTCAGATGCTGGTCGCTCCTTACCGAATATGCCCAAGAAGGGAAAGGTTACCCACAACTCTCCAAACATCTGCCCCCCTCTTTTCCAGGACTGGCCCAACTTGCTTAATTCCTCAGTCATTTCCCCTGGAAGACGAATAGTGTCCGTGTTTGCAGAGGCCAATGTCTCTCAGCATAACCGTACAGTGCCCTGGGCAGAGAACGGGCTTGTCGAGCAGTGGGGACAGAGGACTGACCCGAGCCCTCACTCAGGATTGTTGATCTTAGTTTGGAGATATGTAAAGTGAAAGGCTGTCTCTGGCCACATCCTGGAAAAGCTCGGCTTATCAGCTGGAGTATTTTTCTACGCAAACAAGCCTCCTGTGTACCTGCTCCTTCCTGATCAGGGTGAGAGGGGCTTACGTCCCTCCTTGGGACTCCCTCGCTTCTCAAGATGTCACAGGGTATGCGTGACACAGAGCAAAAGTGGCTCCGGGAGCAGGGGTACGAGAAAGGGCCCTATGGGTTCCTAGCATCTGGGCTCCACCCCAGGGCCTGCTGGGATCCTGATGGGGAGGATGGGGGACGGACATAAAATCGTCAGGAAGAAGGAGTAAGGCAGGCAAAGTTGGTGTTGCCCTTCTTCCTACTTCCACAGGTCGTTATTGTAAGGTGGGGGGTGCGGAGCGAGGGGGTAATAGCCATGAGCAATGAGCCACTTTCTTCAGGAAGGAGCCCCTGGTAGAACTGACAAGTGTCTGGAGGGGTCAGGCTGGTATCAATATCCACAAGCTCTCACTTGGTGGTCTGGGGCACAGCAGAGAGTTTCCAGTATGTTCTGAGGACAGAGGCCCCTCTTGCCCATCGGACCGTGAGTTCCCTGCTCACATCCCCCGACTCTTTGAACCCTTTTCTTTGAAGTCTGGGGTTTGATACCCTCCACCCCCTCATTCCAATCTCTGGTCTAGAATTTCTCCTCTGGCTTTTGGGCTTTGGCCCAACCTCCCCCACAGCTGAGCTCCTGGGCTCCCAAGACTGCATCTGAAATTCCATGTTTCTGGCATTGTATCCCTCAGCCTTGGCTCTCCAAGGCCTCCGGGAAGGAGCTGCGTTCCCTCCGCCCAGTCTTCTCGCCAGAGGAGAAGCATTGGGTAAGAACCAGCCCGACCTGTGGGGTCCACAGGTCTGCAAATTTCCGCAAGGCCTAGAAGGAGTGGCTGAGTCCTCTTTTTTAGAGACCCCGTCATGGTTGCAGACAGGAAGGTATTTCTCAAAAGCTTGCTTATGATCACTGTGACTTGTTTCATTGCTCGTTGCCTTGAGATCTCACCTGTTCTACCTCCTTCTGCTTTTTGCTTATTCACTGGTGGGAAGTGGCCAAAGGAGGAAGTGCAAGAACGAGAGAAAGCAGAAGGGTTGGAAGATGCGGGAGCTGAGTCGGAGCTGACTGGCTCCACCAAGGGGGGCCCGGGGCAAAGACAAGATGCACGGCTTCCTGTTCTTGCTCTTCCTTTTCCAGCTTGCAGGTGAGCGGGGCCCGGGTCTGTGCTAGAGAAGAGCTTCTGGGGCGGGAAGGAGGGGGCCCAGCAAGCGGTCCCGCTGAGAAGCAGGCTCCATTCTAAGGAGATTCTCCAAGCAGTGAGTCTGTGTGTGTCATCTGCTCTATTCCTCTCCCGGGGTTTTGGTGCCCACCGTTGCCAGGGTGGAAATGTCAAGGGTGCCTTCATAAAGGAACCCGGCACAAGGCAGAAAAGGCATAATTCCTGACCACCCGGGGGCTGATAATTCCAGATGCACAGACTGATGGGCCCCTCTGGTCCCAGAGAAGCAGAGGGGCCCTGGTGGCTCGGGAGAGCCGGCGAACGCTTGCTCCTGGACTCTCCCTTTTGAGAATGTGTTACGGGGGAGGAAAGAAGGGAGAGTGGAGGGGGCTTTGGAGGAAGGAAAGCGGGGCGTTGGGCAGACAGGGAGGGAGAGGTGGTTCTAGGCATTTCGGGTAGAAGGAAACAGCAGAAGTTACTGAGGGGCTGAGTCGGAGGGCGGAAGGAAACTGTAAATTGATGGGTAACATTTTGATTAAAAATTAAGGGTGGGGGCACCTGGGTGGCTCAGTCGGTTAAGTGTCCAACTCCGGCTCGGGTCATGACCTCATGGTTTGTGAGTTCCAGCCCCACATCGGGGGCTCTGTGCTGACGGCTCGGAGCCTGGAGCCGGCTTCGGATTCTGTGTTTCCCTCTCTCTCTGCCCCTCCCCCGCTCAAGCGCTGTCTCTCCTTCTCAAAAATAAGTAAACACTAAAAAAAAAAAAAAAAAAAAAAAAAAGAAAATGGTGGGGGTTTTCTTGACATGGAAATGCTGGAGGCCAGAGGGCTCGGTGTTGGGCCTCTCTCTCGGGAGCCCCTCCCTCTCCTCTCTTGGCTTAAATACCACCTCTACCCCGATGATGCCCAATTTTTTATTGCTAGCATACATCACCCTGGGCCCCAGAATCTTTTAATCAACTGCCCATTCCACATCTTCACTAAGATGTTGACATTTCAAATGTGACCTGAGCATATTTTCCCCCCTCGAATTCCTTTCTCTCCCACCTTTATGTTTGGCAATTCCATCTTTTCTAGGTGCTGGGGCGAAACCCGGGGTCACACATCTCTTCTGTCCTATCCTATAATGATCCTTGGCAAATGCAAGCCAGATCCTGTCTTTCCTCTGGTCGAGACCCTCCAATGACCTTCCATCCTACTCAGAGTAAAAATACAGAGACCTTCCAGAAGCTACACGGTGCAGCCCCTGGTTCTCTCACCTCCCCACCTCTCCAATCTCTGCTTCTACTCTGCTCCCTCGGCTCAACCCACTGCAGCTGCACCGGCCTCTTAGATGTTCTTTGAATGTGCTAGGTACACTGTTGCCTCAGGGCCTTTGCACTTGCGGTTCTCCCTGCCCAGAATGCTCTTCCTCAGATAGCCTCAGGCTCCAGTCCCTCGCACCCTGCATGTCTCTGATTCTCACTGAAGCCTTCATTAATAACAAACCTCATTAAAATTGCAATTCCCTTGCATTATCTTTCTCCACTGTTTGACTCTTCCTTCCCCCACCTTGAGAAAACAAACTTCAGGAAGGCAGAGATTTTTGGGCCTGAAACCATACCATCTACAGATCAGAAAAATAGTAACTATTAGTTGAGTGACTGAATGTATCCCATGGAGGGGGCAAATATGATTGCTGTACCCCACCCTCCATATTTCTTTTTCATAGAACTGAACATTCGAGACGCTTCACATTAATTGGAGAGCACATACATTGCTCATGAGAATGTAAAATGGTGCAGCTACTTTGGAAAACAATGTGACAGTCCTCAAAATGTTAAACATGTGGTTGCCACATGACCCAGCAATTCCGTCCCGGGTGTATACAAATGCGAACGTTCATGACAACATTATTCATAATCGTTAAAAGCTGGAAACGACCTAAATGTATACCAACTGATGGATGAATAAATAAAACGTGTCATACCCGTACAATGGAACATTATTCGGCCATAAAAACAAATGAATACTGATACACGCTATAACACAGATGAACCTTGAAAACATCAGGCCAAGTGAAAGAATCCAGATGCAAAGGGCCATATATTATATGATTCCATTCCTATGGAATTTCCAAAATACCTAAATTCATAGAGACAGAAAGGAGATTAGTGGCTGCCAGGGGCTGGGCGGGGGGAGGAGGAAGGGCGTGTGTGTGGTAAGAGTAAGGGGTTTCTTTTTGGGGTGATAAAAATGCCCTGGAATTAGATGTGGCAATGGTAGCACAGCTCTGTGAATGCCCCAAGAACCGCTGAGTGGTACCCTTGAAAAGAGTGAATTGTATGGGAGGTGAACCACCTGTCGAGGAGCAGAGGGAAGAATCGGGAGCAGTAGATCTCCCGAGGAAAATCTCCAGGTAGCCTGAGGCATTGTGTGCATCTGAGGCTCTAACGGGTGTTCACGGCAATTGGAGGCCCCTTTGTGATTTGTGATTCTTTTTCATGGCCGAATTTGATCATCCGTTCCATCAGTTGGAGAAATGAAAATGATGCCTCCAAGAAGCGGTGTGTGCTCAGCGGAGAGCCGAGCTAGGTGACCCGACGCAGAGAGACTCGGAGAGGGGGGAGGTGGTGCTGTAGATGGGCTGCAAGGAGCCTCTGCGAAAAGAGGGCTGAGCAGACGCCTGGGGGACGAGAAGGATCCGGGGGCAGCTTTTCAGGCACAGGGAACAGCAAGCTTGAAGTCTGTGACAGGGACTTGAGTCTGGCCTGGGCAGGTCTGAGGAACGGACGGGTCATGTGGCTTGGTCATGTGCTTCACAACAGCGCCGTGGGGCAGATTGGGAGGCTATCATTCTGTCTGGCAGAAGAGTCGTGGGGGAGGAACGTGACGCGTCCAGGACCACAAGGCTGGTAAAGGCAGAGCTGGGGGTGGGTCGTAGGAATGGAGAAGGCCCACGTTGGATGCGCCCTTAGGAGGCAAATCAGCAGGGCAGCGAATGCGCAGAAAAGACTGCTTCTTCCTCTCCCCGACCTCTGGAAACAGGGGAGGTTGGTGAGCAGATGTGAGAGTAGGGCTGGTGCGCGTGTGCACGCACGTGCACGCGCTTATTAGCGCGTGACCAAGGCAGAGTGGGAACAGCAGTTGGAAGCCTGCAGGCACAGCTGGGTGCCAAGCAGCCACCTGGTGGGCGCTGTGAAGCTTTGTCCCCCTTCACCAGCCTCTCCCACGGAACTCGCCATAACAAGCTACCGTTTTACCCCTCACCACTTCCCATTTCTGAAGAGTTTATTGTTGGGGCGCCCGGGGTGGCTCAGTGGGTTAGGTATCCGACTTCCCCTCGGGTCATGATCTTGCGGTTCATGAACCTGCGTCTGGCTCTGCCCTGACAGGGTGGAGCCTGCTTGGGATTCTCTGTTTCCCTCTCTCTGCCCCTCCCCTGCTCTCTCTCTCTTTCTCTCTCTCTCTCTCTCTCTCAAAAAAAAAATCATTAAAAAAAAAATAAAGAGTTTATTGTTTTAAAGGCATACAAGAAACAACTACGAAGCAGGTATCCCATTGGACTTTGCAGACTACTTTGTATGAGAAAGGAAGGGATTTTTAATTACCCTATATCTTCAGAGAAAAGTTAGCCCTTTTGTCCAACTTCAGCCTCGCCATGAGTGGTGGCAGACAGTGGACAAGACTCAGGTGCGCGGGGCCCAGAGTGGAGACTGGCTGATGTCCTGTGCTGTGTGGGCGCAGGGGTCCAGTTCCGCCACTCACTAATGGTGAAGCTGTCACTTCCCTCTGGGGCCCAGCTTCTTCCTCATCTGGGACTACTCCCCGTCAGCTAGTCTGCGAGTAACCATGTCTGCTGAGGATGCTGCTCCGTGGGCCTCAGGGGTGCCTTCTGCGCCGGGAGGCTTCAGACAGCAGGGCGGGAGCTCTGCCGAGGTTGGTGGGGAGGGGGCACCGGGACAGACGGTTCTAAGAAGCGAGTGGAACAGACAGTTCAAGAGTCAGGTCCAACACCAGTGCTCAGGTGAGATAGGCTAATGCCACCTTATCAGTTTCCTAAGGCTGCCAGATAAATTACCGCAAACTTAGTGACTTAAAACAACACAGATTTATAGTGTTAGAGTCTGGAAGTCAGAGTCTAAAAAGGTCAACGGGGCTGCATTCTTTCGGGTGGCTTTGGGAGGGAATCAGATTCCTTGACTTTTCCAGAGGCTGCTGTGTCTTTGGTGTGTGGCCCCACATCAGTCTTAAATGTCCCTTCTCCTCTGGCCCTGGCCCTCCTGCTTCCCTCTGATAGGGAGCTTTTTTTTAAAAAAAAAATTTTAATGTTTAGTTACTTTTGAGAGAGAGAGAGCGAGAGAGAGAGAGAGCGTGCATGAGTGGGGCAGGGGAAGAGAGAGAGAGAGAGACAGAGACAGACAGGGAATCCGCAGTGGGCTCCAGGCTCCGAGCTGTCAGCATAGAGCCTGACGCAGGCTCGAGCCCACAAACTGCGAGATCATGACCTGAGCTGGAGTTGGACGCTTAACTGACTGAGCCACCCAGGTGCCCCCTCTGATACAGATCTTTGTGATGATTTGGGCCCACCCAGATACTCCAGTATAATCTCTCCATCACAAGATCCTTTATTTAACCACATCTACAAAGTCCCCTTTTGCCACGTGAGATTGAACATATTTTACAGGCTCTGGAGATTAGGATGTAGACATCCTTTGGGAGCCATTATTCTGCTTACCATGCCATGAAACAGCCCTGTCCAGGCATTATTTTTTTCCCAATCATTTTGAAAGTAATAAATGCTCATTGTGGATACTTAGGGAAGTACAGAAAAAAAAGAAGAATTAGGAAAAATAAAAAACCCTATGTCCCTGATCTTAATGCCCAAGGCAACCCAATGCTAATTTTTAAAAAATATTTATTTATTTTTTGAGAGAGAGACAGAGGGCAAGCAGGGGAGGGGCAGAGAGAGAGAGGGAGACACAGAATGCAAAGCAGGTTCCAGGCTCTAAGCTGTCAGCACAGAGCTCGATGTGGGGCTTGAACCCATGAACCACGAGATCTGTGTTGAAGCCGGATGCTTAACCTACTGAGCCACCCAGGCTCTCCAATCCAATGTTAATTTAACATTTTAACTTATTTCCCTTCAATCTTTTTTTTCTGTGCATATTTAAAAGGTTAGTTGAGATTATACTGTATATGAGATTTATTTATTTATTTATTTATTTTAATATATGAAATTTATTGTCAAATTGGTTTCCATACAACACCCAGTGCTCATCCCAAAATGTGCCCTCCTCAATACCCATCACCCACCCTCTCCTCCCTCCCCCCCCCATCAACCCTCAGTTTGTTCTCAGTTTTTAACAGTCTCTTATGCTTTGGCTCTCTCCCACTCTAACCTCTTTTTTTTTTTTTTTTTCCTTCCCCTCCCCCATGGATTTCTGTTAAGTTTCTCAGGATCCACATAAGAGTGAAACCATATGGTATCTGTCTTTCTCTGTATGGCTTATTTCACTTAGCATCACACTCTCCAGTTCCATCCACGTTGCTACAAAAGGCCATATTTCATTCTTTCTCCTTGCCACGTAGTATTCCATTGTGTATATAAACCACAATTTCTTTATCCATTCATCAGTTGATGGACATTTAGGCTCTTTCCATAATTTGGCTATTGTTGAGAGTGCCGCTATAAACATTGGGGTACAAGTGCCCCTATGCATCAGTACTCCTGTATCCCTTGGATAAATTCCTAGCAGTGCTATTGCTGGGTCATAGGGTAGGTCTATTTTTAATTTTCTGAGGAACCTCCACACTGCTTTCCAGAGCGGCTGCACCAATTTGCATTCCCACCAACAGTGCAAGAGGGTTCCCGTTTCTCCACATCCTCTCCAGCATCTATAGTGTATATGAGATTTAAAAATCCATTTTAATTTTGTAGGAGGATTTTCCACACAGTTAACAGTATTTCTAAGCAAATTATCAGTGTCTGCATTACATGTTATTGAATATTTATTTTCCCAGTTGGTGGATGTTAACCTTGTTTCCTTTATTTTTGCTATTTAAATAATTACGTAATGAATCTTGGTGCATAAATCTAAAAACTTTTTTTAATAAAATATTTTTAAGTTTATTTATTTTGAGAGAGAGACAGAGAGAGCGAGTGGGGGAGGGGCAGAGAGACAGGGAGAGAGAACATTCCAAGCAGCTTCTGCACTGTCAGCACAGAGTCTGACATGGGGCTCCAACTCACAAACCTCGAGTTCACGATCTAGGCTGAAACCAAGAGTCGGACACCTAACCGACTGAACCACCCATGTGCCCCCCAAATTTTTAAATTTAATTTTACAGAGAGAGCAAGCGAGCAGAAAAGATGGGAAGAGGGAGAGAGAGAGAGAATCTTAAGTACACTCCAAGCCCAATGTGAGGCTCAAGCCCATGACCCTGGGATCGTGACCTGAGCTGAAATCAAGAGATGGAGAAATCAAGAGTTGGATGCTCCGCTGACTGAGCCACCCAGGCATCCCTTGGCGCATATATTTTTGTTAGCTTCTCTGTCAAATCCTAGACATATAATCAGTGGAGCAAAGGGCATGATTATTTTGCTACATAATTGCCATATTACTTTCTGTAATGGTTGAACTGGTGACATACCTCCCAGCAGCTTCTCTGAGTGTCTGAATATCCATTCCACATCACCCATGTCAGCAACATAGTAGTCACAAAAACTTGGTTGATTTTATATGAAAATGACATCACTTTAAGATGTTTTCATTTGCAAAAAAAAAAGTTTTCATTTGCTAGATATTTTAATTGAACATTTCCAATTTTACTATCCATTTGAATTTCCTCTTTGTGACTTGCCTTTTCTTGCCCCTTATCAATTTTTTTTATAATGTTTACTTTTTTTTGAGACAGAGGGGGACAGAGGATCCAGAGTGGGCTCTGTGCTTACAGCAGATAGCCCGATGTGGGGCTCGAACTCACAATCCTGGGATCATGACCTGAGTCAAAATCAAGAGTTGGATGCTCAACTGACTGAGCCACCCAAGCACCCCTATATATTCTTTTAAAAAAATGACTTAATCCTTTTCTACATTATTTGTTTCAAATATTTCTTGCAGTGTGTTCTTTGCCTCCATTCAGTCTGTTTTCTGGTATGTCCAAGTGTTACATTTTTTAATATGTGGTCAGATTTACTGACTCCTCTGTGATGAAAATTTAATTTTTTAATTTAGAAAGTGCCCCCTTTCATTCAGACATTTTTACATTTTTTAAAACATTTATTTATTTTTGAGAGTCAGAGCACCAGCGGGGTAGGGGCAGAGAGAGGAGACACAGGATCTGAAGCAGGATCCAGGCTCTGAGCCATCAGCACAGAGCCTGACGCTTGGTTCAAACCCCCGAACCGGGAGATCAAGGCCTGAACTGAAGTTGGATGTTTCACTGACTGAGCCACCCAGGCTCCCCTTTTCATTCAGAGATTTTATAAAGACTTCTAATTTCCTCTAGTTTAAGAAGTGATTTGCTATTTTGTGTTGACCTTCTTAGTCTCCCTATCTTTACCTACTTGGAGCATGTGGAGAGGTGAAAGGGTCCAGCAACACTTGTGCAAAACTGTCCCCTTCCCCACTTTTTTTTTTTTTTAAATCTCCTATGGTATATTATACTCCAGAGAGTTGAAAACCTATCTCTAGGCAAATACCAATAGTACATCAATGTTCACAGCAGCATTATTCATAATAGCCCAAAAGGGAAAACAACCCAAGTGTCATCAATTGATGAACAAACACTGTGTGCCTATCCCTACCATGGAATGAAGTGCCTGCATAGGCTATACCATGGACGAGCCTTAAAAACATTACACTAAGTGAAAGAAACCAGACACAAAAGGCCATACATTGTATGACTACATTTATACGAAATGTGGACTTCAGAGTAGAGAAGTCTATAGACAGAACGTAGACTAGTTCTACCGAAGGAGCAAATACCAGGTACAGTGTTTCTTCTGAGGTGATGAAAATGTTCTGGAATTAGAGGTGATGGTTGCAAAGCTCTGTGAATATCCCCAAAACACCAGAGTAGATGATTTAAAATTAAGAGTAAAGGGTGCCTGGGTGGCTCAGTTGGTTAAGTCTCTGACTTTGGCTCAGGTCACGATTTCACAGTTTGTGAGATTGAGCCCCACGTCGGGTGAGCACGAGCCCAGCTTTGGGTAAGCCCTGCTTCTCTCTCTCCCTCTCTCTCTCTCCCCCTTCACTCAAAAAAAATTAAGAGTAAAATTCATGATATGTGAATTATATCTCAATTTTTATTTTTAAAAAA
Organism: Panthera leo; assembly: GCF_018350215.1. Classification (NCBI taxonomy): domain Eukaryota; kingdom Metazoa; phylum Chordata; class Mammalia; order Carnivora; family Felidae; genus Panthera; species Panthera leo. Next base: position 54,820,412 of record NC_056692.1, on the reverse strand, counting down.
ATTGTAATGTGTATTTATTTTTGAGAGAGAGACAGAGACAGAGTGCGAGTGGAGAGGGGCAGAAAGAGAGGGAGACACAGAATCTGAAGCAGGCTCCAGGCTCTGAACTGTCAGCACAGAGCCTGACATAGGGCTTGGACTCGTAACTGTGAAATCGTGACCTGAGCCAAAATTAAGAGTCGGATGCTTAACTGACTGAGCCACTCAGGCGCCCCAAGCCAGTGTTTTAAAATGGAGAGGTTCCATATAAAATCCAGATTCCTGGTTACTCTAGAAAAATTAAAAGGTCTGAAACCACAGAGCCCACATCTTGCATGAGGAGAGTGGGCCAAAATATACTGGGGTCTTGCTTTCGTTCAGTCATTTGCTCTCCAGATGACTTTGGCCACGGGAAGGGGGTGGGGTGGACTATAGGAAGCTGTCATTGCTCAGTGTTGACATTTTTGATTCTTTGAGATCTGTAGTTGTGCTCTTAGGTGATTTCTATGATGGATTTGACCCAGTGGAGTTTTGAAGGACAAAGATCTGTGTTGTGGAAGGTCTATTCCTTCTTTGACTGTTATTCAACTCATGAGGTCCTTGGGTTTATTGGAATCATTTGTGATGCAGGAGGCTGTGGCTCTTCCTCAGGAGGTGAGATGGGGCGGTGACAGGCACATGGATTTGTGTTTTCCAGGCTCATCTGATATCTCGGGTCCAGAAGCAGTCAGAGGCCTGGTGGGGGGCTCACTGACGGTGCAGTGTCACTATGTACAAAAGTGGAAAAACAGCAAGAAGTGGTGGTGTCGAGGAGCCAACTGGGGAAACTGCCATATCCTTGTTAAAACCAATGGGTCAGAGCAGGAGGTACAGAGAAAAAATGTGTCCATCAAGGACAATCAGAAAAACCTCATTTTCACTGTGACCATGGAGAAGCTCAAGCAAACTGATGCAAATATTTACTGGTGTGGGATTGAGAGATATGGAATTGACCTTGGGGTCAAAGTCAAAGTGACCGTCCACCCAGGTAAGAGTATGTGTAAGTGTGGCTGTGTGCCTTCAGGGCCCAGTCTGTCCTGGGCTCTAAGGTTCCTCTCCAGTGACTTCAGTGTCACTCAGAGTGAACTGTCACACAGGGTGGTTGAGTCCTGAGCTCTCTGAGAACCCGACTGACCCCTTGGGGTTGAGAGGGACAGGGCTTCTCTTAGATGCTCTCTTGGCTCCCAGCTTCTCCTCCAGGATGGGATTGAGCTTGTCTGGGCATGTGTTTTCTCTGCACGGCTCCGTGCCTGAGTCTATTGCTAACAGAGATCAAGCTGATGGTCCCAGTTTCAGCCCATAGGACAAAGGGACCTCCTTCCAGGGGACCCAGAGACCCCAATTCCTGCCAATGCTTCCCTGGACTTCTGGTACCCTGAGTCCCTGCTCTTTCTGGAGTTTAGGGCCGGGACTTCATAGCGGCTATTCTCTTGCTCTGTTCCGTGCCACTCTCAGGGGGAAGGGCCCCAGCATAGTCGTGGTGGTGTAGTTGATTCCTGAGGTTCAGAATGGCCTCCACAGTGAAAAAGCTGTTTAATTCTGCTCCTGTCCTTTTTGAATAAATAAGATTGGGGAAGGCATTGGCAAAGGCCTTGTCATAGGCAGTGTGAATGTTTAAAGTCCAGCTGAATTCCAGCTGCCTTTGTCCTGAGGTAACACTAGGCCCCCTCTAATCCTTCCAGGGCCTGCTCAACATCCTCCCTGGACCTGTACCCAGTCCTGCCTGCCTCTGAGGCTGAGTATCCTAGGGGTCAGGGAGAAAAGAGCGGTCTAGGCTATAGGCCCTTCCCTTCCCACGGCCGAGCTCCAGGCTCCCCCTGGGCTCAGAGCCATGTGCAGGGCTGTGGGCAGGTTAGCAGGCTGAATAGTGTATAATCTGGTCTATGCCTAGCACCAACTACAGTGTCAACCACCAACTCAAATGCCCACATGTCCACAACGCCAGCAGAGACCAAAGGCCCCTCGACTATGACCAGCCACCACTACGATGGCAGGTAAGCCAGTTCCGGTGTGCTGTTTCCTGTGGTCTGCTTGGTTTGAACTCTTCCAATGGGGGGGGGGGTACGCTTTGCAGTCCTAGGGTTCCCCTAATTACCGTTATGGCAAGAACAGTGGTATTGATGATTTGTCCCATCTCAGGAGCACCTGACAGCTCACAGAGGGCTTTCTTGTCCATTGTCTCTTAATTCTTTGACCCTACTCACGAGGAGGAGTAGGCAGGTACACATGTTCCCATTTTATAGAGGAAGAAACAGTCTCTCTCATGCTTCTTAGTAGCCTGCCTGGCCAGTGCAGCCAAAGTGGCTTTCTAGAAGTTGAGAGGCCTCTTTCCAATTCCTCCTATGCCCTCTTGACCTTGTTTCTAGATAGGCTGATCTCCTTTTGCCCGGCCTTCCTGTAGAATCCGAATGGGAGGTCTCCAATCTGTCTACTCTCGCCTGGAATCCCTTCTTTTTCTCTCTCCCATTTGCCTTCTGTTTCAAAAGTTTCTTTCTACTAACCTTCTTTTAATAAGTAATAGCTAACAGGGCGCCTGAGTGGTTAAGCGTCTGATTCTTGGTTTCTGTTTAGGTCATGATCCCGTAGTTCGTGAGATCAAGCCCTGCATCGGGCTCTGAGCTGACAGCATGGTGTCGGCTTGGGATTCTCTCTCCCTCCCTCCCTCTCTCTCTCCCCGCCCCACTCATGTAGAATGAATTCATTCTACAAATTCTGTGACTAGTGACAAATAAGAGACAGTCTTTGTATGAGTTTGCTCAGGATGCCATGACAAAGCACCATATCCTGGGCCACTGAAACAACAGACATTTATTTTCCCACTGTTCTGGAGGCCAGAAGGATGAGATCAAGGTTGATCTCAGGGTTGGCCTCTTCTTGGGGCTCAAAGGGAGAAACAGTCCCATGCCAATCTCCCAGCTTCTGGTGTTTGCCAGCCATCTGGGGGGCTCCTTGGCTTGTGGGAGCATTAACCCAATTTCTGCCTCTGTTGTCACAGGGTCTTCCTGTGCATACCTGTGTGTGGCTAGATTTCCCTTTTGTAAGGACACCAGCCATTGGATGAGGGCCCATCCTAATCCAGTATGACCTCATTTAGACTTGATTACATCTGCAAAAATCTTATTTCCAAATAGGTCACCTTCACAGGTTGGGAATGAACATGAATTGTGGGGGTGGGGGACACTATTTGATCCAGTACAGCAGGACAAGCGTAGAAGCAGGGAGACCTTTCCAGAGCTCATTGCCATATAGTTTCCATTAGGTGTCTGGACCCACTGAAACCCTGTGGAACCCTCCTCTCCTTAAATTTTTTTAAAAATTTTTTTACCATCTCTGAGGGCACTCAGGAGTGGGATTCCCAGGCTGGAAATCACAGTCCTCCAGGTCAAAAGGTGTTGGCCTTCCTGGCTTCCAGGCAGCTGGGGCAAGGCCCAGAAGCAGGAGGCAGGCCGGGGCGCATGGTGTCTTTCTGTTGTTTCCAGTGCTGACTCCATTAACCTCAGCATCCTGCTTCCCCTCATCTTTGCTGTGTTGCTGCTTCTCCTGGTGGCGGCCTCACTCTTGGCTTTGAGAATGATGAAGCAGCAGAAGAAAGGTGATGAGACTCAGCCGCTGGTGCTGAGCTGGGGCTGGGCGGGGGGCGGGGTGGGGGGAGCCGATGGCTGGTTCTGCCTCCACATTCTCAGGGTAAATGCACCCCTCCCCTCTCAGAACCCACAAGGACCCGAGGTCTCCTGGGGTGCTCTCCAGTCCCCCCACTCCTGCCATAGCCTGGGGACTCTTGTAGTCAAGGCGAGGGGCGGGGAGCACTGCTTTTCTCCTAGATGTATGTCTGGGGCCTAAGTTTTAAGTTTCTGTGCTCCTGAGTATCTAGGCTTTTGAAACTAAGAACCAGGAGAAAAGAACCTGTTTCTTTGTTGCCTCTAATGGGGGTGGGGTGGGGGTGGGGGGAGAATCAGGGGTAGAGGCCAAGGGGCAGAGAGAAATAGGAACCACCAGCACTGAAAGCTGGTCCATAAGGTTCTGACCTAGCTCCTGCACCCCACTCAGAGGGCAGCCTGCATGGGGCACCCGTGTACCAGGCACAGCCAAGCAACTGGAAATGCAAGGAAGGGATGGGCTCAGCTGCCCAGCAGCCCCTGGCCCACTCAAAGACTAACCGGAATTGGGTGGATCACAGGAGACAAGACAGACCTAAATCAAGGGCCATGGAGCTGGGGAGGGAGGGGTTCGGCACCCGGGGTAGCTGGGAAGGCAGGCATGACTTTGAGTTGACTTCCGAATGATGGATGATGGTGGAGACCCAGGGGCATCTCGGGCAGGACTTCCGGCAGAAGTTATATGTGCCTGCAACTGTCCAGCAGGAAACTTAACCACACGGGCACCAAGGGCTGGCAGGGCCACCAGATCAGCTGATGACAGTTCCTCGATGTGGGGAAGATTGGCGAGGTCTCCTTATTTCTCAGGTGGAGAAGGGGCAGCTTGGAGAGGTAGTGACCAATGTCACAGAGTGTGTCATCTGAGGAGTCAGAATTGGAACCAGGTCTCACGTCTCTGAGTCTGGAGCTGAATCCACCTCTTATCTTCCAGATTTCTCTTCCCCAGACCCGGGGGCCCTGTGAGTCTGGAGACGGGCTTTCTGATTTTGATTGTTTTTGTCTTTTAGCTGCTGAGCCATCCCCAGGGCAGGTAAGAGAGCTTCTGAGGTCAGATCAGAGACACCAGATCGCGCCTTCCTCTCTTTCCTCATTGTCCCCGGAGCGCTGTTGTCCAAACCTATCAGACAAACCGTGTCCTTGTGCTCACGGCCCAGCTGCAGAGCCTGGGAGGATGGGATGCTGGAAACAGACAGAAGGGGGGAGGGCGGGAAGGGGGTAGGCATGGGGGCTGCAGAGGAAGCTGGGAGAGGCGGGCCCAGGGAAGCTTGGCCCCGTAACCCTCTGTGGAAGACGACCAACTTCCTCTCCCAGGTGATGCAGCCGCTGGAGGGGGACCTCTGCTATGCAAACCTGACCCTACAGCCAACCGGAACCTCCCACGGCTCCTCTCAGAAGAAGGCCTGCACAAAGCCCTCCTCCTCTGCCCTGGAAAACCAGCAGGAAGTGGATTATGTCACCATGGTGTGTACCTGGGGCTGCTGTGGGCCTTGGAGCCAGATAGGCTTTCTCCTGCCCATGTGGGCACAGAGGAAGAGGGGTGGGTGCTGGGCAAAGCCACAGCCATTGAAAGACTTGCCTCTGGAGCTCCCCTCCACACCTCCCTCCTCCCCAGACTTTTGGCCTCTGGACATGTCTCTACAGCAGTCCTTGGCACTGGAGGATGCAGAGTCCCATCAGACATGGCCCTCATGCTGGTTGGGTCACAACCCAGACAGGTTGTGACCTAGAATTCCCTGTGAAGGGTGCTGCCCTTGTTCAGAGTCGAGGGAAGGTCTTCTGCTGTGATTGGAGCTCAGGGAGCTGGCAGAGGGAAGGCGACAGGAGCTGGAGTGTCTGGGAGAAGACTTCAGAAGCCCTGAAGTTAGAGGGCCCTGAAGTCAGAGCCCTGAAGGCTCTGTTTCCCCACCTCATCCAAGGCCTCCTCCATGCATGGGCATAACCTCCTGCCTGCTTCTCTGACCCCTTGGGCATCTTTATTGCAGGCCTCCTTTCCGAAGGAGAACATTTCCTATGCGGCTCTGTCTTGGGAGCTTTTGGATCAGGAGCCAACCTACAGCAGCACAGACGTCCTCGTCACCCACGTTCCCAGAAGGAACCCTGAGGAGTCCGTGGAATATAGCACCATAAGGAAGCCTTAGCCTAAGCTCCAGTCCCCCCTCTCCAACCCCACACAAGGCCTGTGAACATGTTCCTGTTTTGTCTGCTTTCTGTCCCCAGTCACTTCATGGGAACCAAATGGTGACTGAAGCCTTGGTCTGGTCCAGCTAGCGTCACTTCCAGTTCCATCTGGGTTCGGGGCCTGGTCTCAAGGGACTCCAGAGAGGTAGACGGGAGTCTCTCTACATCCTTTTTCCTCTCACACGGCTTGGGAGGGGCCTAGGGATAGGCTCTGGAGCTGCCAAGGGAGTAATAAAGATAATGATAATAGTAATAATTAACCTTTATTTATTGCCTACCACATATGGTGGGCTGAATAATGGCCCCCAAAGTTATCTATGTCCCCATCCCCAGAACCTGGGAACATGGCAAAGGAGCTACGTGGCTGTGTGAAGTTGAGGATTTTGAGATAGGGAGAGTATTCTGGATTATCCAGGTAGGCCCTAAATATAATCACAAGGCTCCTTGTAAGAGGGAGGCAAGAAGGTCACAAGAAGAGAAGGTGGCAGACGACAGAAGCAGAGGTTGGAGAGATGTGGCCAGCAGCCTCCAGGAGCCAGAAAGGGCAAGCAGTGGATTCTCCCTTGGAGCCTCTAGAAGGAACCAGCCTGCCAACACCCTGACTTTATAGGACAGTGAAACAGACTTTGTAATCCTGGCCTTCAGAATTGTAGGAGGATAAATTGGCATTGTGTTACCGGAGCCAGTAAATGTGCGGTAATTTGTCACGGCAGCAACAGGAAATCCACATGCCATGTGGCACCTTCCCTAAATGCTTTACCTGCAGTAACTAGTTTTGAGTCCCCACAACAACCCTATGAGGGCTCCTTTGTTATTGCCCCCATTTTACTGATGAGGAATCAAGGTTCAGGGAGGTTCAGTGACTTACCAAGTTTTATCGTTAGCAAGTGGATAAGTCGAAATTTGAACTTGGGCACTTCGGCTCCAGAGTCTGGAGTCGGGGCCACTATCCTGCCCTGTGTCTAAGGAGGAGGGTGTGTGCGTGAGCCACTCACACAGGGACAGTTAGCGAGTATTTACAGGTGTCGGACTTCCAGTCTCTAATTAGAGTCCTGGCACCCCTCCCTCCAGACTATGTCCTGAGTCCCAGCATGGCTCGTTGTCTCCGTGGTTACCAGCCGAGTCCAAGCAACCATCCAGTCCCCTGCCTGTCGTCCTTCTTTCCTTCTCAGCCCCAGAGTCCATTCTCCTCCCAGCAGTCAGAGTGATCTTTTAATTTTATTTATTTATTTTAAAATAGTGGTTGAGCTCATTTATTTTTAAAAAAAATTTTAATGCTTATTTATTAAACTTTTTTTGATGTTTATTTATTTTTGAGAGACAGAGAAAGAGCACAAGCAGGGGAGGGGCAGAGAGGGAGGGAGACACGAAATCCAAAGCAGGCTCCAGGCTCTGGGCAGTCAGCACAGAACCCAATGCGGGCTTGAACCCATGAATCAAGAGATTATGACCTGAGCCAAAGTCGATGTCTCACTGACTGAGCCACCCAGGCACTCCAATGCTTATTTATTTTTGAGAGAGAGTGTGAGCTGGGGAGGGGGAGAGAGAGAGGGAAACAGAGGATCTGAATCAGACTCTGCACTGTCAGGACAGAGCCTGATGCGGGGCTCAAACTCATGAACCATGAGATCATGACCTGAACCAAAGTTGAATGCTTAACTGACTGAGCCACCCAGGTGCCCCAGAGGGATCTTTTTAAAGCACAGATGTGGTCACTCACTGCTTATTACCTTCTGGTGGCTTCTTCTGCAGCCCAGGAGGTCCAGGGGATACATGGGTCCCTGTCTGCCTCTATGACCCCAGCTCCAGCCACTGTCCTTCTGACAAGATGAAGCTTGCTGTTTTCTCAGGGCATTGACAATTGCTGTGTATCTTCTTTCTGGAATGTTCTTCCCACAGATGTGTGACTAGTTAGCTTCTTCTTTTTTTAAATGTTTATTTATGTTGAGACAGAGAGAGAGAAAGAGCACACTCGTGTGGGGCTGGGGGGGGGGGGGAGAGGGGTAAAGAGAGAGAGATGGAGAGAGAGAGAATCCCAACCAGGCTCTGTGCTGGGTCTTGATCCCACGAGCCACGAGATCATGACCTGAACCAAAATCAAGAGTTGGACGCTTAACCGAGTGAGCCACCAAGGCACCCCAGACTAGTTAGCTTCTTTGTACCATCACATCTTAGCTCACATTGTCCCCTCCCAGAGCAGCCTTCTCTGACCACCCTAATGGCAGTAGTCCCTGCCACCACCCTTAATATCTCCCCATTGCCCTGTTTTACCTCCTTCATAGTGGGTACTGCTTTATGAAATTCATTATTGGCACGTGGGTTTATTGTTTCTCCCTCTCAGCTAGGCTCTAGGCTGCCTGAGGTGAGGGTTTTGTCTCATTTACTGCTGTATCCCCTGTGCATAGCAGGTCTCCTACATGGCGGGTTCTTGAATGTTTTTATGTTGCCTTGAACGAATAAATAATGTGATGGTCCAGATGTGGGAACACAGGGCAAGCTTTCAGGAGCAGGGACGCAAGTATCTGTCATTCTAGGAAGGGCCACCTGGGCAGCCCAAGGAATTTCAGGATCAAACTCCCAGAATCATGAAGTGGAGAGATTTCTTTCATCCTCCTGAAGCCAGGGGAAAGAGGATTCCCTATGATTCCTCCTGACTCCAGGACAAAGGTCTATTACTTCACTTAGGTCTCTTTTGGTGGAGGCTGGGATGAAGCATCAGGGAGAGGAGTCACAGCTTGGGAAGAAATGATGAGCTATGCCTGGGGTTACAGGCAGTTGCCCCCACAGGTACAGGGGCCATAGAAGTGTTTAGGGGCTGCTATTAATGACCTGGGGTTGCCTGACTTCCCACAACCACAGACACCCCAGGCGGTGTGGGGGGAGGTAGACTTGGTGGATGCCCATCCCAGCATGTGTGGCTCTCTGCTCCTGTTCCCACTTCCTGAAAGATGATTGATTCCTTAGAACCTCAAGAACTGTTCCATCCTGGAGATTTGCAGAGCTTGGGCAAACTTAAATATTACTGGACTGGTCATTGAAGCTTGTTGGGTTAGTGAGACTGTTTTTGACCCAGCCTACTTTAATTAATTAATTAATTCAGAGACAGTGCAAGTAGGGGAGGGGCAGAGAGAGAGAGGGAGACACAGAATCCGAAGCAGGCTCTAGGCTCTGAGTTGTCAGCACAGAGCCCGACGTGGGTCTCGAACTCATGAACTGCGAGATCATGACCTGAGGCAAAGTTGGACACTTAACCCACTAAGCCACCCAGGTGCCTCTGACCCAGCCAATATTGAGATTTACAGAGCAGGAAGTGCCTACAGAGGGATTTTTAAGTGGAAGAGCTCAAAGCAGAGCAAAACCAGAGTGAGTCGAAGTATAAGAATAACAGAGAGCCTTGGGCCAGTGCATTTTAGCGATTGTGCATAACGTGGCTTTATTGCTGAGTTTTTAGGCGGTCAGCACCTCACAGAACTTATAAGTACATGGTTATTCTGGATAGTGAGGCACTCATCTTTTCTGGTAATCTATCACAGACACCAATTAGTGTGCTGGCACTTCTGACACAAATCTAGAAACCCAGGGAAGTTTAGAATTCAGCTCAGTTTGATTTGGTTGGAGGAATCTGGTTGCTTCTGCCTTCATCTTGACGGTAGATATGGGCTGGAGATGGAAAGTTCTGGCAGCCTAGCTGAACTGAGGAAAGGTAAATCCACTTAGAAAGACAGATCCACTCTGATCACTTTTAACTGCCTTATTCAAGCTTCTGAAAAGGTGTCTGTCAGATATATTGCTGGAGATAATGTTTTAATCTGAAATTCCAGCCATCTGGGTTGGTGGCTGTCTGAAAAGGGACCTTCTCGTGTCCTGAGAGATGGGGTTGGCTAGCTCATGACATCTGGGAAAGCAGTCCTGTCCAATCTACATTCTGCAGCTGACTGGTGGTCCTCATGGGAAACATTCGGGGTCTTGGGGTTTGGGTCATGACTGCAGGGATCTGCCCTGCCTGCAGCCCAATTTGTTCAAGCTTGAGCTGACGTTTAGAGAGTGCTTGGGGGAAGTACTTGGGGTGGTGGGGGGAGAGGGGAAGCAAACACATGTAAGAGGTTTGAAAGGAAACCGTTTCATAATGTTTATAGATTGGTATCCTGGTATTGTCTCAGCCATATCCGGCTGCTCCTTAAAGAATTTGTTAAGGCAGATTTTGGGTGTCGGACTAGCGCCTTTACTGCAAGAGCGAAGAAGTTCAGATATATTTCCTCTGGTTTGAGTGAGAGTGACATTTGCCATTTTTGCTGTATGGTTTCCAGAAAAGCACATTCTGTTAAGACAGATTCCAAGATATTTAACCACTCGGCTTTGACTGAGTGCCTAATTATTTATAGCATGTTCTAAAGTTGCTGGGGTTTCCCTCTTTTGGTTTTTGAATTATTAATGTTTAAAGATGCCACAAATTATAGGGTTTGGACAACCTCCTTTTGAGAACTGTATGCATATTACTGGCTTTCAGGAGACGCAGCCTTTTTGAGAGTCGATTGAGAGAGAAAAATATACGGGGCTGGTAACTTTCAAAATACATGATTGGGGGAGGGTGCCTGGGGGGCTCTGTTGATTAAGCGTTCCCTGTTGATTAAGCGTTCGACTTCGGCTCGGGTCATAATCTCACGGTTCGTGGGTCCGAGTACCGCATCAGGCTTTGTGCTGACAGCTCAGAGCCTGGAGCCTGCTTTGGATTCTGTGTCTCCCTCTCTCTCTGCCCCTCCCCTGCTTGTGCTCTGTCTCTCTCTCTCAAAAATAAATAAACATTTAAAAAAAAAACCCAAACCCCAAAATACATGATTAGGGTAAGTGTTGGATTGAAGTGACGCTGAAGCTTACCTTTGCATGACACCTTGAAAGTAGAGTTCATAGCCACTTAGCCTTGGAAAGGCCAGACTGCTGGAATAAGTTGATATCATGCACCAATAATTTTTTTTTTTAGATTAGGAGGGACTATTATTGTGGTCAGCCTTTTATTTTACCAAGTAGGTACAGTCTTTTCCAATGTAAATGGAATTGGTAATTGATCGGATTGTTGAAACTGTTGGTTAAGTGAGGGAATTGTAAAGAAATATATGCTTCCTTTAAGGGACTTCTTTTCTACTCAAGATATCGAAATGTGTAGTAATTTACTAGTGTTCTGATGTAGACCTAAGCTTTTTCTTTGTTTACTTGCGGGTCTCTTGAAAGAAGGGTTCATTGCTGTTTCTGCACAATGTGTTTCTGCCCACGTTGTACTGTCCTGGAGCCCTTGTTCCAGTTTCTCGGACATGGAGCAAGACATTGTAGACACTTATGAAGCAATCGGATTGCGAAACCTTTCTTTGTTTTTATGGTTTTCCTCCCAATATTTTATAATTTTCTCACTCATTCTGAATTTGGTGGCATTTTTTTTTAATGACATGCTTTTATTGAGTCTTTCCAAAGCATTCAATCTGTTATTTTTTTAGAAATAGCTGGGGTTTTTTGTTTTGTTTTTTTGCTCACACTCATTTCACTGGTCAATATCTTTTCTGTTTACACTTTTAGTTGATTAGTTTATACATGGATTAATTAGCTGACATAATTATAACCAATGTGTATGATTGACCATGAGATTGAAGGGTTTTGGCTAATCTAATCTACGGTTAACCTAATCTTTGGTTAAGAGAGGGTTTGGTGAAGAAAGTTTCTACTAAATGGTTATGATCCGAATTTCATAAAAGAATGGACATTTGAGCACCCCCAAGCCAGAATAGTAGGAAGGTTTCCCAAGAAAGGACAATTGATAGCTTTCTGCCAATATGATGTGTGTAATTGCCTACAAATTGACTGATACTTTGTCCAGGATGGTGCTCACATGTGGGCTAAGGGCTGGCAGACACTGATCTTATTCACACTGGACATGTTCTCTGGACATGAACTCTCTCTGCTGCATTCCAGGGGTTGTGGCCTAGGGTTCCCCCCAACCCCCTAGTAATCCTACTCATCTGGATGCTGACTAAGGTTGTTGTTTATGAGGGCCCCATGGCCCTCCATCCGTTGGGAAGAGGGCCCCTTGACTCAGTCCAATTCCGCCTGCTCAGCACAACCCCTTTCCCAAAGCAGCCCACTGTGACCACAAACTCACATGGCCCTGTCTTGAGGGCGTGTGGTTCTTGCAACAAGAAAGGGTGATTGATGCTCACCTGCTGAAGGAATCACTGAGGACAAGTTCAGAATTAAGGAGGAGGTTAAGACTTTGCTCCTAAGGGTCACGAATAGAGAAGAGACATTCTAAACCTTTGTGTCATAGAATATCTACTTCAGTAGAGAGGAGGTGTTTACTACAGGTTCCAGAATAAAAATTCCATCCTGGGGGGTTTCTCCCACATCCCTCTCCATCACTTTCCTGTCTTCTGTGATACAAAGCCAGATGTCCTCAATTCTGTTTTTTACTAGCTTATTGCTTCATTTTAAGTTATAAAGTATTTGATGAGTCTATATAATGTGTGTATGTGTTATAAAGGATAATGAAACAAACACCCATGTACCCGCCCTCCCCCCCTACTGAAGAAATGGTCGCTCATTATTTGGCTTCTTTTTTTCCTTCCAAGGAGGGAAGCAAACATACCTTACCTTAGTCCTAAGCATTAGGTAGCTTAGGGGTCCCACACAGCCCTTGACCCGCTCACATTGCCTTATGTTAATTAGCAAGGTGGTCAGGTGAGTTGGTCTGCATTATGTAGTATTCTGTACTAAACTGACAAATTGATGCCACTCTTCTTATTTTAACATTATTTTTCTCCCCCAATAAAACCAATGCCCACTTGTGCCTTTATGTTATTTAAGAATCTGGCAATTGGTTTGCCATTCTGACAGCAGCCACATAGAATTTCCTTCTGGCATTCCCACGTAGGATGCTGCCCTCTGTCAAGGGTAGTGAGGGTTTCTGTGACAAAGAGGCAAATGTCTCAACCGCTGGTCTCAGCCATGGTGCCCAGTGCCTGCCCACTGGTCATTGGAAAGAGTTGCAAAAGTTCAGATGATGACTTCATTTCAAAATTTCACACAGCCTTTGCAAGATTAATAATGAGCCAGAAAAGCAGAAGGACTAAACCCCAAAGACCTCGTGATCTCCCACCAACTCCTGGCAAGTCAAAGTAGAATGGGTGGAGAGGTAAAGTGTTTTATCTTAAAACACAGTGAGACCTGAGAACAGAAGAAGGAGAAACAGGAGGTAAAGTGAAGGAGAGGCTTCCCCGGAGTGGTGTTGGTGTAAGTCTAGGCTTGCTTTCCTGGGGTTGCTATCCTGCAGTTGGATTTGGTGGAGGCAAATCCCTAGGGGGTAAAGTTGCTTGGCTCCTTTGCCCTTGAGACCCAGTTAATGGTAATTCACTGCAGTAGGCCTACTTTCCAATAGCATCTGGGCAGGTCTGGAGGCAGAGTCTTGAATCTGCATTGCGAATGAATGTCCCCCACTGGCATTGACTCTGCTTTAGTGTTTGTCCTGGGCCAGGCTGAAATTGTTACCAGGGCTGCACTAGGATGGCAGGAAGTCAGCATCAGAAGGGGAAGCTACCAGTTCAAGCCTTCCTTTCCCTGAGAATCCCAGGGGTCCAGGGAGGGCCATGCCAGCATGCTAATGGGGAAGAATTCAAGGTCTGGGGTTAGACACCCTGGGGATGGGGTTCTGTCTTTTACTTGCTGAGTGGCCTTGGACAATCATGAAATGTCTCTCAGGGTCCAATGACTCCTCTGCCTAACGGAGTTTAACCAAAGTGCCACAGCCTATGTCCTGTGATTTCAAAGTAACCAAAGTAACCAAAGTAACCTTCTGGTTCCCACTGTGGGACCTTGGGTCCCCACCAATATCCCTCCAGCAGATCCCAGCTATCTCTGAGAAGTCTCACGGGGCTAGCACCCACATGACCCACAGAAGTCTCCTTCAATGCTTTATTACAGCAAAATGTTAGCATTTATTTATTTAAATGTTTATGTATTTATTTTGAGATAGAGAGAGAGCACGAGTGGGGAAGGAGGGGAGAGAGAGAGAGAGAGAGAGAGAGAGAATCCCAAGCAGGCTCCATGCTACCAGTGCAGAGCCCAGCATGGGGCTCAATCTCATGAAACACAAGATCATGACCTGAGCAGAAATCAAGAGCCAGATGCTTAACCAATTGAGCCACCCAGACGCCCCCCAAATGTTAGCATCTAGTAAATATGAATGGTGATACATGGGCATTTCCTTTTTGTTATGATATTCTCTGTACCTTTTGATAAGCTTCAACATTTCAGAATTAACAAAAGATTTTCATGTGTTCATACAATGGAATACTATGTAAGCATTAAAGCTAATGAGGGTGAAATGAACAACGCCCTGAACAACAGTGGGAGGGGGGGGTGTTAGGAGTGCTGACTCCTGTGCAATTGAAAATCTGCATATAACTTTGACTCCCCCAAAGCTTAACTACTTAGTCTACTGTTGACTGGAAGCCTTACTGATAGCATAGCTGATTAACACTTATTTTTTATGTTATATGTATTACATACTGTATTCTTTCAATAAATAAGTCAGAGAAAAGAAAATGTTATTAAGAAAATCATAAGGAAGAGGGGTGTCTTGGTGGCTCAGTTGGTTAAGTGTCCGACTTTGGCTCTGGTCATGATCTCACGGTTCGTGAGTTCGAGTCTTGTGTTGGGCTCTGTGCTGACAGCTCAGAGCCGAAGCCCACTTCAGACTCTGTGTCTCCCTCTCTTTCTGCCCCTCCCCCACTCATGCTCTGCTCTGTCTCTTAAAAATTAATAAATGTTAAAACATTTTTTTAAAAAAGGAAAATCATAAGGAAGAGAAATGCCATAGTGGACTATATGGTATTTATTGAAAAAAATCTGCATGTTAATGCACCTGTGCAGTTCAAACCTGCATTGTTCAAAGGTCAATCGTATATATATACTTTAGAGAGCAATTCCATTTTAATATAAGGTACATGTTTTGAAACAGTGGCATCACAGATAATTTTTTCTTTGTTTTGCATTTCTCAAATTTTGTAATTAGACATGTGTTGATAATAATGGCTCATGCAGTTAACCAATAGCCACCAATAGAAGTTGACTATCCAACCCAGTGCTCAAGTCACAAACACAAGTCTCATTTACTTCTTCCCCAGACCTATGTGGGGAAGCCACCTACCCCAGTGTTCCCAAGGCTGGAACCTTGCCTGTCCACTTTTGGGTGTTCTGATCTGCCTTCCACACCATGCTTCCTGCTGCCCGTTACTCTTGCAGATTGCTCTGGACCTGGGTACCACCATTCCTCGCCAGTGAATGTCACTGGTGACACAGTGACAGCCTTTGGGGGAGTACTGATCACCCCTTTGCTATTCTGCCCAGAGCATGAGATAACCCTTCTCTGGCTCTTCATGGCTCATCAGAAACCAGTCATGCAGTGAGACCAAAAGAAGAGGATGCACCCAAGTCAATAGCTCAGAACTACTGCACAGACCAGGGTTCAGACCCTCCAGGGGTTCTTACTTGACAGCGGTAATTTACATAATCTGGGGTCCAGCACAAAATGAAAATACGGGACTCCTTGTACAAACATATTGAGATGATCTCAAGATAGTGACAGCAGGGTATTAAACTAATCACAGGGCCCTTCCAAATGTGGAGCCCCAAGTGACTGTCCAGGTGGCACACCCACAAAGCTGGCCTTGTTTGGGAGGCTTCCATATCACTTCTCAACTGCTTCCACGTGACCATAGACTACTCTTGCCTTACTCCCACTGGAAAAATTCAGGCGTCTTCACACCAACTGACCCTGGTCCCAAAACCAGGAGGAAGAACTTCCCCTCATTCTAACCTGAGGCTTGCCTCCTGTCTCCTCATCTGCTGTCCCTGCATCGACCTCCTCCTGGGGTGGTTGAAAGTTGGGTCATCTGTTTCCTCTACAGGACAGCCTACGCCCACTCATAGGGTGAGGTCTGGCTCCACAGACCCAGTAAGCCAATTGGTTTATAGGGTGACATCAGTTCATTACCTAAGTTTGATTGTTAATAACCTAAGTCTGGGTATCCAGTCTTAAATGACACCATGTATGGGACACAGTCCAGTTTCATGGGGAGAGTGACAAGTTCAGCTCAGTTCTTTTTCAGTCACTTTTCATTAAAGATTTGAAAATATTGGGACCCAGCCTTCCCCAGGATTACCATGGAGTCCTAAGTTGCTTTTTCATGACTAGTTTATAGCTAACACACCCCCATTTTCCTTGGAAACCACTCTCTTCCACTCGTGGTCAATAGGCCTTGGATGGGACCGACTCCTCCATGTGACCCATTTCAGTCCAATGAGCATTAGATATAGGACTTCATTGGAAACTAGTAGCTGTGAGGATGTGACCTGCACCTGCTGACAGTCATGTGACCCCACAAGAAACCTACCTGTGAATAAAGCTAAGTTAGAGGGTAGAATGTTGATAGACAGAGACAGATGCTGTTGTCTGAGTCCCTGGATCCAACTAAACAGCATCGCCAGGCTTCGCACTTACACAAACCAATGAATTTTCTTTTCTTGTTTAAGGTGGTTTGACTTGGGTTTTGTCACTGTCCATCAAAATGATCCTGACCACAAGAGTTCTCTGTTTACAGACAACAATGAAACCTGGGTGGCTTATGCTCAGGGCTGTGGAAATCAGATGAGATAACTTATATGCAGGTGTTTTGCAAACTGTAAAAGGCTATTTGAATGGAATGACCAAGGAAGTACAATTGGTGAGTGGCATAGCCAGGACAAAACCTAGTTTTTTTTTTGATACCCCAAGCCCCATTCTCTTCTTTAGCTAATGAGCTGCCTCCTGCTCTAAGCAAATCCGTGAGCAGGCAGGTGGTGAACAGGGCAGGGGGTGGACAGGGCAGCGAGTGGGCCGGACAAGCAGGTGGTGGTCAGGGGTTACTCTGTGTGGCCTTCTTTGTGTTTGTGGTGCTGCACTATGATGTCTGGAAGAGACCCTGCTCCTCAGGTATGCGGGAGTGAGGGTCTCTGAGGGCACGACTGCAGAGCTTACCTGACCCCTTGCCTCTGTCTGTCCCAAGACTCCCTTCATGGACCAACCTGTCATCCCCAGGGGTCGGTCAGAGCTCTGGCATTTTTGAGTTTGACTGGATGTTTATTGGCTCAGATGTTTGGCAATGTTTAGGGAGGGGGTGCCAACTCTGCTGCTACTCATCTGACTCTGCCAAGCTTGGGCCATAGATCTTTACTCCAGGTACTTCTCAGAGGTACACTGGGGAACCCCTCCCTGTCTTGGACATGGACTGGAAGGGATTCTTATCTTTGGGGCCCCCTCCTGGAGCTTTGAAATTTATAGCCCTTCAGATCAGCCCCTGAGCCGGGACTCAGTACTTGGTAGTCTGAGAGAGCTGCAAGCATTTGACCCACGGGCCGACTTCCCACCACGCGAGAACAAAGAGTCCATGACCTTTAAAAAGTCTTCATAGACACTGAAGTCCATGTGTCATATTGGGCAAAGGTCAGATGGGGCCTGAATCATCTCTGTGCCAGCCCATTGACCCGCCCCATCTGCCACACTCAGTTCCTTGGGGGTTGGGAATGGGCCTTGTTCCTGGGTGCTCAGGAACACATGATACCCAGCAGAAGTTTGTTGAATTCATTCTCAAGATTCTCAACAGTGACGTCCGGTTTCAATGGGGGGCGTGTGGGATGGGGCAGTGGTAGGCTATGGAGAAATGGCCCCAATCACCTTTTTCTTCTTTCATGTCCTCTCCCTTGAAGCCCAAATCCCTAAGGTCCTGACAAGGGCACTGAGAAAGATGGAGGCAAAGATATAAGATGACAACGGTTGGTGTGTCTGATGGGGCCTCTGGAAGAGGGAGCATCCCTACCCCTTTGCCCCCAGTCAGGTCGAGTCCTGGGCATTCTCAAACTCAAAGGCAAGTAGTTCCTAAAGGAGTGCAGGGAACGAGGTCTGGAGAGAACAGCATGCCCCTTCCCCCCATACCAGGAATAAATACAGCCAGGGAGGCAGGTGTCAGAGTAGAGAGGACCTGAGGAAGAAGGGGCCACAGGAGTTGCACGTTCAAGCTGTGTTCATAGCGTCACCAGCCATCAAACCATATCAGCCTGATTTCGTTAAACATCTGAACCCTCCAAGTCTCCTTTTTTTCTGGATTTCATGCTTAGCAAACAATCCCCTGAGATAATGTGGCTTGGCATCTAGAACAATACATGAGTCTTGACGAGCCTGCCTGGAGAGATGGATCCACTCTTGAGTGAGTGAGCAAAAGTGGGCTCTGACCCTACAGAGCTGGGGGCTACACACTGGACCGCTGCCAACACCCTACATGAGGACACTCTGTGACCCCCTCAGCACAGCTCTTTGCCCTCTCCTGACCCTATCCCACTGCATGTCCAGCTGTCTAAGGTTTGAATCTGGGCTCTGCCACTTATTAGCTGGGTGGCCTCAGGTAAGTTTCTTGTTGTCTTTCTGCCTTGTTTACTCTTATTTATTTATTTATTTATTTAATGTTTATTTTTTGAGAGAGTGCGTATGCACATGTGTAAGTGGGGGAGGGGCAGAGAGAGAGGGAGGCACTGATTCCAAAGCAGGCTCCAGGCTCTGAGCTCTCAGCACAGAGCCCGACGCGGGGCTCGAACCCACAAACCGTGAGATCGTGACCTGAGCCGACGTCGGACACTTAAGCGACTGAGCCACCCAGGCTCCCCATTGTTTCTTCATCTATAAAATGGGATTAAAATGAGGGGCGCCTGGGTGGCTCAGTCGGTTGAGCATCCAACTTCGGCTCAGGTCACAATCAGGTTCCTGGGTTTGAGCCCTGCATCGGTCTCTGTGCTGACAGCTCAGAGCCTGGAGTCTGCTTTGGATTCTGTGTCTCCTTCTTTCTCTGCCCCTCCGTTGCCTGTGCTCTGTCTCACTCTATCTCTCAAAAATAAATAAATTTAAAAATAAATTTAAGATGAGATTAAAATGGGGTTGCTGTAGGATTGAATGATGTAAGGTCCTTAGAACGGTGCCTGGCACATTGCTTTATAAAGGGTCTGCTGTTATTTAAATTTCTACAATTCCTACCAACTGTGACCTTGAGCAGTGACTTTATTTTTTTCCGTTTCACCTCCATTTCCCTACTTATAATATGGAATTAATAATAACCCTTACTGGAAAAAGCATGTGGTAAGTATTAAGTCTCACAGCATATGTTAAAGTATTTTGTAAACTATAAAATGCTCCACAGATGAATCATGCGTTAATTTTTATCATCTATGATTAACAATTATTAGTCTCACTGGGTCCCTCCAGATGATAGTGCAGAAGATGATTTTATACTTCTCTGTTCCCAACCTAATGACACCTGACAAGGGGAGGAGAAGGGAGAAGAATCTCAGGGAAGACTCTCCCCTACAGAGGACGAGGCTCCTGATGGGCTGGAGGGGGGCTCTGCCTCATCTGGGCTGAGTCTTTACCAGCAATGCCATTTTTTCCGAGGGTTGAGGACTTCTCAGTGTGAAGCTGGGAGGGGCTGGAAGAAGCAGGGTGCTACGTTCCTGACAGTCCCCTGGAGGTTTGCTCTGATACATGGCAGATCTGCTTTATAGTAAGCAGACTTTCTGGGAGTGGTGTGGATGCAAAATTCAAATAGCAAGGGAGGAGGAGGGGGACAGGAGGAGGAAGGGGAGGGGAAAGGTTTGCTTTGCCTTTAAAAGGTCCTTAACAAAAGAGGAGGGATAGAGACCAAGAACACATTATCACTGGCCCTGCCTATACCTTGTGAAAGGAGGTGTGTGTGTGTGTGTGTGTGTGTGTGTGTGTGTGTGTTGGTGGCAGCTAGGGGCGGAGGACTAGTTGTTCAAGACCCTTAAAAGTATGCCATTTGCAGGGGCTCCTGGGTGGCTGTCGGTTGAGCGTCTGACTTCCGCTCAGGTCATGATCTCGCAGCTTGTGGGTTCGAGCCCTGAGTCAGGCTCTGTGGTGACAGCTCAGAGCCTGGAGCCTTCTTTGGATTTTGTCTCCCTCTCTCTCTGCCCACCTTCCTCTCTCTCAAAAATAAATAAACATTAAAAAAGTATCCCATTTTCAGAAACACAAAGCATTCAATAGCACCCTCATGTGGATGGATCAAAACTGTCTGCCACTAAGCAGAAATACAAATAAGGAGGGAGGGAGCAGACTTTGGCATCAGGGTCAGTGAGATAGGAATCATCTGTTAGGGGATTCTTGAGTTCTGCCTGTTTAAACGATTATTTTCATAGGACCTTGTTACCTCGAGGAGCAGGGTGAGGTCTGGGGAGGTTTTGACTGGTACAGTTAGTTAAGGGTTAAGATTTCCAGATCTGTTGTTGGCTGTTGGCTTGGAGCTCTCACTTGGCCCCAGAAAACCTCCTCTGGTTGGCCGGTGGGAGGCAGGTCCAGGGCCACTGCGGACTGGAGAAGCACATTACTTGAATGCTGTGCAAGTTGGCAAAGGAGCTGTGGGCTCCATTCTCACTTGCCGTCTCTAGGGACTGCTTCTCTTGCCTGAGAACAGGAGGCCAGAAGCAAGGAGCACACTGGGATTCGTTTAGAGCCACTTCAGATTTCCTGTTTAACAGTTCCCCAGCCTGGTGCTCACCTCTGGCTGTTTACTTCCAGCAAATCTGGGTTTCCTGCCCACAAAATGAAGGAAGTCAAAGCCACTCCCCAGAACAGCTTCTAGGAAAAAAATGTTAGTGGACCAACACTGGTGAGTCCTAGATATTTTCTCACAAAAGACACCAGGAAGCCCAAATTAGAGGGAGGAGTAGTTGGGGAGGGAGGCCTGAAGAGTTTGGAAAATGGCTTTGAGATATTGGACTGAGTCACCATCATTTCCTGCTGAGGTTGTCCAAGAGAACCAGCCAGCACCACTCCCCAAGCCAGCTGCCTGCTCTGGGATCTGGGCAGGACAGACAAATTGGTCAAGGGAGTCTCAGACCCGCCAGAGATCCTCAGTGATGTAACACACACTTCATTTATTTATCTGAAAGCGGCCAGAGCCAGCAAGAGAGGAAAACAGGCAAATGGAAACATTCTAACAGGGAACAGTTAACTTTTACTGGCTTGTTTGTTTGTTCCTGAGCTGAGGATGGAAATCGGGCAGGGCTGGAGCTAGTGCTCTGGCTTTGGTTTTACTTTTTTTTTTTTTTTTTAAAGAACCCCTCCCCCTCCCACCATCGACACTACCTCATTGAGGTACAATGGACTCATTTTGAAAGTAAAATCTCCTCACCTATGGGTACAGGTTTTCCTGTAGAATCAGATTCTTTTACCATAAACATTGTTTAAGTGAAAAAAAAAGAGAAGGATAAGGATAAAGGGTGTGGAAATCACAGGATGAACAGTAGACAAGAAATGTAAAGGAAAAGTACAAGTGAGGAGGGGGGTACTGGAGATGACCTCTTGGCTTTCTCACTCAGCTAGAAGTGTTAGAGCAGAGTCAGAGGGAATGGAAATCCCTTGTAAGACACAGACGTTTTGTCCTTATTTCCCTGATAGTTCCATTTTTTTCCAACAAGGACTAAGCCCTGGATGAATGGATGGACATTCCACATCTTTCTTCCCCCTTGGTCAATGGTCTTTCTGAGATGCCACAGAGGAGAGTGACTTTGGCTTAGCAATTAGTTGCCCCTCCTGGAACAAGGTTAGCATGTGGGTGTGCATCAGAGTGCTGGTGGTGGTGAATTAGGAAGTGAGTCTCTTTGTCCTGATTCACTAGCATCTGGGGCAAAGCTCCGTGCTTCATTTTCCTAGAGTTCATGTTAAGGCCCTGGCACAGCAAGAATCCAATCCGTGGGCTGTTCCTGAGTTTCCAAGCCTCACCATTGCTCTTGACCGCTCTCAAGACTATACTGGTAGCACGAGAGGGCTAGGAGGTCTCTCAGTGAAAGAGAGGCAAGGTTGTTCACATGTTTTAAATTATTTAGTTGCATCAAATATTCAGATTTGTGAGAATAATAGCAACTCTATTTAAAAACTCCAAGCATGTGATGGATGAACTCAATGTTTCCAAGCAGTTCCCAGCTTCCAGCCCACACTCCAGGAATATTCTAAGAGTTACTCAGGCTCATCTGGGTCATCCTCTAACTCTTGGGACTAGCTAAAGTGCAGGTACCATCCAAGGCTGATGATATTTGGCATATGTTTTCCATATAAGTGAATTTTAATGAGAGGTTTTATTGTGCCCCATGCTTCACCTCCCAGAGAAAGGAAATATTCAACCTAGAAAATCAGGGTTGGGATGTTCACATGGAAGCCTTGATGAGTGAGTGAGGTGGGTGTGTGAGCTTAATCCCATGGGACTGTGCCCATGAAGAATGTGTGTGTGTGTGTGTGTGTGTGTGTGTGTGTGTGTTTCTGTTTATAGAACTGCCGATCTTCTTACAAAGATTCATTATTTTACTATGAAGTTGCTCTGGAGCCCGAGATATGTGCCATAAAAACAACCACCATGCCAGAGAAATACATATTTACATCTACATATTTACATTATATTATCTAACATCTTCCTTCAAAAGACAATAAGCCAGGTATTATTATTCCCATTTTATAGATAAGAAAAGTGAGGCTCACAGATGTCATTCAAAGTCATATCAAGGTCTGTTTGATTTCAAGCCTGGGGTTTCTATCCACCATACAGCAATGTGTCTTCTCTAGCAAGTTTTAAAAACTATCCTACATAAAATCTGGAAGTCCTGTCAAAACATTAAATGATACTTTCCCCTCTGTAAAGGTAACTTCTGGGGAGGCGAAGGGACAGTA
This sequence comes from Panthera leo, assembly GCF_018350215.1. Classification (NCBI taxonomy): domain Eukaryota; kingdom Metazoa; phylum Chordata; class Mammalia; order Carnivora; family Felidae; genus Panthera; species Panthera leo. Next base: position 54,797,759 of record NC_056692.1, on the reverse strand, counting down.
TGTGGAAAGGTGTGTGGGGGGGATTCCTGGGAAGCTGGCAAGGTTCTGTCTTTTAATCTTGGTAGTGGTTGCACAGAGGTGCTCACTTTGTGATAATGCATCAGGATATACACATATGATTTGAGGTTTTCTTGTGTTTGTTATACTTCAATAAAAACTTGATCTTAAAAATCATTCTTTCTGGCAACTAATGTTGGAGGGGAACTCTGCTTCCCATGGCCAATATGTTCTAATGAATCAACAAGAATTTCTTGGACTCTATCATATAGCAAACTTAAGCATAATACAAGTATGTTTATTCCCTGCCCTTCTACGTAAAGGTTCTTAGGTGGATCACATTAAAAAATCATTCACAATAATAAAATCACATTAGGAGGAGGTGATCAGCATTATATGAAAAGGAAACTTTCTATACATACATTACTCTGTCGGTTACCGGAAGGTTTGAGTGCAGCTTCTGCTGTCAAGATGCTCACAATCAAGCTGAAGAAACCAAGCATTCACAAGTACTAAGTAGACATTTGTCTTCAAATATATTGGAAGTTGTCAGAACAGGCTCTCTCCCAATTCGGTGGTAAATAAACCCAAAGGAAGTGAAGTTCTTGTGGGTTACATCCTATATTTCATATGTGGGTAATTGAGGTGGAAAAAGTCACACTAATCAATAATTTGACAACTTTGACTTCCAAATCTTAAAGTACCAACATGAGTATTTACATCTTTATAAGATGTTTTAAACTTGGAGAGACTCATATATCTAATTACCAGGATGCTATTGTAATTGATTTGTAATTATGTGCCTTTGCTTGAATGCACATTCTACTGAGGCTAGATTCACAACCTCAAAGAATTACATTTTACTCTAGTTTACTTCAGACTGTAACTGTTTTAAAACTTCCTGGCTGGGGTAGTTGTTATACATTTCTCTCTTTCTCTATACGTTTAGGGGTTCAGGGATCTGGAGGGAGAAGTCACGTGGACTATTTAAATTTACAGATGCACTTCTGTTAGTTGATTTTCCTTCACTTGTGTCAGAAATAGCCAGTGTGGGGGCACCTGGGTGGCTCAGTTGGTTAAGCGTCTGACTTTCGCTCAGGTCATGATTTTGTGGTTTGTGAGTTCGAGCACTGTATCAAGCTCTGCGCTGATAGCTCAGAGCCTGGAGCCTGCTTCAGATTCTGTCTCTCTCTCTCTCTCTCTCTTTCTGCCCCTCCCTTGCTCACACTCTCTCTTTCTCTCAAGAATAAATAAACATGAAAAAAAGTAAATAGCCAGTGTGATGCAGGCCCATTCGTCTGAAACTTTAGTGTGCATATTTATTTCCTAAGGATTGTTTTAAAATACAAATTCAAATAGTAGGTCTTGGGTGGGGCCTGAGATTTCCCATTTTTAACAAGCTCCCAAGTAAGGCCAGTGCTGCTGGCCTGTGGACCACACTTGTACAGAGAAAAAGGTATTAGACTTGGAGTCATGGTTCCTGGCTTTTAGTACAAGCTCTGCCATTTACCACCTTATTTTCTTGCACAAGTCACTTTATCTCTCCGGACTTTAGTTTCCTCAAATATAAACTGTGTAACAGGGGAATAGAGTGGATTGGATTATTTCAGAGCTTGCATTCATGGAATTTTTATTATTTGTTTATTTAACATTTATTTATTTACTTAAATAATCTCTACACACAATGTAGGGCTCAAACTCATGACCTTGAGATCAAGAGTCACATGCTCTCCTGACTGAGCCAGCCAGTGCCCCACATTCATGAAATTTTTAAAGTGATATTTTGATTTAAATAATCTCCGAGTGTAGGACCTATAACCTCCAAGTATAGGACTTTAGTCAGGGGACTAAGAGATAAATTGGTATTAGCAAAGTAGGAAGCTCAATGAGGAAGGCAGAGAAAAGGATGAGGCAATAATGACTTCTTGTGGCAAATATAGGCTCTGATTCTTTCAAGGTGATGGATTTTGGATTAAAAGACTTGCCTAGAGAGAGGCTGCTATGTTTCCCCAGCGATCACTCTGAGAGGAAACCTACATTATTGGGGATTGAGTTGCATAAGAAATTTGAATGAGGGAAGCAAGGGATGAGTTACAGCTTTGAAACAAGCAAATGCTTTCCGGTGGGCTAAGAGCAAGTTGTGGCCGGAGGGCAGCTTTCTGGAGCCAGGAGGGAGTCTAATTCCTGCTGTAGATCATTTCTATGTGTGATTGCACCCAAGTTGGCCAGGAATTCAGGTCTGTGACCACAACTCCCAGACATAACAGGGCCGGAGCTTGTGAAGGAAGGGTGAGAGGACAAACAGCCAACCAGAAGGGTCACGGACGGGCAAGGGTGCTCAGGGTACACAGGAGTTCAAATGGATCTGAGGCAGGAGGAAGTGAGTGAGAAAGGGACACAGGTGACTTAAATAAATGAACAGAGATCCTGACAATCTGAGGCGTCGGCCCCTCCCCCAGTGTTTACGCAAGCCTGTTTTGAGCAGCAAACAGGATCCAACAGAAGGGGCTCCCAGGCTCACAGATATGGACTGGTTTCTCTTTAAGTCCCAAAGCCAAGTCAGGGGAGTGGAGAGAACTCTTGCTGATGGCGCCCTCTCCCAGCGTTGGGATGGGGGCAGGGGACTACCGGAGATCTTACCTTATGAAGGACGTGCTCATTGAAGCTAGCTCCCCACTGGTAGGAGTCCAGTCTCTGCTGGTCCATGCCCGGCGTGGAGCCCACTGCTTCTCGCCTTCCAGCGCTCTGCGTCAGCGCTCCCAAAAGCTCGGTCCGGGCTCCGCTGGGTGCGGCAGGCTCGGGTCTAGCCCCGCGGGCCCAGCCGCATCCGGGTTCAGCACTGGACAGCTCTCACAGAGGTTGCGGCGCTGTACCGGGGACGCGGTGGGGGGTGGGCAGGCAGGCGGCGGTTCCCCTTCGCAACCGCGGCGTTTCAGCACCAGGAACAGCGATACCGTCTCCCCGCGCCCGGGACCGGAGTTCTGAGATCCCGTCCGCCCAGAATCCCCCGTCTTGTGACTCCAGGGTGCTGGCAGAGATACAAGATTTCAGTCTAGCTGGTGGTCCGTGTGTATCTGGTTCAGCTACCGGACTTCGGAGGCTCAGCGTCTGCTGCGTTCCCAGGGCATTGCGGTCCCAGGAGCTCACTCTTCCTGATTCTCAGTGAGCGAGCATCCCCGTCATACCACGCAGCTCAGCTCTCCTCCCGTGTTTGCAGGGGCGAAGTCCTGCGGTGCTGGCGCAGCTTCTGTTTTGGTCCCGGACAGCTCCCTCCAGTATGTATTGAGGTTCATAGACGATGGGCCATGAGTGTCCTTGAAGTCCTGAATTATTTTGCAAAATTCTGCTTACCCGCATTTTCCCAGGGAGAGGGTCCAGAGCTTTAATTACACTCTCTAGCGTGCACTTGACCCACAAAAGGTAGGAACAGTTGGCTCAGGAAAGGCAGACTGGTGGCTTAATTAAGAGTACAGGCTCCAGAGTTCAAATCTGGGCTCTGAAAATTGTTAGTTGTATAACCTTGAGCAAGTTACTTAACCTTCCCCAAGTGTTCACAAAATAGAGATAATAATAGTACCTACTCTCTGGTGGTATTCTGAGGATTTAGTAAGTTAATTCATGTAAATAGCCTTAAATGGTGCCTGACATATATTAAAAACATAAAGAATGTTAACTATTATGCTCTGTGAGCAGGGAGATGAGAAGCTCTGGTTACCTCATGTAAACACCAGGGGAGGCCTTCTGTTGGGACCTTCCATTTGCAGTTACATCACTATCTGGAAGAGGAGAGCATAGGACTGGGCACCCTGGGAATTGGGGGCTGAGATTTTGGCTCTGGGTGTTGTCCTCCTATGATGACCCTGGTGTTCATCAGGTGGCTATCACTAGGCACAAGTCCTATTACCATTGGCCATTGGTCAATATGGAGGGAAAGGGCCAGGTCTAACGTTAAAAGGGTGTGTTTTACTCCTGGATTTCAGCTTCTTTTTGGCTAATGGCCAAAATGTACATGAAAATGTACACGAAAATTTTTCTTTTTTTTAAACCATAAATCAAATTTCATTTATAAAGTGTTATTATTACTGAAGTCTGTAGATACTCAGTGAGTAATGATTAAATGAATAAAGGCAGGGAACTGGTGTGTTTGTGTGTATGAGATTCTCATTAGGCCTACTATTGGGGTTCTTAGACTGAGGTGAATAGATAGACTTTAGGGAATTGTGAACGTTTGAAAACATTGTCAGAAGTTTTACTTATATGCATTTTTTTCTGGGGAGAAGTCCCATAGATTTCATTATGTTCCCTAAGTTGTCTATTCAAAAAACTTAAGGACTAATAGCTTGGAGAAGATCTCATCACAACTTTCTCTTGGGCTTCCTCACCATCCATGACTGTCATAGATAAGAAGGTTCCAGAAGCCAATGGTAGCTTTCCCTTGAGCCTCACATTCCTGGGAAATTTTACCCTTCTCAGGGCCTGCTTCTGAGCTCTGAGGATTCAGAAACACGATTTCATCTGTTTTCTCAAAGGTTATTAATAGCACATATTATAGAGGATCCAAAATGATCTGGAGTTGATGACAGAAGACTTCCCTGAGAAATGATATTTAAGCTGATATCTGAAGAAAGAGTGAGCATCAGTCAAATGAAGGGAGTGATAGTGTGACTCTAGGAAGAGAGATCAGCATGTACAAAACCAAAAGGAGCTGAAAAAAGACTAGCCTGACTGGAGCTACAGAGGTTGAGGAGAAGGATGATGGGAGAAATGTCTAGAGAGGTAGGTAAGGACAAGATCATGTGGGCTATGTTAAGGGTTTTGGACTCTATTTTAAGAGCAATATGAAGCCATTGAAGAACTTTAAGTAGGGGAGTGACATGGTCAGACTTGGAATTTAAAGATACTATTCTGGTTGCTGTGTGGGCTAAGAGCCAAGAATAAATTTGCTCATTTTTTCTTATTGATTTATAAAATCTCTTTATATATTAAGGACATTAATCTCTTCTGTCCTAAATATTTTATTATTTTCTACAGATTTTTTCAATTATTAACTTTATGCTTTTGTCATACTATATTAAAGTTTTTAATTTCTAAGTTTTGAGTGAACAATGCTTAGGCATTAGCCAGGCAGAGGATAACAGAAAGCATATTGTTGAGCAAATAATAACAGTAAAGGAAAATAATCACTATATTTTACACTTGAAACTAATATAACACTGTATGTTAACTGTACTAGAATAAAATAAAAAACTAAAAAAAAGTGAAGAAAAATAGATATTCTTTAAGGAATGTGTCCATTAAAATGTAATAGGAAAAAGATCAATTTTCTTCATTCTAGGGCTATTTATGTTCAAATAACTAATACTGTTTAAATTTTTTTTAACGTTTATTTATTTCTGAGAGACAGAGACAGCAAGAGTGGGGGAGGAGCAGAGAGAGAGGGAGACACAGAATCCGAAGCAGGCTCCAGGCTCTGAGCTGTCAGCACAGAGCCTGACGTGGGGCTCGAACTCACAAACCATGAGATCATGACCTGAGCCAAAGTCGGAGGCTTAACTGACTGAGCCACCCAGGCGCCCCTGAAATAACTACTACTACTACTCATTTAAAATGACATACCTTGTGTGATTTCTATTCTTTTAAATTTGCTAAGGTGTGTTTTGTGATCTATCTTGGGGAATGTTTCAGGTGAACTTGAGAAGAATGTGTATTTTGTTGTTGGATGGAGTATAACAATCAGATCAAGTGGATTGATAGTGCTCTTCAAGTCAACTATATCTTTATTGATTTTTGGCATGCTAGATGTATCAGTTAGTGACAGAGGGTTTTGAAGTCTCCAACCATAATTGTGGATTCATCTTTTTCTCTGTTTTGTTCTGGTTTTGCTTTGTGTATTTTGACACTGTTTTTTAGATGCAAACACATTTTTTTTGAGAATTGACTCCTTTTCATTGTGTAGTGCCCCCTTTATTAGTGATAATTTTCTTTTCTGAAGTCCTCTTTGTCTGAAATTAAAATAGCTACTCCAGCTTTCTTTTGATCAGTGTTAGCATGGAATAACTTCCTCCATTCCTTTACTTTTAAGCTGTTGGTGTCTTTATATTTAAAATGGGTTTTTGTACTTAATAGAAACCCATGGGGGAGGGGAAGGAAGAAGAAAAAAAAAAAAGAGGTTAGAGTGGGAGAGAGCCAAAGCATAAGAGACTCTTAAAAACTGAGAACAAACTGAGGGTTGATGGGGGGTGGGAGGGAGGGGAGGGTGGGTGATGGGTATTGAGGAGGGCACCTTTTGGGATGAGCACTGGGTGTTGTATGGAAACCAATTTGACAATAAATTTCATATATTGAAAAAAAAATAAAAAAAAATAAAATGGGTTTTTGTAGACAACATGTAGTTGTCTTTTTTTTTTAAAAATCCACTCTGACAATCTCTTTTAATTGGCTTATTAAGCCATTCATATTTAGAGTGATTATTGATATATTTGGATTAGTGTCAGTCATGTTTGCAATTGTATTTTATTCATTGCCAAGTGCCTCTTCCTTCGGCATTCTCTGGTTTTAAATGAGCAATTTGTGTAATTCCATTTATCTCCTTTCTTGGCACAACAATAAAAAAATTCTTCTTTAAAATCTTTTAAGTGGTTGTCTTAGAGTTAACAGTATATATTTTTAACTAAACTAAATCCACCTTCAAATGATGACATTCCTGGTTCACGTGCAGTGTAGGTACCTTAAAAACAGTATTCCCAATTTCTCCCTCTCACCCTTTGTGACATTGCTGTCATTCATTTCACTTATCCATATGCCATAATCATTAAATACATTGTTGCTATTGTTACTTTCAAGTTATCCTTCAGAAAGATTAAGAATAAGAAAGATAAGCTTTTATCTTACCATCATTTATTAGCACCCCACCCTTCCTTTCACTTCTTTTCCCTCTTTATCTCCCAACCTCTATCAGATATACTTTTTAAAAATAAACACTTTGTTTTAGAATTATTTTATATTTACAGAGGAGTTGCATAAATAGTGTAGAGAATTATTGTACATCCACACCCAGGTTACCCTACTATTAACATTTTTACATTTGTCACAACTATAAACCAATGTTGGTATATTATTATCAACTAAAATCCATACTTTATTTGTATTTTCCCAGGACCCAATCCAAAATATCACATTACATTTAAGTGTTATGCTTCCTTAGGCTTCTTAAGACTATGAACAATTTTCAGACTTTCTTTGTTTTTGATTACCTTGATAGGCTTAAGGAGTACTGGTCAGGTATTTTGTAAAATGTCCTTCGATTTGGATTTGGCTGATGTTTTTCCCTTGGTTAGACCAAGGTTTTGTGTTTTTTGAAAGTAAGACCATGGAGGTAAAGTTTCATTATCAACACATCATATCAACAGGTTGTGTTATAAGTAAGACTTATCACTGATGATGTTAATTAACCTGGATCACCTCACTAAGGTAGTGTTTGTTGGGTTTATCCACTGAACATTTATCCCTCTTTGACATCCTTTGTTTTGTTTTGAACACTTCTTTCTTTCTGGAACTAGGATTTTAGGATTCTAGCTCTGGGGTTATCTTGTTGATTCTGTCCTCTTGGAATTAGTAATTTCTTCAAGAAGCCCTGGTTCCTTTTATTGGCAAGTGGTATCAGGAACCAAGATCGGGGTACTTGACATGTTTGTTGCTACTGGGGTATTGTCAGGTATACTTTTATTTTCAAAGTTTTCCAATGAATAGAAATCACATTTTAAATGTTATCATAGTTATATAATGTGTAATTATCATCTTCTGTAATTTTTACAGGTTTATTCTAAAATGTGAACACCTTCCCAAGCCTCCAGGATTTAAACTGCTATCATTAAGCAAACACAGTTTATGTGCAGGGCTAAATAGTAAGTTATGGTTCTTTACATTTCATTTTCAAAGACTTGTATCACCAAGTTAAAAAATTTTATTCTTTTTAAAAATAAAAACTCCATTGCTAAAATCAGGCATTGTTTTAATCTGTACTTTGCCATTGTATGCATTTGTTGTTTTCTCTGAAGTTTCTGATTGCCTTTCAATTTGTTTATTGGAAGAAGAGATACATACCTTCTTCTTTGTATCTTTTATATTGTCAATATCTTCACTTTTCTTTTCTCTTGGAAACCATTTAATTCCTTTCTTTAAATTTTTTTTTTACATTTTTATTTATTTTTGAGAGACAGAGAGAGACAGAGCACAAGTGGGGGAGGGGCAGAGAGAGAATGAGACACAGAATCTGAAGTAGACTCCAGGCTCTGAGCTGTCAGCACAGAGCCCAATGCAGGGCTTGAACTCACAAACTGTGAGATCATGACCTGAGCTGAAGTCAGTCGCTTAACAGACTGAGCCACCCAGGCTCTCTAATTCCTTTCTAATTCCTTTCAACCATTTCCTCGTCTGATGCGAATGTGTTTTTGTCCTAAATGTTTATTTATTTATTTATTTATTTATTTATTTATTTTTGAGAGAAGCGGGGGTGGGGGTGGGGAGAGGCAGAGAGAGAGGGAGAGAATCCAAGCAGGTTGTGCAGAGCTGTACATGGGGCTCGAACCCATGAACTGTAAGGTCAAGACCTAAGGTGAAACCAAGAGTTGGATGTTTAACCAAATGAGCCACCCAGGCACTACTCTAATTGCTTAAAGATTAAATTAAAGATTTAATTCCAGGGCTTCATCATTTGCTCAAGACTTACTTTCCAAGTTTTCTTCTCTATGATCTCACAGACCTCTCTGCTATAGGGCTTTATTTTCCTGCTTTAATCTGACCATGTTGCTTTCCGGGCCTGCTGCATGGCCATAACCCTGACATTTCCCTTTAGCCTTATTCCTATGTGGGTTCAGTATTCCCTGTGGTTTATACCTTCCTCTTTCTCAGTTTACTCCCTCATGAATTTGGCATACTTTTCTTGATTTACTCTTCATGGAAAGTATTTGAGGAAGTCACTTGAAAATGCACTCAAATAACCTCTTAAAAAATTATTTTTTATTTTTAAGTAATCTCTACACCCAATGTGGGTCTTAAACCCATAACCCCTAGACCAAGAGTCACATGCCCTACTGATTGAGCCAGCCAGTCACCCCACAACAAACTTCTTAAAAAGGGGGCATGGGAGGTGGACTTTCTGAGCCTTTGCATATCTGAAAATGTCCTTATTCTGTTCTTACTTGATTTCAGCTTGGTTTGGGATTCACAATGAAGATGATTTCCTATAAGCTTAAAGACATTACTGAATTGTCTTCTGGTACACTAACAGGAGGTAGTATTGTTAATTCGAGGTGTTGCTAACCGAAGGTCTGTTGCCAGACTAATTCCTCAGCTTTGGAAATGGGCTGTTTCATTATTTATTTTTCTTTGGCAACTTTTAGGATCTTTTCTTGATCCATAGTTTTCTGAAGTTTTATGTTACTTTATATAATTGTACACCTTTTTACATCTATTGTGCTGGGTACTCAGCAGACCCTTTTAGTTTGAAGATGTGTGTCACTTTTCCTCTCTGGGAAATTCTCTTCATTTTACTTTTTTTTCTCCCCTTAATTATCACTATTATTTTCTGAAGTTCCCAAGGAATGAGATGTTGCGCTTTCTGGATTGTTCCTTTTTTTAAATTATTAAATAAAGGTGAGTTTATCTATTTATTAAATAGGCTCCAAGCCCAACATGAGGCTTGAACGCATGACCCTGAGATCAAGAGTCACATGCTCTACCATCAGGGCTAGTCAGGCATCCGTGTTACTTTTGTTGTTTTTATTTTTTAATGTTTATTTATTTATTTTTAAGAGAGAGAGAGATCATGCGAGCAGGGCAGGAGCAGAGAGAGAGGGAGAGAGAGAATCCTAAGCAGGCTCCATGCTCAGTGTAGAGCTCAACATGGGGCTCTATCCTACACATGTGAGATCATGACCTGAGCTGAAATCAAGAGTTGGAGGATCAACCAACTGAGCCACCCTGGTGCCCCCTTTTTGCTCTTTAAAAAAAACCTCACATTTTACATCTCATTGTCTACTTGTTCTGTGAACTAGGACAGTTCCTCAACCTCATCTTTAAGCCCTCACATTACGTTTAAAAGTTTTAGCAAAGGGTGCCTGGGTGGCTTAGTTGGTTGAGTGTTGAATCTCAGCTCAGGTCATGATCTCACACTTTGTGAGTTCGAGCCCCACATCAGGTTCACTGCTGTCAGCGCAGAGCCTGCTTTGGATTCTCTGTCTCCCTCTGTCTCTGCTCATGCTCTTTCTCAAAAATAAATAAAAACATTTTTAAAAAGTTTTAGCAAAATTCCTTTCAATTTCTAAGAATTATTTTTTGTTCTTAATCAAAATGTTTAAATTGTGATAAAATATACACAATATGAAAGTCACCACCTTAACAGCTTTTTAAGTTTTATTTAATTCATTGATCTCTACACCTTGAATTCATTATTACCCTGGGATAAAGAGCTGGATGTTCTACTGACTGAGCCAGCCAGGCTCCCCAAACCTTAATGACTTTGTTTAAAGCTTATTTATTTATTTTGAGAGAGACAGAGAGAGTGTGAGAGGGGGAAGGGCAGAGAAAGAAGGAGAATCTCAAGCAGGCTCTGCTGTCAGTGCAGAGCCCATGTGGTGCTCAAACTCACAAAACCGTGAGATCATGACCTGAGTTGAAATCAAAAGTTTGAGGCTTAACTGACTGAGCCACCCAGGCGCCCCTTAATTTTTTTTAAGTTTATTTATTTAGAGTTAGAGAGTGTGCACACAAGTTGGGGAGGGGCAGAGAGAGAGGGAGAGAGAGAGAATCCCAAGCAGGCTCTGCACTGTCAGCACGGAGCCAGACACAGGACTCAAACTCATGAACCATGAGATCACGACATGAGCCAAAATCAAGAGTTGGACTCTCAACCAACTGAGCCACCCAGGCGCCCCCCACCTTAACGATTTTTAAGTGTGTAGTTTGGTAATGTTAACTGCATTCACATTGTTACGAAACCAATCTCCAGAACTCTTTTTATCTTCAAAAGAGAAACTGTACCCATCAAATAGTAACCCCTTATTTCCTGCCACCCCAGCCTCTGGCTACCACTACACTACTTTCAGTCTCTGAATCTGACTGTTCTAGGTAGCTCATTGGAGTGGAATCATAGAGTATTTTTTTGTTACTGGCTTATTTCACTTACCATAATATATTCAAGGCTCATCCATGTTGTAGCAGGTTCAGACTTTCCCTTTTATTTTTTAAATGTTTTTATTTATTTTTGAGAAAGAAAAAGAGACAGATCATGAGTGGGGGAGGGGCAGAGAGAAAGGGAGACACAGAATCCAAAGTAGGCTCCAGGCTCTGAGCTTTCAGCACAGAGCCTGATGCGGGGCTCGAACTCACAAACCATGAGATCATGACCTAAGCTGAAGTCAGACACTCAACTGACTGAGCCACCCAGGCATCCCAGACTCTCCTTTCTTTTAAAGGCCAAATAATATTCCATTGTATGTATGTGCCACATTTTCTTTTCTTTTTTTCCAATTTTTTTTGTTAATCTTTTTTTAAAAATTAAGTTTTTAATTTTAATTCCAGTATAGTTAGCATACAGTGTTATATTAGTTTAAGATGTACAATATAGCCATTCAACAATTATATACATTACTCAGTGTGCTTTTATTCCCCATCACCAATTTCACCCATCCCCGAACCATCTCCCCTCTGATAACCATCAGTTGTTTTCTATAGTTAAGCGTCTGTTTCCTGGTTTCTCTCTCTTTCTTTATCCTTTACTTGTTTGTTTTGTTCCTTAAATTCCACATATGAGAGAAATCATGTCTTGTCTTTCTCTGACTGGCTTATTTCACTTAGCATTCTACTCTGTAGCCCCATCCATGTTGTTGCAAATGGCAAGATTTCATTCTTTTTTAATGGCTAACTAATATTACAGTGTGTGTGTGTGTGTGTGTGTGTGTGTGTGTGTATAAAGAAGTTGTGGTATACCACAACTTCTTTATTCATTCATTTATCAATGGACACTGCTGTTTCCATACTTTGGCTATTGTAAATAATGTTGCAATAAACATAGGGTGCATACCACATTTCCAGAAACCATTGATGGACACTGGGTTGCTTCCACCTTTTGGCTTTTGTGAAGAATGCTGCTGTGAACATGGGTGGACAAATATCTCTTCGACACAATGCTTTGAATTCTTTAGGGTAAATATCCAGAAGTGAAATTGCTGAATCATATGGTAATTCTATTTTTAATCTTTTGAAGAACCACCATGGTCAATGCCTTTTTATACCTTTGTATTATGGAAGTGGTATCTTCTCAAATCTCTCTGTTTTAAAATTTCTTTCCTGTTCCTGAATGATCTCTGCTTTGTTAGGGTCAGTTTTGCTATTTATTTATTTTCTTTTATGTTTCAGATTTTTAAAAAAAATCTAAGGATTTTTGGTTACCTTCATGCTTAATGAGGCATGGGAATGGCTCTGATATCTCTGTATGTGGGCAGGATTTGTAGCAGGTTAAAGTTTTAGAGGAGTGGTCAGGGAGTTTGTGCAGAGAGAGAGGGAGACACAGACAGAATCTGAAGCAAGTTCCAGGCTCTGAGCTGTCAGCACAGAGCCCAACGTGGGGCTTCAACTCACCAACTGGGAAATCATGACTTGAGCCAAAGTCTGAGGCTTAACCAACTGAGCCACCCAGGTGCCCCATACATTCTCATTTAATCTAACTAGTAATTCTATAAGATAGTTTTTGTTGTATTCATTTTACAGAAGTGGAAACAGGATCAGAGTTTTAAAAAGCTCACATAGCCGGCGCCTGGGTGGCTCAGTCTCTTAAACATGCAGCTTTGGCTCAGGTCATGAAATTGGGGTTCCTGAGTTCGAGAGTCCCGTGTCAGGCTCTGTGCTGACGGCTCAGAGCCTGGAGCCTGCTTCAGATTTTGTCTCTCTCTCTCTCTCTGCCCCTCCCATGCTCATGCCCTGTCTCTCTCTGTCTCTCAATAATAAATAAACGTTAAAAAATTTTAAAAAGCTCACATAGGGGGCGCCTGGGTGGCTCAGTCGGTTGAGCGTCCGACTTCTGCTCAGGTCATGATCTTACAGTCTGAGTTCAAGCCCCGTGTCGGGCTCTGTGCTGACAGCTCAGAGCCTGGAGCTTGCTTCAGATTCTGTGTCTCCCTCTCTCTCTGCCCCTTCCCTGCTCATGCTTTGTCTCTCTATGTCTCAAAAATAAATAAAAACTTTAAAAAAAACTCACATAGGAGGTTGGAATTTGAACCTAGGAATATGTGACTTCAGATTCCGTACTCTAAACCAATATACTTCTTTGAGTCTGAAAGTTTGAGCTGAACCTCATGTGGGGATTAAGTGGCAGTTTCATTTTGGGTCACAAGGAAATAATCTATAAACTGTAGTAACGAATGTGAAACAAGAGAACAGCTGAGTTCAATGGATTTGAAGAAAATACCCAGAATAAATCCTATAAGGATTTAATGCTGCAGGAAGTTGTGAAATGCAAATATGGGATGGGTTTCCTAACATTAAAGATCCAGCAACATCTCTCTTCCACTGAAAGGCTTGGCACTGCTCCCATGGCTAAGCTCTGGGCTCTTAATGTGAGTGAGAAAAGCACTACAGGGAAGGTGCAGCCTGTATATGCAGCCACCTGCCCTCTCCTCATGCTGCAAAGCTTGGATGGGGATAGAGATTATGAGTCATAGTGGCCTAGGAGGAACAATGGTGCTGTCCTCTTCCCTTGGGATTTTGGAGAAGATGGTTCCTTCCTTCATGCATTCGTTCTTAGCCAGGCGCTGTGGTAGGTGCTGGGGATAAACAGATAAAAGAGCCACAGTTCCTGCCTCTGAAGAGCTGACAGCCTACTAGGCATGGCTAAGACATATATATATATATATATATATATATAATGTGATAAGAGCCGTGATGGGATGTAAGGGAGACAGTATGGCGCAGTGGTTAAAAAAAATACAGACACAGGTCTGAATTCTAGCTCTGCCATTTTTTGTTTTTGCAACTTGATATATTAATTCACTTTGCTAACCTTCACTTTCCTCCTTCATTGGGTTATTGTGAGGAGTAAATGAAATAAGGCATGGGAAGTGCTCATCCCAGTGCAGTGCCTGGTATATATTGAGTGCTCAATATGGGGGGTCATTGTAGTGGATAATATGGACTGAATGTGCTGTAGGTCTGGAGAAGAGGGTGACCAACTCTGTCTGCCCAGAGGTGAGGAGGAAGATGGGGGGCAGGGAAGGCTTTACTCAAGAAGGTGCCTCCAAACACCAACTCTTCTTTCCCTCTTTTTTTTTTTTTTTTTTTTTCTGAGCAGCAGGCAAAAGTTTATTAGAGTATAAGATTAGAAAGGAAGAATAGTAGGAAAGTTCTCTTTACAGAGAGGGGAACATTTGAGAGGGAATGCCCCTCTTGTTTCCTGAGAAAACCCCCAAATGGTGTCTTCCATTGTCCTAGCACCCCACGGGGTCAAATTGGTGAAGTTCCAATAAGGGAGCTTCCAATAAGGGAGAATCTCTATAAGGTCAGGTGGGCAACTCTCCATGATACTAGATTCTTGCTGCCTTGTCTTCTCTAGCTTCTTTATTAGATATTTTCTGGGAGAGACACAGATAGATAATGAATGAATGAACTTTTATTATGACCACCATGTGCCAGGCTCTTTTGCATGTTATCTAATTTAACCTTGCTTAATAATCCTCTGGAGAAGGCTACTTTTCTTCATATTCTATGAGTGGTGGGGGTGAAGATCAGGGACAATAAGCTAATCAAGATTGAGCAGGTGGCAGATGGAGCTGAGATTCAGTCCCCATAAGTGTAGCCCCAAGTTGATAGGTTTTCCACATCCTGCAGCTGTCTTTTTCACATGGATCCTCAACCAGGAGTTGTGGTTCAGAAGGGGACTGTGGAGATTCATTCAGGGCTTTTAGCTCCATAGATGGAAAAATGCCCGGCATAGAGGACTTTTTTTAACTCTAAATTTCAACCTTTTCTTCCACTTGGTCAGGGTTGGGGAGAGGAGAGAAGCAGAGGGTGTTTTCCGTTCCAGAGATACCCAAGTACCACATCTGTGCCAACACCTCCATTACTGGTACATAATGGGAATGCCACAAAGCGAGAGCAGTGTTCTGGTGCCTCTCTTACCAGGAACCTGGGGAACTCCCATGGGCTAGGGCTCCATGCACCGGGGTCCTTGTAAATGGTCATTAGTATTGAGCTCTCTCTTGTTTCACCCACAGGCCAGCAACTATCAACCATGGGACAAACTGAACATCCAGGCAGGCACAGCCCCTCTACTGAGTTCAAAGCTCTTTGCAGCTCATGTTCTCCATCTTGTGGACATTTATCCCTGGCAGAGTCTCAGAAGTTGGTAACTGTGTGTTGGAGAACTACTAAGCTCATAGTCCAGGGAGGTGAGCTTCTTTTGCCCAATATGCAGGGAAGCTCAGGCAAAATGAGAAAGTCAGCAAACTACTTGTATTCTTCTTAGCCACCCCTTATGCTTTATCTCCTCTCTGTGGAGCTTAAACCCTTTTCCACATAAGAAAGAAATGATTTTTTCCATAGTCAGCAGCAGCAGGTGTGTGTGTGTGTGTGTGTGTGTGTGTGCACCTGTGTGTGTGCACCTGTGTGTGCGCGTGGGTGTGCATGTGCATCTCTGTGTAGGAGGTATCATATTTTTGAGGATCTGTCTGCTGGAATCACAGCCCACTTGGCCATGATCCTATTCTGGCAGGCCCTCTTACACAGCCTTCCACCTGCTTGCAGGGATCAGTGTATTCAGTTTCAGGTATTTTCCAGAAGAGGCAGAAGGTACTCTGGGCACAGACCTGAGCATCAAAACTTGGAAAAGAGAATTGAATCTTTCCTTCCAAGATCTGATAATGCAAGGATACTAAGCCATTTATGCATCTGTTAGCCAATTTTTTCTTTTCTTTCTTTCTTTCTTTCTTTCTTTCTTTCTTTCTTTCTTTCTTCTTTCTTTCTATTTGAGAGGGAGAGGGAGTGAGAGAGATTCTTAAGTAGGCTCCATGCTCAGCACAGAGCTGACACAGGGCTCTATCCCACAACCCTGGGATCATGACCTGGGTCATGGATGCTCAACTGACTGAACTACCCAGGTACCCTGCCAATGTTTTCTTTAAATTGGACCTTAGGGTGCACAGAACTGGAATAATCAAAATAACTGAACTCTGACACACTCATCACACTCATCCTTAAATGGTCCTTCCTTCCCTTCCCTCCCTCCCTCCTTCCCTTCCTTCTAATGTAATAAGAACCTAAAGCAAAAGCTAGGGCCATCACAATAACCTACATTTAACCATATTTCCACCCCTCACCCCACCCATCCCTCCTTCTGAGGTTGTGATCATCCTGATTCCTATGTCCATCACTCCTATCTTTTTATGTAGTTTTGTTGCATCTAAAAATACATTGCATTTCTAAAAATACATCTTGTATTTTAGGGTTTTTTTTGACTTAAAATTATATTGCTATAATTGTTTTTGCATGTTGCTGTAGGTTGTTGTTTTGAGTGCTGTGCATGTTTGGTTGAGTAAATGGATCACAAATTTTTCATTTGTTCTCTCACTGCAGGGGGCACCTGGTTTTTATCTGCTGTGAACAGCACTGTTGTGAGCTTTCTCCTACATGTCTTTGGTGCATGCATGAATGTTTGTCTTTATTTCTCTGTCTTCAAAGCATTTATTCAAACTCCCTGCATGTGCTGTCCTGGTCTTGGTGGAGAGTGTGGCATTCCTCATGTCAAACCATGCTGGGGAATGGGGTGCCTGGCTGGCTCAGTCGGTAGGGCATATGAATCTTCACCTTGGGGTGGTGGGTTTGAGCCCCACATTGGAAATACAGATTACTTAAAATTATAAACTAGTTAAAACAACAAATTGGTTCTTAAAAAAAACATGTTAGGGGATAAGGCTGCAAGGCATTCTGATGGAAAGAGATGTGACATGTTGAAACAAACCAGGGATTTTGGTTCAAATCGACCTGATTTAAGGTCCACCTGGGCCACTTACCAGGTCTATGAATTGGGCAATTTCTTGACATCTTTGAGTCTCAGTGTTGTCATTTTTAAAAAAAGTTTCTTTGTTTTGAGAGAGAAAGAGTGTGCATGCACATGCATGCACAAATGAGGATGGGGCAGAGAGAGAGGGAAAGAGAATCTCAAGCAGGTTCCTTGCTGTCAGCATGGGGTCTGATGTGGGGCTTGATCTCATGAACTGTGAACCAAAAGCAAGAGACAGGCACACAACTGGCTGAGCCACCCAGGTGTCCCTCAGTTTTGTCATTTTTTAAAACTATTTTTTAATGTTTTTATTTATTTTTGAGAGAGAGAGACAGAGAGAGCAAATGAGGAGGGGCAGAGAGAAAGGGGGATAGAGGGTCCAAAGCGGGCTCTGTGCTGATAGCAGAGAGCCCAGTGTGGGGCCTGAACTCACAAACCACGAGATCATGACCTGAGCTGAAGTTGGACGCTTAACCGACTGAGCCACCAGGAACTCCTCAGTTTTGTCATTTTTAAAATGGGAAGGAATTATACCTCCTGACAGGGTTGTGAGGAATAAATGGGCAAAAGGATGTTTGGCATATAGTTGGTGCTCAATCCATGGGAACTGCTATTAACCTGAGGTGTAATGTGAGCTCCTTGCACAGGCTGAGTGTCCATTCGGCAGGGATACTGTAGAGGAGACTCAAATACTAGATTCGGAGGGAAGTGGTCTAGGAATATTTCCCAATAGAGACTTCAGATGGGTTCCTTCAAAAATGGGGAGGTTGGGTGTCCTTATCAAAAATAATTTCCCCTGACTTTCTGAATGAGAATCTCTTGGGGTGACACTTGGGAATTTGCATGACTATAATGTTCTGTGGGTGACTCTGACATGAAGACAAGTTTAGGAACTACTGGATTAGTGGCTTCTAACATCCCTTTTAACTTTTGTGCTTTGAGTAACTGTTCAGAAAGGGCTTCACTTCCCCAAGAGAGGTTAGGAGAACTGTGGAGCAGTAGGAGGATACTGAATGGAATTAAGAAGAGCATCTAGATTTCTTAGGAAAGGAGGGAGGGCATGACCCAGATGGCCACATGAGGTCACTCTAGGGAGCACCTTTTGTATAGAATACAGTGAGAATGACCCCCAGTCCCTCGGAGCTCAGCATAGTGCTCTATAAGATGAGTCCTCCTGAAACAGTGCAACATATTCCTATGTTTCTACTTAGGAAGAATGTGTACTTATATTCTTTTTCTCTAGAGTTAGACTAACTGGCTTTGAATCTTGATCCATCCCTTACTGTTGTGTGACTTTGGGCATGTCACTACAACTTCTCTGTGACTCAGTTACCCCATCTGTAAGATATGGATGATAATATATATACCACACAGGGCTGTTGTAAGGATAAAGTGGGTTAATATATAAGACTTAATAAAAAAGCTTCTGTAGTGTATTGCACTTAGAAAGTGAAAGGTTGGTGTTACTTCCATCATCATCATCATCATCATCATCATCATCACTATTCTGCCATACATTTCACTTATAGGATTCTATGAATCTAAAATGAATCTAAAATGCATCTAAAAATGCAACCAGTTCTGGGGTGTCGGGATGGCTCAGTCAGTTGAGTGCTGACTTTGGCTCAGGTCATGATCTCGTGGTTTGTGGGTTCAAGCCCTAGGTCAGGCTCTGTGCTGACAGCTAGGAGCCTGGAGCCTGTTTTGGCTTCTGTGTCTCCCTCTCTCTCTTTGCCCCTCCCCTGCTCACGCTCTCTCTCTCTCTCTCTTCTCTCAAAAATAAAATAAACATTAAGAAAACATTTAAATGCAACCAGTCCTGTTTAGAAAATAATAAAAGAAGGATTGCTATTATTTTCCTTTCCCTACTATTTTGAGCAAGGAAAGATAGTATTCCTGAGTAAAATATAAATGTGAAAAGGATTGCTAGTTAATCTCCAAATATTTGTTCTTTCCTGGTTTTACAGTAATGGAAGTTTTAGCTAGGCACATGGTTAAGGAGTAAAAAAAAACACAAAACATTTCCTAGCCTCCTTGCAAGTCGGTGAGGTGACATAACTAAGTCCTGGCCAAGAGGATGAGTGGAAGCCACATTTCTAACTTCTGAGTCATGCCCTTAAGAAGAAAGGAGCAAGCCCTCTCCTTCCCTTCTTCTCTTCCTTTTCCTGGGAAGTGGAGGTGGTGGAGGAAGGTGAAGCATCCACCTTAGACCTTGAGATGGAAGCCAGGTCCTGAAGATCATGGAGTCATGGGTGAGAAGGGCCCTAAGATCCATGGAGCTGCCATGTCAGTTTTGGACTGTTTACCTTTGGATATTATAAGAAAGATGAATGCACATTTCTGTCTTGTGTATGTTATTGTTACATTGGCTTTTAATACAATACCTGAATTGGTATTCTACATAATGTAGTTGTTATGTATGTAAAAAGTAAACATTCTACCAGGTGGTCAAAAGAGCAAAGGAGTAGGTAAGGAGAGGAGGAAAAATACTTATTTGAGTGATGTAAAGATAGAAATATGGGGATGAAAAAATGGGAACAGGTCTAGGGTGAGGCAAGAGAGGTGGCTAGGGACAGTCACTCTCAGGGTCATTCAAGATTTCTTAAATTTTGTGCCCTGGGTGCCTCTCTTATAGTCTTAACCATGGAAGGAAAAGAGATAGGGAATAGAGGGATCAGAACTGAGAAGAGGGATGATCGTAACATGGAAAGAGAGGAGAGAGTGGGGTGAGCTGGGTGGAGAGGAATTACAGGAGAAAGAAGGTAGAGAGGAAAGGGCAAAAGGAAGGAGTAAGGGTGCTCTTCAACTTGGTTGAAGTTGAACCAATCTTCAACTGGTTCAACATGGAAGTTTTTAATTCAGAGAGAGTATACCTTTACACTTGATATTTTAAAAGTGGGAACAGATAGAAGGTCTTATTTCATCTACCAGCTCTAAAAATTAGGGATAGACAGGGAGGAAAACACTGTTGAAAAAACTAAACAAGGAGGATGTGACAAAGGACGGGGATGTGTGACAGTCAGGTGAATGTCAGCAACCTGACACCTCACAGCCAAATTTGAAGTGAGGTTACAGGGCATTGGTTGTGGCTGAGAGGCGAACCTATTTTTATGAGATATCTGAGGAGGGAACTTAGGTCACACATTCTTCCCATTTACAGGAGGCAAATGCATGTGTCAGTGCTTTTGTGTTTTGTCCTGTCCTCTATTGCACCACAGTGTGCCAGGTGGTCAATGGCTGTGAGACACATTAAATAAGGTCAGCCTGGAAAAATCCCCAGATTCTAGCACTGCCTATGTTTGATATATATCCAGTCATCACATGACATCATTGCCTGCCTTGAAGTTTTCCTATAGCTCAAGGCATGGAGAAGGGGAGATCCAGGCTTCAGGGATGGGTCATGGGGTTAGAGGGCAGCCCACTGGATATTGCAGTTCTCTGGAATTGCTGTTTGGTCCACAGTTAATGGTTGTGCCCAAAAACATAATTTAAATAAGGCTTTGTTTCCTTCAGAGAGATGCGAGAGAGTCTTGGTAGGAATGAAGGTAGATGGTAGTAGACATAGGAGAAGAGACCATTTTTTCCTTAGGGAAAGGCCCTAAGAAAGGGGCCTTATTCTGATATCTCTTTCCACACTGAGATTCTTCCAGTAGTAAAGCTCTGTGTTTCTCTTATCACTGTGTTCTTGAGCACCTGCTGTGCTCAAGGAGATACATGGTATGGAGTCATTTGTCTACAAGCCCTACCTGCCTCAGTAGATTGTTGACTCCTTGAGAGCAATACCCATGCTGGCTTCTTCGTTGCCTCCATCAAAGCACTCAGATGTGCCTTATTTATCCTTTGGATAAATAATGATTAAATAAGATGCAATGACAAGGCACAGGCAACAAGTAATTTTGGTATGTGTTGAGAATCCATCCTGGACACAGAACTTGGTTTGGGCTGTAAAGAAGGCTTCTTGGGTATTTTTGTTTATCATGGAAGTGTTGGCTTTTGTTTTCCCTCTTATCTCCAGAGACGCTGTCAGCCTCATGAGACGAAATCATCAATCAACATTTACTCTCCAGATACCGTCCTTTGCCAGACACACAGGATGCACTTAATCAACCTCTTCATTTAGTTTATGTTTCAGGTAGAAGCAAGATGAGAAAGATTTCCCCCATCTATCAATTCCTGCTTCTACTTCTGATTTCCATATGGAAAAACAACTCTCAACTCAAAAATAAGCATATTTAAGGATTATTTTCTTGGAATCTTGGGGATGAAAGGATATTAAGAAATTAGGTGTTCTAAGGAAAATGGTCATGATGGAGAAAAAGAGACAATTTGTATAATAGGATCTCAATTTCAGAAAAATAATATACATCTAGAATAAGTAGGGAAGTACTATTACCAGAATATTAACAGTAAGGTAATTGGATTGTGGTGATTTTTGTTTTCTGCCTTCTGGATCTTGAAAATTTTCTATAGTGAATATATGTTACATTTAAATCAGGAAACAAGACTTAAAAAAATAACTAAAGAAATTCTCTTTCTTAAGCTGGGTAGGGGGCACACAGATGTGCATTTTATTATTATTCTTTATCATTTACTTACAGGTTATACATACACTTTGTATAAAATATTTAACAGTCCAATTTTTTTCAATTGCAGAACCTTTTGTTTAAATAAAATATAATCTGGATGCTCTCTTAATTATTTTTTTTAACGTTTATTTATTTTTGAGACAGAGAGAGACAGAGCATGAACGGGTGAGGGTCACAGAGAGAGGGAGACACAGAATCTGAAAATGCTCTCTTAATTAAAGCAAGGCATTCCCTGGAGGTTAGCCTAACATGTGATCTATCCTAGAAAATGTTCCATATGTACTAGAGAAGAATGTGTATTCTGCTGCTGTTGTATGGAATGTTCTGTATGCCAGTTAGGTCCATTTGGTTCAAGTCCAATGTTTCCTTGTTGATTTTCTGTCAGGATGATCTATCCACTGTTGGATGTGGAGTACTGAAACCCTCTCCTATTATTGCATTGTTGTCTAGTTCTCCCTTTATATCTCTTAGTATTTGCTTAATATATTTAGGTTCTCTGATGTTGGGTGCATATATATTTATGATTGTTGTATCTCCTTGATGAATGAACACTTTATCATTATAGAATGACCTTCTTTGTCTCTTATTACCATTTTTAGCATAAAGTCTTTTTTTTTTCTGATATAAGTATAGCCACCCCTGTTTTCTTTTGGTTTCCACTTGAATGGAGTATCTTTTTCCATTCCTTCATTTTTGAGCCTAGGTGTGTCCTTAAAAACTGAAGTGAATCTCTTGTAGGCAGAATTTGGTTGGGTCTTATTTTTAGCTATCCAGCCAGTCTGTGCCTTTTGATTGGAGAATTCAATCCATTTAATTTAGAATAATTATTGATATGTAAGGACTTAATAATGCCATCTTGTTTATTGCTTTGTGGCTGTTTTGTAGAATCATTGTACTCTTTTTCCTCTTTTTTGGCCTATCTTTATGAATTGGTGATTTTCCATGGTGGTATGCTCTAATTCCCTTCTATTTATATTTTGTGAACTTACCAGAGTTTTTTGTTTGTTTGTTTGTTTGGTTGGTTGGTTGGTTTTGTTGTTACCATGACACATTCATAAAGCATATTATAGATTGAAAAGTCTATTTTAAGCTGATAGCAACTTAACTTTGACTACATACAAAAGCTTTACCCTTTTACTCCCACCTTCTATGTGTTTGATGTCATCTTTGCCTGTGTTTTTGAATGTATTTGTTAACAAATTATTGTAGTTATAATTTTTAATACCTTTTCTCTTTAACATTTATACCAGAGTAGTTAGCACACCATCATTTTATAAAATTACAGTTTTTTAAATCTAACTGTATGTTTATCTTTACCAGTATGTTGTATATTTTCATATGTTTTCATGTTACTAGTGTCTTTTCATTTCAACTTGAAGAACTCCTTTCATCTTTTCTTGTAAGTCAGATATAGTGGTAATGAACTGCCTCAGCTTTTCTTTGTCTGGAAATGTCTTTGTTTCTCCCTTATTTCTGAAAGACAGCTTTGCCAGATAAAGTATTTCTTCCAACATTTTGAATATATCATTCCACTCTCTCCTGATCTGTAGAGTTTGGGCTGATAAATTTACCAATAGCTTAATGCGGGTGCCATTGTAGGTTGCAATCTTTTTTTCTCGCACTGCCTTTAGGAATTCTCTCTGTCCTTGACTTTTGACAGTTTTATTATAATGTATCTTGGGGAAGGTTATTTTGCATTGAGCTAATGATCTATTAGCTTCATAAAGTTGGGTGTCTAAGTGTCTCCTCAGGTTTGGGGAAGTTCTCAGTGATTATTTCTTTAAATAAGCTTTTGGCCTCCTTCTATCTCTTTTCTCCTTATGCAACTCCAATTATTCTGATGTTTGTACTTCTGATGAGGTCTCATAGATCATGTGGTATTTCTTTGCTCTTTTTCATTCTTATCTCTTTGCTCTTTTCTCAGATTATTTCAAAATCTCTATCTTGTACATCAGTGATTCTATCTTCTGTTTGGTCTATTCTGCTGTGATGCTCTCCTATTGCATTTAAAAATTTTATTCACTGAATTCTTCAGCTCCAGAATTTCTATTTGGCTCTTTTTTTAAAAAATGATTTCTGTCCCTTCTTTATTTTATTTTTTTTACGTTTTATTTATTTATTTTGAGAGAGAGACAGAGAGTGCACATGTGCACGCAAGCAGGGGAAGGACAGAGAGAAAGAGAGAGAGTGAATCCCAAGCAGGCTCCATGCTCAGTGCGGAGCTGATGTGAGGCTTGATCCTATGACTGTGAGATCATGGCCTGAGCCAAAATCAAGAGTTGAACCCTTAACTGACTGAACCACCCAGGCACCCCTGATTTCTATCCCCTCTTTAAATTTCTTATTTTGTCCATGTACTGTTTTCCCAATTTTGTTCAATTGTTTTTCTGTGCTTTCTTATTTGAGACCTTAAAGCAGCTATTTCAAACTCTTTATCAAGTAGATTGCAGAATTTTGTGTCTTTGAGTTTGGTTACTAAAAGATTACTGTTTTCTTTTGATGAGGTCGTGTGTCCTTTATTCTTCATGTTCCTTGGAGATTTGTGTAGCTGTTTTCTCATTTTAGTAGCAATCGCCTCTTCCAATCTTTACTAGTTGGCCTCAGCTAGGAGATATTTTCATTGGTTCTCTTATGTCTGGGACTTTCTCCAACCTTGTATGGATACGCCCACTTCCTGCTTCTTGCTCCCTTTTGTGGCAGAATTCTTAGGTTTGTATGTCTATCTTACAATGCACTGGCTGTTGGAAACCTCTCTTCTTTTCCAGAAGGTGGCGTTATAGCTCAAGTTTGTAGTTCCATTTCCCATAGGGCCAGGCCTGTTTTCTGAGTGCATTCCTTCCTGGTCTACCAGAGGCTGCTCTTGCCACCCACTTGGGAGCTTGCCCAAAGAACTGGCTGCAGGGTGGGTGGGGAGGTATAGGTTTAACACCTGGGGTCTTTAGGGTTCCCACAGTCCAGGCTGGGGGGTCCTTGAGTCAGGTTTTCTCATCAGCTCATAGGGGAGTTTCCTGTTTGCAGTCAGCAAGAACCACATCCCTTTAATGCCCTTTGATATTCTTATCTGCCTCTTTCTTGGTTTCTTTCCTGGCCCCTGTCATGGAGAACATGCTTAAATAGTCTGGTTGTTGCAGGAGGGAAATGGGTTTTCCAAGCAGTGACCCACACAGCTGGAGAAGCCAGGCACTCACTCACCCCCACTCCTTTCCCCTCTGGAGAGGTCGCTGCAGGCTAGTTCAGCCCCACACTCTGCTGCCTTGGGGGAGGGGTTGTGCTGGCAAAGTTCCTCTTATCTTCTTTCATGTGTCCAAATTTGTATTTTTTTTTTCTCCCCTGGAGTGCTGGAATCTCTCCTTGGGAAGTCTGGACTTCTACAAAGGCTCTCTCATTCATGGGTATCTGCCCACTAACACCCCTCAGATGTTCCCCAAATGCAAGTGGGGAGGGTGGGGGCTAGCTCATTGGCTACTGCTGGTTCTGCAGTCCTTACCAAGGTCTGTCTGCCTACTACTCATTGCACAAATGGGCAACACTCTTCCTGGGTCTCTTGGTGTATGGTACTAGATTCCATAACTTCCACAGAGACACTATTGTTTGTGGACAGATGCCAATTTTTAGTTGTTAAAAGGGAGAGAGATAAAAAGGAGGAATGCCATATGCCACCATGATACTCTCATTTTTTTTAAGTTTATTTATTCATTTTTGAGAGTGGGAGAGAGCATGTACACAGGGAAGGGGCAGAGAGAGAGAGAGAGGGAGAGAGGGAATCCCAAGGAGGTTCTGCATTGTCATTGCAGAGCCTGATGCAGGGCTCAAATTCATGAACCAACCGTGAGATTA
This sequence comes from Panthera leo, assembly GCF_018350215.1. Lineage (NCBI taxonomy): Eukaryota > Metazoa > Chordata > Mammalia > Carnivora > Felidae > Panthera > Panthera leo. Next base: position 54,772,289 of record NC_056692.1, on the reverse strand, counting down.
TGACCTGAGCCAAAATCAAGAGTCGGATACCCAATAGACTGAGCCACCCAGGCGCCCTTCTCTGTCTAATTTCTTTTTATCACTGGATGATATTCCTTTGTATGATGCACCACAGGTTGTTTATCGATTCACTTATTGAAGGACATTTGGATTGCTTCCAATTTATGGCAATTATGAGTAAAACTGCTATAGACATTTGTGTTCAAAGTGCTCTGTTAGGGGTGCCTGGATGGCTCAGTTGGTTAAACATCCAACTTCGGCTCAGGTCATGATCTCACGGTCCGTGAGTTCGAGCCCCGCGTCGGGCTCTGTGCTGACAGCTCGGAGCCTGGAGCTTGCTTCCGATTCTGTGTCTTCCTCTCTCTCTCTCTCTGCCCCTCCCCTGCTCACCCTCTGTCTCTGTCAAAAATAAAATAAAACATCAAAATAAAAAAAAAATTAAAAAAAAAAAAACAAACCAAAGTGCTCTTTTAACCCTTCAAGGAGACCCTACAACTAGCACTTGTGGTTTGTGACACACTGATTTCTTCTCCATGACCACAGTGCTCTTGGTGGTTTTTCAGGCTACAAGAACAGAAAATTGCCATACTATTGTTTTTTAGCACTTGCTTGCCAAACACTTGCTTCTCAGTTTCTTCCAGAAAAAAAAAAAGTCAGCTGAATAAAAAATGATTGGGGTTGTGAGTGGAAGCCACAATGATGAGAGATATACATGAAATAAGAGAATGTAGTCCTTTGTCTCTGCAGGGTAGGCCCAGATGGAGTCTAACATGACTGGCCTGTGTAGAGGGAAGAAGTGAGTCTTGTGGCCAGAAACATGAACCTGTTTGTGTTGTGGTCACTTTCCTTTTCTCTCTTCCCAGTGCCTGGGGCAGAAGTGTTGATGGAGAATTGAGTAAAAATGGTATCAGGGATAACAATTGAAATGACAAAGACTTTCAGGTTACTTCTGCAGCCATTTATATGTGCTTAGTAGAACTGATAAAATCACCTGTGTTATTCCAGAGATTGTTAATTCCAACCACTCTTGCATATAACATTTTATAAAGTTTTATTTTGAAATTTTAGATAACACAGCACTTCATAGTTTGCAAAGAACTGTCTACTCATCAACTCATTTATTTCTCATGACAACAATACATGAGAAAGCTGAGGCTCAGAGTTTATTTACCTGCCCAAGGTCATTTAGCAAGTGAATGGCAGAGCTGAGAGTAGAACACAAGGGTTTTGACTCCCAATCCAGTGCTCTTCCCAACTGCTTGAGTTCAGGGACAGTTGAGGAAAGTGGAAAGACCAGTGGATGCGAATGGGGTGGTGAGGACAGCATTAGGGGGCATGCACAGAGAAAGGTGCTCAGGTGGTGGTGGCAGGTGGTAGACAGGGATAGGCAAGAGTCTCTTGTTTTTAGTCTGAGCTTGGTGGGTTGTCTCAGTTCAGTGGATATCACCATGCTTCATGGCAGAACTTAGCTTTGATGGAAGAGAATTCGATTTTGTTTTGTTTTTCTTTCTTTCTTTTTAATAATTTTATTTCATTTTTAAAAAGATTTTATTTGTTTATTTATTTATTTAATTTTTTAAGTAGGTTTCACAACCAGCATAGAGCCCAGCGCACGGCTTGAACTCAAAACCCTGAGATCAACACCTGAGCTGAGATCTGGGCCACCCAGGCACCCCTTATCTTATTTTTTAAAGTAGGTTCCACAGCCCAGCATGGGGATTGAACTCATGACCATGAGATCAAGAGTCGCGTGCTCTACAGACTGAGACAGCCCAATGTGCCCCTCAATTTTGTTTTTTCATTTCAGCAAACATTTGCTCACCTAAGTCCTCGGTCATGTACTAGAGAAAAGGGGATAAGACTCACTGTCACAAGGAGAAGAGTTGATTAATGGCAGTGATGAGAGTATTTCACCTCATCCACAACCTCCAAGAGACTGATTTATAAGCCAGGTTTCCAATTTATTTATTTGCGATGGGAAATATTTGTGACATGATAACTGGTGATCTTTACTTACCAAGTGGAAGGTCTGTTCAGGAGACCAAATGATCATTCTGAACATTGCTTGAAGATAGAATTAGTAACCAGGAATGGTAGTCAAAAGTCACCTGTGTCAAGCTGATTCGGTTTGCTTTTGTTTCTTTAATGGTGTGCTATGTTTGTCTCAGTAATAGGCTTGTCACTAACATGTTGTTACTCCCAACCATTTTTTTCTGGATTCGTTTATGGCTATTAGATATGATTGTCCTGTCACATCCAACCTTGTGACCTAGAGACAGTGCCTGGGGCTGACACGGATGTGGATTCTGGAATCTGGTGATCAACATTTGAATCCCAACCCCGTCACTCACTGTGACTCATGCAAACACTTAACCTGCTTCTTCTGTAACTGAGGCTGAGATTATTTCTGGAGAAATTCCCTGCGGCTCTTGGCCACAGCCACATGCCGAGATGAGATTGAAGATCACCCCAGCCTGGACTATGATGGTAACTAGTCAGAAATGCATGTTAATAGATAGACAACAGATAAAATATGGGATCTGGAATGAGGGAAAAGTCCGCAACCGTCAAGAGGAATGATCTTCAACTTCCGGGAGGAAGCTCAGAATTTTGATGTTTAGCTGAAAAAGCCACTGAATATGAGGCTGACAAATTCAAAATTCATGTAAAATAAATATTCAAGAAAGCGTGTTTGTATGAGTGAAAGGGAGGGGATGTAGGGTCACAGGAGAAGACAAAAAGCAAAGTAAAAATAAAATAAAAGCCAAAGCCAGAGCCACAAACTGATATTTGTGATTGATTTCAGTTCTATGTGCCGAGATCCAGTGCAGAAAGTAACGGGAAGTGGGGCAGTGCCATAGGGCAGAGGTAAGGACATAAAGCAGATGTGAGATAGTGTGGAAACCTCAGGACAGGCCTCCTGCAAATAAATGCTGCAAATAAATGCCCATTCCGGCTCTTGCTTCTTTATCTTTCTGATAATTATGCTCGCTTTCACTTAACTACTTCCTGGTGGCATATCAGGTGGTAACTGAACTTCACAGATCATGGTGTTGGGGCAATGAGCTGTGGGCCTTACTGCTTTGGTATAGATTTCTATGGCTGTTAGTTTTACAAAGTAGGAGTTCATAGGACAGAACTTTACAGCAGTGATATAAGACTTTATAGATGAGGACACAGAGCCTGAATTTTTTATTTTGTCATTCTAGTGGCTGTGAAGTAGCATGCCTTGTGGGGGTTTTTTTGGGGGGGACATTTAAAATTTTTATTTAACTTAATATATATTTTTTTAGTGTTTATTTATTTTTGAGAGAGACAGAGCATGAGCGGGGGAGGGGCAAAGAGAGAGGGAGACACAGAATCTGAAACAGGCTCCAGGTTCTGAGCTGTCAGCATAGAGCCTGACGTGGGGCTCATATTCACGGACTGTGAGATCATGACCTGAGCAGAAGTCGGATGCCCAACTGACTGAGCCATCGAAGTGCCCCACTTAACTTAATATTAATATCTGATCTGCCAATACCCTATTTATGTTCCTACCTTGTCTGTGAAATAAATTCATAAAATCATTGAAGTTAGTGATAGCACTAAGTCTCTAGTAGCTGGGTGGAGAGACAGGAGGAGTGGGTCTGTACGTATGTATGACCAAATCATTTTTCTGAAGATTATAATGTTTCAAACAGAGGTAATCTCTTAAGCACCAAAGTGTCCATTTCCGTGGCATTAAGTATATTCACATTTTTGTATAGCAATCAACAACATTCCTGTTGTGGCTTTAAATCGAATTTCTCTGATGACTAATGAAGCTGCACATGCTTTGCATATGCTCATTAGCTACTCATAGATCTTCCTTGGTGAAGTGTCAGTTCCAATCTGTGGCCTATTTTAAAAAACTTAGTTGCTCACCTTTGTTATCAGTGATTTATACGAGTTCTTTATATATTCTAGATGTTCAATGTCTATAGTCCATGGCAAGACACATGTTTTGCATATATTTTCCCCCTGCCTCTTCATTTTTTAAGTGATGTCACTTAATGAACAGGAAACTTCCATTTGGATGAAATCCAATCTGTAATTTATGGGGGTGCTTTTTGTGTCCTAAGAAAGTAATTGCCTACTTCAAGGCTGCAAAGATATTCTCTTTTATGCTTTTTTCTGAAAGCCTTATGGATCTGGCTTCTATGTTTGGGTCTGTGGTCCTTTTAAAATTAATTAATGAATTCTAATTAATCATGTGTATGGAGTGAGTAGAGGTCAAGGTTCATTTTTTTCCCACGTGGATATTTACTTGTTCCAGCACTTTTTCCTTTTGCATGGAATTGCCCTGGTGTCTTGATGGAAAATCAATTGACTGGGGGCGCCTGGGTGGCTCAGTCAATTAAGCGTCTGACTTCGGCTCAGGTCATGATCTCACGGTTCATGAGTTGGAGCCCTGTGTCGGGCTTTGTGCTGATAGCTCTGAGCCTGGAGCCTGCTTCAGATTCTGTGTCTCCCTCTCTCTCTATCCCTCCCCTGCTTGTGCTCTCTCTCTCTCTCTCTTAAAAGTAAATAAATGTTAAAAAAAATTTTTTTTAAGTAAAAAGAAAATCAATTGACCGTGTACATGTGAAGTTTGTTTTCGGAGTCTCTATACAGTTCCATGGATCTATTAGTATGACCTTGCCCAGAAATTTAGGATGACAACAGACAATTAAATCTGCAACCTCCTAACCAATAAACAGAGAAAGCCCTGAGTTGCTTTCGTGGCTGCATCTCATCATTGTTTATATCCCCCAATTTCCCCGGGGCACTCCCTCTATGCCCTCTCGCTCCCCCGATATGAGCTCACTCAAAAACTACTATAGAATCTAGGAATCGAAACTGCAGGCCAGATTTAGAAGCAATTGTGCAATGTTGGGCAGTTCCTAAGTTACTGCTTGTGTGGTTCTTCATGATTTGTGGATAAGAAGCTTGTTTTTTGTCTTTCTCTTGCTGACTAGTGTGGACCGTGCATGTGAATGTAGGTGGGCATGTGCAGAAGTTCTTTGTATTTGACTGTAAGTATTTGCATGTGTTCCTTCCTCTATGGGGTTCATCAACGAAGAAACTGGGATCTGTGGGTAGAGCATGCATACGTGCCTGGAGATATCCAGAATCTTTGTGACCCTCAGTGTCCCATCCACGATGTTTCTGGGGTTTCTAAAACTGAAGCGAATGCACCGAGGCCTTGTTGACAACATCCTGAATTCAGAGCAGTTACTCAGAGAAAGGTCAGGAGGGGAACGGCTGTTCTTTTATCTTCATGGGCCTCATTTGACCAATAGAGGTTGCAAACAAACTGGCTAAAAGCATGGGGTTTGGGGACAGAGGGATGTGAGTTTGAACTTTGACTCTGCTACTTCTTGGCTTTTTCATCTTAGATAAATCACTTAATCTTGCTAAGATTCAGTTTCCTCATCTGCAAAATGGGGGATCATCATCGTTCTTTTTTCAGAGGGTAATTGTCGGTATGAAATAAGATAACAGATACAATCTTTCAATATTTATGGGTTATTATTATAGCTATTAATAAACATTTACTAAGCACGTTGATCATAAAGCACACAGATGCCTCCTATCCCTATGCCCTGTGATACACTCTAGTGATCAAAACACAAAGTTAGGGAGAAGCTGACTCAAATGCCTCCTCTTTCACTGTGGGTCACTGTGAACTTGGACATGCCATACAACTTCCCTGAGTCTCACTTTCTCTGTCAGTACAATGGGGTTACACCATCTCCCATGTAGGGCTTCTGAGAGGTGTCTCATACAGCAAACTCTGGACAAATGTTGGTTCTTTTTCCTTAGGCATCTTCCCTTCCATTTTAATATGTGTGTGTGTTGGTGTCAGAGAGTGGCATTTCTGGGCCACAGTGAGGGCTGAGAAGATATGTGAGCATTTGTTTTTCAGATGACTCCTCAGTGAGGGGCCATGGCCAGAAAGTGGCCAGAAGAGAGGATAAATGTAATGCCAGCTTCTGGCTGGGAGCCATGTGGGAAACACTGGGGCTGGGGAGCCACCTGGGATTCCTGTTCCTACCTCATTAATACCAAAGGAACTAAAGACAAAGAGAAGAGAGAGCAGGTCTCCATTACAGATGATCGCAGTCAACACACCTTCCCTATTACCATGGAGAAAATGCAGGATTGTTGGCAATGTTGACACTGGCATGCAGGTCAAGGAGTTAGCTGGCTTAGAGCATCCTACTGCAGCCTTGAGGGTGCAGGGTCACTGACCAGCTTCTGTGTCCCTGACCTGGGAGGAAGTCCTAAGTGTAAGACAAGGCTGGCTATGGGACCTAAGGAGCTGAAGCTCATGGTGAGGAGGAAGAAAATATCAGAGAAATCTCATTCTGATATTCATCTCCATTTTTCCTCTCCTACCTTGACCTTTGGCAGTAAAGATCTCCAGTGACATCCTTCTGCTAGATGTGAAGGCCATCTTTCCCATCTGTCCCATTTGATATTATTGACTGCTCCCTTTGGGAAACTTTGCCTTATCAAGTCCCCTGGGCCTCCCATTTCTCTGGACATAATTTCTTGGTTTTCTTCGTGGACTCTTCTTCCTTGGTCAACTCTTTAAATAACCAAGGTCCTCCAACATCCCTGTCTTCTTCTTGGTCTGCAACAGGATTCTCATGGACATCCTGGTGGTTCCTACACACGCTTTTCCAACCCTGGAAAATGGAAGAACATCCATTCAGTTGGTCTTACTAAGCCCCTCTGTCACACGCTCCAGTCAGTATATCTACCTACCACCTCTGTCTTGAACATCCACCAGGATATCTCCTACCACTGTTCCTGAAGCCCCTCCAACTACCCATGCCCCAGATCACACTTCTTACTTCCCTCACAGCCTCCTCCCTCTAGCTTCCTGACTCAGTTCATGGTGTCCTCAGCCCAATCTTTACCAAGGCTAGACACTCTAGATTCTTTTTTGGCTCCTTATCCTATACCTGGTCAAAAGTCTTGTCAATTAGATCTTTATTTAATAATTCAATTTTTTCTCTTTGCTAATTCTCATAGTAACTCTCATGATTGGGATTCTTATTACCAGCCTCTCCTCTTTCCAGTCCACCCCACATATCTCTGCAGGAGAGGTCTCTTTCTAAACCTCACTCTGGTCAATCACTCCTTTGCTCAAAAACTTACAGGGGTTACTTATCACCTTCAGGGTGCAGTTTGAGGCCTCCCAAGACCCATTTCTCTGCTAACCTCTACAGCTTTATCACTCCCCACTCCCATGACGCCTCATGCTGCAGCCACAATGGACCGACCCACCTTTTGGTTTCTTCTAAGTGGCTGCTCTGGCTCTTTTCTTCTTCTAAGACCTAGTTCAGCATCACCTCTTCTGGGAAGTCTCCCCTAACCTGTCCAGCTATGGCTGGTCATGCCCAGCTATGCCCATGTCTGAGTTTTTATCACTTTTAGCACATTGTGTTATGGCTGATTGCCTCCTGGACTCTAAGTCCTACTGGGGCTGGGGACTGCCCTTTTCATCTTTGTATCCCCCCACCCTTGGTACTGGGCCTGCCCCAGGGTAGATACTTTGTGAAAGTTGGTCGTTTGTTACTGAGTGAGGTCCACTATAAAAATAAGTACTTCTACAGGCATTTCTTTGTTACATCTTCACTACACAAATCAAAGCCCAGCCTCTTGGTAATCTGTTGACAAGCAAGTGGGATATAACAACACACATTAATATTGGTCTGCTTTGACAAACTTCACTCCTTTGACCTGAAAGTGAGTTGTTCAATGAATTATGGCACCTAAAGAAAACATTCTCCAGGAAACTGAGTCTACAGGTTTCTGGAGATTAGACTATTGATAAGATTGCCTTTTTTCTTGTAATTTACTAACATATTTGTAAACTGATGGAGAACCATGTCCTGTATGACTGTGATTTCTATCAGTTAGCCATTTGTTTTCTTTCCTTTGCTTTGTCCTTGGGCAGCCAGGAGTGCTTGAGGAACATCACACATATCCCATTACCTCCCCCAACTTCATGGTATATAGCGAGCCATTCTTCACAAAGCCAGTGCAGCTGTTCCTGCCCACAGGTCCTGTCCCCATGCTTTAATAAAATCACCTTTTTGCACCAAAAGAAAGAAAGAAAGAAAGAAGAAGGAAAGAAAGAAAGAAAGAAAGAAAGAAAGAAAGAAAGAAAGAAAAAACATTCTCGACCAAATGATAAATTGAAAGGAGATCTTCATTGGGAAATTTACTGTAAATGACACAAAACCAGATTTTAGAGGGAAAACCAGCTTCAAAACAAATTTCAAGGGAAGACCAAAAGCTTAAAAGTGATGGTTTTTGAGAAGCTTCTATTTTAGAGCCTGTCTATGCTAACCAAATGATTCATGGGATTATTGGGAGGAGAAAATCATGTAACAGATGCAGAAGTGCATTGAAAAGTCAAAGGTGCCATTCTAATGGAAGTCATTACCCAAAGAGTGGCTTGTAAGCTGTTTCTTCTGGATCCTGGTATAGCCTTAGCTACTTTGTGGACTTCAATTGGCAGAGACAGAGGGTAGAAAAGTGTCTTTGAAATGGATATTTCCCTGTTGTACTTTTAACATCTTTCACACCTGGTAACCTCCTCTGTGGCCCTACATGGGCCAGTTATTAAAGTGGGTGTGGCTTAGGGACCACAGTGGATCCTGAGAAAGACAGGGAAGAACAGATGAGCCACTCCTCACCTGTCCCCTTGTTCCTGCCACAGGTCCCTGCTCATCATATTTTCCTCCCTGCTTCTGCCCCCACTGAAGGTGCCTCTAATCCTGAACCTGCTCTGTGTTGTAATCTGTGTGAAATGGCCTCAGAAAAGCACTGAGGATATGGGGAGCCTGGGTGGCTCAGTCAGTTGAGCATCCGACTCTTGATTTCAGCTCAGTTTATGATCCGGGGTCATGGGATTGAGCCCTGAGTAGGGCTCTGTGCTGAGCGTGGAGCCTGCTTAAGATTCTCTCTCTCCCTCTTCCTCTGCCTCTCCCCCACTCCCTCCTTCTCTCTCTCTCTTACACACACACACACACTCTCTCTCTCTCTCTCAAAAAAAATAAATTTAAAAATAAAAAAAAAATAGGCACCACGGGGAGTTGAAGCAAAGACCTCCATTTTCTGTCTACAACCGCCTCTAATGCTAGTTATTTGGAAGAGCCATATTTTTACCCTCAGCACTCAACCCTTTCTGATGGGCTCAAGAGGATATCAGAGCTGATGGCTCATTTATACCTGTGGCCCATGGTGAATCATCAAGATCAAACCAACACCAGATTGTGCTTGACTTAGTGGTGCCATGGCCACTTCCCAAATGGAGATATGGATGACTCTGGTGTAAGACTTTAAGACTCTGCTTAATGAAACCAACATGGACCCTAAACTGGAAACTTCCATTTATCTCCCCAGGGTTCAAGATCTGGGACCACTTCTTAATCCAGGAAGCTGTCTAGGGTAGCAGTCCTGCTCACCCCATCTGCCTTTACTATTGTTTATGTATTTATCCATTGGTCTTTCTTCTTTGTATCTGCCTTCACCTCTTGGGTGTTTATAAATGTTGGTAGAATAAACTCACAAGAACACTATCTTACTTCTGAGTCCCTAGAACTACCTATTACCTGGAGCATGGCAGGTGCTGTAAGAATGAATACTTGTTCAATGACAGGATAAATGAATCATGCTGTTGCTCTTTCCTGAAGCCTGTAGATATAGGAGGGAGGTGATCAGACATCCATGATTGGCACTGAATCTCACACTTCCTATAGGAGTTGAGGATGTATATAACATGAGTACTGGTTTTGATCCACAGGATCAATCTTAACAGAAAAATTAGCTGCCATGCTTCCGCAATGAAGACTAAAGACTTTACCAAGATCTATGAAAAACACCTCTCCCCTGCCCTTTGCCAGCCTATCGGGTGATGGCAGTGAGACCCCACTTACATTTCATTCCTGGCATTAGACTCCCATGCCTATCAAAGTTTCAGCCTTTCTAGCAGTGCTCTGGGGTTGTCTCAGGGACGGTTAACACAGAATCTGGGCCTTGCTCTGCTCCTGATCACTGAAACTGCTTGAGTGAAACACTGCTGCCATGGCAGCTGGCATGTTCCTGGACACCAATATCAGTGTCTCCAGGTGAACCCAGATCTGCTGGCCCTTGGGGCCCCAGAGTAGCCATGCTGTATCCTTCTTCCCATTTTTGGCTCACACTGTCTAGGCTCTGAGGCAATGATGCTTGTCTTTCCATATGTCACAGAGGACTGGTGAGGACAGCTCTAACATCTGCTGCCTATGGCCACTCTCCTCACAGGCTAGACCTAAGCTCAGGTGCAGGGAGAGGGGCTTTGAGAGACCCTTGTCTGTCAACCCCCTCCCCTGCCTCTTCTGCTCTCAGGCTTCTTTCTCCAATGTAGATGGACCCCTGGAGTCTGCCTGCTTCTTGGTTCATCAGACATGGCTGGGCACCTGTTACATTTGTGTGAAGTGGTCTGGTGACTAATGTCAGGATAACCTGTTTCCGTAGGTTAACTAGTGTCTCAAACTAATTCCATGGGCATGCTTGGGGGGGTCATTATACCACTTCACTTTTTTTTTGGAAGGCAATTATCAGCTGGATGCTTAGCCCTGACTCTGGTTGCCAGGTAGATGTATATTAACTTATTCACTCATGTATTCAAGCAGCACCCATTTACTGAATGCCTGTTGTGAGCCAGCCACTATACTAAATGCAGAGACTAGTAAGATAAATCACACATGGTGCCTATTCTGGAGGGGTTCTTGGTCTTATTGGAGAGGGGACATAACCTCACTCTCCAGTTTCTGGTGGAGTTCAGCTAATTGCCAGTGGGAGGTAGAAGGGCAGAAAGAAAGGTGTTTCCCTGCTGGGTTGGGAATGTCTGTGTCCTTCCACCAAAGGCCCTCAGCCCCTGCCAAGTGCTTTTCTCCCTCAACTTTCTGGGAGGTCTCTCCAGTGGCTCTGTTGGGTTATGGTTTTTATCCCCTCTCCTCCGTCATTTGTTTGTTTATTTATTTATTTATTAAAAAAATTTTTTTAATGTTTATTTATTTTTGAGAGAGAGTGAGACAGAGTGTGAGCAGGGAAGGGGCAGAGAGAGAGGGAGACACAGAAGCTGAAGCAGGCTCCAGGCTCTGAGCTGTCAGCACAGAGCCCGATGTGGGGCTCGAACCCACGAACCAGGAAATCATGACCTGAGCTGAAGTCAGAGGCTTAACCAACTGAGCCACCCAGGTGCCCATCTACTCCCTCCTTTAGACTTAGGGGTGGTAAGGGCTCCCTGCTGCTGCTAGCCCTGGGTTTTATTTTCTCTAACTTTTGTTGATTTCCTTTAACTCATTCCCTACCAAATCAAATTATCTTCAATTATACCATCTTGTAGGTGTACCAGGATCCTGGCCGATGCGGATTTCTAATTCATCTTTGTATCTGTAGGGGCTGGTACCTAGCAGATGCTCATTAAATGATTGTCAAATTGATAATAATATGATGTGATAAGGGCCATGTCAGTAGTTTTTATAAGACTTGCTCTGTGAACATCCAGCTTCCAGTCCTGACTCCAGAAAAATCTGCTTGGTTAGCATATTTGAAGACACAATGATAAATTTAAAAAATGTGACTTGTCTGTTTTGGGAAGTTGTGGGAGTTTTTGTAGAAGTGGGTGCCCTGTGATGCTAATTGTTAAAAGAATCAAAACCACAGCATTTCTGTCACTATTAGCAGCTTGTCTTCCTCCAGCTTCTTCTCCTTCTGAACAACTGTATTTTCCCAAATTTTGATGTGATGGGAAAACAAACTGAAGTGTAGGGGGAAAAAAAAGAGACATAAGGAAGCAGTAAGAAAAATGAAGGCTATTTCAGTCCAGCTGCTGTAGATGCCCCCTAAATTTTGGCTGCTGAGGCAGGGAGAACAGCGAGACTCTGCAATGCTCCCACTCACAGCTCTGCTCCTCGGTGTCCCAGGTCCCAGGTGGGATGATGGTTCCAGTATGAGGATCAGGCCTGGTGGGCGGGAGAAGGGGAGTTGGAGGGAGTGGGGACTCACTAGGGAAAGAACAATGAAATCAGAGGGATGCCCAGTATTCAGAGTCCAACTCCAGATAGTTGGTGGTCCTGCTGATGGCAATCTGGAGACCCAAGCAAAGCCACCAATCAGGCTTTGTCCTCCAGAGGGCACAGAGACAACCCAGGGTGTGTGTGAGTAGTCTTGGAGGCAAGATGGAATCTCATTCAGTAGGGTGCTCCAAACACAAAGTAGGGCTGGTGCACAGTGGAGACTTCACATGTGGCAGTTGACTGCACAAATGGATCCCAGTTGTTCTGAACATGCATAAGCCCAGAAGCAAAGGAAGGCAGTGTCTGCAGGTTAACATGAGAAGGACAGAGGCAGCCAGAGTAGATGGCAGAATGCTGGTGGCAGTGAGGACCACAGGAGCTCACCAGCAGGGCTGCCTGATGGAGTCTTTGAAGGGGGCAGGGTCCCCATGCTTCCCAACCCTGGGCTTCCAGAGAGGGGGAAAGAAAGTTCTCTGCTACAGAAAAAGTTGTGGTTATCTATTCCTATATAACAAGCAATCTTAATGCTTAATGGCTTAAATCAATAACCATTTTATTAAACCTCACAGTTTCATGGGTCAGGACTTTGGGCAGGACTTGGCTAGGTGATTCTTCTTTTGCACCTGGCATTAATGGAGGCCACTTGATGGTACTCAGCAAGTGGATGAACTGAAATGGAAGGAGCAAGATGACTTAATTCATATGTCTGTGCTTGGTGGAAGTAGCTAGAAGGTTGGCTTAAGCTGAGACTGTTGACCAGAATACCCACATTTGGTCTTTTCAGCATGGTGGTCTTGGGCAACTTGGATTTCTCTCATGGTAGATGACCTCCCCAGTGAGAGCATTCCAGGAGACCAGGTGGACACTGCAAGGATTCTTACGATTCCTCCTTGAGATTTCCAGAACATCACTTTTGCTGCAGTCTATTGGTCAATCAAACCACCTTGAATAAAGACCAGCTTCTTCCTCTTGATTTTGGTGAGAACTGCTCTCTTGTTATTCTGTGTGTGTAGTTACACCTCATGCTGTGAAGCCTCTGAAAGTGGGTGCCTTTTAGAGTCTACTAGCTTGGGGCTGAAGCCTGACTCTGACACTTTTGGACCCCATGATCCAGGGTAAAACACTTAACCTCCCATAATCTGCAGGGATGATAATCTTCCATACTCTACAGGGCTGTGGAAGAGTTATAGCAGTGTCAGAAACACAGTAAGCATTCCAAAATGTTAGCTGCTGTTGTAATAGGCATTAGTGTTCAGTAGTCAGCTAACCCACTGGAAACATTCTTGAATAAATAGCTTTGCCCTTTGGGGGGAAAAATTCTTTTTTATTAAGTTTATTTATTTTGAGGGAGAGAGAAAGCATGAGCAGGGGAGGGGCAGAGAGAGATGGAGACAGAGAGAATCCCAAGATGCACTGATAGTGCAGAGCCTGATGCAGGGCTTGATCTCATGACCATGAGATCACAACCTGAGCCAAATTAGATGCTTAACCCATTGAGCCACCCAGAGACCCCTGGGGAAAAAGAATTCCTAATCTCTTGGAGGTACTCTCCATTTTCTCACCTGTAAAGTGGGTGCCCCAGGGTGCAAACATTCAATGCTGGTAAGTGTCCAGGGCCCTGGGGCTGGCCTTGCTCATGCCCAGTGGTTGAGGGGAAGGCAGAAGTGACAGAGGGCTTTTGCCTTCATGTGGTTGTGGAGCCTCTGGAGGAAGTACTGCATCCTGATTCCAGCAAGGGAGAGAGGGTTCTGACTTCCCCCCTTTTTCTTTCTTTCTTTCTTTCTTTCTTTCTTTCTTTCTTTCTTTCTTTTTTAATTATTTTTTTCTGGTGCAGAGATACATGAAACTCAAGTACAACTCCCACCCATGATGAGGTCCAGTTTTGACTTCGGTCTTGTGCTACAGGGCTTCTCTCTTATTGAGTTGTGGAGAAAGGCATATCCGAGAGAGCAGGCAAGAACTTCCCACGCCCAAGGTGTAACCCAGCCAACATGAGTCGCTCCGTGGGGAGTCAGAAGCTGCACCAGGTTGAGTTGTTGCCCAAAGAAAATGTTTATTTGCAGCAAATAAGGAGATCACTGCGAATAAGAGAGGGTGAATAGGTTCCTTATGTTCAGGGTTAGGATTACTAGATAGGAAAGACTTGTCATCTAGTAGAGAGCATGCACCTTAAGGAAACACGCCTTTACATACGTATATTTATGTAAATGAGGCTGAGGTTCCTCCCTGGGTGGAGATTTTAGTATTATAATGAGATAAAGGTAATGGGAGGTCATTCGGGAGGTCACTCTGAGCACGGTCCATCATGAGTGGGGGGGTGGTATTAGCTCAAAAGGTCTGGGTGTTCTGGGCCTGTGGGAGGCAGGTCTTGTGAGGGCAGTCATTGTCGCCATCACCTGAGGGGTGGTTTTGGGTTTCCTTTGCCTGAGTTAAGAGGAAAGCCAGAAAGAAGAGCTTAAGGAAAAAGATAAGACAAAGGTTAGTGAGTACAAGCAGGTGGGAAGTAAAGGTCAGGTCTTGGGGTCTAGCTGGTGACAAAGGGTCTCCAAGGCTGGCTCCTTCTCCCTTGAGAAGACTTGTGTTTCTCTTACCGGAAACAGGTGACCTCGGCCTTCCCTGCTTGTGAGCAGTGGCTACATTTCGAGTCTCTTCAACTCATCAGAAGGAAACAACTCCACTTGGCACTGCTGACAGCTGATTTTCCAAGTGTCCCGTCACTCAACCTCCTGACTTGACAGAAGTGCCACATTTGCTGTGGCATAGCTCACTTCTCCTTCGGTGGCATGTGATGATTTTGTTTCCCTGTGCTTGTTTCCTGAGGACCAGGCAGCAGGGGTCTCGTGTGCCAGGCCACGTGGGCTGACGGTTTGATCTAGAGTACCTTCTGCTCCCTCTGTCTTGTGTGTGACCGTGTGTCTCAGTGAGTTCAGGCAGCATAACAGAACCACAGACTGGATGGCTTAGGAACGAACAGGTCTTCCTCACGGTTCTGAAAGCTGGAAGTCCAAGATCAGGGAGCCAGCATGGCTGGGTTCTGGTGAGGGCCCTCTGTCTGGTCTGGTTGACCAACCTCTCTTTGTATCCTTAGATGGCAGGAAAGGAGCTAGTGAGCTCTCCGGCCTCTTCTGAGGGCACTATCCCATCCATGAGAGCTCTACCTTCCACCCTAATCACCTCCCAAAGGCCTTTGCATCACACCGGGATAGGGTTTCAACATATAAATTTGAGGAGGGCGACACTGGTATCAGTCTTACTGCAGGCTGCCATAACTAAGCACCACCGACGGGGCCGCTTAAATAATAGAATTTTTCTTTCTCACATTCTGGAAGCTGGAAGTCTGAGATCAAGATGTCCACAGGGTTGGTTTCTTCTGAGGTTTCAGTTCTTGGCTTGTAGACACACCTTTACCCTGTGTCTTACTATTTTTTTAAAGAAAGTTCCATACCCAGCATGGAGCCCAACACAGGGCTTGAACTCACAGCCCTGAGATCAAGACCTGAGCTGAGATCAAGAGTCCGATGCTTAACCAAATGAGCCACTGAGGCACCCCTACCCTATGTCTTCACACAGTCTTCCTTCTGTGTATGGGTGTCCTAATCTCTTCTTACACAGACACCAATCACATTGGATTAGGGCCTACCCTAATGGTAAATGACCTCATTTTACCCCAATCACTCTTTAAAGACTATCTCCAAACACATATGTGGGGTTAGGACTTCCACATATGAATCTGGGTGGGGACACAACCCAGCCAGTAACAACGCATCCATGTGTGTGCCCGTTGTGTTTGTTCCTAGTAACAGCTTCCCTTTCTAGAATTCCTTCCCCATTTCCTATCTTGTCTAGAGAGACCCTCGGGTGTGGTGAGGGTGATCAGACATCCCCTTTTTATGTCTGATGTGCTGTGATAGCAACTAGTTTCCCCTTTCATCTTCAGTGACATGACTTTTGGACAACAAACAAATTCAGAGACCTGGCCCCTCTCCTGACTCCACAGTCATGCAGCCATGGGACCTGGGGCAACAAAAGTACTTGCTTCTCTAGTGTGGCCTTTCTATAAACCCGTAAGTCAGCTTAGATGATCATGTAGATACCTTTCGCCTCTAACTGTGATTCACATTGTGTTATAGCAAGAAAGAAATATCTTTGATATTTATTGAATGGATTTCTTTGAATAAAGATGAAGTTTTATGTAAAAAAATGGGGCATCAGTTTAGATGTCAAATTATTAGAAAAATTTATGTATAAAAGCTATTTTTTTTGATCCTCTAAGAATGAAGACCTTCCCAAGAAAGCCTGGGAAAGTGGGTGCTGAGTAAGTTCACACACCTGAAGTCAGCCCAGATGACATTTTTCCTTGTGAGAGCTAAGCTTGCAAGGCAAAAGAGGGCAGAGAGGACTTTTTCCATTGTTATGGAACCAGGCTGGAACGCTGGCGGAAGAGCCAACTGGCACTCAGAGATCTTGGTAGATCGGAGATTTATGTAACACCGGTGGGCTCAGAGGAGACCGTTTCTCCAAAGATCTGAGCCCTGAGCACAAGCATGGGAGACAAAAAATAGTCTATTACTTCCGCATTCAGCATTAGTAGTAATTTGGCACAAGGCAAGCAGGGCAGGAAGAAGAATCCGGAAGAGGGGTCTCTAAGCTAGAAACTAGAGTTTGTGTTAGTCTTGTAGGCCATCTTATGGTGCATAACTTTATTTATTTTCCCAACACCATGAATTCATTGTTGAAATTGGGCATTGATCCCCATTTTCAATCTCTAATTTCAAAGTATTGCTTGTGTTGTAAACAAACAGTCCCCAAAAAGAGTTGCTTGTGGGAAGCTCTCCCCACCACTCCCAACTTAATACCTAACCTAACTGCAGTTTCAGCCTCTCCCAGGAGTGGAATTTTAAGCCAATCAATCTGGAATTTCCTAATGAGCATTAGTGAAGGAATTTGCATGATAAGACCTCCTGCTTCCTCCCCCTCTCCCAACTAAGGAAAGGTGACCTTGCCTGAAATAATCCTTATTTTCTTTTGCTGATAACTTCCTTGCCCCACCATCCTTCTTATAAAAACCTTCTATTTTGTACAGCTTCCAGGAGCATCTCTTTACTTGCTAGATGGGGTGCTTGCTACCTGATTTCTAGAGGCCACCTTGAGGCAACAAGGCTTTGGCACTGGAAACCTGAGCCAAGGCAAAAGGCCCACAGTGAGGGAGCCTGAGGCAAACAGGCTCATTAAGCGACCCACCTGGAAATAGCCATAGTCCCTTACAGACCAGTTACAACCACACACAGTTTATAAGATTACTAAAAAGCAGAAAAGTCCTTACATTCCATGACTGAGCACTCCACCCCATAACTCTGGCCCTTACCACTGCTTCCTGGCAGATGGTCTCTCTTTTACTATCCTACCCGCTGCCCCCTTGCAAATGTATTCAATAAACTTCTCTTTTGTTCTGCCTTGGGGGGATTCTTTCCCCACCTGTACCGCCAGCCCTGACCTGATCAGGGTGCTCCACATGATTTATGATAGTAATGATGTGGGGCCTGGAGCTAATGGCCAAGAAAGAATTCCTGAGATTTTTTTTTTGGTGCCAAAAGGTACCTTTATTTATTTTATTTATTTAAAAAATCTTTTAATTTATTTTTTGAGAGAGAGAGAGAGAGAGAGAGAGAGAGAGAGAGAGACAGCGTGTGAGCAGGGGAGGGGCAGAGAGAGAGGGAGACACAGAATCCAAAGTAGGCTCCAGGCTCTGAGCTGTCAGCACAGAGCCCAACGCAGGGCTCAAATTCATGAACCATGAGATCATGACCTGAGTGGAAGTTGGATGATCTATGACTGAGCCACCCGGGTGCCCCTTTTATTATAGCGTGGGCTCAGGACCTGTGGGCAGAAAGAACTGCATTTCAGTTAGTGGGGGTTAGGGATAGCAGAGGTCTCTAAGGAATTTGTGCATGTGAGAAGCAAGGTCTCCAGGACCTTGAAGGGCTAGCTGCTAAGACAAGATTATTTACTACCGTCTAGTAAAACATCAGTCACGAGACCCTTCAGATGTATGTACATCAGTGGGCCGTATGTTTGACAGATGATTGCTAACATATGTCTTGGGGGGGTGTTTTCGGCTCTCAGAGGGAAGTAACACCAACGAGAGCAAAGCTGTAGTGGTAAAACATTAAAGGAAGTCCTTGAGGGAGCTTCAGAAGCGTTAGAGTCTGTATGCCTCAGGGAATCTGCCTGGAGGCGACAATCCACAGCCCTGTCCAGTCTTTGGTCCTTTTTCTCCCACCAATAATAATAATAAATAATAAAGCCTATTAAATCTTCAAATTTAGTCAGTTGAACTTTTTAACACTTGGTTAATGCAAAATAATCTTATCCCATTGGCAGAACATTCTTTTGTGTCCCCCAAACCTTTTCCAGGCTGCTCTCTTTCCTCCTGATCAGTTCGTGCTCATTAAACACCACTAAGCGGCAGATGTGGGGCCAGGTACCAGAGACACGGGAGTGAACGAGGCAGAATCCCGCAGAGTGCTGCATGCAGTGCAGGCTGCAGATGATGCCACCTGCACTCACAAGTTCATGGCCGAATGTGTGCGGGGGCACTGTGGCAATACATAGACGTTGATCTGACCCAGCTTTGAAAGGCACTCCCAGGAGGCTATCTGAGCCCTGTTGGGTAAAGCTGCAAGTTCTGGCTCTCCACTGGGCCTGCACTGCTTAGATCCCTGTCTGGGAGGGGCTCTGTGCCTCGCTGCTCCTGGACACCCTGCCCTGTGCTGCGCTGGGTGGGCGGGGAGGCCATTTTCTCTGTGGTTTGGCCAGACGTAGGAAAGTTGCCCTCTAAGCTTCTGTTTTGCTAGATTGTCCATTTCCTGGTTCTTTGGCAAGAGAGATGGTTTTTGTTGAGGCTCTTTCACCCTTTTTTCCCTGTGCCTGTTAATATATCCTGATTGCTGTCTTCTCCAGTCTGGGGTATTTCCAAGTTTGGGGTATATGAAGCCAAAAGAAAACCCAGAGAACTTACCAATTCATTTGTTGTTCCTTGACTCTCAAGGTCCCTTGCCAGTCTACTTTTTCTTCACCTTTCAGAACCTTCCTATTTTTGTTTTATGTGTCAGATCCAGGGGTTAGATGTCCTTTGGGGGAGGGATAGGGAAAAAATGGACTATCTTCCTGGAAGCAGAAATGCATGTTTCTAAGGACTAGGCATAGACATGGCTTACTTTGTTTCTGATGACATTCCCCTGCAGAGCCTCTGTCTCATGGTCCTTCTGGATGTGGGTGAAAGTGAGTTTCACCACTTCCAGGCCTGCCCATAAGACATCTACACAATACCCACCCCCACAATGCATGATAAAAACAGGACCAGTATTGAAGGTGTTGGCATTGTATGCTGGAAAGAGTCTAGATCCTTCCACTTGGAGAGTTCCCTGACTTTCTTTACTGTGCAAAGTAGGCAAGAAATAAGCCTGTATTGCATTGAGCTACTGAGATTTTAGGACTGTTACAGCAGCTAATATTTATGTAGACCAGTGCACCATGTCCCTTCTCTTTTCTTCACTTTCTCCCCTAATGAGACTGGACCTCAAGGTTCATCTATGCAATGTTTATCATGTTACTTCCCCACCTTGTCTTTCTGCCTCACAAATCCCAAACTGTTCACTCTCAATCACTGCACCTGTACATTTCCCTGTCTTATTCTGGGGTGACTGAGTGCTACCGGGGGCAATTCAGTGATGGTGCCAGTTAGCACCACCCTCTCAGTCTCAATTAACTGGGCTCTCAGCAGCCCTTAGCAATCCTTAGACATGCTCCTGGTCGGCTCCCTCTCCGTTTTCTCTAGCCACTATCCCAACACTTTCCTCTCATTCTCTACTTCCCATTTCAGCTCCTTGCTTCTCCTTAGAGTGGAAAAAAACCTTCAGAGAGGTATAAGCTTCCTCAGCCTTCTGTCCTCTCATTTAATAAGCTTCTCTAATGCTTCCTCTCTTTTCTTTCTTTTTTAAAAATTTATTTATTTATTTATTTATTTATTTATTTATTTATTTATAAATTTACATCCAAGTTAGTTAGCATATAGTGCAACAATGATTTTAGGAGTAGATTCCTTAGTGCCCCTTCTCCATTTAGCCCATCCCCCCTTCTGTAACCCTTCCAGTAACCCTCTGTTTGTTCTCTATATTTAAGAGTCTCTTATGTTTTGTCCCCCTCCCTGTTTTTATATTATTTTTGCTTCCCTTCCCTTATGTTCATCTGTTTTGTATCTTAAAGTCCTCATATGAGTGAAGTCATATGATATTTGTCTTTCTCTGACTGACTTATTTCGCTTAGCATAATACTCTCTGGTTCAATCCACATAATTGCAAATGGTAAGATTTCCTTCTTTTTGATTGCCTAGTAATACTCCATAGTATATATACCATATCTTCTTTATCCATTCATCTGTCGATGGACATTTGGGCTCTTTCCATACTTTGGCTATTGTTGATAGTGCTGCTATAAACATTGGGGTGCATGTGCCTCTTTGAAGTAGCACACCTGTATCCCTTGGATAAATACCTAATAGTGCAATTGCTGGGTCATAGGATAGTTCTATTTTTAATTTTTTGAGAAACTTCCATACTGTTTCCCAGAGTGGCTACACCCAGTTTACATTCCCACCAGCAGTGCAAAAGAGATCCTCTTTCCCTGCATCCTTGCCAAAGCTATCATTGCCTGAGTGGTTATTGTTAGCCATTCTGGCAGGTGTAAGGTGGTATCTCATTGTGGTTTTGGTTTGTATTTCCCTGATGATGAATGACATTGAGCATTTTTTCATGTGTCGGTTCGCCATCTGGATGTCTTCTTTGGAGAAGTATCTATTCAGGTCTTTTGCCTGTTTCTTCACTGGATTATTTGGGTTTTTTATTTGATTTTTTTTTTTTTTGGCGTTGAGTTTGATAAGTTCTATATAGATTTTGGAAACTAACCATTTATCAGATATGTCATTTGCAAATATTTTCTCCCATTCTGTTGGTTGCCTTTTAGTTTTGCTGATTGTTTCCTTCGCTGTGCAGAAAATTTTTATTTTGATGAGGTCCCAATGGTTCATTTTTGCTTTTGTTTCCCTTGCCTCTGGAGACATGTTGAGTAAGAAGTTGCTGTGGCTGGGGTCAAAGAGGTTTTTTCCTGATTTCCCCTCTAGGATTTTGATGGCTTCCTGTCTTATGTTATGTCTTTCATCCATTTTGAGTTTATTTTTGTGGATGGTGTAAGAAAGTGGTCCAGGTTCATTTTTCTGCATGTTGCCGTCCAGTTTTCCCAGCACCATTTGCTGAAGAGACTGTCTTTATTCCATTGGATATTTTTTCCTGCTTTGTCAAAGATCAGTTGGCCATACATTTGTGGGTCCATTTCTGGGTTCTCTATTCTGTTCCATTGGTCTGTCTGCTTTTGTGCCAGTACCATACTGTCTTGATGATTACAGCTTTGTAATACATCTTGAAGTCCAGGATTGTGATGCCTCCAGCTTTGGTTTTCTTTTTCAAGATTGCTTTGGCTATTTGGGGTCTTTTCTGGTTCTATATAAATTTTAGGATTGTTTATTCTAGTTCTGTGAAGAATGCTGGTATTATTTTGATAGGGATTGCTTCCTTTATTTTCTATAACCCAATTTCCCCTTCTTTCCTCTAGTCCAGAGAGACATTACCTTCTATCTCTCGAAGTATGTAAGTTTCCTAGGGCTGTTGTAATGAAGTATCTTCAACTGAGTGGCTTAAACAGTAGAAATCTATTGGCTCACAGTACTGGAGGACAAAAGTCCAAGATCCAGGTGTCATCAGAGTTGGCTCTTTCTGAGGGTTCCTGGTGGTTTGTTGGCAATCTTTGGCATTCCTGATCTCTGCTTAGTTTTCATGTGGTGTTCTCCCTGGATTCATCTTGGGGTTCAGATTTCCCCTCAGCTCTTTTCTCCAACACTTGCTTCTCCATCTGTGTCTGTAGCCTAATGAATTGTACCAGCCTCTGCCAAAGACAGAAAAATATTATCAATTGCATTTGTGAAGTGCCCAGCCATCAAATACTGGGTATTCTGCCACATCTCTTCCAGCTGTGCTCTCTATGCTACACCAGGGATAGTCATGATCTGCTTAGGAAGTTGCAAGGAATCCCAACGGTTTTCCTCCTTCCACTCTTATGGTTTTCTACTCCTTCCTCCATGCCCTCCTTTCCAGACGCAGCTCTTGCTTTTTTTGATGTACAGTTCTTTTGTGTGTGTGTTTGTTGTGATAAAATATACACATAATATCTATCGTCTTTACCATTTTAAGTGTACAGTTCAGTGGCATTAAATATACTCACATGGGGTGCCTGGGTGGCTCAGTCGGTTGAGTGTCCGACTTCAGCTCAAGTCATGATCTCACGGTTCATGGCTTTGAGCCCCATGTCGGGTGCTGTGCTGACAGCTCAGAGCCTGGAGCCTGCTTCAGATTCTGTGTCTCCCTCTCTCTCTGCCCCTCCCCTGCTCTCTCTCTCTCAAAAATAAACATTTAAAAAAAATATTCACATGGTTGTGCAGCCCTCACCACCGTCCACCTCCAGAATTCTTTCATCTTGTGAAACTGGAACTCTGTCTCTATTAAACTTATCTCCCCGTTCTCCTCCCCCTGTCCCAGCCCCTGGCACCCACCATTCTGCTTTCTGTCTCTATGATTGTGACTATTTTAAGTACCACATGTAAGTGGAATCATACAGTATTTGCCTTTTCGTGACTGGCTTATTTCATGCAGTGTAATGTCTTTGGGGTTCATCCATGTGTAACATAGTATAGCATTTCTTTCCTTTCCAAGGCTGGATAATTCCATTGTATATATATGCCACGTTTTGTTTATCCATTCATCTGTCAATGGACACTTGGGTTCCTTCCACATTTTGTCTGTTGTGACTAATGCTACTGTGGACATGCTACTCTTTGAAACTCTGCTTTCAGTTCTTTTGGGTATATGCCCAGAACTGGAATCACTGAATCATATGGTAATTCAATTTTTGATTTTTTGAGGAATCACCAAACTGTTTTCCACAGTGATTGTATCATTTGACATCTCCACCAACAGTGCACCAGGGTTCCACTTTTTCCACATCCTCATCAATGCTTGTTTTCTGTTTTTTTAGATAGTAGCCATCCTAATGGGTGTGAGGTGGTGTCTTGTGGCTTCGATTTGCATTTCCCTAATGATTGTGATGTTGAGCACCTTTTTATGTGCTACTGGTCAATTAAATATCTTTGGAGAAATGTCTATTCAAGTCCTCTGTTTTTCTGCTTTTGTTTTTGTTTTGAATTAGGTTGTTTGCTTTTTGTTGTTGAGTTGTAGGCGTTTTCTCTATATTCTAGATATTAATCCCTTTGAGACATATGATTTGCAAATATTTTGGTTTTTGTGTGTGTGTGTGTGTGTGTGTGTGTCTCTCTCTCTCTCTCTCTCTCTCTCTCTTTTTTTTTTTTTTTGCTGCAGCTTTGCTGGAACACGGGGCCCTTCCTAAGTGTGCTAGTTGGGTAATCCTAGCTGAGCGTAGGTGTGGGTGGGGGCTATGATGAAAATGCCACTGCCACAGCACCCCACCCTCCGTTGATGCTCAGGGTGTCCCTGGAGTGGACAGAGCTGACAGTGGAAGTTGGTGACTCAAGGGTGAGGTACAGCAATGGGGCCAACAGCCCTGGGGCCTTGTTTAGAAGGCAGAATGTAGACTTGAGAAGGATGAAGACAGAACCACCTGCTGAAGCCTGAGAGAGAGGAAGAGCAGAGTGGAGGGAGGGAAGGGAGAAGAAGTGAGGAAGAAAGGAGGTAAGGCAGCCTGCTTGCTGCCTCTTCCGTCTTTGTGAGTAATGATAATTTTGCATTCTAAGGGAGGTTCCCTGTCACTCTCACTTGCTCTAACTGAGCTGAGAGTTTTCCTGAACTCCAGGGAGTCGGTGAGGTAGCAGCACTTACTTTAGACAACACTAAGATCTACCTTGAGTTGACTGGCAGGGGAGGGAGGAGCTTGTAGGAATGAGAGATTCAGTTCAGCCAGGGGTAAGGGGTAAGTCAAGAGTCCAGCTGAATGAAGTGGTCGTTCCTTCAACAAACTCAGTATGTGCTTTGCATCACTGAGGTAACACAAGGTGAGAGAAAGAGCACCTGATCAGAGTTGTAGGGTTCTGGGTTCTGGGTTGGCTTTACATCTGATCACACAGGCTGGCCTTGTTCAAATCCCTTAACTTTTGGGCTTTGGTTTCTTCAACCCTAACTTGAAAGGATTGGCCTACATCAGTCAGTAGGCTATGATGAATTACTAGGTTAAAACATCAGGGGCGCCTGGGTGGCCCAGCAGGTTAAGCATCCAACTCTTGATTTCGGCTCAGGTCATGATTTCACAGTGCATAGAATTGAACACCTCCTCCACACTCTCTTTCTCAAAATAAATAAACCTTTAAAAATTGGAATAGAATAGAAAACATCTTAGTGCACAGTATTATTTTTTGAGACTTTTGTTTCAGACATAAATATGGGTGGTAATTCTGGGCTGAAATGTAACACTTATTTCTTATTGTGGGTTTTAGGTGAAAACTTTTTTTAAATATTTATTTATTTTGAGAGAAAGAGAGAGTGCGCACGTGCAAATGGGGGAGGGCCAGAGAGAGGGAGAGAAAGAATCCAAAGCAGGCTCAACACTGTCAGTGCAGAGGGGACTGCAGTACAGACGAGACTCAATCTCATGAATCATGAGATCACAATCTGAGCCAGTATTGAGTCTGATGCTCAACTGACTGAGCCACCCAGGTGCCCTCAGGGGAAAACTTTTAAGAGCACCGGAGAGGTAGATGAAGTTCCTTTCCAGCAACCACATTTTTGTATTTCTAGGTTAGTTATCAAATACCCCAAGTACATAATATTTTTAAACAACTTTTCTCCTCATCTGTGCACACACACACACACACACACACAGATTTTTCCAGGGATCTTCCTTATTTTTCATTTTGAGAAATTAAAAAGAGATGTGATCGCAAGGGTAGGAGTGGAAGGCGGAGCAAACAAAGAGAAGCAAGTACTTGGCACTGAGTTTCTGGAGGACTGTGGGGTCCAGTGCACCTTTCCTCCTGTAGATACGGCGGAGTAGCGATCCACTGAGGCCAGAAGATGTGTCTTTCCAGTGCCTTCCTGCTCCTCTGCCTTCCGGGTGAGTGCACCTTGAGGCAGGGGCATGTCCCGTGGAGCTGGAGATGATGGGGAGGAAGAGAATCTACAGAGACAGATCCATATAGGAGGTGTGGAAGGCTGGGAAAATCTTCCTGGAAGATTCAAAGTTTTGTTCTACTTATTTGATTCTCCCACCTATCCTCCCTTGAGAATGGAGAAGGGAAATATTATCCTCTGGGTAATCACCCACTTGACTTTTCCTGACTTGGGGCATGACCCCTATTTGCCAGTGGTTCTTCTTTGTGTAGAATCATGTGTTGCCCTTGTCAGGGAGAGAAAGGGGTTGACTTAAGGCTAGTCAGCACATGGCTTCAGACTCTCCCAGCTCTTATTGACTTTCCTCTGTGTCTCTGCTCCCACTTAACTCCTGGGGTGGAGGGGAAGCATCCTGTACCCCTCGTCCCCCCACAACCTGGGGAACACCAGATTACCCACTGTGGGGTCCTCACTCAGAAGCAGAGTGTTCCAGCTTTAGTCCTGTAACTTGAGAGAAACTCCCTCTCTCTCCCTTCTGTCCTCTGTGTTCAGATTCCAAATCCCACTCTTTGTAATGCTGTGTTAACATGAGGATTATTGAAGCCTGGACATGACATGGGATAGTCAGAGATGAGTCCTGCCAGAGGTGGCTTCAAGGATTAAACCCATTAACCCATTAACACATGTAAAGAGCATGGAACAGTGCCTGCTCCTTCCTAAACTCTGAATCAATACTTGCTATTATAATGAGGACAGTGCTGGATCCTTGCTCAATTTTCTCTCACTCCCCCTCTTAACGGAGGAGAGCCAGGTTGGGCCTATAACAGAGTGAAAAATCACCCAAGAGAAATGATTCAGACTAATATCACCTCCAGAGACTCAAGAAGGTCAAAATGGCTTGGTGGGGGCTGGGGGAGGGGAGAGGTGAGTGTGGAAGGAGGATTTGAGAGATGAGTATGTGTGTTATGTGGAGGGAAGTTGATTTGCCATAGAGGAAAGATTTTTTCTGGTCTGCTAGAAAAGCAGGAGAAAATTCATCTTGCTCACAGATCTGAGGGGAACACAGCTGCCCATGTAGGCATGTGTTTGTGCAACTAGGCATGTTTCCTGTAGAGGGGTGAGCATGGGAGGATGTGGGGGGCACCCAGGGATGGGGAATGGTGTCTCTGTTCATTGAAGGTCACTGCAAGTTGGTGAACAGGGGCCAGGAGCTACAGGATGCACTGGATAAGGTGTGGGGGTTTGTGTTTTTCAGGCTATTTCACTCTGAGCATTCCCAGGATCTTAAAAGGCACAATGGGAGGAACATTGGTGATGGAGTGCCGGTACAATGTGGGAGAGGAGGGTCACAGGAAGTTCTGGTGCCGAGGGCCCAACTGGACAGACTGTGTCCGAGTCATTGAAACAGAACAGATGGCAGGGCAAGAGGTGAGGCGTGGCCGAGTAACCCTTCGAGACAACCCCAGAGAGCACCTTTTCCATGTGATCACGGAGGACCTGGAGGAAGGAGATGCAGACACTTACTGGTGCGGGGTGGACAGGGCCACAAGTGTCCCCCAGGCCCCGGTGGCCGTGACTATTTTTCCAGGTAATCCCTTCCCACACCCTTTGCCTGCATAGGTTGAGGTCATGGGTGCCCAGTCTCTCTTGCTGAGGAGCGAAAGGAGGCTCCAGCCAAGGCCCATGTCTGGCTACCCAGGGGGACAGGAATGCACCTGCGTGTAGGCACAGGCATCTGTAAAAGCCTGTGTCCGTGCCTACATGTAAGTGTGACTGGTGAAATAAGTCGGGTTGCATCTTGAGCCCTGGAGTCAGAAAGCTGTGTTCAAGTCTCAGCTGTGCCACTTGTGGGCTGTGTGACTTGGGCAAGTTACTTAACTGGTTTGTGCCTCAGTTTCCCCATTAGTAAAACTGGAGAACAATAGTGTTGCTGTACAGTGATTGAGAGCATTGAATGAGTTGGTAGGGGTGAAGCGCTGATCACAGTGGCTGGTAGTTAGTTAGGACTTACAAGATGGTAGCCATTGGTACTATCATCCAGGCCAAACCAAAGTTGCAACACTCACATCTCCAGGTTCTGGCAGGGAAAAGTGGCTTTATTTATGGGCTTTAGGGGGTCCCCTTGTTTCTCTCCCTCAGTTATTCAAACATTATTGTCTTCCTATTATGGACCTAGTCTGGTGATGTCGGGGGGAGACGGGGAAAGCAGACAGATTCAGTCTTCACAGCCCGGTGGGCTTGCAGGGAGTTGTAGATGTTGACCTTGGAGTGGAGATGAGGAAGGACAGGAACAGAGAACAGGGGAGCTTGGGAACAGTGGTGGGGCAGGGGAAGCCCATCCTTTACGGACATGCAGCCACTCACTATACAGATGGTGACAGGTACAATGTAAGTGTGTGTGGGGGCTAGTGAGATAGGGATTAAATGGTGTTTGAGTGGGGAGGGGCTACCTTGGGTACAAGGCCCTCAGGAGGGCTCCCTCCCAAGGAGGTAGCACGTGAGCTGGGTCATGGCCCCCCTGCCCTATGGCTCTGCTGGGGACCCCAGCCCTGGTGTCCTGCTTCTTCTTAGCCCAGCATGAACACAACTATGTAGTTACAGCTCCCTCACTCGGGTCCCCACTCAGAAGGGGGCACATGAAAATCTACACCAGCATTTTTTCCATGCTTTTATTTTATGCCATATACCTGCTCTGTGTGTGGGGGTGAGGGAAAGAGGGAGGGTCTGGGTCCTGCCCTCTGGAGTTTTCAGAGTCCCCACAGTGATGAGAATTTGCTGGAGCTTCACCGGAAGGCCTCTTGTGGGGTTTCTTGGAGGGCTGGCTGAGGCCCCTGAAAGACCCCTCCTTCCAGCATCCCCTGCCTGTGCCTGGGATGTCTTGGTGTCAGATGGGGCTGGGTACCCCCCCCCCCCGAGAAGTAATATGGGGTTCTCCTGCCTGGTCTTGGCACCTCCCCCAGGACACTTCTCCTCTCTGTGTAACCACAGCGTCCCTTGAAGATGGGGAGACGTGCAGTGTTATGATGACTGAAGACTTTGAGCCATTGGGAGGTTGGGGCAGAGAGTGACTTGTGACTTGCTCTGTAGGCTCAGCGACAGTATCAATGATGACCACTGAGGCATTGGCCAGCATGGGAACCCCAGCTCTGACCAGTCACATGGCCAGCCCTGGCCTTCCTGCCTGGTAAGAAAAGCCATGTCCCTGCAGGAGGGTCCCACTATCCTGGCTTTATAGTTTCCTGGTGGGGATGCGAGCTTGGGGTTCCCCTGGCTTTGGTGTGACACCTTAGTACTTGCTACAGGTCCCAAGGAAGGCCAGGGCCCCTGTACCTGGCCTCTGCTTTGGTTCTCTGCTCTGTCTCCTTCCCCGTCTCTAAGTGTGAGGGTGTTAGTAGCCAGTGTTTGGGTTCCCATTGAAGCTCTACTTTTTATTAACAGGGTGATGACACTGGGCAAGTCACTTAACCTCTGCATGTCTCAGTTGCCCCATCTGTAAAATGAGGATGATTTGGGGCACCTGGGT